>NW_023503018.1:0-735705 GCF_014461135.1 Mycena indigotica | reverse complement strand
CTGCTTATTAGATGAAAAGGGCTTTGAGAGCTAGGTGCACACAGCCCTAGGTGCAGCCACCCTCCTAGGCAAGTGATTTCCCTAGGTGTATGCAGGGCATTAGCCTTAATATTACAGCTACAGGTACAAATTTCATGCTACATCTATCTGCTTGTCTGTGTCTTTTCGAATCTTCCTATCGTTCTTACCACGTTCAATGCTATCCGAAGGCGTGCGAGAAGGCATACCAACTCTCCTCTATTCACTCGACCTCTTGCCACACGCCCCTACATTCCATCGATGTCGCAGCCTTGAACAGTGCTGTAGCTCGGGCAAACCAATTTGCTGACACGATAAGGGCGAATCTCTCCCTTGGGACAATCTTTCAGGAATTACACTGTCAACGATACCTGGGCTGCGGTTCCAACGGAGAACGTGTCGTCAATCCAAATCCGCCAGCTTTGATGTGGGACATGTCGAGTGCAATCCCAAGTCCACCGCACCGAACTCTGGTCGGGGAAACTGCACCAGCGAAAGTTGGCAAACTGTCCGCGAGGGCAAACCTGCCAGTGGCGTCTGGTCGCTCGCGTCCGTGAACAGTGAACTGCTTCATCTCCAGCTTCCCCGAGGCTGCTGCGACATCTTGTATGTCTTCACCGAGCTGGCGCAACCGTGAGTAAGCTGATTCCACTATTCGTGTCAGTGCTTACTTCGCCGTGGCGCCACTGAACACCGTGAAGCTCCCCGACCACATAGTGATTGTGTTGTCGTTGACCTTCTGGACCATTTTAACATCCGCCTGGTGCACGGGGCTCAAGCTGAGCTTGCTTGACTTGGATGAGTTCCGGGCGCGACGGCCCGGTAGCCTGCATCCCTGGTCGCTGGGTCCATTGCGCCTAAGTGATCAGCGGACCACACAAAAGGGGAGGAAGACTTGCGCAACACCGCTTAGCGTCAGCGTGATTCCCGTGGTGCCCAACGTGAGCGACGCAGCCGCAGGCACGAGTGCGACGGCAATCAGACCACCCGTTACTAGTAGTACAACGAGGGCCACGACGCCGAGCAGGCCGCTGACGACGGCTGCGATCCCGAGCCCGACGCTGTTGGCTGCGTATTTGATGTAGAGATGTTGTTGGTGTCGTTGAGGGTGGAGGCGTAGGAACCCATGGTCGGCGTTTGCTGGCGAAGATGGTTGTTTTTACTTATACTGGCCCTCCACAATAGCTAAGAGAAGAAGCAAACCGCTGGGACTGATCATTTTCCAGGGACACATCTGCTCTTGCGTGGCAGAAGGCTTGGGCCCCTTCCGAATTCTGGGCCTGGCTTTAATTGTTATGATGGCGACCAAAATAGACTGAGTAGGCTGCGACTTAACTGGAAAAGCAGTCGACATAACAGCGCTCTCTGGCACCACCGCACCAGCAAGCACCATGGGGTCATACATTTCAATCATGGATAATGGACCTATCAACCAGTTCCATGTCGACGTCCGTCGTCCTTTTTGGCGGAGTTCAGTCCTTCCCCACCGGCAACACGACGAATGACGTTCTTGTTTCTGGAGTCGTTTTTGGCCCAGAGTGGGGGATACCGCTTGGTAAACCCGATTCTGAACAGTAGTTGCTTCAAGCTTGTAACTGTGGGAGTGTATGTATATGTGCTGACGCGTTGTTTTGTAGATGACACACGAGCAGCGGCGTTCAATGGTTGCCTAGTATGAGTCGATGATTCAGAGTGAGGACACCTCTGCGTTTACTGTCGTGATGACAACATCGCAGTCGCCAGGCGTTGATTAAGGAGAACACTTAAACGAGGGGTACTCTTGTATTCAATATCAGATTCCATAACAAGAACAGGAAGTTGTCGTCGTCTATGGCCCGGATTTGAAGCTGAGCCACGTTTGAGTTGTTGCCTAAGGGCTTGAGAGCAAGTTGAGTATTAGCGCTGGCTTGAAGAGAAGTGGAGGAAGCCGCACTAGGAACGCTAGCATGTGTGTTGTTTCTTCGCGAACCGAAAGGAAGAGCAAGCTTGAAGCCAGAAGGCGTGACATCACACTTTCTAAATTCTCCTCTTCTTTTGCGCGGTCATGTCGTCAAGCCAGCCCACCTATCCCAACGCCTTCTTCAGCTCAAAGCACGGGGTGGATGGAGACGAAAGAAGTGCTGCTGCAGCAGGGAGGATGTAGAGGGAGAGGGAAGCTAGACGAGGGGCGACACATGGGTCATGGTGCATTGCGGGTACTTATTGGTGCGTTGACCTGTTTTTTTTTCGCTTTTCAAGTGTATCATAGCAACCTTAGGACTCAATTTTCACTCTCAAATCATACTGTGCAGCGACTTCGGAGCAACGATGAAGTCCTCACTAATCCACACATACCGCGTTTATTTGTCGCTGACGCTGTATCCACATCCACAATCGCTTCCAACGCCATTTTCAAGGGCTTTCAGAGCCAGAGAACGCCCTTCGTTTGCCAAAGACTGGTCCCCTTCCGCTCAATAGACTCATTCTCCACCGTTTCTCCCAGATGTCGGGGCTCGAGCACATCTTCGGCACTCTTGTCCCTCCTCTGTCTTCGTTTCACCCCCCACTTTGGCCCTGTCGCGCTCCTTCTCCCGGGACCAAGCATCTTCACCATCGACAGTGACGAAAATGGACAGCCAATTTGAATAGCCTTGCGATGGAGAACTCTGGTATGGGTGATTATGTGCTCTGAGAATATCGAAGCTAACCACTAAGGGGCAGATAGACATATTACGAATGCATATCCACATACATACCCGTCAATACATCCATCACCTCTTCACGAAAGATGACCACTGCAAGGCCCATGGATTCTTGCTCATCGACAACGAATGCGAAACCCCATAACCCGACTTCAATCAATGCTTCCTCAAAGCCAGACATACGCGCGGCTGTCTTTTAACGCCTTTTTGGCCTGAGATGACCCAAGCACATCCAGCAGACAATCGTGCAGCGTCGCGAAATCATTGTGTAGAGGCCTACAAACCGTATCTTCTTCTGCAAGCCACCACCACCCTGACATTCAATGCTTCCCTTGGCGTATTTCGACGGTTATGGCCATTGTCAAGATCGTTCTCCAACGTTGACGCTGTTTCGACACATACCTCATCCCTACAATGCTGTCCGAACTTGATATGGCTACTGCCGTTGCTTCATCACCTTCCCGTCTTGCATAGCCACCTCCCTGTCGACGCCTGCGCTATCCGCACGACCCAATCTAAAAGTGTGTCCCAAAATGGCAAGTCACGTGGACCCATGGCCTTTCGAAAGACTTCGATGTATCTCTCCTGATACAGCAGCTGTGGCTCCCACTGCTATATTGTCATGTGCCCCACACCTCCCTTTCTCTACCCAATTCTTTTGGCCGTCCTATCCGCAGTGGAAGGTCTTCGTCCAGCGCGTGTTCTGTGCAGCGACAGTGGGCATGTAGGCGGGGTCGTCGCGCCGCAGAGTGGCATTCGCGTTCGAGCAGGTGCTCCACCATGAGGATTAGATGACAGGGAGTGTCCGCTGGAGGACGTGCGTGCTGCTGTCGCTTGCCTTCAAGTCTGGCGTCGCCGGTTTGTTGGAGGAATAACGATACTCAAGTTTTTTTGCCAGTCTATTTCCTTTTAGTGCCGCATTGTCTGTCTATGGACCAAGAGTTGAAGTGTTATTATATATCCAATGTTGTACAACAAGTCAAACAAATTATCGGTCAACACCCCAGTCTTTCAGCTTCTTGCACTCCCATGATTCCCGCATCGGATGGCCATTCGGCATCAGAACCTCAACGCCAAATGTTCTCTGCAGGTGCTGCAAATCGCGGATTTCCTCTACCATACGGCGCAAGCTCGATGACAAGCAGCAGGGAATGAAAGTGTCAAGACCAGACTGGGAATGCTGATGGAAAGCTCTCGGAGACGGGGAGCATTCACACTGTAAATATAGAAATTTAGCGTCTGCTTAAAATGTTACCTAATTGACTGATTCTTACAATGTTAGCTGTTTTAAGTTTTTCCTAATGTTATTCCCTAAACCACTGGTTTACACATCTGTTTAAGCATGGACTTTATTGCGTCCAGAGGTGTGGATGCGCGATAGCAATCCGCCGCCAGCGTTGACAGACAGCGGTAATTTGCAGTAGCGTGCGGTTAACATCGAGGGAGGGAGAGGAGAACACTGCTGCCGCGAAGATGTGGCAGAGTATCTCGGCAGGGAGAGTGTTGATTGGGTAGACAACGGTGGATAGGTCGTCTTGGAGCAGTCTTCAAGGATTTGTAGCTGGGTTTTCAGTTGATGAATCGTCTTTTTGACCCGCTCTGCCTCGTCTCTGAGTTGAGAAATAGAAGGGCCGTCAAGAGGAGGGTCGGGTCGGCGAGGGGCACAGAAGAATGAGAGCGCCTGGACAGGATCGCGGCCAGACATGACAAAAAAAGCTGAAGCAATCTTGACGGTCGAGCGGTGAATAGATAAGCAAAGGTTGGAACATTACTTATGGAGGACTCGAGACACCCAAGTACAGAGCTGGCCAAGATGAAAACAACAACAGGAAGGGAGTCAAGTCGTTTCTGCGGGCTGGTGGAGGTTGTTGTCAGCGAAGATTGTCGCGTGTCACACGTCATCACTCTCTTTCATCTCCACCACCCCCAGCCAATGCCGCGGCTCAGAATGCCCACGAGCCGTCCTTTCACCATTTATGCATTGTCAAGCAGGCCTGCAAGCCAACTCTAGAGTACCGAAAGAAAGAGACATGGGTGACGGCAAGAGTGCAGAGGCGAAATCTTGGGTGTCAAGTGTGTATTCTGAGCGCTGCCCATTGAATGTCTCTGCTCACCCATATGCTCCCAGCTTGTTTCACTTCCCGCGGGCACAATCGCCACCCGCATTCACCCTTCCACACCGCTGCGACATCCCCGTCTTCGACAACGAGATTTACGACAGCAGACATTCGTGCTACCACTGGCAAGCGGAGACGCCAACTCGTTTGGGCGGCTCGAAATGCCGCTGGGGAAGTGGATACTGGGAGAGCAGCGTGCGTTCTCAAGTGCTTTCAATGTTTTGCCCCCGCTTGACTGGCCCAGATGCGTTTCGTCGCAAAGATTTTCAGTCTGAGCGCATGAGGGTATGTCTACGCTCTCTCCTGAAGCTTTATAATGGCTCACCAGGTCGGCAGTGGCTTGGGACGGGGACGGAGGTCTGAGTTTGCTGTCGTCGGCGAGCCATAAGATAGACTCGGAGGTGAGTAAAGCTTACCGCTATTCCTTCTGTTTCGTACTTACTTGGTCTTTGGATAGCCAGAGGCCCTGCGCGTTTTGACACTACATACCATGCACTCCCGCTCGTCAAGCGGTTTGCGCTACCGCTGCCTCGATATTTGCACCCCGGCAATGCTTCCGACATTCTCGTTCAATACCACGGCTTGCACTATGGCGCAAACGACAACGAAATGCCCTGGCGACACTCTATCTGTTTCCCGGTACCTTCAGACCCAGTTCTTCAGTCGCGTTCATCTACCTACCGCTGCCGCTCGGCGCTCGCATGCCCGCCGACAATTGCCCCCAGGCTTTTCAGATCCTTCTGGCGCGGGTCACGCTTGCGCCCGCATGACCTGGCTTTGCAGACCCCATCCTTCATCGACATTGCAATCCCGCGATGAATTATTCCATCGAGCACGACCTCACTTTTACGAGTAGCTCTTGTTACCATGTTTCGCTATCGATACTGCACTACTTTGGTAGTCCGTGAAGGAAGTCAATCGGAATACCACTCCCGCGACCTCTGGAATTGTTGGCATGTGCTAGACTCTGGAATCGTTGGCATGTGCTAGACTCATAGAGCAAAGGCTTCGTGACAGCCCGTAGGGTATCTTGGTGATTGTTTCCCGTGTATTGTCCTCATATTATATTCACTAGCCGACACCGTGACGGTCAGCGAATCGTGATATCGCTGGGTGTGTGATGCCGCGGCGGAGGACAGGGCTTGCCACTGACATGATTCAACGACCGCCGATATCTTGGGCGGGCTTCGTTTCCCTCGGCAAAACTGTGACAGTTCTGCAGCAGCAGTCGGTCGCTCCCCATAAATATTCTCATTCGCTCACATTGCTGCTGCATAAATAGCTGCAGGCAGAAACGACATCGTCTCAGCTCGACTTCACGGTTAGTCGTGATTCTCTTTACGAATGGTTAATGCATTGACGCGACTATACTTAGATGCATTCACTGCCCTCTTCACCTCCCTCTAGTCGCCGGCGCCGGCTGAACCGGTGCCGTCATCGCAACACAACCCGCGGCGAAAGCGGGCCAGTGCGTGCTCCTCGCCAAGGGGCCGCACCGCGCGCAGTATCTTCTTCAACGGCGCAAAGGGCATCAACTTCTTCGAGTCGGGCGGCAAGCACGACAACTGTGCGAACGGCGCGCAGGCGAGCAGCAAGAAGAACTCGGGCTGCGTGACCGCGCCGGCTGGGTATGTGTTTTATGTTCTGGTTCTTGCGAGAGTTGGCTGATGGAAATGATTTTAGATTCAACTGGGCGAGCGTGCGCCTCCGGTAGAAAGAACTGACGTTCGGCGCTTGTGCCTAGGCTAGTGGGAGATTTATCTGTAGACTTCGATATATGCATACCAGCTGAAATTTGTTTGATTTGGTTCTCAGGTTTAATACGGCGTGAACGGCCGTCTGTTAATATATTCACTGCTGCCTTACTTCTCTTATCGAAACTACATCGTATCGAGAAGAAGACGATTGTTCCATACTAGGCGTGTCTATCGAGCTTTTTACATTTCCTGACTATCCCACAAGAGATACTAGTACTAGTACTTTCCTCTTCAAGTGGAATTGAAGCCCTTCCTTCAAGTTGACTTCCCCACATTCCAAACTTCTCGCCGTTCTGCACCTACTCGGAAAACAAAGTGACCTGCCTCCATCCACGTCTTCTGACTGAGCAAAAACCTTACATGCAACGCAAACGCTGAAGCCAACGACTGATTGTGCACGATAAACGTCCCGCCGCCTCGCCCCAATGCTGTTCCACCAGTTGCTGAATTTCACTATGTTTTCCAACAGCGTGCCCGGAGATTCCGCCATTTCTCCGGATTGGGCACAATTTCATATGCAATGGTTCGAAGCCGCACCAGCGCCTGGATGATGTTGGGTCTGCCGTCTTTTCGCTCTGTTAAGTCCGTCAGCTGACCGATTACATCGCGTCTCGGATGCTTTAGGTCCATCAATCGCTGCTGAATGTCGAACTCGCGGAGCGCGTGCAGATTATATTATTGAGTAGGCATACAAGGTCGGCATCACTGGCAGAGACCTCTGAGACGAAGTACAGGGAGAGTCGGCTGAGTCACATTTGCGTAGTTGTCTGCAAGGTACGCATTGACAATGCCTGGTTTCATGAGTGCACAAGCGTTGTAGATCGTGAGATGCTGAAGTGAAGGAGGTGGTACCACGATCTTGAATAAAACATCCCAATGCTTGTATCGGCCGTCGATTGCCAGGGACTTGATGCCGCGCGGGCTGATAACGTCCAGGTTGGAACTCAGAGGGTCGTGGGTGAGGCAGTCCGAGTCGAACAATGCAACATGTTCAATGGTGCGAGCGGTCGGAAAAGACAAGCAGCGGGAAAGGGTTTTGTGTGTATTGCTTGCGAAGAAGCGGACACCACCCCAAGTGATGCTGTTCTCCAATTCATCTAACATCGACTTGGATGGGTTGATGATGCACATAAGTATTCTGCAATGGCGCCGTCTTCAGCGCTGCAAGGAACTGTGGCCCGTCGACGAATGGTTTCATAGAGCACCGGGAAAACGATTTCAAAGAGCCGAGGCCATCAGCGTGGATGTTGCCTAGGATAGCAGTGTCTTCAACGTTGACGAGGTCCAGATGAAAAAAGCGCGCCGTATGCTGGAACAGTGCTTCGAACAGTTCGGTGAACCGGTTACTAGTAGCGTCCTCAGGCTGTTCAGCCCAGAGGGTAATTCGGAGGGGCTGCTGCTTGGAGCGTCGGAGATGCTTGAAGATAGCTGGTTGGGCCGTTTGCGGCGTCTGCCGCGGCTTCATATAGAGGAATATGGTTGTCCAGAGGGCGCTGTTGGAGTCGACGAGGGTCTTCCATGCCCGACAAACGAGTCGGAGGCGGTAGTGCATCCGCATGCTCCTTCGTAATATCTCATTTCGCGTCTGGATATTGAGGAGAAGGAGACGGTTCGAGCTCCACATCTCGACCGGATGATGTTGTGCGCTGTCGAAGTCGAGCTCGAAAATGAGGCCCCAAAGTTCGGCTGGCATGCGCAGACAGAAAGCGCTGTCAGGCTGCTGCACGGAAGGGGCCCAGAGCTCAGAGGCAAACGTGAAGCTAGAAACTGTGACAGTACATACAGGCCCGGGGAACCACTATTCACTCAACCAGGTGCAACGACTACTACTCTCTGACTCCAGGCCAGCCCCAGATGGTGCAGGCGGTGAACATCCAGGCTGGTGGAGAAACGATGATTGGTTTGGGCCTGGAACGGTGAACTTGAAGTCGTGGCCGTCTCGGAGCTAGAAGAAGCTTCAGAAGATTCAGATAGCAAAACAAGAAGAAGAAGAAGAAGCAAGCCTGTATCTGGCCTGTATCGCACCTTATAATGACTTGAAGCTCAATGAGGTCATTCGTCCAGCAACACCGGTCGAGCCAAAGTCGATCCACATGCTGACATGGGCAAGTGTCAAGGAATGAAGAGCGAATGGGACTAATAAGTTTCGTTAGAACCAGTGAAGTCGGGCGGCAACTGGAGATACGCACCATAGACACCAATAAAATGCAATCTATTGCTGCAGACGTGAATGGGCTATTCAATCTTTGGTGCGCTCGTGTCGTTGGAGGATGAGATTTCAGGCATCATCGAGCAGGCAGCGGCCTCCTCAAAAATGTCCTGTGCTGACGAAAAGGGAGTCTTGTCGACAGAGAGATCGCGACTAAGAACGTCAGAGATGAGCATCAAGCAGACTCGGAAGCGCCAGTAGCTTTACGCACCTTGATTACCAGCGCCATACGGGACGGCTCCTCCCCATCGCTTCTCCCATATTCTCCATCGGGTCGGCTCCGGGCTACTCCCCCTCGATTTGGCCCCACAGAAAGGCCACCAAGCCCGTTGTGCCTTCCGCTTCCCAAGGACACGGCTGGCTTCGAATACCGCGGGCCTGAAAGACGTCAGGCGCTGTGAGAGCGACGTAGTCGGCCGTCGCATGGTGGGAGTAGGAATAACAGTGGCAGGATTTGCCGCCGTCTGGGCAAGAGCTAGCAAAACAGGTCAGCACAAGAGAAGTTGCACTACTCAAGGCCAGGCACCTCCTTTAGCAAGCGAACGAGCCGCGGATGGCCTTCGACGGTGTCGGACAGCGAGGAAGAAAGTAAGTACATGGTCGTGGTGGAGAAGAGAGAAGATAGATCGGCGCCGGCCCGAGCATGTGATCTCGGATCTCCTTCTTCTCCCTCCACCACCACGACCCGCACGACGACCCTTCTCCTCCGCTCTGACACGTCCCCGGCGAGCAATCCGGATCGTCGTTCGCGGCGACACGCAGTTGTGCCCGACTTCGAGTGGGATTCTCCTCCGGACACATACACCTGAAACGAGGCCCCCGCCCTTCTTGTAACCCCACAGAGACACACACGGAGGGAGTAAGAGTCAAAGCAGGGATTCGAGAGCCAGAAGGTGCGCTTAGCGCTGTCTGGTCTGTTAGCCAGCGTTTGCTAAATCTCCTCGTAGCACCCACAACGGGCCCACGACACGAAAGCCATGACGACTACCGACTCCACATAGCCCCTCGCTGCCGTTCGACGGCTTCTTTCGTTACATCTCAACGCTGGAGGATGCCTCGTGGTGCCTGACACCAGCGACAACAAGTCAGTATATCGCCATTTTTCTTGTGTTTTCACATTGAATAGCCCGTCTTCTTTTCAGACCGTTTTGGACTCGAACTGCTGTCGCATACGAATACATACTGCGGGCAGCGCAGTGGCACGGCGTTGTGCTGGTGCGGCATGACGAGGGTCTTGCTAAAGGTGTGTGTAACACCGGAGGCAAACACCCAGGCAGTAGGGCGCCTAGTGCCTGACAGGCAGTAGGCGCACTGTAGGCATGGTTTCGGGGTCCCTGTCCATTGCCGATGTTTTTTTGGGCTGGAACCCCGGGAAAAACGAGGGCAACACGATGACAGGCACTAGGCGCCCTACTGCCTTGGGTCTTGCCTCCGGTGTAACGACCATCGAAGTTTTACGGCGCATTTACTGACTTCTTCCTCGACAGACAAACGGCAAACTCTCTCGCTAACTGGAGGATTCGAGGCCAACACTCTGATGGGGTGTGATCCACGCTGGCGCTAAGGATGTATCGGGCAGTGTGCGTGAACGACCATACCCGCATGAGTCGTGTCGCTAATCCTTTGCGAATCCACCCAGTTGTTTTATCCTTCATATCTTCTTCGCACACAGCTCGCGCAACCTCCATTCTTTCACCAACACAACTGGATAGCTGCGCGTGCATTGTAGAAGAGGAGGACGGACGTAAGTTGACTGTGCGAGAGAACGACAAGGTGCGTTATTACTATTCAGCTCCTTGGTTTCTCTTAACTGCTTTCGTAGCTTCCGCCACAGCCCAACGGAACGAGAATCATGTACCCACTCGCCAGCCGCTCTCTTTTACTACAACTTCTCACTCGCTGCTCCCCACGACCATACGAAAGGCTGTCCGTCTTGTTCCTGCTTGCAAACGATGGAAGAAAATTGACAAGGAGGGGTTTGCCTTACCTGCGTGCTTCAGCAATTCGGAAATTCTCCTTGGTCGCCGCGCCTCAAGATATACTTCCTGCGAACGAAAAAAACCAGAACCTCGCTGTTTCAATGTTCCAAAGCTCTTCACGGAAGGCAATCCTGTATCCCCAGTCCAGCGCACCGACTGCAATTGTCGCGTCTGTCCCGTCCCGCCCTCAGCACAGCACGTGCCGTCACGCGTGACTCGTCACCTCATCCGACGACACAATAATACTCTTCAATGGCGCGTCCTGCGGCGCTATCGACCGGTGCTCGTGCTGCTACGATATACTCACATAGTGTCTATTTCTTTTGGCCCGTGCTAGTCGGGTTTAAAGCCTTCGCTGGACGCGTTTTTGTGGACTCCGGCGTGGGCTTGGTCGCGAAGCTGGGAATCTGCTGGGAGAGGGGATGTGGTCGTGGAGGGGGCGTATATGGATGTGTTTGTGGTGCTTTTAGCGCCGCGGATTTTGTGAATGTAGCGTTTACAGTACTGAGTTCCTTCATGTAGAGTGTTTCTGTTTTAACAAACAATATAGTATCTGTCTTGAAGGCGGTCCGATGCCCGGCGTTCAGCGGAAAACTCGAGGAGGGCAACGTGTCAGTGGCCGGGCAGGATTTATGCTGGAGTACTTGCAGTGGGGAATTCTGCCCTAAATTCTATGGTCTCGGAACGCTTTAACAACGGCACTTTTTTCTTGCTGTTGCGTTAGACATATATTGAGTGGGTATGTAGACAGTTGCATACTATTGAATTACAGACAGTTTCGAAGGAAATTTGGACACCTGTAGCTGTAAGATCTAGGCAGTGCTTCTAGTGGCTGCTAGCACCCCCCATTGCCTAGAAGGCTAGATCCTACTAGTCTAGCAACTGCTAGCAGAACTAGGCTAGATAGTGCTTACAAAGTCATCAAAAATCAGTATTGATACATCAAATTGATTAATATAACTAAGATATTACTATATATAGAAGTTTAACTCCTTTTCTTCAGGCCGATGATCCGGTATATAGTGAGGAAGGCCTGTATCAATTACTATCCTAATTGGGACAGGAATGATGTAGTATCATAGAGCCATCAAAAATTAGTGATGGCGATCAAAATTGGTACTACAGTGCACTGATAATGATAGATTCAAACAGGGAACAAGGACATTAAGGGTGAAGCTCCACCTAGTTGAAACTGGGACTTGATCTTCATATTTTGCATGGCATAAAAACAAAACCCAGTGAAAAATGTAGCTGGAAGTGACAAAAAATGTAGTCAGATATTGTTGCTTGAACTGACCGAGGACGGTCAAGATTCATGAAAAGGGGAGATAATGAGCCGTCAATATGACCACCATATGAAAAATAACATATGGACCCCATAAATTCATTTTCATGCACAATAGCTATGGAACATATGAAGAATCTCAGAATAAATGTTGCAAACCTTTGAATCAAATCTATATGCACCCGGCCACAAGATCTAGGCCTGCTAGGCCAGGGACTAGTCTAGACTCTGAACCGAACCAAGGTAACATGTCCATATTTGGCAAGTCTGACCCAGGACCTATATTAGAACCTTCCAGAAGCCTAAACTAGAACGTTCTAGAACCGGATCAGTGGATCAGGTCACATCATCACGTATTATGTAATTAATTTGAGAGTAGTATATAAGGAGGCCTGTAAAACCCTAGATTAATAGATTAGCCCCCCCTGGGTGTGCCTACTACCATTGTCACATCAGTCGGGTTTTGTCACACTTCACATATTGTCAGGTTAAGATAAACGTCAGGTTAGGTTAAGTGCAAGTGCAAGTGCTAGGAGAGTAGAGCCATATTGCTCCTCTCAAATTTCAACTCCTCACCCAACATCTGCTGTTTTCCAGTTCATCACAGTGAAAACTCCAATACAAGCTTATACAACATTCCAACTGTCAACTGATACTAACCAGAACATCTGAATCCGAGGGCCAGGTTTGGTTTGAACCCGGACCGGACCGGACTGAACGCGGCGTTCGGCGTTCAGGTTTGGCCAAGGCCGTTTCCAAACCAAACCTGGCCCTCGGTTCGGCCAGGTTCAGCCGTTTTCAGTCCAAAAATGCCAGTTCGGGGCTGGTCCGAACCGGTGTTCAGCGAAATCCCGTTTTGAACCGACCCGGCGTTCCGGCGTTCCGCGTTCGGCCGAAAAAGGGCCAAGAACCAGACCGAACCGGACTTGGTCATCACTAGATGCGTGACATCAGCAGCCGAGACCTCTGGTCTTGGTGGGTGTGGCATGGTCACGTGTATGGGTTTGATTGATTGATTGGTGGGTGGTAAGTCGCGTACTTAGATGGCTGTCTGTTCTGTAGCCAGGTATAGTGCTTGGAGGTGCACTGTGCGGGCTGAACCAAGGCCTGAATCCTGTACCTTTTTATGTTATTTGTAGCCAGCCTGGAAGAACGAGGCGGGTATTGCAGAGCCAGGCGACCGACTCAGTCCGGACCGGACATCCAACAGTTTTGCCGAGGGCCTGGTGCTAGTCCGGGCCGGGTCCCACAGTGACTGCGCTTCGCAAACGATGGTCGCCCGGCATCAGCGAATCGTTGGCTGGTGTAACGCTAACTGGCCTGGCCAGCCGACACGCAGAGCGGGGATGATAAAGTACTTAGTATGACTGCTGCATTGTGCAGCATGTCGGGAATGCCTGCAGGCCACACGGTGTCACGGTCGGCCGTCAGATGGCTTATAAGCGGCCCTGGCGCTTGTAAGATGTCACCAGCCCCTTGGACTCTGACCGCGGTTTGGGGTTCTCCCTGGCGGTGGTCCAGAGCGTGTCGGCCCCTTACTGCTGCGTCGGCCATCACTGCATCGGCCATTATCGGATCAGCCATTACCGGATCAGCCATTACTGCATCAGCCATTATTGCATCGGCCATTACTGCGTCGGCCTTTTGCACACGTGACGCTTGCAAGATTCGGAGTCGGTCCGACTCAAGCCACGGCTGCCTAAGTTCGGTCTGGCACTGGCATTGCTGCATATTGCAACCCACACCAGGGTGTCGGCGGCATTTGTTATTGTTAATGTCACAGCGTTACACTGTTTCAGAACACTGCTTACTCAGCAATTGTCTGAGTAACACTAACAGGCGGCGAACCAGCAGCATAGCACAGTCGGTCTACCAGCTGTCTGGATGGCATTGTAAGGGCAACCCTGGAGACTCCGGCCAAAAAGCCTAGCAGGGGAGGATCCAAGGCGTGAATAAAAGCTACAGGAAATACACGGAGGGACCGACCTAGCAGGGGAGGATCCAAAGAGAAGAAACTCTAAGGGTCTGCCTGCTAGGGCGCCAACTATATACTGGTCGTCCGTAACTGCCGGCGTAGGCGCAGAAAGCCTGAGCTGAGCGGCGTTGCAGGCTCTGTCCCAAGGTGATCGTTGGGAGGGTCTTGACGGATCAGTGATTGTGCGGGCGAAGGAGGCCGAGGACGAGGGTTGGGGTAGGTCGGAGCGTCCGAGGGGCGCCGGTCGGATGTGCCTCGGATGCGCTCGGATGGTCTGAAGGAGGCCGGGTGGGGGTTCCCCTGACAGGCATATGACTATGGTCAGGCCCAGTTTCAATGGGCCTTGAAGTTAACTTGAGCTTAGGTTGGACTTGCACCAACTCCAAGCCTCAAGACTGGTCTGGTGTGATGCGTGACATCAGGTATCAAAAGCTTTGGCTTGGGCTAGCACCGTCACGTGGGGGAGTTCAATGTTGAGTCGTGGTGATTATTTACTTGCTTGCTTGGTGTGTGTGGGGGGAGCTGGGGGAGGGAATACTGACCCATTTCGATCAATTCAGCGGGCCTGTGACCCGTGACCGTTTGGCCGAAATGTCCAGCCGGCCACAGGCCGAATTTCGCGTGACCTATTACCCGATTGGGAAGTTCGGCGCGCCGCAGGCTCGAAAAATTTCGAAATCTTCCCGATTAGGACAGTTTGGGACCAAAAGATTTGGCTGTGACCCGTGACCCGCCCAAAATATTTCGGCCAAAAAAATCCGATGTGACCGTGACCCGCCTAATTGAATGAAATAGGTCAGTATCCTACACTGATCTGGAAGTCGCAGGTATTGGCCCTTGTTGCGTCACTGCCTCCGCGTCTTCCGTCCACACTTAAAGGGCTCAGTGTGATGGGAAGGTCATCCCGGCAGTCCGCCGGACACAGTGATTGCGCCCGAACGCGAACCCAGCGGTGCCCGACCCCGACAGGCTGCTGGCGCAGTTGCGCTCACGCTGCCCGTCAATGCATCATATCATGATTGAGGTTCCGCTCCTGCAGCTGAGGTATTAGACCATGCCCATATGCACATCTCTTTGTAAAAATCCACGAGGCTCTTCAGTGCTGATCTCAGTGGATCACTGGGCATTGGAGTGAAGGAGACAGATGATGGTGTCCGACTAGGACACAGACAGGCTACGTGTGGAGCTAGCTCCGCCGCTGGTATCTTCGTCGCCGCACGGGGGACCATTGATGCATCCACACATTAATTTGGCAATTAAGCAGCTCAAGGCACATAAGGCGCTCTCCCGGGGCTAACGAACAGCGTCCCTGGCAGGAGACGAGATGCAGGACCCGGGACCAGTCCGGTGCCCCACCGGCGTCAACAAAGCGGTACGCAGGTGGGTCCCCATCCGCGGCGCACCTGCCGGCGGGCTGAGGAGTGCGCCGCGCCGCCCCGGGCGGCATGTCCGTGATCCCGCAGAACATGGGCCGCGGGGATAGATGCTTGAGGGTCGAATGCAGATGCAGTATGGTGGAACACACTGTCGGTTGATCAGTGCTTTCAGAAGACCGATAAGGTGGAAGAGCACACTGAGCATTGGAGAAGTATACAGTGCGGCTTCTCCGAGGTCAATCTGCTGCGCGCATCATTTGGAGGCGCTAATGGACAGCGTTGTTGCCCACGGGCTGCATCGCATGAATACCCGGTGCAGAGTGGAGGAATAAAGATAGCGCACTGCTTGCGCAAACAGCCCATGTCCGTGTTGTTGCTCCACCGCTCCAGAACATCTTGATGAAGACGCCAATGGCGTCAGGGCAGCTCGAACACGCCTCCGAGTTAGGATGCTCTTCAGCGGCGTCGTCGTCGAGTTGATGTCGATGCGCCGGTCGGCAGCTAAGATCGTCGTGGGGGAAGCTGGCGCGGCCGCAGCGATAGCATCCACGGCCCGGCCACAGTTGGGCATAAGCCAACCGCAGCGCGGCGGCCACCAATCCGCGCGGAATCGGGTAGCCTGGCAGGCGCCTGGTGTGATATTGTGTCAGGTGTGCGGATTATCCTCCATAGCGCTGAGGCGGATGGCAAGCAGCACCACGGGGGCACGATCGTCTCCGGATGGCCAGCGCGCAGACCCGTTAGCGTGAGCTTTCAAGTTGCGTCGGCGTTTGATTTGCCAAGTCCGGACCCACAGAGTCGGAATCGATGCGCCGGTGTAAGTCCTGTGTTAGCAATTTCGTCTCAGCGGAGAGTCTCAATACAGATTTAGACTCTCGAATAAGTTGGCATCCAGAGAAGGAGTTGTTGGGGCATGTGTATCGGCTAGTGTTGCGTAGATCTGCCCCTGAGGCTGGCATTTTGCATCGAGGCGAGTTAATTCGTGTCCTCGACAGTGCTGTTGCACACACGCTGCATAGTTATTAGTATAAATACCGGACCGGAGTGGAGGAACAAATCCGAAGATGACCACTCTCCAGCGGCAGGTCCATATGCTGGAAGATGATGATCATTGTCGATGTGCGCAAGATGGTGCTGACCGAGTTGGGCGTCAGGAAGCTGAGGTGGCTGCGCGGCGCGGGCATCAAAGGACTGCCAGTGGTTGGGCACAAGCCAAGGTCCAAGCTTGCAGCGCGGAGGAGAATCCAGTATGGCCCAGACCACATTTTGCATACCGCGGGCAGCGGTCCAAGTTCGGTTGGGAAATCCGAGGCAGTTGCTAGTATTCCTGCTCGGGTAGAGCATACGGTCGATTTGATGACTGGTGTCTGAAGACAGAGAATAAGCTAGGATAAGAGTGGGCTTGTAAAAAAGGTGCGCTCGGTCAGTGATGTCGGGAAAGCGAGGACAGCGTAACACGCCAGGCAAAGATCTCCAGCAGCACAGTGTCGCCACAGATTTAGACTCCCGGAGAAGTTGGCGACTGGAGAAGGGGTGGTTGGGCGCATGCGTATCGGTTAGTGTTGCCGTAGCATTGCGCCAGCTGGCGCCGCAGGTGTGCTGCAAAGGCTGGCATTGTGCGTCGAGATGGGCGTCAGGAACAAAAAGGGAGGCGATTGCGTAAGATGTGACTGGGCGATCACATCATGATTAGCTCCGCGCCGGGCACGCCGATTGGCTGGGCACACGTGTGCGCTGTCAATATGTGGCAGCGCTTTCCTCTCTTCACTTCCAGCTTGGCTGCAACTGGTCGCTCCATGTTTCCGAGCGAACTCTTTCACGAAGTGCTCAAAGATGTGTCGCCCGCCCAGCTCAAGCTCGTCGCTCTTGCTTCTCGTCGCCTGCGCCTGCTTGCCCGCCCATTCCTCTACAGCAAGCTTGCCGTGAAGCCATATGCGCCCCAGGAGGAGCGCATTGCCTGGTCAGGCGGCGCCATCCTTAAGCTCCCACCTGCTCATGAGGTGGTGGATGCCATCGCAAAACTGGCCTTCTTCATGTCCCCCGCCATTGCGCCGTATGTGCACTGCATCAATGTCGCCTGGGAGGAAGTGAATGGCTTCGCCGAAAAGAAGCAGAGACGCAGTATTCAACGATGTAGCCGGCACGCACACCATCTGTGACGTGCTATTCGCCGGCATCTCCAAGTTCGTTAACCTACGCAAATTCTATGGCCACAGTCTCATATTCACGCTCTCTGCGCTCGCCAACCTTGCGCAGGTCCGCGGCCCGATTGAGCTGGATCTCTTTGCCTGTTCTGTGGACTCCGAGATCCAGGCATTCCTTCGTGCCGCTATTAACGCACTCGACATCCGTATCCGTGTCTCAAGCGTCAAAGTCGCCACCTCGGCAGCATACAGTCCCACGTGCACGCTCTCAGAATGGTTCGCTCTTTGAGCCCATCACACTCTCCGCGGTCAGCCTGGACATGGATCAACCAGTGGAAGGGCTTACGAGTGTGCTACCTCACGTAAAACACCTGGCGCTTAGACTCTCCGAGGGCTGCGGCGGCGTTGCTAACCTACTCTGGCTGTGTGCAGCTGCAAGCGGCCTTTCCCGCAGTTGAGCAGCTTAGTGTCGAGGCGGCACTCTATGTGGACGATCCGGGGCTGCCGTGGGATGGCCCTAACGGCGGCGAACCGTTGTTTCCCGCTGTATTCAAGCTCACGACCACGTATGAAGCCAGTGAAGCTTTACCCCTCCTCCTGCGGATTGCACCGTCTATCCACACATTGCATGTCGAAAACGCTGATGCCACAAGCTTAGTGTCCGTGCTGCAGCGCAATAGGCAGTGCATCCCCGTGACAATCACGACACTCACCCTCGAATGCGACTCGGAGGACGGCGATCTTGCCGTGTGGGGCGCGGTCTTTGCACATTTTCCGCACCTGCATACCCTCGACTTCACCGTAACGATGCTGTCCGGACGCGTGCCCGCCGTAAGTGAATGTCTCCTAAGTGTCGTCATCCGAACTGTGCCCATACCCTACTCAATACTATCACAGCCTGCCGCCTTCCTCCTACGGGCTTCCCGGCTAGTCTTCCCTTGGGTTTGCAGCGGCTCGAAGTCAAGTACTCGGACACGAGTATGTTCTCTCGCCGTGGGCCCCGGAGCGGTTCCTCGTCCGACACCTTGGTGATGCAGACAGGACAAGTGCTACGGAGGCAGCTGCTTCGCCGTTGCCCCAATCTGAGCTGGATTTCGATACTTGCACCACCCTTCCATCTCAACCTCCAGTGGACAAAGGACGCATAATCATGATATAGACACATACGAATTGAGCACACCAGATCACAAAAGATATTCAATATTGATAAACGAGAGAATGAGTGGCATTTGTATTCTTCCTTACTTGAGCTGATCTTGTGGTCAAAGGAAAGATAGGGGTGATATTGCACCGAGTCAAAGGATGCCCTGATCCAGCGGCGGGCGACCATACGTCTCCTACACCAACATCATTAGTGCATTATCCACCTCATCATTGGATAGAGAAATACGCACCGGCTCCTGCGGGTGGTTACCCAACACAGCCTCGATCCGCGCCAACACCGCAGCATCCAGCTTGGGCAGGACCTCAAGCGCGCCGAGGTTCGCCTCGAGCTGTGCGACGGAGGACACGCCGAGGATGACTGTGGAAGTGTGGCGGTGCGCCGCAACCCACGCGAGCGCCAGCGCGGTTCCGCCCAGAGTTCAGCAAGTCGGGAGAAACGACGCACCCGCAGCAATTTGGCTGAGGAGACGCACTTTCCAAAGCAGCTCTTCGCCCTGGGGACCCTCCGTCGCCCCGCGAACATGGGCACGGTGGCGGCGCGCGTGCCGTCTGGGATGCCGTCGTTGTACTAGCAAAGTTAGTTTACGTGTTAGAGGGTTGAGGAGGATATACCTTCCCCGTCAGCAGTCCGCCCTGCAGTGCAGAGAATGCGGTTGTGCCCAGGCCGTACTTGGCGTACAAAGGGCTACAAAGTCAGCATTAGCTACTGCTGAAGTTTGATGGTTGCCCACGCACGCGTATTCCTTCTCCGGACGTTCGCGGTGGAACATGCTATCGTCTCCTCAGCATTATTTCGAAGGAAGAAAGAAGATGGCGCAGACTTGTGCTTGCACTGCTCTGCGATCGGCGCGATGAGGTTTAAGCGCGTGGCAACATCTGTGCTGCGGGTAAGCGACGGGAGGTCTCGGGAGAGGTACACGCTCACGATGCGCCTCCTCGATCTGGTGCGCTCCACCTGGAGGTGCCCCAGTAGAAAGCCTGCGTGTGAATCTTAGTGGATATGGATAGACAAAATCCACCACTCACCCAGCCCTGGTCGATAACATAGTTAAATGCGCGGACGATCTCCTCCATCGGAACTAGCCTGCGTCAGTTGACCTCCTTATGGCGAATGTAAGAAACCCACCGGTGGTATCGCAACGATGCGCGAAGATGACGTCGACATAGTCCATCTGGAGCCGTCGCAAACAAGCCTTCGTGCCCTCGATAACGCTGTTGCCAGTCAGAGTTGTAGGAAGGAAAGGAAGGTGGCGCACTGTTTGTGCGACAGCCCCGTGTCGTTCGGGCCCGTGCCTGGCTCGTGGCTCCAGAATATCTTGGTTGAGATGACGAGGTCCGTGCGGCGCCAGCCAAGTTCTTTGATAGCGTGTCCCCTGATTTTGCTGGAGTCAGAGAAAGCGTGGTCAGAAGGGAATCTCAGGGAACGCACATTTCGCGCTCAGCCGCACCTTTCTGGTAGTCCTCCGCGGTGTCGAACATGTTGATCCCATTCTCGAAGGCGGCCTGCATGATGTCCTTGACGCTCTCGCCGGCGACGGAGCCTCCGAGGGTGAGCCCTGTCGAGAGCTCAGCTAAAGCCAATGGGGAATGCGCAAAGACGGACAGCCGCCGAGAGAGAAGAGCGGCACGCGCAGACCGCTGGGGGCCCAACCGGCGGAAGGGCATCGCTTTTGCGTCGAAGACGGGGACTGGAGAGGACATGGGGGCAGGTGGAGAGGAGTGGAATGGGAATCGATTGCAGCGTCGGCGAACGGGCCGGTGGTGTCTGGAGGAAGGCGGAGCGCCGTCGGTGGGGGCAGTAGACCTATTAGTGAAATGAGCGATTGGCTCTGCGTGATGAGCAAGACATGGGTAACGCACCGTGAAAAACTTGAACACGCGTAGCGACTATCAGGACCCAGTTACGGGACGAAATAGCACACGCACCTTGTCCCCGCCGGTTGTGCCCTGCTGCTTGCCATCCGGGCCGTCCGCGGCTGATTTCACGCCGCTTGTTTCCGCCCAGTAGAGGCCGCCACCCTGGGTGTCAGACTCGCCAGCGAAAAGTGAGGGATTACTGGGGAGTAGATCAGCGAAATAGAGACTGAATGCACAACACGCACCTCAAGCCACGCCAAATCGACCGTCGCAGCCCATCCCTGCTCCTACCGCGCTGTGGCTCAAGCATAGCATTCGTGCCGCGCTCCGACCAGGGGCGGGACCGTCTCCCGCGCACATGGAAGGAGAAGACAAGGCGTGGCTGCTTACGTGGCACTGGCGATCGGCATCAGGTCCGGGCTCGGCGGCCGTGACATCAATCTCTGGTTTCTTTCCTCCGCTCCACGACGACGATGCGCTTGCACGACGATACCTGGCGCACCCTGCGGGCCACTCCGCGCACGAACGACAATCCGAGGCCCAATTTCTCTGGTGCATTTCTACTCCAGACATCGCCCTGCTCGTTCTCATAACTCGGGCCGGCAGTGCGTCCAGGACTATGGTCGAATGCCACTCCCCCGTGCTCGTCAGCTTTCTTGCTCCACCCGCTTGCGCCGCGCCGCCGCCCGCCGTTGCTAGCCGTTGCTGCGCTGCATCTACAAGTTTGCCACCCCCCACGGCTCTTCCTTCGCCTTAGAAATCCAGCCCTCGGGCCCGGTCCATATATCCCCTGGTGTGTGTGAAATAAAATTAGCTTATCTTAAGTTCTACTGGTCAAACCAAATATCCTCTTAAGTCTGGCTTGTGAACTTAAGTTCCCTCCTTATATTCTGATTTTCACTATATGTTGGCATGTATGTTGTATATAATGAATTTTCTCATATCAAAATAATAAATAAATAAAATAATAAATAAATAAAATAAAATAATAAATAAACAAATATATTCAAAAATCTTTATATGCACGGTGAATACCCATGTTATCCATCCATTTGAACACTGCCTCCCTAATGCCCAATTCGGGATATGAGATCATCAAAACTTGTTGCATGAATCCAATCATGATGTGCACCAGAGTCAGGGTGGCAAAAGATTACCCTAGCATTGTGTTGCAGCCTTTTGGACATGGCAGCCTGCATTCGGGCAAAAGTTACAGCCCCTGATGCCACACCATTCTGTGCCTCTGCACGGTTTGCAAGGCCCTCCCACACAGTAGCATCATGCCCAAAGCGCTCAATGACCCGCCAGAGCTCAGCATGCTTCCTTTCATACTGCTCTAGCCAGCGGTACATCTCAGCTTCAGCACGCAGGTACTGTACACGATCCGCTATTTTATTATTTAGTGACAAGATAAGTTAAGCATATTAACACACACCTTCTTGTTTATATTCAGCAACTTTAGAGTCATTGGAGATATGACCCTTTGTCCAACTATCCATCCAGATCCAACCATCACTTTTGGTTGCCTTTTTCATAGGTGACTTGTTCTTGTGTAACCTTTTTGGTGTTCTTCCCTGTGGTGGCCCAGGTGAATTTGTAGTGCCATTCTCTGCTGCTTCATCCTCATCACTGGTGTTGGGTAGGATGTCTTTGACACGTTTGGCAGGGCGAGGTGATTTCTGAGGACCTATAAATATTCAAAATAAATTTGAGTATGCTGAGAAATATTCCTACCAGATCGTTTGAGTGTCTTGGTCCCTGTGAGTAGCTGTGGCTCATCCTCAGAGTCACTAGCTCCATCTGAAAGCGGCTGAAGTAATGAAGAAATTGATTTTGAGGCAATCTTGGTTCCGCTTTGTAGATACCAAGCAGTACCATCAAAAAGACGTGAGTCTCCTTTTGCACGATGGAGATGTGTCTCTCCTTGCGCCGCGTATCACGTCGGCTGAGAGTCGGAAATGGTTGATCTGAGTCCTTCTTGATATGGTCCAGGTCCACCAACGCATCTCGAGCTCGGTTGTACGTGTTGATCTCGTGATCCTTGACAAGATGGCCTTTTTGCTCATTTCGTTGAGAGCGTGTAATGCCACCCTGTCCACGATAATCAAGCTCACGAGCCTTTTTCGTTGCTGACAATGCCAAAGAAGCAGCCTGTACTGCCAGAATGCCATTCTCCGCTTGACTGCACCTGAGCTTGATCTCAGCTGCCCGCAATGCCACATCATCCGGATCAGTGCTGGAAACCAAGCGCTGGTGATGCTTGATTCGCCAGGACGGGAGTTGAATCTCGGTCAACTCTGGTTCATCAATGTCAAGAGCGCTGAGTTGTAGACGTGGGTAAATTGCACGTTGGTGTTCCCAAATTGTCTCAGTGCCGTATTCAGAGTATCACGAACCCGCGTTATTGTGTCCCAGGTTTCTTGAAGTGGATGCTCACGATGACTTTTAAGCAACGCAATAATAAGCATTCTGTCTCTGTTCTCAGTAACAGCAACAGGACAAGAACCTAGTGATACGTACTGCTGTCGCTCAATATCAATCCCATCATGAATCCATCGAAGCTGCCGAGGGAGGCTCGTCTTCGCCAGTTGATCTTGAGGCTGATTTCAATCGTTCATCAGCCACCATACTTGACAAAACGTCCTCGATAGTTATTACTACAACCAGTCAGTGCCCAAATCAAAAGTAAGTCGGTTATTATGTACCTGCAGTAGACCTATGCTGATAAGCACTTTCCCATTCTCCAGTTCGTGATTTTTGTGGCAATCGAGAAAGCCGGGACCATTCACCAACCTCGTCTGCATGCTGACGAGCGAGATCCTCAGTTACTGCCATATGCAGTTCAAACAGCTGGAGCGCATCTAATCGTTCATCGGCAAGCAGTTTTGCTTGACGAAAAACTTTGGAGGTATTCCATGAATCGATAACCAAGTTGATGGTGTCGGTGGCGTGCGGCTCCCGTCATCTGACGGGTAGAGGATCCCAGGGGGTTTAAAAAGGCCCAGATCATCTCCCCCGTCTCTCCATGGAAATGAGCACGACAAGCAAAATAGACAGCCTGCCAAATGACGCGACAGTCGTGGCCATGCCCGTTGATGTGATCAGCGGGAATCTGCCCCCTCAACGGAGCTGAGTATGTCGTGGAGCGTATAATGTCCTGCGGGACGGGTACTAGGTGTGCCGATACGGTTGATTTCGTGTGCTTCACAGAACTGAGGAGACTGTGACAGACGCGCATATAGACAACACGCTTCCGTGTGAGAAGTGGACGCACTTGAAGGCACTGATAACTTGGAGGATTCCGATTCAATAGTTTACAGAATATTTTCCACTAGAAGGACTACCAATCATTGTCATATTTCCCTGGGGCGCCCGCTGAGCGACGCTCCGCAAGCATTTTATCCACGCGCTCCCAGAACCCCGCACTAGTCGCGCCGCCTGTCCACTCATCCTGCCACTCCGGCCAGCCGATCCCCTGGTGGACCAGGAGGCACGCAGGGGTGCTCTATGAGGCGTTCGTCGAGCGGCACCTTCCCAACGCGCTGGTAGGACAGGACGAATACATTCAACCGCCGATGTGGATCCGACAGCACGTCCAGCAACATGTCGAGCGGTGGGGCGTCCCTCTGCAGAATGTCGTGGTACCACTCCTTTGTATCGATGGCGAGATGCGTCAGCGCACGAAGCGCCAGAAGCGGCGGCCAGACTTGCGGCCAGCGGTGGTAGAACGACAGGTGGAGGTGTGTGATGCGGTGAGCGGGAGAGGTCGGGAGATGCGGTCATCATGTAGAGCGAGAGCAGGTTCGTGGTGAGCCGCCGGAGGTTGGGCAGAGTTCCGAGCACGTCTGCCGTGCTAAATATGAGACCACGCGGTAGAATGACAACATCTTGGAGGTGGGGGCAGGAGTTCAGAATACTGTTAGTCTCAGACGAGGAGAGCTCTCCGTCGAGACGCAGACCGGTCGACTGCGCGATGAATGCCTGCCGGCGGGGGTCTTCGATGAGCGCCCTGAAGGCAGACGGCGACAAGACTGGGAATGGTGTATTGAGAGTCGGACCAGCCTCCGGATCCCGAAGACTCAAGACGTTGTACAGCAGCGGCTCCACACTGGCGGCCACAGCTGGTCAGCGAGAGAAACGGACCAAAGTACGCATTGCCGGACGCACCACTCTTTCACCCACCACGCTACGCGCATCAACACTGGGATGCCCCGCGGCCGCTGCAGCGCCGCCTCGCGGAAGATGTGCAGCTCGATCTCGCGGGGAAGGGCGGGTCGTCCATGAGAGTGAGAAGCAAGATGCGGGGATGAGTCAGCTGGCGACCGCGGGAATCAATCAACTGGAAGCGCCAGTGTTCCGCAAAATGCTGTATAACATCGCTGCAAGTGCCTACCAGCGAAAGACGCGACGCCGATGCGGGACAACGCTGTTGGCAGCCAGATGCCAGCGCATAGTGGACGACGCAGAGGATCGGTCGAATAACGGCGACTGCACCATTCTTGGGGGAAAATTGGCAATATGTTGATTAGTAGTGCACGGATACAACAACGTCTATTACACTGACAATGGGTGAGCCCCAATTACTAGTATCAAGTGCACAACACACCTTGTCCCTCTGCACACGACAACCATGAGACCCGCCGAGACGGGTCAAGGAAGATAAAAAATTGTGCCACGACGACGGACAAATACGATGTACAAGGAGCCGCGTGCGCTGGCGCCCACCCGCCAGCCACATTTTATTTTTGAAGCGCCTGATCCCATGTCCATCCTGCCTCGAAAGCAGGCTGTTCCTTCCTCGACACCAGCGCGGGCCACCGAGGGCAGAATCGCAAGGTCGGCTCAGACCGTGTGGGGGAAAGTGGGCGGAAAAGAAGGGCGATGACCCGTGTTTGGCGGGCGGCGCACGGACCATGCTGATGCACGTGCACAGGGAGCCATCAAATTCATGTCCGTGGACACGTTGGCCGTGAAGGTTTTTGGGCACCATTGTAGTCCTTTGAGCGCAGAATGCTGCACTGTGTCCTCCGATACCCGACTGTATTAAGCTGGAGAAGGAGCTTGAGAGCAAGACCTGTCTTTCAAGTTGAGCGCAGTGGCTTGGCATCCCAGTCGGCTGTCACACGCTCAGTGACGCTCTCACGCGGCAACCATTTCTCTCCTAACAACCGTGTTGCCCAACGAGCTCCTCCTCGACGTCTTCCGACGAGCGTCAAGGGATGACCTGCACAATGTCGCCCGTGCATCGCGGCGCTTCTGCTCTTTGGCTCGCACACTCCTACTCACCAACCTCTCGTTCCTGCCCTATACCTTTGACGACGGAGCAAACGCAGCAGTTGGAGGATAAACTGGGACTGTTTGGGTCGAATAGCGTGGCGCCGTACGTCAAGTGCATCTCTGTCAACCTGCTTAGCTGCTACTCTGGGTATTCGTACAAATTCAGCGATGTCAGGTTCAGCGACGAGGACGAGATTCATTCTATGCTCCATAGCGTACTCACGACACTCCCCCGCTTCGGCAATCTTCGCTACTTCAAGGCTGAACAGATAGAATTCACGACCGCGGCGCTTGGTGCGCTCGCCCAGCTACAATCACTCGAGACATTGTTCCTCATCAACTGTGCAATCCCCCCCTTCTCTCGCCAGCTCTATGTTCCTCCAGAAAATATCCATCAGCAGCTTGATACTCGCCGACTGCAGCGAACCGAGCTCCTGGCTGAACCTTGTAGCCTCAGCGCGTTTGCGCGCTGCAGATACGATGGGAAGCAGCAGCGCCAAGTCTGGCATTACACTGCCAGGGCGGAATTGCCGTACTCCCGATATTCCTGAATACCACCCACCTCACAATTAGTATCAGAGGCTCGGAGACCAGTGAACTCGCCACCTTGCTCAACACCGCCTTTCCTAGGCTGGAGTCCCTGATACTCACGACCGACAACATTCCCTCCCCGGTAGCCCCTCCGGACCGCGATTTGCCATGCACATTCCGTACTTTGACACAGTTACAAGCCACGCTTGAGCTGGCATTGCTTATCCTTCCGCTGGCCAACATTGACAAGCTCACGCTACTGGGACCCGATACGCCAGCCCTGCTGCTCGCCCTTGCTGCCCTTCCTACGCGCGCACTTGGAGCAGTCACGGATCTGACGCTTGCAGTGCTAGAGGGGTGCGACACTAGCAGCAAGCTGGCATCCATAGCCAGCTACTTCCCTGCATTGGATCTTTTGAATGTCCACCTCGCATTTCACTATGGAGACGAATATGTACACTCGGTGGGTGCCTGCGATATCGACAAGTACAGTATGAGGGGTGACGAAATCAGTGGGACTGGGACTGGGCCACCCCAAACCAGTCCTACTGATCGAGTCCAATCCCACTGATCAGCCCTTAAGCAAGGGTGATCAGTGGGATTGATGCACTCGACGCATGCTTCCTATGACCTCGGGAATCAGCTCAGGATCAATTCACGAGCTGCGCAGCAGGCCTCCGCGGCAGCGTGGGGTCCGGGTGGAAAACCCCGGCCGCGCCCGTAACTACGTGATAAAAAGCTCCAGAGCACCTAGGAAAGTGAGAGAGGGGAGGAGGGAAGAGAAGAGTGCTCCCAGCAGCAGCGGGCCCTGCGGCGAGCAGAGGCCCCCGGCAGGGTGGGTCCAGGGCAAGGCCCTCGTCCTCTCTATCGTTAACGTTTTCTTGTTTGCTGAGGCTCTCCAAATCCCCGTTAGATCCAACGACAACTGGGAAGGGAGCCTAACCCGGGAGCATTGCGCTGCTCGGAACGCCGCATGTCCCACGACAACAACTCGGACTACGGAAGCACATTCGTAGAGCAGCTTTGAGCTGATTAATCTCACAAAACTATGGATTGCACGCGCTAATGTCCTCCCCCTTACACTTCATGTGACAGCCTTTCTTGATTACGGCGCAGACATTACTCCCGCTGGTATCTCGCTGGCGAGACGTCTCACTAAGCGTGCCAATGGAGACGCTGGCCCAGCTGTTTTTGGCTGGATCACAATTTCCAATGCTACAGCGTCTTTCGATTGCGGCGTCCGAGGGTGACTGGGAGTTGAAACGACTGCGAATCCTGGACGCACCGGAACTGCGATCCCTACAAATACTCTCAGTGGAGATCATTGCGCTGCATCCCTCCAAGGCGCCATTTGCACAGCTAACAACCTTGTACTTCAAACGCCTCGCTGGAGTCTCTGCTGCCTTGGACATCTTGAAGCACAGCAGCAGCCTTCAACAATTCTAGCCTGGTAATCACAATGGCTTTGTCTAGGAAAATTGTCTGACTTTGACCTCAGAGCGACGAACATCTAGTATGTAGTGCTTTTGAAGTTTTCTCGTTTAACCCTCCAAAGGCGCCGGCAATTATGACATGTAGATCACGCTTATCGAGATGGATTTCTGTATGGACGGCGCCATCCTTTCCCATTCGAAACTTCTGCTAAGCGTCAAACAGGACACCCCGACATACTCAAAATACGCGGAGATTATTGCCAGTGCGTCTACTTAACCTGCTGCTTGTACCCCACTGACCGCGCCCAGCATTGTGCGTCTGCGTCGAAGCAGACCTCATCAGAGTCATCTGCCTCCATGGATGACTTCCCGCACGCATTTATCCAGGCGGTGGAAGCGTATTTCGCCCCAAATTCCGCTGCACGCACCTCTGTCAACAAAGAGACTGCCAAACTGTCCCCGTATGATTACCGGGAGATGCAGGACACGACGCCGGACTGTCCGTCCCGGCGCCCGGCCACCGCCAAGCTGATACATATAATATGTAGCACTTCCGGAGGACTTTTGAGCATCTTTGGGCTGTCCCAGCCTGCGGCTTGTGCTTCCCATCACCATCATGATCAGTCGTAAATCATGATCAGACACGGTCACGTGAGGCCAGGCTGGGTAATGCAGGGCAACAGGGGCTGCTGTGCTGGTGGTGGATTTGGGAGAAGGAAATAGGGTGTGTGGTTTCCACGTGCCCGGGGCTCGCTGCCGGGCAGCCGGGTGACGCGTTTGGGGTGGGGCTGCGAGGGGGGGCGCAATGAGCAGGGCGGTCGAGAGCAAGGTGCAAGCAAAGCGGACGCGCATGGCGCACAGTGCGGGCTGGGTCTGGTGGGGGCCGCTCTGGCTTCCGGGGTGTTGCGCACTGCGAGAGGAAGAGGTACGCGTCATGGAGTTGTTGGGACGACGCAGAGGATATCGATAAGGAGGGCAATGATGGCAGGGGTGGGGGCGTGGGTGGGGGGAGGGCGTCCAGTTTTTGTCTCTTTGCTGTCAGGGAATATCTTTTTGCTGCCAGGAAATAGCTTTCAAGTTTCGCTGTGAGGGAATTGCTTCTCGTGTTGATGCTGCCAGAGCCGCGCGGTCCAGCATGGATGAGGAGGATTGCTAGCCAGCTACACAGGTGATTCCTTGGTCGCTGAGCAGGAACGACTTCAAGTTCGGAATAATGCTCAGTTTGCAGCTGCCACGCGCCACACCGACGCGATTCCCCTCCCCCCCGCTCCTGTCCTCACCGCCTCTCCAGCACTCATTGAGTCTAATGTCCCGACCGCGACTTAGCATTTAAGTCTTCCTTTGGCTCAGCTGAACAGGTAACAAGAACTCACAGTTGGCAGTACTCAGTTACCACGCCGTATGCTCTGAGCCGACACGACCCATGTCACTGGCTCATCCTGCATATCCTGTACACACAGGTTGTGCGTCGTCGTGGTCCCGCTCGTGGGTGTGGTTGTGGGTGTTGCACATGGTGGGTGGCGGAAAACAGGGCCGGCCGGTGTGACAGGCGTGACTCGGACCGGAAAAGAGCAGTCCACCGACGCTGAGCTCAGGCCCCGCTGGCCAGCACGCGGTGCGCCGACAGGACATACATGTGCGTCTCTCCATCCTGTTATCTGTGCCGTACTCATCGTCGCTAGACGTTCCTCGGCACCCATCCCGGCACTGTGCCTCGTGCCCAGGGCGGCCCCGGTGCCCCTGGACGTGGCCGCCTGCAGCTGTCGGCAGTCCTTGCTGGCTGACTGGACACCGCTGCGGCTGAGCGCCTGCCTGTGCCCTGCTCCTCCCGTCCAAGCCTGCTCTATTTCTTGTCATTGTTGTCCACTTTGTTTCGCATTTGTTCTTAATCGTCAATTACTCACCACCATTGGGAGCCGATCCGCCATCAATCACCCTCCTCGCTATCGACCGCTTTCCTGCTTCCGTGCTCTGCTTTTGCATTCTGTCACTTTGCGCCGCCTCCACTACCAGTACCAACAATACCTCTATTCACACGCGCACACACACACACACACACTCTTAGCAGATCGAGTGTCATGGCAGTGCTCGATGATGCGTCTCCGAAGGTCCTTGTCCTTTGGTACAACAATCTTCCCTCGGAAATGGAGGAGACCGTCGGAGATGGCCCACTCGTCAGAACGTGAGGAGCAGGGGCCTTGGGCTTGACCTTGAACCTTAAGAAGTTGCCGGGCCGCTAGTGCAACGGGCTCCTCCAGGTCAGGCTCACCGGAGAGGTGAGGACAGGCCCAGTGGCAGTGTCTCAGGATGAACGCTGTCGTTGCCAAGCTTGTCCCAACGTACACAACATGCTCCGCAGGGGCACTGATGTCGCCCATGATCAGGAGCAAACCCAAGAGACATGCCGAGAACCAGGGTCAGCGGGAGCCAGAGCAAGACAGGGACCAGTGCGACACTGTGACAGGGAGCACGACCAGCATCGATATCACGAGGAACTTGAAGCAGCTGAGTTCTCTGTCATTCCATACTTGATACTTAGTATGTTTAGCGCGCCGTGGCCCGTGGGCCGTCTCCCGAGTCAGTGTCGCTTGGAAATTTTGAGTTTAGGTGTAATACAACATCGTTGTTGTGATTAATCATCCCCGATCGCCGCCTGCTTCAGGTTCTCCAACTCCGCCCACGGCGGGAGCCCATAACGCCTGGAGCTTTTTGTGCAAATGTGCTTTGCATATCTGACAAATTCCATCCCAGTCGGCGCTGTTCTGCCATTCAACCATGTCCTCGCGGTAGTCGAACATAAGGAGCAGCACCAAGTGGTGGTCACGGAGGTGGTCCCGGAAGAGACGGGAGGACGCCATGCACATGATCCAAAGCTGGCACATGTCTTTGTCGCAAATTTTTGGTGGGGCGGGCTTCATGCACCCATCTAGACCCACAGCCACCTGCTGTTGTTTCGTGGCCCCACAAAGGACAGTCACTTGATCGCCAGGATCGAGCCGGGCCGGGACGCCATTGACAACCGTCCCTGTTGATGAGCTGCTCCGCGAGGTCGTGCAGGTTGCCCGCGAGCCGATAGAACAGCAATGGCAGGACCCACAGCGCATTGATCTCTCGGGCCAAACGCACAAGCGCAATCAGGTGGTCGTCCCCGGGCAGAACCACGACGCAACGGCGCCGGCCCGTGGTCCCCTTTGAAGGTGTCGTCATAACAGGCGGTGAATCGGTGTGTTGTACTTATGCCCCAGCTGCACACACCCAATGACTGCTTCCACAGTCGTCAGCACCGGGAATGACCAGAAGGAGCTGCATGGGTCAGGATGAAGGCTAAGTATTGAAATGAGTGGATATTACGATGCACGAGGGCACGAAGATAGCTTTCAAGAACAGCGTGATCTCCTCCTTGGCATCCTGCAGCTGGACCAACAGACATCCGTCAACCATGTCGCCCGGCGACGCCGACGTGCCCGGGGCTGGCTGTGGAAACACGAGCATGTCGCCAGACATAGTAGACTCCAGCGCGAGGATGCCGCGGTACACCTTATATTGTGCGTGCCCCGCCTGGAGGACGATGTTCCTGTCGTCGAACCACAGCTTCGCGACACGGTGGGGCTCGGGCTCGTGTGGTGCGTCCATGGTGGGCATAGAAAAACAAGATATAGTACAGCGTGACAATGTACATAAGTGACAAACTTAGTTCAATTTGACAAGCTGGATACAATCATTTTTGACAGGACATGTTCCTGTGACGCAACGTCCGAAGTTGTGATGGTTCCCCATGTGCAAGTACGAGGGTCTTCTGAGACTTGTGGCAGGCAGAGCCGCGGAGGTAACCTTGGACTCACACGCACCTGGTGAGCCACCCACCAGTCCCGCCCCCTCTTTCCATATGGTGCCGAGGTCCGAGCCGAAGCCGTTGACCGGTCGCCGGAGGTGAGAACGGGCAGTGCAGCCACTAAAGCAGTATTGAAGCTGAATTTCAGTGACTGCCAATGGCAGCGTTATCACAGTGTGGTACTACAAACAAACAACGAACTCGGAAACGCCGAACATCATAGGCCTAAGGCTGTAACTACTAACTTGAAAACAGAGAGAAGAATACATAGTTACGGCGGCTACAAAAGCAGGTCACACTGGATCGCCTCAGTCTTGAGTTTCTCCAGCTCCAGCAACAGGGGGAGGCCATAGATGCCCGGGAGCGCGTCCCAGAACCGCTGCTGCGCAGTGTGCAGCTCCGTGCTCAAATAGGCCATGCATGCGGCGCATACTTTCAGGCCGGCGCTCGCCTCCCAGTCGTAGAAGCGGGCATCAAACAGGCAGAGTGAGTTGCCTGTGTGCGCGGCTAGGTGTGCGGCGATTGCGGGGAGGCAGCGGCCTGGGTGATTCGGTCGCGGCCCAGATAGAGCAGCATAAAACTTAAGAATGAAGGTATGGCTCAAATGCCTGAAAAAACCTGCAGATGAGTGAAAGTCCCTTACCTGTGTCTGTTGTAAGGTGCTTTACTGCATGTATTCCACACCATACCTTAATATGCCCTGCCTCATTATCATAGCACCTCACGACCAACATGGGTAAGGTACTTATAGGCTATCATCAGTACTAGCTGGATGTGCCCTGCCTAATATTAAAGCACCTCACGACTGACATGGGTAAGGTACTCAAGGGCTATCATCAGCACTAGCTTAGCACACCCTGCCCTGTCATTAAAGCACCTCATGACGGCGCACCTCATGACTGATATAGGTAAGGCTATTACCTCATAGAGCAGCATAAAAACTCAAGGATGGAGGTATGGCTCAAATGCCTCAAAAAACCTGCAGATGAGTGGAGGTACCTTACCTGTGCCCATTGTAAGGTGCTTTACTGCATGTATTCCACACCATACCTTAATATGCCCTGCCTCATTATCAAAGCACCTTACGACTGACACAGGTAAGATACTTACAGGCTATCATCAGTACTAGCTTAATGTGCCCTGCCCTAACATTAAAGCACCTCAAAAAACTGCAGATGAGTGGAGGTACCTTACCTGTGCCCGTTGTAAGGTGCTTTACTGCATGTATTCCACACCATACCTTAATATGCCCTGCCTCATTATCAAAGACTCAAGGGCTATCATCAGCACTAGCTTAGCACACCCTGCCCTGTCATTAAAGCACCTCATGACGGCGCACCTCATGACTGATATAGGCAAGGCTATTACCTCATAGAGCAGCATAAAAACTCAAGGATGGAAGTATGGCTCAAATGCCTCAAAAAACCTGCAGATGAGTGGAGGTACCTTACCTGTGCCCATTGTAAGGTGCTTTACTGCATGAGTGTCTTATCAATATCTTATATACTATTGAAACATCTTAGCAAGGGGATTACCTTACTTCAGCTAGGTCCTGTATATCATAAATTCAGAACAAACAAGTGTAAATGACAAAAAAAAAAAAAAAAAAAATGCTGAATAATCTTCCCCAAATTTTCCCCCACAAGCTTCCCATTCCCATGTCAGTCACCCTGCCCTCAATTTGTGACAGGGTGTTGAAGGGGTGGACTCTTGCTGACAAGGTAATTTGTCAGCAACTGTGGAACGGCTTCCTTCTCCCCCTATATGTGGCTGTCAAGCTGCATTTAGAGATCATATTTATTGTTGAGATTACATAAGTGTGAGGGCAAGTTCTAATCTCCACTGGTGCTTTCAAGTATGTAGCTGAGCTATATGTCCAATCATTAGATCATGTCACACATTGTCATGCCTCTATCTTCATAACTACTTGAGATAGATACATGATTCAAGCACTACCAGAAAGCCTTTGAGCAGTACAATCAATGTACTATGCTATTTGATCACTATCATACTATATGATGACTGTATTTAGTTCTCAGTAATAACAAAGGGAATATCTGGTACTTAAACTAGTATGTCGTAGGTGACTTATATGTTCATATACTCCATACCAGGCCTCTGGTATCAGATCCTGAGTGAATATGATACTAGTAATGCAATGTATCCACACATCAGTAGTATTTGATCTCCATTAACCCTGAAAGATAACCATAGATCTCTGCCTAGTCAGGGCAGATAAAGCTGGGAGAGTGCTCATTTGAAGGGTATACCATCCTACCATGGTCTTATCCATCTAGCCATCTGATTTAGTCTGATCACATCAACCTATTGACTGCCAAGCATGATTGAATACTAAGTTGAGCAGTATTTCACTGATATCCTGGGAATAAATGCATGGAATCTTATAATCCAAGTTCATATAATGCCATATAATAGTCCCCCACACTTCTACCCATTTCTAAGTCCACAGCAAGTTTGAGGGTCATTCAATTGCCAGGGACCTTAGGTGCTATATAACACAGGATAGAGATATGCTAGAGGGGTAGGGGCACCAGTTTCTAGGAGGTATACTATACCCCTACTAAGAGATAGACTCAGATACCTCAGACTTACAAAGGTCATGCCATGGTGAGCTCATCATCTTTGGGATAGATAACACTGATAATGGTACTGTGAGAGATCCAGATTAGCTAGGAGGTTGATTCAAGTGCTAGACAGGCTCATTTGAAGGTATATACCATCCTACATTTAAGTCTTAGATCATACTTGAAATTATTTTCTGACTAGTTGTAATAGCGAAGACACTCTTTTTTTGCTTATGGGTACCTACCCTCTCTTCAGCTACCTTTAGTGACACATGGCAGAACCATGACTGATTATGTTCCAGGGTCCTAGTAGACATCCAAATATCCTTATACACCCACCTCAAGGTCCAACACTCAGTCTATAGACCTCACTATTCATATAAACCAGTACTGCATGCGCATGTCTTGGAATGTTCACCCCAATTCATCCTCCAAGGACATACAGAGATTAATCTAAGTATGCGGGTAGGTGTATACACCTCATTTGCCAAACCTTTACATATTTGATCCATAATCAACTACCAGATCATAGCTGTATGGCCAATATGATGTAGAAGTTGGTTCAGGGGGATATTAGAGCATAGCAGCATATTACATGTATATGAAATGGTGTGAGGGTCATCATGTCATCAGAGGACCCCTATGTATACTTCCTACCTTTAATCCATGAGGGGTCCCTCATCTTTGAGTGAGTTATTGGGAGATTGGTATAATAGGATGCATGGAATTTGTACAAACATATAGGATGTCTAAAAATAGATGTGTTGCTCAGAGCTATGATAGACATTTATTAGTTTATAACATGACTTATATTAAGATTATCCATACATTCCTCACCCAGATATCAAGTCATCATTGTGCTTCATCAAGTTTGAAGCAGAATAGCGACGGAGAAGTGGTATAACAGTATAATCAGCCAGGTACCTGTGAAACCATCTGCAGGTCAAGCCACTCCTGAGGTGCTTTACTCCGTACCTTGCTGTCCAAACTCATGCTTGTCAGCAGCAACGAACGGGTTTGTTGTCGTCGGTATTCGCGCGGCCAGTGAGCGATGCCAAACACGACCTCTTATCTGCCACAACGACTAACCATGGAGCCAACCTACTTCTTCTTCTTCTCGCGCTTCGCCCCGCTCGCAAGAAAACAATGCTTGGACGGAACTCAGCTTGTTGTTTTGTCCTAGCCTTGAAAGGCACACAGAGGACTGACAACCATTAGCCAGGTTCAGGGAGTATATAGCTCGAAATGGATAAAGGTGTGTTGCATCAAATGCTGGAGCGTTTGGAACATTGACCACGATCGCTGTCTCCTTCTACAGTTCTTTTTGTCCCCCCCAAAAAAAACACTTGAGATTCAACGAGACCGTTGTTGTTTCAAGGCCTCGAGAGAACAGATAGTGCTCAATATACCCGAGGAACGGTTATAGGGCCCTCCTTGTGGCCTGTATGGGTGTGTTGATCGTTTGCCACTCGTTTCGTTTCTCAAGGGTGTATACAGGATTCTATCCTGCTTGTGACTTTTCTTTGGACGTTTTCTCCCTCCGAATAGCCTACTGCTATGATTGTCATTCATGGAGTTGACATCATTATTTTGCTGGCCTTTGACTTTGACGGAGGAGACGAAGGAGCGGGAGGTAGAGATAGAATGAGTTATCGGTGGAGAAAGGACATACAACGAGCGACATGTGCAGCATATCTCGAGGTGCGGCTGCTATGCTGGCTCATTCTGACCTTTGTTCCGCTTTCGACAGTATTGGGCCAGCCTGACCCAACCATAAAGCTATCGTCTTCATGGTCCCTTGAGGCATCAATAATAACGTGAAAAGCGTTATAAACAGGTCCTGTAAGGGCAACCCTGGAGACTCCGACAAAAGCCTAGCAGGGGAGGATCCAAAGCGTGAATAGAAGCTACGGAAATACACAGAGGGACCGACCTAGCAGGGGAGGATCCAAAGAGAAGAAACTCTAAGGGTCCACCTGCTAGGGCGCCAACTATATACTGGTCGTCCGTAACTGCCGACGTAGAGCACAGAAGGCGGCCAAGGTGATCGTTGGGAGGGTCTTGACGGATCGGTGATTGTGCGGGTGAAGGAGGCCGAGGACAAGGGTCGGGGTAGGTCGGAGCGTCCGAGGGGGCGCCGGTCGGATGTGCCTCGGATGCGCTCGGACGGTCCGAAGGAGGCCGGTGGGTGTTCCCCTGACAGGTCCGTGATACTATGCAATATATGCTTATGCTAATGACTTCTTACCAGCTGCTGCTTTCCCTCTTGATTCTGTCTACCTGTTGTCGTCAGATGCTGTCCTCCCATTTTGATCCTCGATCTGGGTGGTGCCACTCGGATTGTCGACGACACTGTTCCTTTGATTCGAGGAGTTGTTGCCCAGCACCTCCATTGGTATCATCTCATTCTCCGTATTTGCCCTCCACCTCTCAATTGCCTGCATGGGGTCAGGAGAATTGTCCACGACATCAGTCCTCTGATCTGAGCGGTCGTTATGCACCGCCGGCCTCGGTGTCAAGCCATTCTCCAGCCGTACTCTCCACCTCTCAATCACCTCATTCACGAATGGCTCTCCCTTTGCCTTCCTCAATTTGAAGCATATCATCCACCACCAAGATTTTCAGCCATCATCAATAAACAACTGTACTTTGGAGTGGACCTGGGCTGCTGCTCCAGAGTTTTGGTATTCCTCAAGTGCCTGATTTAGATCCACGTCTGTCAACGGGTGCGGGCGACCGATGTGGTTAAGAGTATTGCAGAAGATGCGGTCGAGGAGGAGTATGAGGTGGATGGTATATTCAAGAAAGAAGCGGAGGGTATCAGGACTGGTGAGTGTTATTATTCAGTGGCACAGTATGATAAGCCTTACTGGGCTGGCTCGTAAGCTGCTTCACATTGTTGTCCTCAAGACGCTTACTTACCCCTAGGCAAACAGCACGGGTAAACCCGTGAGTAGTGGGGGCTGACGCGCACCCGACCCGCACAACCACAATACTCATACCTGCGGGTACAGGTACAGGTTTACCCATGGGTTACAGGTGACGGAGGAAGAAATGTCATGGGAATAGAGTCAGCGACAGGCACAAATATGTGATAAAAGCACAACAATAGTAAGACTCGAACCCAAGACCTTGACAACAAGGGCCGAGAGTATAACAAGCTGGGTCACTAAGCCACGGGTATCACTGTCGCTTACCCGTACCCGTACCCGGGGGTAAAACCTGCGTACCCACGTGGGTTTGGCCTACCCGTGCTGTTACCTACTTACCCCTATGAAGATTTGTCGGATTCTGGGTGGTGGATGTTGTAGGCTGTTGACAGTTCATGGACTTGGGAAACAAAAGGGGCAGCGTCCCCATCGCTGCAAGTACTTAGCAGCATTCCTATTCCCAAAGAAAGAGCTATCTCACCATGTGAGGATCATCCATCTTCCAAATTCGCGTGAGGGTCCGGTGGAGTCGGTCGAGCATGTTACCCTGCGTGTGCCAGGGAATGTTACTGAACGCCCCGGATAATAGACTGGTGTACGATGAGCATTATTGATTGAATCCGGCTGCTCATACCATCCATCACAACTCTGGGATTGGGTGTGAGTCACCCTACCGCAGGAGCGTAATGAACACTGACTTGAGAGCCTCCGCAATTGGTTTCTGAGGACTATCCAGTCATGTGCGTTCTACCTCCCAAAGCTTGTGTTCGATGTACTCCTTCCCAAGTAGACAAGTTGTTTCAAGTAATTTGCTTAATTCTCCAATAATTCTGAGACTTGGAGTATTTTTTTTTGGATATAGGACAGATGTGGTGACGAATCAACATAATCTGATGTGATCGATGATGTTTCCATATATGGCAACTTTTCCTAAAGGATACAAGTCAATATCTCAGATCCATATGTGACATATGTGACATTCTTATTTTTTTTAAAATACATTATTATTCTTTATCTAGTATCTTATGGGTTGTGCCAATGCCCTTATGTTTTTAATGTGGAACGATTTTTGATGGCTATATCATAGTATATCAATTTTGTCCTAATTAGGATTGTTCTTAATTCAGGCCTTCCTAACTGTAATCCGGGTCATCGGCCTGAAGAAAAGGAGTTCAAAGTATCATATATATATTATTATCAAATTATATGTATCCTATACCCATTTATCACATCATTGATGCTATTTAGTTATCTGCTTATTAGATAGAAAAGGGCTTTGAGAGCTAGGTGCACACAGCCCTAGGTGCAGCTACCCTCCTAGGCAAGTGATTTCCTAGGTGTATGCAGGGCATTAGCCTTAATATTACAGCTACAGGTACAAATTTCATGCTACATCTATCTGCTTGTCTATGTCTTTCCGAATCTTCCTATCGTTCTTACCACGTTCAATGCTATCCGAAGGCGTGCGAGAAGGCATACCAACTCTCCCTATTCACTCACGACCTCTTGCCACACGCCCCCTACATTCCATCGATGTCGCAGCCTTGAACAGTGCTGTAGCTCGGGCAAACCAATTTGCTGACACGATAAGGGCGAATCTCTCTCCTTGGGACAATCTTTCAGGAATTACACTGTCAACGATACCTGGGCTGCGGTTCCAACAGAGAACGTGTCGTCAATCCAAATCCGCCAGCTTTGATGTGGTACATGTCGAGTGCAATCCCAAGTCCACCGCACCGAACTCTGGTCGGGGAAACTGCACCAGCGAAAAGTTGGCAAACTGTCCGGCGAGGGCAAACCTGCCAGTGGCGTCTGGTCGCTCGCGTCCGTGAACATGAACTGCTTCATCTCCAGCTTCCCGAGCTGCTGCGACATCTTGTATGTCTTCACCGAGCTGGCGCAACCGTGAGTAAGCTGATTCCACTATTCGTGTCAGTGCTTACTTCGCCGTGGCGCCACTGAACACCGTGAAGCTCCCCGACCACATAGTGATTGTGTTGTCGTTGACCTTCTGGACCATTTTAACATCCGCCTGGTGCACGAGGCTCAAGCTGAGCTTGCTTGACTTGTACGAGTTCCCGGGCGCGACGGCCCGGTAGCCTGCATCCCTGGTCGCTAGGTCCATTGCGCCTAAGTGATCAGCGGACCACACACAAAGGGGGGAGGAAGACTTGCGCAACACCGCTTAGCGTCAGCGTGATTCCCGTGGTGCCCAACGTGAGCGACGCAGCCGCAGGCACGAGTGCGACGGCAATCAGACCACCCGTTACTAGTAGTACAACGAGGGCCACGACGCCGAGCAGGCCGCTGACGACGGCTGCGATCCCGAGCCCGACGCTGTTGGCTGCGTATTTGATGTAGAGGATGTTGTTGGTGTCGTTGAGGGTGGAGGCGTAGGAACCCATGGTCGGCGTTTTGCTGGCGAAGATGGTTGTTTTTACTTATACTGGCCCTCCACAATAGCTAAGAGAAGAAGCAAACCGCTGGGACTGATCATTTTCCAGGGACACATCTGCTCTTGCGTGGCCAGAAGGCTTGGGCCCCTTCCGAATTCTGGGCCTGGCTTTAATTGTTATGATGGCGACCAAAATTAGACTGAGTAGGCTGCGACTTAACTTGAAAGCAGTCGACATAACAGCGCTCTCTGGCACCACCGCACCAGCAAGCACCATGGGGTCATACATTTCAATCATGGATAATGGACCTATCAACCAGTTCCATGTCGACGTCCGTCGTCCTTTTTGGCGGAGTTCAGTCCTTCCCCACCGGCAACACGACGAATGACGTTCTTGTTTCTGGAGTCGTTTTTGGCCCAGAGTGGGGTGGATACCCGCTTGGTAAACCCGATTCTGAACAGTATGTTGCTTCAAGCTTGTAACTGCGGGAGTGTATGTATATGTGCTGACGCGTTGTTTTGTAGATGACACACGAGCAGCGGCGTTCAATGGTTGCCTAGTATGAGTCGATGATTCAGAGTGAGGACACCTCTGCGTTTACTGTCGTGATGACAACATCGCAGTCGCCAGGCGTTGGATTAAGGAGAACACTTAAACGAGGGGTACTCTTGTATTCAATATCAGATTCCATAACAAGAACAGGAAGTTGTCGTCGTCTATGGCCCGGATTTGAAGCTGAGCCACGTTTGAGTTGTTGCCTAAGGGCTTGAGAGCAAGTTGAGTATTAGCGCTGGCTTGAAGAGAAGTGGAGGGAAGCCGCACTAGGAACGCTAGCATGTGTGTTGTTTCTTCGCGAACCGAAAGGAAGAGCAAGCTTGAAGCCAGAAGGCGTGACATCACACTTTCTAAATTCTCCTCTTCTCTTTGCGCGGTCATGTCGTCAAGCCAGCCCACCTATCCCAACGCCTTCTTCAGCTCAAAGCACGGGGTGGATGGAGACGAAAGAAGTGCTGCTGCAGCAGGGGAGGATGTAGAGGGAGAGGGAAGCTAGACGAGGGGCGACACATGGGTCATGGTGCATTGCGGGTACTTATTGGTGCGTTGACCTGTTTTTTTTCTCGCTTTTCAAGTGTATCATAGCAACCTTAGGACTCAATTTTCACTCTCAAATCATACTGTGCAGCGACTTCGGAGCAACGATGAAGTCCTCACTAATCCACACATACCGCGTTTATTTGTCGCTGACGCTGTATCCACATCCACAATCGCTTCCAACGCCATTTTCAAGGGCTTTCAGAGCCAGAGAACGCCCTTCGTTTGCCAAAGACTGGTCCCCTTCCGCTCAATAGACTCATTCTCCACCGTTTCTCCCAGATGTCGGGGCTCGAGCACATCTTCGGCACTCTTGTCCCTCCTCTGTCTTCGTTTCACCCCCACTTTGGCCCTGTCGCGCTCCTTCTCCCGGGACCAAGCATCTTCACCATCGACAGTGACGAAAATGGACAGCCAATTTGAATAGCCTTGCGATGGAGAACTCTGGTATGGGTGATTATGTGCTCTGAGAATATCGAAGCTAACCACTAAGGGGCAGATAGACATATTACGAATGCATATCCACATACATACCCGTCAATACATCCATCACCTCTTCACGAAAGATGACCACTGCAAGGCCCATGGATTCTTGCTCATCGACAACGAATGCGAAACCCCATAACCCGACTTCAATCAATGCTTCCTCAAAGCCAGACATACGCGCGGCTGTCTTTTTAACGCCTTTTTGGCCTGAGATGACCCAAGCACATCCAGCAGACAATCGTGCAGCGTCGCGAAATCATTGTGTAGAGGCCTACAAACCGTATCTTCTTCTGCAAGCCACCACCACCCTGACATTCAATGCTTCCCTTGGCGTATTTCGACGGTTATGGCCATTGTCAAGATCGTTCTCCAACGTTGACGCTGTTTCGACACATACCTCATCCCTACAATGCTGTCCGAACTTGATATGGCTACTGCCGTTGCTTCATCACCTTCCCGTCTTGCATAGCCACCTCCCTGTCGACGCCTGCGCTATCCGCACGACCCAATCTAAAGTGTGTCCCAAAATGGCAAGTCACGTGGACCCATGGCCTTTCGAAAGACTTCGATGTATCTCTCCTGATACAGCAGCTGTGGCTCCCACTGCTATATTGTCATGTGCCCCACACCTCCCTTTCTCTACCCAATTCTTTTGGCCGTCCTATCCGCAGTGGAAGGTCTTCGTCCAGCGCGTGTTCTGTGCAGCGACAGTGGGCATGTAGGCGGGGTCGTCGCGCCGCAGAGTGGCATTCGCGTTCGAGCAGGTGCTCCACCATGAGGATTAGATGACAGGGAGTGTCCGCTGGAGGACGTGCGTGCTGCTGTCGCTTGCCTTCAAGTCTGGCGTCGCCGGTTTGTTGGAGGAATAACGATACTCAAGTTTTTTTGCCAGTCTATTTCCTTTTAGTGCCGCATTGTCTGTCTATGGACCAAGAGTTGAAGTGTTATTATATATCCAATGTTGTACAACAAGTCAAACAAATTATCGGTCAACACCCCAGTCTTTCAGCTTCTTGCACTCCCATGATTCCCGCATCGGATGGCCATTCGGCATCAGAACCTCAACGCCAAATGTTCTCTGCAGGTGCTGCAAATCGCGGATTTCCTCTACCATACGGCGCAAGCTCGATGACAAGCAGCAGGGAATGAAAGTGTCAAGACCAGACTGGGAATGCTGATGGAAAGCTCTCGGAGACGGGGAGCATTCACACTGTAAATATAGAAATTTAGCGTCTGCTTAAAATGTTACCTAATTGACTGATTCTTACAATGTTAGCTGTTTTAAGTTTTTCCTAATGTTATTCCCTAAACCACTGGTTTACACATCTGTTTAAGCATGGACTTTATTGCGTCCAGAGGTGTGGATGCGCGATAGCAATCCGCCGCCAGCGTTGACAGACAGCGGTAATTTGCAGTAGCGTGCGGTTAACATCGAGGGAGGGAGAGGAGAACACTGCTGCCGCGAAGATGTGGCAGAGTATCTCGGCAGGGAGAGTGTTGATTGGGTAGACAACGGTGGATAGGTCGTCTTGGAGCAGTCTTCAAGGATTTGTAGCTGGGTTTTCAGTTGATGAATCGTCTTTTTGACCCGCTCTGCCTCGTCTCTGAGTTGAGAAATAGAAGGGCCGTCAAGAGGAGGGTCGGGTCGGCGAGGGGCACAGAAGAATGAGAGCGCCTGGACAGGATCGCGGCCAGACATGACAAAAAAGCTGAAGCAATCTTGACGGTCGAGCGGTGAATAGATAAGCAAAGGTTGGAACATTACTTATGGAGGACTCGAGACACCCAAGTACAGAGCTGGCCAAGATGAAAACAACAACAGGAAGGGAGTCAAGTCGTTTCTGCGGGCTGGTGGAGGTTGTTGTCAGCGAAGATTGTCGCGTGTCACACGTCATCACTCTCTCTTCATCTCCACCACCCCCAGCCAATGCCGCGGCTCAGAATGCCCACGAGCCGTCCTTTCACCATTTATGCATTGTCAAGCAGGCCTGCAAGCCAACTCTAGAGTACCGAAAGAAAGAGACATGGGTGACGGCAAGAGTGCAGAGGCGAAATCTTGGGTGTCGAAGTGTGTATTCTGAGCGCTGCCCATTGAATGTCTCTGCTCACCCATATGCTCCCAGCTTGTTTCACTTCCCGCGGGCACAATCGCCACCCGCATTCACCCTTCCACACCGCTGCGACATCCCCGTCTTCGACAACGAGATTTACGACAGCAGACATTCGTGCTACCACTGGCAAGCGGAGACGCCAACTCGTTTGGGCGGCTCGAAATGCCGCTGGGGAAGTGGATACTGGGAGAGCAGCGTGCGTTCTCAAGTGCTTTCAATGTTTTGCCCCCGCTTGACTGGCCCAGATGCGTTTCGTCGCAAAGATTTTCAGTCTGAGCGCATGAGGGTATGTCTACGCTCTCTCCTGAAGCTTTATAATGGCTCACCAGGTCGGCAGTGGCTTGGGACGGGGACGGAGGTCTGAGTTTGCTGTCGTCGGCGAGCCATAAGATAGACTCGGAGGTGAGTAAAGCTTACCGCTATTCCTTCTGTTTCGTACTTACTTGGTCTTTGGATAGCCAGAGGCCCTGCGCGTTTTGACACTACATACCATGCACTCCCGCTCGTCAAGCGGTTTGCGCTACCGCTGCCTCGATATTTGCACCCCGGCAATGCTTCCGACATTCTCGTTCAATACCACGGCTTGCACTATGGCGCAAACGACAACGAAATGCCCTGGCGACACTCTATCTGTTTCCCGGTACCTTCAGACCCAGTTCTTCAGTCGCGTTCATCTACCTACCGCTGCCGCTCGGCGCTCGCATGCCCGCCGACAATTGCCCCCAGGCTTTTCAGATCCTTCTGGCGCGGGTCACGCTTGCGCCCGCATGACCTGGCTTTGCAGACCCCATCCTTCATCGACATTGCAATCCCGCGATGAATTATTCCATCGAGCACGACCTCACTTTTACGAGTAGCTCTTGTTACCATGTTTCGCTATCGATACTGCACTACTTTGGTAGTCCGTGAAGGAAGTCAATCGGAATACCACTCCCGCGACCTCTGGAATTGTTGGCATGTGCTAGACTCTGGAATCGTTGGCATGTGCTAGACTCATAGAGCAAAGGCTTCGTGACAGCCCGTAGGGTATCTTGGTGATTGTTTCCCGTGTATTGTCCTCATATTATATTCACTAGCCGACACCGTGACGGTCAGCGAATCGTGATATCGCTGGGTGTGTGATGCCGCGGCGGAGGACAGGGCTTGCCACTGACATGATTCAACGACCGCCGATATCTTGGGCGGGCTTCGTTTCCCTCGGCAAAACTGTGACAGTTCTGCAGCAGCAGTCGGTCGCTCCCCATAAATATTCTCATTCGCTCACATTGCTGCTGCATAAATAGCTGCAGGCAGAAACGACATCGTCTCAGCTCGACTTCACGGTTAGTCGTGATTCTCTTTACGAATGGTTAATGCATTGACGCGACTATACTTAGATGCAATTCACTGCCCTCTTCACCTCCCTCCTAGTCGCCGGCGCCGGCTGAACCGGTGCCGTCATCGCAACACAACCCGCGGCGAAAGCGGGCCAGTGCGTGCTCCTCGCCAAGGGCCGCACCGCGCGCAGTATCTTCTTCAACGGCGCAAAGGGCATCAACTTCTTCGAGTCGGGCGGCAAGCACGACAACTGTGCGAACGGCGCGCAGGCGAGCAGCAAGAAGAACTCGGGCTGCGTGACCGCGCCGGCTGGGTATGTGTTTTATGTTCTGGTTCTTGCGAGAGTTGGCTGATGGAAATGATTTTAGATTCAACTGGGCGAGCGTGCGCCTCCGGTAGAAAGAACTGACGTTCGGCGCTTGTGCCTAGGCTAGTGGGAGATTTATCTGTAGACTTCGATATATGCATACCAGCTGAAATTTGTTTGATTTGGTTCTCAGGTTTAATACGGCGTGAACGGCCGTCTGTTAATATATTCACTGCTGCCTTACTTCTCTTATCGAAACTACATCGTATCGAGAAGAAGACGATTGTTCCATACTAGGCGTGTCTATCGAGCTTTTTTACATTTCCTGACTATCCCACAAGAGATACTAGTACTAGTACTTTCCTCTTCAAGTGGAATTGAAGCCCTTCCTTCAAGTTGACTTCCCCACATTCCAAACTTCTCGCCGTTCTGCACCTACTCGGAAAACAAAGTGACCTGCCTCCATCCACGTCTTCTGACTGAGCAAAAACCTTACATGCAACGCAAACGCTGAAGCCAACGACTGATTGTGCACGATAAACGTCCCGCCGCCTCGCCCCAATGCTGTTCCACCAGTTGCTGAATTTCACTATGTTTTCCAACAGCGTGCCCGGAGATTCCGCCATTTCTCCGGATTGGGCACAATTTCATATGCAATGGTTCGAAGCCGCACCAGCGCCTGGATGATGTTGGGTCTGCCGTCTTTTCGCTCTGTTAAGTCCGTCAGCTGACCGATTACATCGCGTCTCGGATGCTTTAGGTCCATCAATCGCTGCTGAATGTCGAACTCGCGGAGCGCGTGCAGATTATATTATTGAGTAGGCATACAAGGTCGGCATCACTGGCAGAGACCTCTGAGACGAAGTACAGGGAGAGTCGGCTGAGTCACATTTGCGTAGTTGTCTGCAAGGTACGCATTGACAATGCCTGGTTTCATGAGTGCACAAGCGTTGTAGATCGTGAGATGCTGAAGTGAAGGAGGTGGTACCACGATCTTGAATAAAACATCCCAATGCTTGTATCGGCCGTCGATTGCCAGGGACTTGATGCCGCGCGGGCTGATAACGTCCAGGTTGGAACTCAGAGGGTCGTGGGTGAGGCAGTCCGAGTCGAACAATGCAACATGTTCAATGGTGCGAGCGGTCGGAAAAGACAAGCAGCGGGAAAGGGTTTTGTGTGTATTGCTTGCGAAGAAGCGGACACCACCCCAAGTGATGCTGTTCTCCAATTCATCTAACATCGACTTGGATGGGTTGATGATGCACATAAGTATTCTGCAATGGCGCCGTCTTCAGCGCTGCAAGGAACTGTGGCCCGTCGACGAATGGTTTCATAGAGCACCGGGAAAACGATTTCAAAGAGCCGAGGCCATCAGCGTGGATGTTGCCTAGGATAGCAGTGTCTTCAACGTTGACGAGGTCCAGATGAAAAAAGCGCGCCGTATGCTGGAACAGTGCTTCGAACAGTTCGGTGAACCGGTTACTAGTAGCGTCCTCAGGCTGTTCAGCCCAGAGGGTAATTCGGAGGGGCTGCTGCTTGGAGCGTCGGAGATGCTTGAAGATAGCTGGTTGGGCCGTTTGCGGCGTCTGCCGCGGCTTCATATAGAGGAATATGGTTGTCCAGAGGGCGCTGTTGGAGTCGACGAGGGTCTTCCATGCCCGACAAACGAGTCGGAGGCGGTAGTGCATCCGCATGCTCCTTCGTAATATCTCATTTCGCGTCTGGATATTGAGGAGAAGGAGACGGTTCGAGCTCCACATCTCGACCGGATGATGTTGTGCGCTGTCGAAGTCGAGCTCGAAAATGAGGCCCCAAAGTTCGGCTGGCATGCGCAGACAGAAAGCGCTGTCAGGCTGCTGCACGGAAGGGGCCCAGAGCTCAGAGGCAAACGTGAAGCTAGAAACTGTGACAGTACATACAGGCCCGGGGAACCACTATTCACTCAACCAGGTGCAACGACTACTACTCTCTGACTCCAGGCCAGCCCCAGATGGTGCAGGCGGTGAACATCCAGGCTGGTGGAGAAACGATGATTGGTTTGGGCCTGGAACGGTGAACTTGAAGTCGTGGCCGTCTCGGAGCTAGAAGAAGCTTCAGAAGATTCAGATAGCAAAACAAGAAGAAGAAGAAGAAGCAAGCCTGTATCTGGCCTGTATCGCACCTTATAATGACTTGAAGCTCAATGAGGTCATTCGTCCAGCAACACCGGTCGAGCCAAAGTCGATCCACATGCTGACATGGGCAAGTGTCAAGGAATGAAGAGCGAATGGGACTAATAAGTTTCGTTAGAACCAGTGAAGTCGGGCGGCAACTGGAGATACGCACCATAGACACCAATAAAATGCAATCTATTGCTGCAGACGTGAATGGGCTATTCAATCTTTGGTGCGCTCGTGTCGTTGGAGGATGAGATTTCAGGCATCATCGAGCAGGCAGCGGCCTCCTCAAAAATGTCCTGTGCTGACGAAAAGGGAGTCTTGTCGACAGAGAGATCGCGACTAAGAACGTCAGAGATGAGCATCAAGCAGACTCGGAAGCGCCAGTAGCTTTACGCACCTTGATTACCAGCGCCATACGGGACGGCTCCTCCCCATCGCTTCTCCCATATTCTCCATCGGGTCGGCTCCGGGCTACTCCCCCTCGATTTGGCCCCACAGAAAGGCCACCAAGCCCGTTGTGCCTTCCGCTTCCCAAGGACACGGCTGGCTTCGAATACCGCGGGCCTGAAAGACGTCAGGCGCTGTGAGAGCGACGTAGTCGGCCGTCGCATGGTGGGAGTAGGAATAACAGTGGCAGGATTTGCCGCCGTCTGGGCAAGAGCTAGCAAAACAGGTCAGCACAAGAGAAGTTGCACTACTCAAGGCCAGGCACCTCCCCTTTAGCAAGCGAACGAGCCGCGGATGGCCTTCGACGGTGTCGGACAGCGAGGAAGAAAGTAAGTACATGGTCGTGGTGGAGAAGAGAGAAGATAGATCGGCGCCGGCCCGAGCATGTGATCTCGGATCTCCTTCTTCTCCCTCCACCACCACGACCCGCACGACGACCCTTCTCCTCCGCTCTGACACGTCCCCGGCGAGCAATCCGGATCGTCGTTCGCGGCGACACGCAGTTGTGCCCGACTTCGAGTGGGATTCTCCCTCCGGACACATACACCTGAAACGAGGCCCCCGCCCTTCTTGTAACCCCACAGAGACACACACGGAGGGAGTAAGAGTCAAAGCAGGGATTCGAGAGCCAGAAGGTGCGCTTAGCGCTGTCTGGTCTGTTAGCCAGCGTTTGCTAAATCTCCTCGTAGCACCCACAACGGGCCCACGACACGAAAGCCATGACGACTACCGACTCCACATAGCCCCTCGCTGCCGTTCGACGGCTTCTTTCGTTACATCTCAACGCTGGAGGATGCCTCGTGGTGCCTGACACCAGCGACAACAAGTCAGTATATCGCCATTTTTCTTGTGTTTTCACATTGAATAGCCCGTCTTCTTTTCAGACCGTTTTGGACTCGAACTGCTGTCGCATACGAATACATACTGCGGGCAGCGCAGTGGCACGGCGTTGTGCTGGTGCGGCATGACGAGGGTCTTGCTAAAGGTGTGTAACACCGGAGGCAAACACCCAGGCAGTAGGGCGCCTAGTGCCTGACAGGCAGTAGGCGCACTGTAGGCATGGTTTCGGGGTCCCTGTCCATTGCCGATGTTTTTTTGGGCTGGAACCCCGGGAAAAACGAGGGCAACACGATGACAGGCACTAGGCGCCCTACTGCCTTGGGTCTTGCCTCCGGTGTAACGACCATCGAAGTTTTACGGCGCATTTACTGACTTCTTCCTCGACAGACAAACGGCAAACTCTCTCGCTAACTGGAGGATTCGAGGCCAACACTCTGATGGGGTGTGATCCACGCTGGCGCTAAGGATGTATCGGGCAGTGTGCGTGAACGACCATACCCGCATGAGTCGTGTCGCTAATCCTTTGCGAATCCACCCAGTTGTTTTATCCTTCATATCTTCTTCGCACACAGCTCGCGCAACCTCCATTCTTTCACCAACACAACTGGATAGCTGCGCGTGCATTGTAGAAGAGGAGGACGGACGTAAGTTGACTGTGCGAGAGAACGACAAGGTGCGTTATTACTATTCAGCTCCTTGGTTTCTCTTAACTGCTTTCGTAGCTTCCGCCACAGCCCAACGGAACGAGAATCATGTACCCACTCGCCAGCCGCTCTCTTTTACTACAACTTCTCACTCGCTGCTCCCCACGACCATACGAAAGGCTGTCCGTCTTGTTCCTGCTTGCAAACGATGGAAGAAAATTGACAAGGAGGGGTTTGCCTTACCTGCGTGCTTCAGCAATTCGGAAATTCTCCTTGGTCGCCGCGCCTCAAGATATACTTCCTGCGAACGAAAAAAACCAGAACCTCGCTGTTTCAATGTTCCAAAGCTCTTCACGGAAGGCAATCCTGTATCCCCAGTCCAGCGCACCGACTGCAATTGTCGCGTCTGTCCCGTCCCGCCCTCAGCACAGCACGTGCCGTCACGCGTGACTCGTCACCTCATCCGACGACACAATAATACTCTTCAATGGCGCGTCCTGCGGCGCTATCGACCGGTGCTCGTGCTGCTACGATATACTCACATAGTGTCTATTTCTTTTGGCCCGTGCTAGTCGGGTTTAAAGCCTTCGCTGGACGCGTTTTTGTGGACTCCGGCGTGGGCTTGGTCGCGAAGCTGGGAATCTGCTGGGAGAGGGGATGTGGTCGTGGAGGGGGGCGTATATGGATGTGTTTGTGGTGCTTTTAGCGCCGCGGATTTTGTGAATGTAGCGTTTACAGTACTGAGTTCCTTCATGTAGAGTGTTTCTGTTTTAACAAACAATATAGTATCTGTCTTGAAGGCGGTCCGATGCCCGGCGTTCAGCGGAAAACTCGAGGAGGGCAACGTGTCAGTGGCCGGGCAGGATTTATGCTGGAGTACTTGCAGTGGGGAATTCTGCCCTAAATTCTATGGTCTCGGAACGCTTTAACAACGGCACTTTTTTCTTGCTGTTGCGTTAGACATATATTGAGTGGGTATGTAGACAGTTGCATACTATTGAATTACAGACAGTTTCGAAGGAAATTTGGACACCTGTAGCTGTAAGATCTAGGCAGTGCTTCTAGTGGCTGCTAGCACCCCCATTGCCTAGAAGGCTAGATCCTACTAGTCTAGCAACTGCTAGCAGAACTAGGCTAGATAGTGCTTACAAAGTCATCAAAAATCAGTATTGATACATCAAATTGATTAATATAACTAAGATATTACTATATATAGAAGTTTAACTCCTTTTCTTCAGGCCGATGATCCGGTATATAGTGAGGAAGGCCTGTATCAATTACTATCCTAATTGGGACAGGAATGATGTAGTATCATAGAGCCATCAAAAATTAGTGATGGCGATCAAAATTGGTACTACAGTGCACTGATAATGATAGATTCAAACAGGGAACAAGGACATTAAGGGTGAAGCTCCACCTAGTTGAAACTGGGACTTGATCTTCATATTTTGCATGGCATAAAAACAAAACCCAGTGAAAAATGTAGCTGGAAGTGACAAAAAATGTAGTCAGATATTGTTGCTTGAACTGACCGAGGACGGTCAAGATTCATGAAAAGGGGAGATAATGAGCCGTCAATATGACCACCATATGAAAAATAACATATGGACCCCATAAATTCATTTTCATGCACAATAGCTATGGAACATATGAAGAATCTCAGAATAAATGTTGCAAACCTTTGAATCAAATCTATATGCACCCAGCCACAAGATCTAGGCCTGCTAGGCCAGGGACTAGTCTAGACTCTGAACCGAACCAAGGTAACATGTCCATATTTGGCAAGTCTGACCCAGGACCTATATTAGAACCTTCCAGAAGCCTAAACTAGAACGTTCTAGAACCGGATCAGTGGATCAGGTCACATCATCACGTATTATGTAATTAATTTGAGAGTAGTATATAAGGAGGCCTGTAAAACCCTAGATTAATAGATTAGCCCCCCCTGGGTGTGCCTACTACCATTGTCACATCAGTCGGGTTTTGTCACACTTCACATATTGTCAGGTTAAGATAAACGTCAGGTTAGGTTAAGTGCAAGTGCAAGTGCTAGGAGAGTAGAGCCATATTGCTCCTCTCAAATTTCAACTCCTCACCCAACATCTGCTGTTTTCCAGTTCATCACAGTGAAAACTCCAATACAAGCTTATACAACATTCCAACTGTCAACTGATACTAACCAGAACATCTGAATCCGAGGGCCAGGTTTGGTTTGAACCCGGACCGGACCGGACTGAACGCGCGTTCGGCGTTCAGGTTTGGCCAAGGCCGTTTCAAACCAAACCTGGCCCTCGGTTCGGCCAGGTTCAGCCGTTTTCAGTCCAAAAATGCCAGTTCGGGGCTGGTCCGAACCGGTGTTCAGCGAAATCCCGTTTTGAACCGACCGCCCGGCGTTCCGGCGTTCGGCGTTCGGCCAAAAGGGCCAAGAACCAGACCGAACCGGACTTGGTCATCACTAGATGCGTGACATCAGCAGCCGAGACCTCTGGTCTTGGTGGGTGTGGCATGGTCACGTGTATGGGGTTTGATTGATTGATTGGTGGGTGGTAAGTCGCGTACTTAGATGGCTGTCTGTTCTGTAGCCAGGTATAGTGCTTGGAGGTGCACTGTGCGGGCTGAACCAAGGCCTGAATCCTGTACCTTTTTATGTTATTTGTAGCCAGCCTGGAAGAACGAGGCGGGTATTGCAGAGCCAGGCGACCGACTCAGTCCGGACCGGACATCCAACAGTTTTGCCGAGGGCCTGGTGCTAGTCCGGGCCGGGTCCCACAGTGACTGCGCCGCAAACGATGGTCGCCGGCATCAGCGAATCGTTGGCTGGTGTAACGCTAACTGGCCTGGCCAGCCGACACGCAGAGCGGGGATGATAAAGTACTTAGTATGACTGCTGCATTGTGCAGCATGTCGGGAATGCCTGCAGGCCACACGGTGTCACGGTCGGCCGTCAGATGGCTTATAAGCGGCCCTGGCGCTTGTAAGATGTCACCAGCCCCTTGGACTCTGACCGCGGTTTGGGGTTCTCCCTGGCGGTGGTCCAGAGCGTGTCGGCCCTTACTGCTGCGTCGGCCATCACTGCATCGGCCATTATCGGATCAGCCATTACCGGATCAGCCATTACTGCATCAGCCATTATTGCATCGGCCATTACTGCGTCGGCCTTTTGCACACGTGACGCTTGCAAGATTCGGAGTCGGTCCGACTCAAGCCACGGCTGCCTAAGTTCGGTCTGGCACTGGCATTGCTGCATATTGCAACCCACACCAGGGTGTCGGGCGGCATTTGTTATTGTTAATGTCACAGCGTTACACTGTTTCAGAACACTGCTTACTCAGCAATTGTCTGAGTAACACTAACAGGCGGCGAACCAGCAGCATAGCACAGTCGGTCTACCAGCTGTCTGGATGGCATTGTAAGGGCAACCCTGGAGACTCCGACGAAAGCCTAGCAGGGGAGGATCCAAGACGTGAATAAAAGCTACAGGAAATACACGGAGGGACCGACCTAGCAGGGGAGGATCCAAAGAGAAGAAACTCTAAGGGTCTGCCTGCTAGGGCGCCAACTATATACTGGTCGTCCGTAACTGCCGACGTAGAGCGCAGAAAGCCTGAGCTGAGCGGCGTTGCAGGCTCTGTCCCAAGGTGATCGTTGGGAGGGTCTTGACGGATCAGTGATTGTGCGGGCGAAGGAGGCCGAGGACGAGGGTTGGGGTAGGTCGGAGCGTCCGAGGGGGCGCCGGTCGGATGTGCCTCGGATGCGCTCGGATGGTCTGAAGGAGGCCGAAGTGGGGGTTCCCCTGACAGGCATATGACTATGGTCAGGCCCAGTTTCAATGGGCCTTGAAGTTAACTTGAGCTTAGGTTGGACTTGCACCAACTCCAAGCCTCAAGACTGGTCTGGTGTGATGCGTGACATCAGGTATCAAAAGCTTTGGCTTGGGCTAGCACCGTCACGTGGGGGAGTTCAATGTTGAGTCGTGGTGATTATTTACTTGCTTGCTTGCTTGGTGTGTGTGGGGGAGCTGGGGGGAGGGAATACTGACCCATTTCGATCAATTCAGCGGGCCTGTGACCCGTGACCGTTTGGCCGAAATGTCCAATTCGGCCACAGGCCGAATTTCGCGTGACCTATTACCCGATTGGGAAGTTCGGCGCGCCGCAGGCGCCGAAAATTTCGAAATCTTCCCGATTAGGACAGTTTGGGACCAAAAGATTTGGCTGTGACCCGTGACCCGCCGAAATATTTCGGCCAAAAAATCCGATGTGACCGTGACCCGCCTAATTGAATGAAATAGGTCAGTATCCTACACTGATCTGGAAGTCGCAGGTATTGGCCCTTGTTGCGTCACTGCCTCCGCGTCTTCCGTCCACACTTAAAGGGCTCAGTGTGATGGGAAGGTCATCCCGGCAGTCCGACGCGGACACAGTGATTGCGCCGAACGCGAACTTCGCGGTGCCCGACCCCGACAGGCTGCTGGCGCAGTTGCGCTCACGCTGCCCGTCAATGCATCATATCATGATTGAGGTTCCGCTCCTGCAGCTGAGGTATTAGACCATGCCCATATGCACATCTCTTTGTAAAAATCCACGAGGCTCTTCAGTGCTGATCTCAGTGGATCACTGGGCATTGGAGTGAAGGAGACAGATGATGGTGTCCGACTAGGACACAGACAGGCTACGTGTGGAGCTAGCTCCGCCGCTGGTATCTGTCGCCGCACGCGGGGACCATTGATGCATCCACACATTAATTTGGCAATTAAGCAGCTCAAGGCACATAAGACGCTCTCCCGGGGCTAACGAACAGCGTCCCTGGCAGGAGACGAGATGCAGGACCCGGGACCAGTCCGGTGCCCCACCGACGTCAACAAAACGGTACGCAGGTGGGTCCCCATCCGCGACGCACCTGCCGGCGGGCTGAGGAGTGCGCCGCGCCGCGCGGACGGCATGTCCGTGATCCCGCAGAACATGGGCCGCGCGGGATAGATGCTTGAGGGTCGAATGCAGATGCAGTATGGTGGAACACACTGTCGGTTGATCAGTGCTTTCAGAAGACCGATAAGGTGGAAGAGCACACTGAGCATTGGAGAAGTATACAGTGCGGCTTCTCCGAGGTCAATCTGCTGCGCGCATCATTTGGAGGCGCTAATGGACAGCGTTGTTGCCCACGGGCTGCATCGCATGAATACCGGTGCAGAGTGGAGGAATAAAGATAGCGCACTGCTTGCGCAAACAGCCCATGTCCGTGTTGTTGCTCCACCGCTCCAGAACATCTTGATGAAGACGCCAATGACGTCAGGGCAGCTCGAACACGCCTCCGAGTTAGGATGCTCTTCAGCGGCGTCGTCGAGTTGATGTCGATGCGCCGGTCGGCAGCTAAGATCGTCGTGGGGAAGCTGACGGGCCGCAGCGATAGCATCCACGGCCCGGCCACAGTTGGGCATAAGCCAACCGCAGCGCGGCGGCCACCAATCCGCGGAATCGGTAGCCTGGCAGGCGCCTGGTGTGATATTGTGTCAGGTGTACGGATTATCCTCCATAGCGCTGAGGCGGATGGCAAGCAGCACCACGGGGCACGATCGTCTCCGGATGGCCAGCGCGCAGACCCGTTAGCGTGAGCTTTCAAGTTGCGTCGACGTTTGATTTGCCAAGTCCGGACCCACAGAGTCGGAATCGATGCGCCGGTGTAAGTCCTGTGTTAGCAATTTCGTCTCAGCGGAGAGTCTCAATACAGATTTAGACTCTCGAATAAGTTGGCATCCAGAGAAGGAGTTGTTGGGGCATGTGTATCGGCTAGTGTTGCGTAGATCTGCCCCTGAGGCTGGCATTTTGCATCGAGACGAGTTAATTCGTGTCCTCGACAGTGCTGTTGCACACACGCTGCATAGTTATTAGTATAAATACCGGACCGGAGTGGAGGAACAAATCCGAAGATGACCACTCTCCAGCGGCAGGTCCATATGCTGGAAGATGATGATCATTGTCGATGTGCGCAAGATGGTGCTGACCGAGTTGGGCGTCAGGAAGCTGAGGTGGCTGCGGCGCGGGCATCAAAGGACTGCCAGTGGTTGGGCACAAGCCAAGGTCCAAGCTTGCAGCGGGAGGAGAATCCAGTATGGCCCAGACCACATTTTGCATACCGCGGGCAGCGGTCCAAGTTCGGTTGGGAAATCCGAGGCAGTTGCTAGTATTCCTGCTCGGGTAGAGCATACGGTCGATTTGATGACTGGTGTCTGAAGACAGAGAATAAGCTAGGATAAGAGTGGGCTTGTAAAAAAGGTGCGCGCTCGGTCAGTGATGTCGGGAAAGCGAGGACAGCGTAACACGCCAGGCAAAGATCTCCAGCAGCACAGTGTCGCCACAGATTTAGACTCCCGGAGAAGTTGGCGACTGGAGAAGGGGTGGTTGGCGCATGCGTATCGGTTAGTGTTGCCGTAGCATTGCGCCAGCTGGCGCCGCAGGTGTGCTGCAAAGGCTGGCATTGTGCGTCGAGATGGGCGTCAGGAACAAAAAGGGAGGCGATTGCGTAAGATGTGACTGGGCGATCACATCATGATTAGCTCCGCGCCGGGCACGCCGATTGGCTGGGCACACGTGTGCGCTGTCAATATGTGGCAGCGCTTTCCTCTCTTCACTTCCAGCTTGGCTGCAACTGGTCGCTCCATGTTTCCGAACGAACTCTTTCACGAAGTGCTCAAAGATGTGTCGCCCGCCCAGCTCAAGCTCGTCGCTCTTGCTTCTCGTCGCCTGCGCCTGCTTGCCCGCCCATTCCTCTACAGCAAGCTTGCCGTGAAGCCATATGCGCCCAGGAGGAGCGCATTGCCTGGTCAGGCGGCGCCATCCTTAAGCTCCCACCTGCTCATGAGGTGGTGGATGCCATCGCAAAACTGGCCTTCTTCATGTCCCCCGCCATTGCGCCGTATGTGCACTGCATCAATGTCGCCTGGGAGGAAGTGAATGGCTTCGCCGAAAGAAGCAGAGACGCAGTATTCAACGATGTAGCCGGCACGCACACCATCTGTGACGTGCTATTCGCCGGCATCTCCAAGTTCGTTAACCTACGCAAATTCTATGGCCACAGTCTCATATTCACGCTCTCTGCGCTCGCCAACCTTGCGCAGGTCCGCGGCCTGATTGAGCTGGATCTCTTTGCCTGTTCTGTGGACTCCGAGATCCAGGCATTCCTTCGTGCCGCTATTAACGCACTCGACATCCGTATCCGTGTCTCAAGCGTCAAAGTCGCCACCTCGGCAGCATACAGTCCCACGTGCACGCTCTCAGAATGGTTCGCGCTCTTTGAGCCCATCACACTCTCCGCGGTCAGCCTGGACATGGATCAACCAGTGGAAGGGCTTACGAGTGTGCTACCTCACGTAAAACACCTGGCGCTTAGACTCTCCGAGGGCTGCGGCGCGTTGCTAACCTACTCTGGCTGTGTGCAGCTGCAAGCGGCCTTTCCCGCAGTTGAGCAGCTTAGTGTCGAGGCGGCACTCTATGTGGACGATCCGGGGCTGCCGTGGGATGGCCCTAACGGCGGCGAACCGTTGTTTCCCGCTGTATTCAAGCTCACGACCACGTATGAAGCCAGTGAAGCTTTACCCCTCCTCCTGCGGATTGCACCGTCTATCCACACATTGCATGTCGAAAACGCTGATGCCACAAGCTTAGTGTCCGTGCTGCAGCGCAATAGGCAGTGCATCCCCGTGACAATCACGACACTCACCCTCGAATGCGACTCGGAGGACGGCGATCTTGCCGTGTGGGGCGCGGTCTTTGCACATTTTCCGCACCTGCATACCCTCGACTTCACCGTAACGATGCTGTCCGGACGCGTGCCCGCCCGTAAGTGAATGTCTCCTAAGTGTCGTCATCCGAACTGTGCCCATACCCTACTCAATACTATCACAGCCTGCCGCCTTCCTCACGGGCTTCCCGGCTAGTCTTCCCTTGGGTTTGCAGCGGCTCGAAGTCAAGTACTCGGACACGAGTATGTTCTCTCGCCGTGGCCCCGGAGCGGTTCCTCGTCCGACACCTTGGTGATGCAGACAGGACAAGTGCTACGGAGGCAGCTGCTTCGCCCGTTGCCCCAATCTGAGCTGGATTTCGATACTTGCACCACCCTTCCATCTCAACCTCCAGTGGACAAAGGACGCATAATCATGATATAGACACATACGAATTGAGCACACCAGATCACAAAAGATATTCAATATTGATAAACGAGAGAATGAGTGGCATTTGTATTCTTCCTTACTTGAGCTGATCTTGTGGTCAAAGGAAAGATAGGGGTGATATTGCACCGAGTCAAAGGATGCCCTGATCCAGCGGCGGGCGACCATACGTCTCCTACACCAACATCATTAGTGCATTATCCACCTCATCATTGGATAGAGAAATACGCACCGGCTCCTGCGGGTGGTTACCCAACACAGCCTCGATCCGCGCCAACACCGCAGCATCCAGCTTGGGCAGGACCTCAAGCGCCCGAGGTTCGCCTCGAGCTGTGCGACGGAGGACACGCCGAGGATGACTGTGGAAGTGTGGCGGTGCGCCGCAACCCACGCGAGCGCCAGCGCGGTTCCGCCCAGAGTTCAGCAAGTCGGGGAGAAACGACGCACCCGCAGCAATTTGGCTGAGGAGACGCACTTTCCAAAGCAGCTCTTCGCCCTGGGGACCCTCCGTCGCCCCAGGGAACATGGGCACGGTGGCGAGCGCGTGCCGTCTGGGATGCCGTCGTTGTACTAGCAAAGTTAGTTTACGTGTTAGAGGGTTGAGGAGGATATACCTTCCCCGTCAGCAGTCCGCCCTGCAGTGCAGAGAATGCGGTTGTGCCCAGGCCGTACTTGGCGTACAAAGGGCTACAAAGTCAGCATTAGCTACTGCTGAAGTTTGATGGTTGCCCACGCACGCGTATTCCTTCTCCGGACGTTCGCGGTGGAACATGCTATCGTCTCCTCAGCATTATTTCGAAGGAAGAAAGAAGATGGCGCAGACTTGTGCTTGCACTGCTCCGCGATCGGCGCGATGAGGTTTAAGCGCGTGGCAACATCTGTGCTGCGGGTGCTGACGGGAGGTCTCGGGAGAGGTACACGCTCACGATGCGCCTCCTCGATCTGGTGCGCGCCCACTCGGAGGTGCCCCAGTAGAAAGCCTGCGTGTGAATCTTAGTGGATATGGATAGACAAAATCCACCACTCACCCAGCCCTGGTCGATAACATAGTTAAATGCGCGGACGATCTCCTCCATCGGAACTAGCCTGCGTCAGTTGACCTCCTTATGGCGAATGTAAGAAACCCACCGGTGGTATCGCAACGATGCGCGAAGATGACGTCGACATAGTCCATCTGGAGCCGTCGCAAACAAGCCTTCGTGCCCTCGATAACGCTGTTGCCAGTCAGAGTTGTAGGAAGGAAAGGAAGGTGGCGCACTGTTTGTGCGACAGCCCCGTGTCGTTCGGGCCCGTGCCTGGCTCGTGGCTCCAGAATATCTTGGTTGAGATGACGAGGTCCGTGCGGCGCCAGCCAAGTTCTTTGATAGCGTGTCCCCTGATTTTGCTGGAGTCAGAGAAAGCGTGGTCAGAAGGGAATCTCAGGGAACGCACATTTCGCGCTCAGCCGCACCTTTCTGGTAGTCCTCCGCGGTGTCGGAACATGTTGATCCCATTCTCGGCGGCCTGCATGATGTCCTTGACGCTCTCGCCGACGACGGAGCCTCCGAGGGTGAGCCCTGTCGAGAGCTCAGCTAAAGCCAATGGGGAATGCGCAAAGACGGACAGCCGCCGAGAGAGAAGAGCGGCACGCGCAGACCGCTGGGGCCCAACCGGCGGAAGGGCATCGCTTTTGCGTCGAAGACGGGGACTGGAGAGGACATGGGGGCAGGTGGAGAGGAGTGGAATGGGAATCGATTGCAGCGTCGGCGAACGGGCCGGTGGTGTCTGCGGAAGGCGGAGCGCCGTCGGTGGGGGGCAGTAGACCTATTAGTGAAATGAGCGATTGGCTCTGCGTGATGAGCAAGACATGGGTAACGCACCGTGAAAAACTTGAACACGCGTAGCGACTATCAGGACCCAGTTACGCGGACGAAATAGCACACGCACCTTGTCCCCGCCGGTTGTTGTGCCCTGCTGCTTGCCATCCGGGCCGTCCGGGCTGATTTCACGCCGCTTGTTTCCGCCCAGTAGAGGCCGCCACCCTGGGTGTCAGACTCGCCAGCGAAAAGTGAGGGATTACTGGGGAGTAGATCAGCGAAATAGAGACTGAATGCACAACACGCACCTCAAGCCACGCCAAATCGACCGTCGCAGCCCATCCCTGCTCCTACTCGCTGTGGCTCAAGCATAGCATTCGTGCCGCGCTCCGACCAGGGGCGGGACCGTCTCCCAGCGCACATGGAAGGAGAAGACAAGGCGTGGCTGCTTACGTGGCACTGGCGATCGGCATCAGGTCCGGGCTCGGCGGCCGTGACATCAATCTCTGGTTTCTTTCCTCCGCTCCACGACGACGATGCGCTTGCACGACGATACCTAGCGCACCCTGCGGGCCCACCCCTTGCAGCTGGGGCAATGAGCAACATTTGGGTTATAGCCCAGAGGGGCAATGCACAACATATGGGCTATGCATATATTTTGATATATTATATTAAGGGAACATGATATGACTAATATAAGATCATATATAGGAGGGTAAATCACCATTTCTTCAGGCCGAAGACTCGGTATGTAATATTATGGGCTTAGTGTAGCACAAAAAGAGAATCAATATTAAATCAAGTGGGGGTGATGTAAGATCACACAGGCATCAAAATCAGTGATCTCTTAGGAAAATGGTTCCACAATCAATATACTACATTAGGAACACTGATCCCATCACCATTCACCTGACATAAGACACTAAAATAGTCAAAAGAGATAAAAGTTAATAAAGAAATACTTGCGACAGAGAAAACTGGGTTATATCCCATATGTTGTGCATTGCCCCTTTGGGCTATAACCCAGATGTTGCACATTGCACTAGGGGTTCCAGCTGGCGGGCCACTCCGCGCCTGAACGACAATCCGAGGCCCAATTTCTCTGGTGCATTTCTACTCCAGACATCGCCCTGCTCGTTCTCATAACTCGGGCCGGCAGTGCGTCCAGGACTATGGTCGAATGCCACTCCCCGTGCTCGTCAGCTTTCTTGCTCCACCCGCTTTGCGCCGCCCGCCGCCGCCGCCGTTGCTAGCCGTTGCTGCGCTGCATCTACAAGTTTGCCACCCCCCCACGGCTCTTCCTTCGCCTTAGAAATCCAGCCCTCGGGCCCGGTCCATATATCCCCTGGTGTGTAGCTCCGGTCGCGCGTTCGCCTCGCGGACCGGCTCTTGCGCGACACGTCAACGACACTGGCCCGCGCTTTTGCTTCCTTGCCGCCAGTATCTTGACGCCCACGACAATTGTACTTAACGCGCTGAATCTACGGATCCTCTAGTTTGTCGTCCACTCAACGTGCACTTACCAGCAAGCTCTTCCGCACTGAGCTGTCCCCCGCCATGACTGTGTTTTCGGCAACGGTCATTTGATGCTTGTCATATCTATTCGACAACATGCTGGAATGCCCTGTCGTCTTACCAATCAAAGAAATATTATCGAAGTTAGGCATGCACGAGTCCAAACACATGTCCGAGTCGGCGATAGATTCAATCGCTGGTCCACTGCAAGTCCAGGAATGACCCACGGATAACTATCTGCCGTGACCGCCACACCCTTTCAGTAGTTCTGCCTGGAGCTCATCCGCGCTTGGAAGACGGCTCAATCCCACTCTTCCCGTTTGCCCCCGGGAAGGACAGCCCTTGAGGACCAAATATGGACACGGAGACTTTCGAGAGTGGGCGGAAGGATGGTCGATAGGCTGGCGAGGAAGTGAGGGGCCTGGAGAACGGTGTTGATAGGATCAAGGCCGCAGATAACAGGACAGAATTCACCTCGCTTGGCCGAGAATCACCGCTGGACTCTTTGACACGGAAATCGAGGGTGCGCAGGTTCGGGAAGAAGGCAAGGATCCCGGACCAAAGGGAGTAATTGCCATTATCCGACTGCAATGCTACGTTAGTTATCGTGGGCGGAATATACCTCTCGATGCGCTGGAGCGTAAACAGCAGTCTCCCGGCAGCTTCATTCCAAATCTTCAGTTTGTTCACAAATGGTGTGCATGGGAGAACTGCAGGCAACACTTTGCAGGCTGTGGTCAGCTCGCGCACACACGGAAGCACACAAGCTGGCTCGCTCGCGGCCATCTCTGTGTTATAAGGCCCATCGATGACCTGAACGCACAGCTGTTCGAGTCCCGGGAAGGTGCGCGGCAGCGCTGCTCGATGCCAGAGTGGGTTAACACCAATGAATTCTGGATCCGCAATACAAGATGTCGCACCCGCGGGAACACGACATCTTCGCGCGACAACCTGGCAAGGCTGAGCAGACGCTTGTCAATGCACCAAGTGAACTTGACCAGCATGGCAAGATCGAGGATGTGAATCCATGACCAGAGATCCCCTTCTGGCTCCGAATCTCCAATCGCAAATCGGAAAACCAACTCAGAGACGGGAAGTCGGATATCGAGTGCACAGGAAGCTGCAGGAAACGCACCAGCGGCACCACTCTTCCACCACATCATTCTCTCGTCCCGCGGCCGCTCGCTCACTCCTGAACTAGGCTTGACGGAGCAACGCCCTTGCACGAACAGTATATACCACCAGCCACGGTATGGCTTGCCAAAGCGGTCCCCACCCGGGCCGTCGGGGTCAGGAGAACATCTGTCCAATGAGCCCAGGACCCTGCGCGGAGCGGAGCTAGCGGGAACGACCCCGAGCGAGTCGAGCGGGGCATCAGGACGGTGCAGGCCTTCGCGTTGAGGGTTAGGGTCACGCTGGCAGACGGCCTTCTTCGCGGTGGGTCCCTCCGCTGTGTCGGCTGTGCGTGCGGGGACTTATCTGCGGAGGTGTAGCTGAGCAAGCGGCACCACCCCGACGTGCCCGGCCACCAGTCGACGCCCGGCGTTCCACGAGGTTGCGGAGGCGTATAATGTCCTTCGACGCCGGCGTTCCACGAGGTTGCGGAGGCGTATAATGTCCTGCGGGACGCGGTACTAGGTGTGCCGCATACGGTTGATTTCGTGTGCTTCACAGAACTGAGGAGACTGTGACAGACGCGCATATGACAACACGCTTCCGTGTGAGAAGTGGACGCACTTGAAGGCACTGATAACTTGGAGGATTCCGATTCAATAGTTTACAGAATATTTTCCACTAGAAGGACTACCAATCATTGTCATATTTCCCTGGGGCGCCCGCTGAGCGACGCTCCGCAAGCATTTTATCCACGCGCTCCCAGAACCCCGCACTAGTCGCGCCGCCTGTCCACTCATCCTGCCACTCCGGCCAGCCGATCCCCTGGTGGACCAGGAGGCACGCAGGGTGCTCTATGAGGCGTTCGTCGAGCGGCACCTTCCCAACGCGGTGGTAGGACAGGACGAATACATTCAACCGCCGATGTGGATCCGACAGCACGTCCAGCAACATGTCGAGCGGTGGGGCGTCCCTCTGCAGAATGTCGTGGTACCACTCCTTTGTATCGATGGCGAGATGCGTCAGCGCACGAAGCGCCAGAGCGGCCAGACTTGCGGCCAGCGGTGGTAGAACGACAGGTGGAGGTGTGTGATGCGCGTGAGCGGGAGAGGTCGGGAGATGCGGTCATCATGTAGAGCGAGAGCAGGTTCGTGGTGAGCCGCCGGAGGTTGGGCAGAGTTCCGAGCACGTCTGCCGTGCTAAATATGAGACCACGCGGTAGAATGACAACATCTTGGAGGTGGGGGCAGGAGTTCAGAATACTGTTAGTCTCAGACGAGGAGAGCTCTCCGTCGAGACGCAGACCGGTCGACTGCGCGATGAATGCCTGCCGGCGGGGGGTCTTCGATGAGCGCCCTGAAGGCAGACGGCGACAAGACTGGGAATGGTGTATTGAGAGTCGGACCAGCCTCCGGATCCCGAAGACTCAAGACGTTGTACAGCAGCGGCTCCACACTGGCGGCCACAGCTGGTCAGCGAGAGAAACGGACCAAAGTACGCATTGCCGGACGCACCACTCTTTCACCCACCACGCTACGCGCATCAACACTGGGATGCCCCGCGGCCGCTGCAGCGCCGCCTCAGGGAAGATGTGCAGCTCGATCTCGGGGGAAGGGCGGGTCGTCCATGAGAGTGAGAAGCAAGATGCGGGGATGAGTCAGCTGGCGACCGCGGGAATCAATCAACTGGAAGCGCCAGTGTTCCGCAAAATGCTGTATAACATCGCTGCAAGTGCCTACCAGCGAAAGACGCGACGCCGATGCGGGACAACGCTGTTGGCAGCCAGATGCCAGCGCATAGTGGACGACGCAGAGGATCGGTCGAATAACGGCGACTGCACCATTCTTGGGGGAAAATTGGCAATATGTTGATTAGTAGTGCACGGATACAACAACGTCTATTACACTGACAATGGGTGAGCCCCAATTACTAGTATCAAGTGCACAACACACCTTGTCCCTCTGCACACGACAACCATGAGACCCGCCGAGACGGGTCAAGGAAGATAAAAAATTTGTGCCACGACGACGGACAAATACGATGTACAAGGAGCCGCGTGCGCTGGCGCCCACCCGCCAGCCACATTTTATTTTTGAAGCGCCTGATCCCATGTCCATCCTGCCTCGAAAGCAGGCTGTTCCTTCCTCGACACCAGCGCGGGCCACCGAGGGCAGAATCGCAAGGTCGGCTCAGACCGTGTGGGGGGAAAGTGGGCGGAAAAGAAGGGCGATGACCCGTGTTTGGCGGGCGGCGCACGGACCATGCTGATGCACGTGCACAGGGAGCCATCAAATTCATGTCCGTGGACACGTTGGCCGTGAAGGTTTTTGGGCACCATTGTAGTCCTTTGAGCGCAGAATGCTGCACTGTGTCCTCCGATACCCGACTGTATTAAGCTGGAGAAGGAGCTTGAGAGCAAGACCTGTCTTTCAAGTTGAGCGCAGTGGCTTGGCATCCCAGTCGGCTGTCACACGCTCAGTGACGCTCTCACGCGGCAACCATTTCTCTCCTAACAACCGTGTTGCCCAACGAGCTCCTCCTCGACGTCTTCCGACGAGCGTCAAGGGATGACCTGCACAATGTCGCCCGTGCATCGGGGCGCTTCTGCTCTTTGGCTCGCACACTCCTACTCACCAACCTCTCGTTCCTGCCCTATACCTTTGACGACGGAGCAAACGCAGCAGTTGGAGGATAAACTGGGACTGTTTGGGTCGAATAGCGTGGCGCTGTACGTCAAGTGCATCTCTGTCAACCTGCTTAGCTGCTACTCTGGGTATTCGTACAAATTCAGCGATGTCAGGTTCAGCGACGAGGACGAGATTCATTCTATGCTCCATAGCGTACTCACGACACTCCCCCCTGGCAATCTTCGCTACTTCAAGGCTGAACAGATAGAATTCACGACCGCGGCGCTTGGTGCGCTCGCCCAGCTACAATCACTCGAGACATTGTTCCTCATCAACTGTGCAATCCCCCCTTCTCTCGCCAGCTCTATGTTCCTCCAGAAAATATCCATCAGCAGCTTGATACTCGCCGACTGCAGCGAACCGAGCTCCTGGCTGAACCTTGTAGCCTCAGCGCGTTTTGCGCTGCAGATACGATGGGAAGCAGCAGCGCCAAGTCTGGCATTACACTGCCAGGGCGGAATTGCCGTACTCCCGATATTCCTGAATACCACCCACCTCACAATTAGTATCAGAGGCTCGGAGACCAGTGAACTCGCCACCTTGCTCAACACCGCCTTTCCTAGGCTGGAGTCCCTGATACTCACGACCGACAACATTCCCTCCCCGGTAGCCCCTCCGGACCGCGATTTGCCATGCACATTCCGTACTTTGACACAGTTACAAGCCACGCTTGAGCTGGCATTGCTTATCCTTCCGCTGGCCAACATTGACAAGCTCACGCTACTGGGACCCGATCGCCAGCCCTGCTGCTCGCCCTTGCTGCCCTTCCTACGCGCGCACTTGGAGCAGTCACGGATCTGACGCTTGCAGTGCTAGAGGGGTGCGACACTAGCAGCAAGCTGGCATCCATAGCCAGCTACTTCCCTGCATTGGATCTTTTGAATGTCCACCTCGCATTTCACTATGGAGACGAATATGTACACTCGGTGGGTGCCTGCGATATCGACAAGTACAGTATGAGGGGTGACGAAATCAGTGGGACTGGGACTGGGCCACCCCAAACCAGTCCTACTGATCGAGGTCAATCCCACTGATCAGCCCTTAAGCAAGGGTGATCAGTGGGATTGATGCACTCGACGCATGCTTCCTATGACCTCGGGAATCAGCTCAGGATCAATTCACGAGCTGCGCAGCAGGCCTCCGCGGCAGCGTGGGGTCCGGGTGGAAAACCCCGGCCGCGCCGTAACTACGTGATAAAAAGCTCCAGAGCACCTAGGAAAGTGAGAGAGGGGGAGGAGGGAAGAGAAGAGTGCTCCGCGCAGCGGGCCCCTGCGGCGAGCAGAGGCCCCCGGCAGGGTGGGTCCAGGGCAAGGCCCTCGTCCTCTCTATCGTTAACGTTTTCTTGTTTGCTGAGGCTCTCCAAATCCCCGTTAGATCCAACGACAACTGGGAAGGGAGCCTAACCCGGGAGCATTGCGCTGCTCGAACGCCGCATGTCCCACGACAACAACTCGGACTACGGAAGCACATTCGTAGAGCAGCTTTGAGCTGATTAATCTCACAAAACTATGGATTGCACGCGCTAATGTCCTCCCCCTTACACTTCATGTGACAGCCTTTCTTGATTACGGCGCAGACATTACTCCCGCTGGTATCTCGCTGGCGAGACGTCTCACTAAGCGTGCCAATGGAGACGCTGGCCCAGCTGTTTTTGGCTGGATCACAATTTCCAATGCTACAGCGTCTTTCGATTGCGGCGTCCGAGGGTGACTGGGAGTTGAAACGACTGCGAATCCTGGACGCACCGGAACTGCGATCCCTACAAATACTCTCAGTGGAGATCATTGCGCTGCATCCCTCCAAGGCGCCATTTGCACAGCTAACAACCTTGTACTTCAAACGCCTCGCTGGAGTCTCTGCTGCCTTGGACATCTTGAAGCACAGCAGCAGCCTTCAACAATTCTAGCCTGGTAATCACAATGGCTTTGTCTAGGAAAATTGTCTGACTTTGACCTCAGAGCGACGAACATCTAGTATGTAGTGCTTTTGAAGTTTTCTCGTTTAACCCTCCAAAGGCGCCGGCAATTATGACATGTAGATCACGCTTATCGAGATGGATTTCTGTATGGACGGCGCCATCCTTTCCCATTCGAAACTTCTGCTAAGCGTCAAACAGGACACCCCGACATACTCAAAATACGCGGAGATTATTGCCAGTGCGTCTACTTAACCTGCTGCTTGTACCCCACTGACCGCGCCCAGCATTGTGCGTCTGCGTCGAGCAGACCTCATCAGAGTCATCTGCCTCCATGGATGACTTCCCGCACGCATTGTGGTAGTGTCTCATGGCCGCCACGTCGCCACCACGGTCACGCGCAATTCACGGGTCGCGCTTATCGGGCGATAACAGCCACCTCTCATTTACTCGACATCTCAATTCCTATCTCCTTCCTACTCCACAACTATCTCAAAATATCCGAACTCGAAGCTGCCGCTGGACGCACAGAGCTAGTCGGACTGGGTATAAGACTTGGCTTGGTCCCCCAACGTCTTCGCTGAGGGCAGCAGCGCATTCCCATTCATCAAAGTCCAAAAATGGTTCTGTGTGGACATGTGGTCAGTGTAGAGCCAGGATCTCTTACACATGGCCAATTTAGTTTTATTTCATTTGTTTGTACCCCTTCCGATCACATAGTTACGGTCTCAGATTCGGATAGGAGAATCTTATCTTCTTGGCTTCCCTCTTTCATCTCGGAGTTTTGAGCCTGCGTGAGCGAAAGCGCAGAATAGCGAGCGCAAAGCCAGGATATATTCACCCAGAGCTGAGTACATTTCTCCAGAACTACATCCACCCTTCTACTCCACCCGCAGCATTAACTCGATACGACCTTGGCCTCTACAGTAGTCCTCGCTTGGACTACGTTCGCCTTCTTCAGTGGAGCCCACCGCGAGGGGGCTGGTATTCCGTTATCGAGAACTATAAACGCTGCGTTATCCATCTTGACCCCTAACTCTATTACTCACTTCAGCCGCTAGCGAAAAAAATGGCGACCCCAATCGCAACCGCGACTCTTCATACCCCCATGCCGATTCCGCGCTCGCAGAACGCACCCCAAGTTCAATGGACAATACGCCAAAGACTTCCTCACCCAGATCGCCGAGGCGGCATACAAGCCGGTATCGTCGATAAGGACCAACTAGTCGACCACATCTACAAATACTCCAGTGACAGAGTCAAAGACATCATACGATACATACCCGAGCTCGACATAGAGGCAGCCGGCAAGACTTGGAACGCGGCAAGGCACTTCTTGCTGTTTATCCTGACGAAGAGTCAGCACAGAACTATACGGAGCAGCAGTTGAAGGACTTTTGCCAATCCAATGCCGCTAAGTCTCCTTTTGTTTCCAAGCTCGCCGTTGACACATATTATCGAGAATTTCTGCGGATGTCAGGAAACCTAGTCAAGAAGAAGCGAATTACTCAAGAAACAGCGAACTACATGTTCGTAAGTGGCATTCCGACATCCATGAAGGACTGGTTTTACCAGCGTACACCAACCGCGAATCGCACACGCGATACGGCGCCGACCCTTGTGGCCACTGTCGATATCTTGAAGAAAAGATTCGATCCTGATTCGCTCATCTTCGAGCCGTGGAGCGAGAAGATCTATAACCCAACACAAGCTAAGTTTGATGAATTCGGTAACCGAATTGAGACTACTCTTACCCCAGAATTCCAAACGCAGCCAGTAGCACAACCTGACCGGTCCAAATCCAGCAGCGACCTGCTCAGGACCATGCGCCCGAGGCGCCCACAACCTCGACAGACTCCCAAATCGCCGACTTGACGCGTCAGCTGGAGCAAATGCGACTCCATCTAGCCGAAAGACAACTAGCTACAAATGCGGGTAAGCGATGCTTCGTGTGCGGAAAGGTCGGCACTCACCAATTACATCCTCGTTACTGCCCGGAAATGCGCGAGCTCATCGAGCGAGCTCTGGTCAAGATCGACCCGAATACCCAACGGTACGTCCAGATGGATGGAGCTGATCTCCCAAAGATTCCCCAAGGATGGCGCGGAGGTGTTTCGTCCTATATGCGAGCACGAGCGGACGGCGTTCAGGCAGCTGCAACCCATTCAGCAGGCCTCGCGTTTGGATCTACCCAAGTTTTAGATAACGACTTCTTTGCCGTCTCGTCGCTCAGCTACGACGAGCAATTAGCCAATCCCGTTACCCAAGCGGAAAGGATACGAACCGATATAACCCCGTGGCCAACGACCGAATGCGCCAGCAGCACCAAAATCACCACATCGTGCTCCTCCGCAACCCCAAGCACAATCAGAAGCTTCAAAAGCACCCGCAGTCCGAGCTCCAGCCCCGCCAGTCGTTGATAACAAGATCCCGACTCCACCAAACCCAATTAACCGTAAGGACGGCTGGAAAAATGCTCGCGCGCCGAGTAGGAGGTCAAGGCGAAGATGTAGTCATGAGGGACGCGAGTAAACCTGCTCAGGATAAGTTTCACATTACTTCCATGCTCCAAGAACGAGCTAACCCACCAGGAATCCTAGAGACCATCCTAAAGACGAATGTCTCCTTGCCCATATTCGAAATTATCGGCGCGAGCCCGGTTCTGCAGAAGCTCATGAACGAGCAAGCGCGAGCCAAGCGCGAGTACTCGAGTAAACAAGCTGAGTATTCCTTGTACGAGGCCGACGAGTTGATTCGTTTGACGTCCCAGATTGAACCCAGTGAGCCGAGAGAAATGGTGGTCGAGCCTTCGAACGAGCTTGAAGACTTGCTCGTCCGATACAGCAATGCGGTAGCTAAGGCGCCCCGTCAAGTAGGTTCTTTGCGATGACGACCGGCACGTTGACTGTGACGGTGGGCGGAGTGGAATTGAGAGCCATGATTGACTCTGGGTCGGAGCTTAACCTGGCAAGTATCTCAGTGCCTACTCGTTGCTCGCTCGCAGTTGATTACCAAGGAACGCGATGGGCCCTCAAAGGGATACATGGCGACCCAGAGCAGCTGCGAGGATGTGCGACGGACGTACCTCTGCGCATTGGACAACACGACTTCACCCACCATCTATTCATCTCCCACCAGGAACTCGGCCCGCACGACTTGATTCTGGGCCAGCCATTCTTGCAATGGTTCTGTGCCCGTCTCGATTACGAACGCGGAGGGGCCGTAAGCTTGTTTTTGTGGAAGGAAGGTGAGCGTCGAGGACAGCCTACGATAGGCATCTCGATCACTAACCCCGCCGACCCGCGGAACGCTGTCGCGATGACACGTGGCCACGGCCACTCACATCAATCCGCCTACGTCGAGGACCTCCCTGAAGGAGAGGATTTTTGACGCGGGGGAGAACACCGAGCGCCTTCCCGACCTCCTGCGCAAATACACTGGGAAGATCTTTAGAAGCATTAATGGGTTCAGCTGAGTTTTCCGATTTTGACTCTCTATTTAATATTTCACCTAATCCAGATTATGATACCCTCTTGACTTCATACGCCATTACTACCGGCGTCGACCTGAAGGCAGTAATTCCAACACCGTGGACCGACCGAGCCTTCAGCCCCGAATACACATACACGACCAGCGCTGGTGTCAAGGCGCCAGTCATTTCCAAACGACGTTACAAGCCCGTCGCTCGGAAAATCCGCCCAGTACCCACGTATCAACCCGACCCGCGGAAACATTTATTCCGCGAGATACACTGACAATGGGTGAGCCCCAATTACTAGTATCAAGTGCACAACACACCTTGTCCCTCTGCACACGACAACCATGAGACCCGCCGAGACGGGTCAAGGAAGATAAAAAATTGTGCCACGACGACGGACAAATACGATGTACAAGGAGCCGCGTGCGCTGGCGCCCACCCGCCAGCCACATTTTATTTTTGAAGCGCCTGATCCCATGTCCATCCTGCCTCGAAAGCAGGCTGTTCCTTCCTCGACACCAGCGCGGGCCACCGAGGGCAGAATCGCAAGGTCGGCTCAGACCGTGTGGGGGGAAGTGGGCGGAAAAAGGAAGGGCGATGACCCGTGTTTGGCGGGCGGCGCACGGACCATGCTGATGCACGTGCACAGGGAGCCATCAAATTCATGTCCGTGGACACGTTGGCCGTGAAGGTTTTTGGGCACCATTGTAGTCCTTTGAGCGCAGAATGCTGCACTGTGTCCTCCGATACCCGACTGTATTAAGCTGGAGAAGGAGCTTGAGAGCAAGACCTGTCTTTCAAGTTGAGCGCAGTGGCTTGGCATCCCAGTCGGCTGTCACACGCTCAGTGACGCTCTCACGCGGCAACCATTTCTCTCCTAACAACCGTGTTGCCCAACGAGCTCCTCCTCGACGTCTTCCGACGAGCGTCAAGGGATGACCTGCACAATGTCGCCCGTGCATCGCGGCGCTTCTGCTCTTTGGCTCGCACACTCCTACTCACCAACCTCTCGTTCCTGCCCTATACCTTTGACGACGGAGCAAACGCAGCAGTTGGAGGATAAACTGGGACTGTTTGGGTCGAATAGCGTGGCGCCGTACGTCAAGTGCATCTCTGTCAACCTGCTTAGCTGCTACTCTGGGTATTCGTACAAATTCAGCGATGTCAGGTTCAGCGACGAGGACGAGATTCATTCTATGCTCCATAGCGTACTCACGACACTCCCCCCCTGGCAATCTTCGCTACTTCAAGGCTGAACAGATAGAATTCACGACCGCGGCGCCTTGGTGCGCTCGCCCAGCTACAATCACTCGAGACATTGTTCCTCATCAACTGTGCAATCCCCCCTTCTCTCGCCAGCTCTATGTTCCTCCAGAAAATATCCATCAGCAGCTTGATACTCGCCGACTGCAGCGAACCGAGCTCCTGGCTGAACCTTGTAGCCTCAGCGCGTTTGGCGCTGCAGATACGATGGGAAGCAGCAGCGCCAAGTCTGGCATTACACTGCCAGGGCGGAATTGCCGTACTCCCGATATTCCTGAATACCACCCACCTCACAATTAGTATCAGAGGCTCGGAGACCAGTGAACTCGCCACCTTGCTCAACACCGCCTTTCCTAGGCTGGAGTCCCTGATACTCACGACCGACAACATTCCCTCCCGGTAGCCCCTCCGGACCGCGATTTGCCATGCACATTCCGTACTTTGACACAGTTACAAGCCACGCTTGAGCTGGCATTGCTTATCCTTCCGCTGGCCAACATTGACAAGCTCACGCTACTGGGACCCGATCGCCAGCCCTGCTGCTCGCCCTTGCTGCCCTTCCTACGCGCGCACTTGGAGCAGTCACGGATCTGACGCTTGCAGTGCTAGAGGGGTGCGACACTAGCAGCAAGCTGGCATCCATAGCCAGCTACTTCCCTGCATTGGATCTTTTGAATGTCCACCTCGCATTTCACTATGGAGACGAATATGTACACTCGGTGGGTGCCTGCGATATCGACAAGTACAGTATGAGGGGTGACGAAATCAGTGGGACTGGGACTGGGCCACCCCAAACCAGTCCTACTGATCGAGTCCAATCCCACTGATCAGCCCTTAAGCAAGGGTGATCAGTGGGATTGATGCACTCGACGCATGCTTCCTATGACCTCGGGAATCAGCTCAGGATCAATTCACGAGCTGCGCAGCAGGCCTCCGCGGCAGCGTGGGGTCCGGGTGGAAAACCCCGGCCGCGCCCGTAACTACGTGATAAAAAGCTCCAGAGCACCTAGGAAAGTGAGAGAGGGGAGGAGGGAAGAGAAGAGTGCTCCGCAGGCGGGGCCCCTGGGCGAGCAGAGGCCCCTGGCAGGGTGGGTCCAGGGCAAGGCCCTCGTCCTCTCTATCGTTAACGTTTTCTTGTTTGCTGAGGCTCTCCAAATCCCCGTTAGATCCAACGACAACTGGGAAGGGAGCCTAACCCGGGAGCATTGCGCTGCTCGAACGCCGCATGTCCCACGACAACAACTCGGACTACGGAAGCACATTCGTAGAGCAGCTTTGAGCTGATTAATCTCACAAAACTATGGATTGCACGCGCTAATGTCCTCCCCCTTACACTTCATGTGACAGCCTTTCTTGATTACGGCGCAGACATTACTCCCGCTGGTATCTCGCTGGCGAGACGTCTCACTAAGCGTGCCAATGGAGACGCTGGCCCAGCTGTTTTTGGCTGGATCACAATTTCCAATGCTACAGCGTCTTTCGATTGCGGCGTCCGAGGGTGACTGGGAGTTGAAACGACTGCGAATCCTGGACGCACCGGAACTGCGATCCCTACAAATACTCTCAGTGGAGATCATTGCGCTGCATCCCTCCAAGGCGCCATTTGCACAGCTAACAACCTTGTACTTCAAACGCCTCGCTGGAGTCTCTGCTGCCTTGGACATCTTGAAGCACAGCAGCAGCCTTCAACAATTCTAGCCTGGTAATCACAATGGCTTTGTCTAGGAAAATTGTCTGACTTTGACCTCAGAGCGACGAACATCTAGTATGTAGTGCTTTTGAAGTTTTCTCGTTTAACCCTCCAAAGGCGCCGGCAATTATGACATGTAGATCACGCTTATCGAGATGGATTTCTGTATGGACGGCGCCATCCTTTCCCATTCGAAACTTCTGCTAAGCGTCAAACAGGACACCCCGACATACTCAAAATACGCGGAGATTATTGCCAGTGCGTCTACTTAACCTGCTGCTTGTACCCCACTGACCGCGCCCAGCATTGTGCGTCTGCGTCGAGCAGACCTCATCAGAGTCATCTGCCTCCATGGATGACTTCCCGCACGCATTTATCCAGGCGGTGGAAGCGTATTTCGCCCCAAATTCCGCTGCACGCACCTCTGTCAACAAAGAGACTGCCAAACTGTCCCCGTATGATTACCGGGAGATGCAGGACACGACGTCGGACTGTCCGTCCCGGCGCCCGGCCACCGCCAAGCTGATACATATAATATGTAGCACTTCCGGAGGACTTTTGAGCATCTTTGGGCTGTCCCAGCCTGCGGCTTGTGCTTCCCATCACCATCATGATCAGTCGTAAATCATGATCAGACACGGTCACGTGAGGCCAGGCTGGGTAATGCAGGGCAACAGGGGCTGCTGTGCTGGTGGTGGATTTGGGAGAAGGAAATAGGGTGTGTGGTTTCCACGTGCCCCGGGGCTCGCTGCCGGGCAGCCGGGTGACGCGTTTGGGGTGGGGCTGCGAGGGGGCGCAATGAGCAGGGCGGTCGAGAGCAAGGTGCAAGCAAAGCGGACGCGCATGGCGCACAGTGCGGGCTGGGTCTGGTGGGGGCCGCTCTGGCTTCCGGGGTGTTGCGCACTGCGAGAGGAAGAGGTACGCGTCATGGAGTTGTTGGGACGACGCAGAGGATATCGATAAGGAGGGCAATGATGGCAGGGGTGGGGGGGGGTGGGGGGGGGGGCGTCCAGTTTTTGTCTCTTTGCTGTCAGGGAATATCTTTTTGCTGCCAGGAAATAGCTTTCAAGTTTCGCTGTGAGGGAATTGCTTCTCGTGTTGATGCTGCCAGAGCCGCGGTCCAGCATGGATGAGGAGGATTGCTAGCCAGCTACACAGGTGATTCCTTGGTCGCTGAGCAGGAACGACTTCAAGTTCGGAATAATGCTCAGTTTGCAGCTGCCACGCGCCACACCGACGCGATTCCCCTCCTCCCCCCCCTCCTGTCCTCACCGCCTCTCCAGCACTCATTGAGTCTAATGTCCCGACCGCGACTTAGCATTTAAGTCTTCCTTTGGCTCAGCTGAACAGGTAACAAGAACTCACAGTTGGCAGTACTCAGTTACCACGCCGTATGCTCTGAGCCGACACGACCCATGTCACTGGCTCATCCTGCATATCCTGTACACACAGGTTGTGCGTCGTCGTGGTCCCGCTCGTGGGTGTGGTTGTGGGTGTTGCACATGGTGGGTGGCGGAAAACAGGGCCGGCCGGTGTGACAGGCGTGACTCGGACCGGAAAAGAGCAGTCCACCGACGCTGAGCTCAGGCCCCGCTGGCCAGCACGCGGTGCGCCCGACAGGACATACATGTGCGTCTCTCCATCCTGTTATCTGTGCCGTACTCATCGTCGCTAGACGTTCCTCGGCACCCATCCCGGCACTGTGCCTCGTGCCCAGGGCGGCCCCGGTGCCCCTGGACGTGGCCGCCTGCAGCTGTCGGCAGTCCTTGCTGGCTGACTGGACACCGCTGCGGCTGAGCGCCTGCCTGTGCCCTGCTCCTCCCGTCCAAGCCTGCTCTATTTCTTGTCATTGTTGTCCACTTTGTTTCGCATTTGTTCTTAATCGTCAATTACTCACCACCATTGGGAGCCGATCCGCCATCAATCACCCTCCTCGCTATCGACCGCTTTCCTGCTTCCGTGCTCTGCTTTTGCATTCTGTCACTTTGCGCCGCCTCCACTACCAGTACCAACAATACCTCTATTCACACGCGCACACACACACACACACACCTCTTAGCAGATCGAGTGTCATGGCAGTGCTCGATGATGCGTCTCCGAAGGTCCTTGTCCTTTGGTACAACAATCTTCCCTCGGAAATGGAGGAGACCGTCGGAGATGGCCCACTCGTCAGAACGTGAGGAGCAGGGGCCTTGGGCTTGACCTTGAACCTTAAGAAGTTGCCGGGCCGCTAGTGCAACGGGCTCCTCCAGGTCAGGCTCACCGGAGAGGTGAGGACAGGCCCAGTGGCAGTGTCTCAGGATGAACGCTGTCGTTGCCAAGCTTGTCCCAACGTACACAACATGCTCCGCAGGGGCACTGATGTCGCCCATGATCAGGAGCAAACCCAAGAGACATGCCGAGAACCAGGGTCAGCGGGAGCCAGAGCAAGACAGGGACCAGTGCGACACTGTGACAGGGAGCACGACCAGCATCGATACCACGAGGAACTTAAAGCAGCTGAGTTCTCTGTCATTCCATACTTGATACTTAGTATGTTTAGCGCGCCGTGGCCCGTGGGCCGTCTCCCGAGTCAGTGTCGCTTGTGAAATTTTGAGTTTAGGTGTAATACAACATCGTTGTTGTGATTAATCATCCCCGATCGCCGCCTGCTTCAGGTTCTCCAACTCCGCCCACGGCGGGAGCCCATAACGCCTGGAGCTTTTTGTGCAAATGTGCCTTGCATATCTGACAAATTCCATCCCAGTCGGCGCTGTTCTGCCATTCAACCATGTCCTCGCGGTAGTCGAACATAAGGAGCAGCACCAAGTGGTGGTCACGGAGGTGGTCCCAGAAGAGACGGGAGGACGCCGTGCACATGATCCAAAGCTGGCACATGTCTTTGTCGCAAATTTTTGGTGGGGCGGGCTTCATGCACCCATCTAGACCCACAGCCACCTGCTGTTGTTTCGTGGCCCCACAAAGGACAGTCACTTGATCGCCAGGATCGAGCCGGGCCGGGACGCCATTGACAACCGTCCCGTTGATGAGCTGCTCCGCGAGGTCGTGCAGGTTGCCCGCGAGCCGATAGAACAGCAATGGCAGGACCCACAGCGCATTGATCTCTCGGGCCAAACGCACAAGCGCAATCAGGTGGTCGTCCCCGGGCAGAACCACGACGCAACGGCGCTCGGCCCGTGGTCCCCCTTGAAGGTGTCGTCATAACAGGCGGTGAATCGGTGTGTTGTACTTATGCCCCAGCTGCACACACCCAATGACTGCTTCCACAGTCGTCAGCACCGGGAATGACCAGAAGGAGCTGCATGGGTCAGGATGAAGGCTAAGTATTGAAATGAGTGGATATTACGATGCACGAGGGCACGAAGATAGCTTTCAAGAACAGCGTGATCTCCTCCTTGGCATCCTGCAGCTGGACCAACAGACATCCGTCAACCATGTCGCCCGGCGACGCCGACGTGCCCGGGGCTGGCTGTGGAAACACGAGCATGTCGCCAGACATAGTAGACTCCAGCGCCGAGGATGCCGCGGTACACCTTATATTGTGCGTGCCCCGCCTGGAGGACGATGTTCCTGTCGTCGAACCACAGCTTCGCGACACGGTGGGGCTCGGGCTCGTGTGGCGCGTCCATGGTGGGCGTAGAAAAACAAGATATAGTACAGCGTGACAATGTACATAAGTGACAAACTTAGTTCAATTTGACAAGCTGGATACAATCATTTTTGACAGGACATGTTCCTGTGACGCAACGTCCGAAGTTGTGATGGTTCCCCATGTGCAAGTACGAGGGTCTTCTGAGACTTGTGGCAGGCAGAGCCGCGGAGGTAACCTTGGACTCACACGCACCTGGTGAGCCACCCACCAGTCCCGCCCCCTCTTTCCATATGGTGCCGAGGTCCGAGCCGAAGCCGTTGACCGGTCGCCGGAGGTGAGAACGGGCAGTGCAGCCACTAAAGCAGTATTGAAGCTGAATTTCAGTGACTGCCAATGGCAGCGTTATCACAGTGTGGTACTACAAACAAACAACGAACTCGGAAACGCCGAACATCATAGGCCTAAGGCTGTAACTACTAACTTGAAAACAGAGAGAAGAATACATAGTTACGGCGGCTACAAAAGCAGGTCACACTGGATCGCCTCAGTCTTGAGTTTCTCCAGCTCCAGCAACAGGGGGAGGCCATAGATGCCCGGGAGCGCGTCCCAGAACCGCTGCTGCGCAGTGTGCAGCTCCGTGCTCAAATAGGCCATGCATGCGGCGCATACTTTCAGGCCGGCGCTCGCCTCCCAGTCGTAGAAGCGGGCATCAAACAGGCAGAGTGAGTTGCCTGTGTGCGCGGCTAGGTGTGCGGCGATTGCGGGGAGGCAGCGGCCTGGGTGATTCGGTCGCGGCCCAGATAGAGCAGCATAAAACTTAAGAATGAAGGTATGGCTCAAATGCCTGAAAAAACCTGCAGATGAGTGAAAGTCCCTTACCTGTGTCTGTTGTAAGGTGCTTTACTGCATGTATTCCACACCATACCTTAATATGCCCTGCCTCATTATCATAGCACCTCACGACCAACATGGGTAAGGTACTTATAGGCTATCATCAGTACTAGCTGGATGTGCCCTGCCTAATATTAAAGCACCTCACGACTGACATGGGTAAGGTACTCAAGGGCTATCATCAGCACTAGCTTAGCACACCCCTGCCCTGTCATTAAAGCACCTCATGACGGCGGCACCTCATGACTGATATAGGTAAGGCTATTACCTCATAGAGCAGCATAAAAACTCAAGGATGGAGGTATGGCTCAAATGCCTCAAAAAACCTGCAGATGAGTGGAGGTACCTTACCTGTGCCCATTGTAAGGTGCTTTACTGCATGAGTGTCTTATCAATATCTTATATACTATTGAAACATCTTATCAAGGGGATTACCTTACTTCGCTAGGTCCTGTATATCATAAATTCAGAACAAACAAGTGTAAATGACAAAAAAAAAAAAAAAAAAAAATGCTGAATAATCTTCCCCAAATTTTCCCCCACAAGCTTCCCATTCCCATGTCAGTCACCCTGCCCTCAATTTGTGACAGGGTGTTGAAGGGGTGGACTCTTGCTGACAAGGTAATTTGTCAGCAACTGTGGAACGGCTTCCTTCTCCCCTTATGTGGCTGTCAAGCTGCATTTAGAGATCATATTTATTGTTGAGATTACATAAGTGTGAGGGCAAGTTCTAATCTCCACTGGTGCTTTCAAGTATGTAGCTGAGCTATATGTCCAATCATTAGATCATGTCACACATTGTCATGCCTCTATCTTCATAACTACTTGAGATAGATACATGATTCAAGCACTACCAGAAAGCCTTTGAGCAGTACAATCAATGTACTATGCTATTTGATCACTATCATACTATATGATGACTGTATTTAGTTCTCAGTAATAACAAAGGGAATATCTGGTACTTAAACTAGTATGTCGTAGGTGACTTATATGTTCATATACTCCATACCAGGCCTCTGGTATCAGATCCTGAGTGAATATGATACTAGTAATGCAATGTATCCACACATCAGTAGTATTTGATCTCCATTAACCCTGAAAGATAACCATAGATCTCTGCCTAGTCAGGGCAGATAAAGCTGGGAGAGTGCTCATTTGAAGGGTATACCATCCTACCATGGTCTTATCCATCTAGCCATCTGATTTAGTCTGATCACATCAACCTATTGACTGCCAAGCATGATTGAATACTAAGTTGAGCAGTATTTCACTGATATCCTGGGAATAAATGCATGGAATCTTATAATCCAAGTTCATATAATGCCATATAATAGTCCCCCACACTTCTACCCATTTCTAAGTCCACAGCAAGTTTGAGGGTCATTCAATTGCCAGGGACCTTAGGTGCTATATAACACAGGATAGAGATATGCTAGAGGGGTAGGGGCACCAGTTTCTAGGAGGTATACTATACCCCTACTAAGAGATAGACTCAGATACCTCAGACTTACAAAGGTCATGCCATGGTGAGCTCATCATCTTTGGGATAGATAACACTGATAATGGTACTGTGAGAGATCCAGATTAGCTAGGAGGTTGATTCAAGTGCTAGACAGGCTCATTTGAAGGTATATACCATCCTACATTTAAGTCTTAGATCATACTTGAAATTATTTTCTGACTAGTTGTAATAGCGAAGACACTCTTTTTTGCTTATGGGTACCTACCCTCTCTTCAGCTACCTTTAGTGACACATGGCAGAACCATGACTGATTATGTTCCAGGGTCCTAGTAGACATCCAAATATCCTTATACACCCACCTCAAGGTCCAACACTCAGTCTATAGACCTCACTATTCATATAAACCAGTACTGCATGCGCATGTCTTGGAATGTTCACCCCAATTCATCCTCCAAGGACATACAGAGATTAATCTAAGTATGCGGGTAGGTGTATACACCTCATTTGCCAAACCTTTACATATTTGATCCATAATCAACTACCAGATCATAGCTGTATGGCCAATATGATGTAGAAGTTGGTTCAGGGGGATATTAGAGCATAGCAGCATATTACATGTATATGAAATGGTGTGAGGGTCATCATGTCATCAGAGGACCCCTATGTATACTTCCTACCTTTAATCCATGAGGGGTCCCTCATCTTTGAGTGAGTTATTGGGAGATTGGTATAATAGGATGCATGGAATTTGTACAAACATATAGGATGTCTAAAAATAGATGTGTTGCTCAGAGCTATGATAGACATTTATTAGTTTATAACATGACTTATATTAAGATTATCCATACATTCCTCACCCAGATATCAAGTCATCATTGTGCTTCATCAAGTTTGAAGCAGAATAGCGACGGAGAAGTGGTATAACAGTATAATCAGCCAGGTACCTGTGAAACCATCTGCAGGTCAAGCCACTCCTGAGGTGCTTTACTCCGTACCTTGCTGTCCAAACTCATGCTTGTCAGCAGCAACGAACGGGTTTGTTGTCGTCGGTATTCGCGGCCAGTGAGCGATGCCAAACACGACCTCTTATCTGCCACAACGACTAACCATGGAGCCAACCTACTTCTTCTTCTTCTCGCGCTTCGCCCCGCTCGCAAGAAAACAATGCTTGGACGGAACTCAGCTTGTTGTTTTGTCCTAGCCTTGAAAGGCACACAGAGGACTGACAACCATTAGCCAGGTTCAGGGAGTATATAGCTCGAAATGGATAAAGGTGTGTTGCATCAAATGCTGGAGCGTTTGGAACATTGACCACGATCGCTGTCTCCTTCTACAGTTCTTTTTGTCCCCCCAAAAAAACACTTGAGATTCAACGAGACCGTTGTTGTTTCAAGGCCTCGAGAGAACAGATAGTGCTCAATATACCCGAGGAACGGTTATAGGGCCCTCCTTGTGGCCTGTATGGGTGTGTTGATCGTTTGCCACTCGTTTCGTTTCTCAAGGGTGTATACAGGATTCTATCCTGCTTGTGACTTTTCTTTGGACGTTTTCTCCCTCCGAATAGCCTACTGCTATGATTGTCATTCATGGAGTTGACATCATTATTTTGCTGGCCTTTGACTTTGACGGAGGAGACGAAGGAGCGGGAGGTAGAGATAGAATGAGTTATCGGTGGAGAAAGGACATACAACGAGCGACATGTGCAGCATATCTCGAGTGCGGCTGCTATGCTGGCTCATTCTGACCTTTGTTCCGCTTTCGACAGTATTGGGCCAGCCTGACCCAACCATAAAGCTATCGTCTTCATGGTCCCTTGAGGCATCAATAATAACGTGAAAAGCGTTATAAACAGGTCCTGTAAGGGCAACCCTGGAGACTCCGACAAAAGCCTAGCAGGGGAGGATCCAAAGCGTGAATAGAAGCTACGGGAAATACACAGAGGGACCGACCTAGCAGGGGAGGATCCAAAGAGAAGAAACTCTAAGGGTCCACCTGCTAGGGCGCCAACTATATACTGGTCATCCGTAACTGCCGGCGTAGAGCACAGAAGGCTGAGCGGTGGGGAGGTGTCTTGAGGGTCGGGATCGGTGATTGTGCGGGTGAAGGAGGCCGAGGACAAGGGTCGGGGTAGGTCGGAGCGTCCGAGGGGGCGCCGGTCGGATGTGCCTCGGATGCGCTCGGACGGTCCGAAGGAGGCCGAAGTGGGTGTTCCCCTGACAGGTCCGTGATACTATGCAATATATGCTTATGCTAATGACTTCTTACCAGCTGCTGCTTTCCCTCTTGATTCTGTCTACCTGTTGTCGTCAGATGCTGTCCTCCCATTTTGATCCTCGATCTGGGTGGTGCCACTCGGATTGTCGACAACACTGTTCCTTTGATTCGAGGAGTTGTTGCCCAGCACCTCCATTGGTATCATCTCATTCTCCGTATTTGCCCTCCACCTCTCAATTGCCTGCATGGGGTCAGGAGAATTGTCCACGACATCAGTCCTCTGATCTGAGCGGTCGTTATGCACCGCCGGCCTCGGTGTCAAGCCATTCTCCAGCCGTACTCTCCACCTCTCAATCACCTCATTCACGAATGGCTCTCCCTTTGCCTTCCTCAATTTGAAGCATATCATCCACCACCAAGATTTTCAGCCATCATCAATAAACAACTGTACTTTGGAGTGGACCTGGGCTGCTGCTCCAGAGTTTTGGTATTCCTCAAGTGCCTGATTTAGATCCACGTCTGTCAACGGGTGCGGGCGACCGATGTGGTTAAGAGTATTGCAGAAGATGCGGTCAAGGAGGAGTATGAGGTGGATGGTATATTCAAGAAAGAAGCGGAGGGTATCAGGACTGGTGAGTGTTATTATTCAGTGGCACAGTATGATAAGCCTTACTGGGCTGGCTCGTAAGCTGCTTCACATTGTTGTCCTCAAGACGCTTACTTACCCCTAGGCAAACAGCACGGGTAAACCCGTGAGTAGTGGGGGCTGACGCGCACCCGTACCCGCACAACCACAATACTCATACCTGCGGGTACAGGTACAGGTTTACCCATGGGTTACAGGTGACGGAGGAAGAAATGTCATGGGAATAGAGTCAGCGACAGGCACAAATATGTGATAAAAGCACAACAATAGTAAGACTCGAACCCAAGACCTTGACAACAAGGGCCGAGAGTATAACAAGCTGGGTCACTAAGCCACGGGTATCACTGTCGCTTACCCGTACCCGTACCCGCGGGGGTAAAACCTGCGTACCCACGTGGGTTTGGCCTACCCGTGCTGTTACCTACTTACCCCTATGAAGATTTGTCGGATTCTGGGTGGTGGATGTTGTAGGCTGTTGACAGTTCATGGACTTGGGAAACAAAAGGGGCAGCGTCCCCATCGCTGCAAGTACTTAGCAGCATTCCTATTCCCAAAGAAAGAGCTATCTCACCATGTGAGGATCATCCATCTTCCAAATTCGCGTGAGGGTCCGGTGGAGTCGGTCGAGCATGTTACCCTGCGTGTGCCAGGGAATGTTACTGAACGCCCCGGATAATAGACTGGTGTACGATGAGCATTATTGATTGAATCCGGCTGCTCATACCATCCATCACAACTCTGGGATTGGGTGTGAGTCACCCTACCGCAGGAGCGTAATGAACACTGACTTGAGAGCCTCCGCAATTGGTTTCTGAGGACTATCCAGTCATGTGCGTTCTACCTCCCAAAGCTTGTGTTCGATGTACTCCTTCCCAAGTAGACAAGTTGTTTCAAGTAATTTGCTTAATTCTCCAATAATTCTGAGACTTGGAGTATTTTTTTTTGCATATAGGACAGATGTGGTGACGAATCAACATAATCTGATGTGATCGATGATGTTTCCATATATGGCAACTTTTCCTAAAGGATACAAGTCAATATCTCAGATCCATATGTGACATATGTGACATTCTTATTTTTTTTAAAATACATTATTATTCTTTATCTAGTATCTTATGGGTTGTGCCAATGCCCTTATGTTTTTAATGTGGAACGATTTTTGATGGCTATATCATAGTATATCAATTTTGTCCTAATTAGGATTGTTCTTAATTCAGGCCTTCCTAACTGTAATCCGGGTCATCGGCCTGAAGAAAAGGAGTTCAAAGTATCATATATATATTATTATCAAATTATATGTATCCTATACCCATTTATCACATCATTGATGCTATTTAGTTATCTGCTTATTAGATAGAAAAGGGCTTTGAGAGCTAGGTGCACACAGCCCTAGGTGCAGCTACCCTCCTAGGCAAGTGATTTCCTAGGTGTATGCAGGGCATTAGCCTTAATATTACAGCTACAGGTACAAATTTCATGCTACATCTATCTGCTTGTCTATGTCTTTCCGAATCTTCCTATCGTTCTTACCACGTTCAATGCTATCCGAAGGCGTGCGAGAAGGCATACCAACTCTCCCTATTCACTCACGACCTCTTGCCACACGCCCCCTACATTCCATCGATGTCGCAGCCTTGAACAGTGCTGTAGCTCGGGCAAACCAATTTGCTGACACGATAAGGGCGAATCTCTCTCCCTTGGGACAATCTTTCAGGAATTACACTGTCAACGATACCTGGGCTGCGGTTCCAACAGAGAACGTGTCGTCAATCCAAATCCGCCAGCTTTGATGTGGTACATGTCGAGTGCAATCCCAAGTCCACCGCACCGAACTCTGGTCGGGGAAACTGCACCAGCGAAAAGTTGGCAAACTGTCCGGCGAGGGCAAACCTGCCAGTGGCGTCTGGTCGCTCGCGTCCGTGAACATGAACTGCTTCATCTCCAGCTTCCCGAGCTGCTGCGACATCTTGTATGTCTTCACCGAGCTGGCGCAACCGTGAGTAAGCTGATTCCACTATTCGTGTCAGTGCTTACTTCGCCGTGGCGCCACTGAACACCGTGAAGCTCCCCGACCACATAGTGATTGTGTTGTCGTTGACCTTCTGGACCATTTTAACATCCGCCTGGTGCACGAGGCTCAAGCTGAGCTTGCTTGACTTGTACGAGTTCCCGGGCGCGACGGCCCGGTAGCCTGCATCCCTGGTCGCTAGGTCCATTGCGCCTAAGTGATCAGCGGACCACACACAAAGGGGGAGGAAGACTTGCGCAACACCGCTTAGCGTCAGCGTGATTCCCGTGGTGCCCAACGTGAGCGACGCAGCCGCAGGCACGAGTGCGACGGCAATCAGACCACCCGTTACTAGTAGTACAACGAGGGCCACGACGCCGAGCAGGCCGCTGACGACGGCTGCGATCCCGAGCCCGACGCTGTTGGCTGCGTATTTGATGTAGAGGATGTTGTTGGTGTCGTTGAGGGTGGAGGCGTAGGAACCCATGGTCGGCGTTTTGCTGGCGAAGATGGTTGTTTTTACTTATACTGGCCCTCCACAATAGCTAAGAGAAGAAGCAAACCGCTGGGACTGATCATTTTCCAGGGACACATCTGCTCTTGCGTGGCCAGAAGGCTTGGGCCCCTTCCGAATTCTGGGCCTGGCTTTAATTGTTATGATGGCGACCAAAATTAGACTGAGTAGGCTGCGACTTAACTTGAAAGCAGTCGACATAACAGCGCTCTCTGGCACCACCGCACCAGCAAGCACCATGGGGTCATACATTTCAATCATGGATAATGGACCTATCAACCAGTTCCATGTCGACGTCCGTCGTCCTTTTTGGCGGAGTTCAGTCCTTCCCCACCGGCAACACGACGAATGACGTTCTTGTTTCTGGAGTCGTTTTTGGCCCAGAGTGGGGTGGATACCCGCTTGGTAAACCCGATTCTGAACAGTATGTTGCTTCAAGCTTGTAACTGCGGGAGTGTATGTATATGTGCTGACGCGTTGTTTTGTAGATGACACACGAGCAGCGGCGTTCAATGGTTGCCTAGTATGAGTCGATGATTCAGAGTGAGGACACCTCTGCGTTTACTGTCGTGATGACAACATCGCAGTCGCCAGGCGTTGGATTAAGGAGAACACTTAAACGAGGGGTACTCTTGTATTCAATATCAGATTCCATAACAAGAACAGGAAGTTGTCGTCGTCTATGGCCCGGATTTGAAGCTGAGCCACGTTTGAGTTGTTGCCTAAGGGCTTGAGAGCAAGTTGAGTATTAGCGCTGGCTTGAAGAGAAGTGGAGGGAAGCCGCACTAGGAACGCTAGCATGTGTGTTGTTTCTTCGCGAACCGAAAGGAAGAGCAAGCTTGAAGCCAGAAGGCGTGACATCACACTTTCTAAATTCTCCTCTTCTCTTTGCGCGGTCATGTCGTCAAGCCAGCCCACCTATCCCAACGCCTTCTTCAGCTCAAAGCACGGGGTGGATGGAGACGAAAGAAGTGCTGCTGCAGCAGGGGAGGATGTAGAGGGAGAGGGAAGCTAGACGAGGGGCGACACATGGGTCATGGTGCATTGCGGGTACTTATTGGTGCGTTGACCTGTTTTTTTTCTCGCTTTTCAAGTGTATCATAGCAACCTTAGGACTCAATTTTCACTCTCAAATCATACTGTGCAGCGACTTCGGAGCAACGATGAAGTCCTCACTAATCCACACATACCGCGTTTATTTGTCGCTGACGCTGTATCCACATCCACAATCGCTTCCAACGCCATTTTCAAGGGCTTTCAGAGCCAGAGAACGCCCTTCGTTTGCCAAAGACTGGTCCCCTTCCGCTCAATAGACTCATTCTCCACCGTTTCTCCCAGATGTCGGGGCTCGAGCACATCTTCGGCACTCTTGTCCCTCCTCTGTCTTCGTTTCACCCCCACTTTGGCCCTGTCGCGCTCCTTCTCCCGGGACCAAGCATCTTCACCATCGACAGTGACGAAAATGGACAGCCAATTTGAATAGCCTTGCGATGGAGAACTCTGGTATGGGTGATTATGTGCTCTGAGAATATCGAAGCTAACCACTAAGGGGCAGATAGACATATTACGAATGCATATCCACATACATACCCGTCAATACATCCATCACCTCTTCACGAAAGATGACCACTGCAAGGCCCATGGATTCTTGCTCATCGACAACGAATGCGAAACCCCATAACCCGACTTCAATCAATGCTTCCTCAAAGCCAGACATACGCGCGGCTGTCTTTTTAACGCCTTTTTGGCCTGAGATGACCCAAGCACATCCAGCAGACAATCGTGCAGCGTCGCGAAATCATTGTGTAGAGGCCTACAAACCGTATCTTCTTCTGCAAGCCACCACCACCCTGACATTCAATGCTTCCCTTGGCGTATTTCGACGGTTATGGCCATTGTCAAGATCGTTCTCCAACGTTGACGCTGTTTCGACACATACCTCATCCCTACAATGCTGTCCGAACTTGATATGGCTACTGCCGTTGCTTCATCACCTTCCCGTCTTGCATAGCCACCTCCCTGTCGACGCCTGCGCTATCCGCACGACCCAATCTAAAGTGTGTCCCAAAATGGCAAGTCACGTGGACCCATGGCCTTTCGAAAGACTTCGATGTATCTCTCCTGATACAGCAGCTGTGGCTCCCACTGCTATATTGTCATGTGCCCCACACCTCCCTTTCTCTACCCAATTCTTTTGGCCGTCCTATCCGCAGTGGAAGGTCTTCGTCCAGCGCGTGTTCTGTGCAGCGACAGTGGGCATGTAGGCGGGGTCGTCGCGCCGCAGAGTGGCATTCGCGTTCGAGCAGGTGCTCCACCATGAGGATTAGATGACAGGGAGTGTCCGCTGGAGGACGTGCGTGCTGCTGTCGCTTGCCTTCAAGTCTGGCGTCGCCGGTTTGTTGGAGGAATAACGATACTCAAGTTTTTTTGCCAGTCTATTTCCTTTTAGTGCCGCATTGTCTGTCTATGGACCAAGAGTTGAAGTGTTATTATATATCCAATGTTGTACAACAAGTCAAACAAATTATCGGTCAACACCCCAGTCTTTCAGCTTCTTGCACTCCCATGATTCCCGCATCGGATGGCCATTCGGCATCAGAACCTCAACGCCAAATGTTCTCTGCAGGTGCTGCAAATCGCGGATTTCCTCTACCATACGGCGCAAGCTCGATGACAAGCAGCAGGGAATGAAAGTGTCAAGACCAGACTGGGAATGCTGATGGAAAGCTCTCGGAGACGGGGAGCATTCACACTGTAAATATAGAAATTTAGCGTCTGCTTAAAATGTTACCTAATTGACTGATTCTTACAATGTTAGCTGTTTTAAGTTTTTCCTAATGTTATTCCCTAAACCACTGGTTTACACATCTGTTTAAGCATGGACTTTATTGCGTCCAGAGGTGTGGATGCGCGATAGCAATCCGCCGCCAGCGTTGACAGACAGCGGTAATTTGCAGTAGCGTGCGGTTAACATCGAGGGAGGGAGAGGAGAACACTGCTGCCGCGAAGATGTGGCAGAGTATCTCGGCAGGGAGAGTGTTGATTGGGTAGACAACGGTGGATAGGTCGTCTTGGAGCAGTCTTCAAGGATTTGTAGCTGGGTTTTCAGTTGATGAATCGTCTTTTTGACCCGCTCTGCCTCGTCTCTGAGTTGAGAAATAGAAGGGCCGTCAAGAGGAGGGTCGGGTCGGCGAGGGGCACAGAAGAATGAGAGCGCCTGGACAGGATCGCGGCCAGACATGACAAAAAAGCTGAAGCAATCTTGACGGTCGAGCGGTGAATAGATAAGCAAAGGTTGGAACATTACTTATGGAGGACTCGAGACACCCAAGTACAGAGCTGGCCAAGATGAAAACAACAACAGGAAGGGAGTCAAGTCGTTTCTGCGGGCTGGTGGAGGTTGTTGTCAGCGAAGATTGTCGCGTGTCACACGTCATCACTCTCTCTTCATCTCCACCACCCCCAGCCAATGCCGCGGCTCAGAATGCCCACGAGCCGTCCTTTCACCATTTATGCATTGTCAAGCAGGCCTGCAAGCCAACTCTAGAGTACCGAAAGAAAGAGACATGGGTGACGGCAAGAGTGCAGAGGCGAAATCTTGGGTGTCGAAGTGTGTATTCTGAGCGCTGCCCATTGAATGTCTCTGCTCACCCATATGCTCCCAGCTTGTTTCACTTCCCGCGGGCACAATCGCCACCCGCATTCACCCTTCCACACCGCTGCGACATCCCCGTCTTCGACAACGAGATTTACGACAGCAGACATTCGTGCTACCACTGGCAAGCGGAGACGCCAACTCGTTTGGGCGGCTCGAAATGCCGCTGGGGAAGTGGATACTGGGAGAGCAGCGTGCGTTCTCAAGTGCTTTCAATGTTTTGCCCCCGCTTGACTGGCCCAGATGCGTTTCGTCGCAAAGATTTTCAGTCTGAGCGCATGAGGGTATGTCTACGCTCTCTCCTGAAGCTTTATAATGGCTCACCAGGTCGGCAGTGGCTTGGGACGGGGACGGAGGTCTGAGTTTGCTGTCGTCGGCGAGCCATAAGATAGACTCGGAGGTGAGTAAAGCTTACCGCTATTCCTTCTGTTTCGTACTTACTTGGTCTTTGGATAGCCAGAGGCCCTGCGCGTTTTGACACTACATACCATGCACTCCCGCTCGTCAAGCGGTTTGCGCTACCGCTGCCTCGATATTTGCACCCCGGCAATGCTTCCGACATTCTCGTTCAATACCACGGCTTGCACTATGGCGCAAACGACAACGAAATGCCCTGGCGACACTCTATCTGTTTCCCGGTACCTTCAGACCCAGTTCTTCAGTCGCGTTCATCTACCTACCGCTGCCGCTCGGCGCTCGCATGCCCGCCGACAATTGCCCCCAGGCTTTTCAGATCCTTCTGGCGCGGGTCACGCTTGCGCCCGCATGACCTGGCTTTGCAGACCCCATCCTTCATCGACATTGCAATCCCGCGATGAATTATTCCATCGAGCACGACCTCACTTTTACGAGTAGCTCTTGTTACCATGTTTCGCTATCGATACTGCACTACTTTGGTAGTCCGTGAAGGAAGTCAATCGGAATACCACTCCCGCGACCTCTGGAATTGTTGGCATGTGCTAGACTCTGGAATCGTTGGCATGTGCTAGACTCATAGAGCAAAGGCTTCGTGACAGCCCGTAGGGTATCTTGGTGATTGTTTCCCGTGTATTGTCCTCATATTATATTCACTAGCCGACACCGTGACGGTCAGCGAATCGTGATATCGCTGGGTGTGTGATGCCGCGGCGGAGGACAGGGCTTGCCACTGACATGATTCAACGACCGCCGATATCTTGGGCGGGCTTCGTTTCCCTCGGCAAAACTGTGACAGTTCTGCAGCAGCAGTCGGTCGCTCCCCATAAATATTCTCATTCGCTCACATTGCTGCTGCATAAATAGCTGCAGGCAGAAACGACATCGTCTCAGCTCGACTTCACGGTTAGTCGTGATTCTCTTTACGAATGGTTAATGCATTGACGCGACTATACTTAGATGCAATTCACTGCCCTCTTCACCTCCCTCCTAGTCGCCGGCGCCGGCTGAACCGGTGCCGTCATCGCAACACAACCCGCGGCGAAAGCGGGCCAGTGCGTGCTCCTCGCCAAGGGCCGCACCGCGCGCAGTATCTTCTTCAACGGCGCAAAGGGCATCAACTTCTTCGAGTCGGGCGGCAAGCACGACAACTGTGCGAACGGCGCGCAGGCGAGCAGCAAGAAGAACTCGGGCTGCGTGACCGCGCCGGCTGGGTATGTGTTTTTTCTGGTTCTGGTTCTTGCGAGAGTTGGCTGATGGAAATGATTTTAGATTCAACTGGGCGAGCGTGCGCCTCCGGTAGAAAGAACTGACGTTCGGCGCTTGTGCCTAGGCTAGTGGGAGATTTATCTGTAGACTTCGATATATGCATACCAGCTGAAATTTGTTTGATTTGGTTCTCAGGTTTAATACGGCGTGAACGGCCGTCTGTTAATATATTCACTGCTGCCTTACTTCTCTTATCGAAACTACATCGTATCGAGAAGAAGACGATTGTTCCATACTAGGCGTGTCTATCGAGCTTTTTTACATTTCCTGACTATCCCACAAGAGATACTAGTACTAGTACTTTCCTCTTCAAGTGGAATTGAAGCCCTTCCTTCAAGTTGACTTCCCCACATTCCAAACTTCTCGCCGTTCTGCACCTACTCGGAAAACAAAGTGACCTGCCTCCATCCACGTCTTCTGACTGAGCAAAAACCTTACATGCAACGCAAACGCTGAAGCCAACGACTGATTGTGCACGATAAACGTCCCGCCGCCTCGCCCCAATGCTGTTCCACCAGTTGCTGAATTTCACTATGTTTTCCAACAGCGTGCCCGGAGATTCCGCCATTTCTCCGGATTGGGCACAATTTCATATGCAATGGTTCGAAGCCGCACCAGCGCCTGGATGATGTTGGGTCTGCCGTCTTTTCGCTCTGTTAAGTCCGTCAGCTGACCGATTACATCGCGTCTCGGATGCTTTAGGTCCATCAATCGCTGCTGAATGTCGAACTCGCGGAGCGCGTTGCAGATTATATTATTGAGTAGGCATACAAGGTCGGCATCACTGGCAGAGACCTCTGAGACGAAGTACAGGGAGAGTCGGCTGAGTCACATTTGCGTAGTTGTCTGCAAGGTACGCATTGACAATGCCTGGTTTCATGAGTGCACAAGCGTTGTAGATCGTGAGATGCTGAAGTGAAGGAGGTGGTACCACGATCTTGAATAAAACATCCCAATGCTTGTATCGGCCGTCGATTGCCAGGGACTTGATGCCGCGCGGGCTGATAACGTCCAGGTTGGAACTCAGAGGGTCGTGGGTGAGGCAGTCCGAGTCGAACAATGCAACATGTTCAATGGTGCGAGCGGTCGGAAAAGACAAGCAGCGGGAAAGGGTTTTGTGTGTATTGCTTGCGAAGAAGCGGACACCACCCCAAGTGATGCTGTTCTCCAATTCATCTAACATCGACTTGGATGGGTTGATGATGCACATAAGTATTCTGCAATGGCGCCGTCTTCAGCGCTGCAAGGAACTGTGGCCCGTCGACGAATGGTTTCATAGAGCACCGGGAAAACGATTTCAAAGAGCCGAGGCCATCAGCGTGGATGTTGCCTAGGATAGCAGTGTCTTCAACGTTGACGAGGTCCAGATGAAAAAAGCGCGCCGTATGCTGGAACAGTGCTTCGAACAGTTCGGTGAACCGGTTACTAGTAGCGTCCTCAGGCTGTTCAGCCCAGAGGGTAATTCGGAGGGGCTGCTGCTTGGAGCGTCGGAGATGCTTGAAGATAGCTGGTTGGGCCGTTTGCGGCGTCTGCCGCGGCTTCATATAGAGGAATATGGTTGTCCAGAGGGCGCTGTTGGAGTCGACGAGGGTCTTCCATGCCCGACAAACGAGTCGGAGGCGGTAGTGCATCCGCATGCTCCTTCGTAATATCTCATTTCGCGTCTGGATATTGAGGAGAAGGAGACGGTTCAGCTCCACATCTCGACCGGATGATGTTGTGCGCTGTCGAAGTCGAGCTCGAAAATGAGGCCCCAAAGTTCGGCTGGCATGCGCAGACAGAAAGCGCTGTCAGGCTGCTGCACGGAAGGGGCCCAGAGCTCAGAGGCAAACGTGAAGCTAGAAACTGTGACAGTACATACAGGCCCGGGGAACCACTATTCACTCAACCAGGTGCAACGACTACTACTCTCTGACTCCAGGCCAGCCCCAGATGGTGCAGGCGGTGAACATCCAGGCTGGTGGAGAAACGATGATTGGTTTGGGCCTGGAACGGTGAACTTGAAGTCGTGGCCGTCTCGGAGCTAGAAGAAGCTTCAGAAGATTCAGATAGCAAAACAAGAAGAAGAAGAAGAAGCAAGCCTGTATCTGGCCTGTATCGCACCTTATAATGACTTGAAGCTCAATGAGGTCATTCGTCCAGCAACACCGGTCGAGCCAAAGTCGATCCACATGCTGACATGGGCAAGTGTCAAGGAATGAAGAGCGAATGGGACTAATAAGTTTCGTTAGAACCAGTGAAGTCGGGCGGCAACTGGAGATACGCACCATAGACACCAATAAAATGCAATCTATTGCTGCAGACGTGAATGGGCTATTCAATCTTTGGTGCGCTCGTGTCGTTGGAGGATGAGATTTCAGGCATCATCGAGCAGGCAGCGGCCTCCTCAAAAATGTCCTGTGCTGACGAAAAGGGAGTCTTGTCGACAGAGAGATCGCGACTAAGAACGTCAGAGATGAGCATCAAGCAGACTCGGAAGCGCCAGTAGCTTTACGCACCTTGATTACCAGCGCCATACGGGACGGCTCCTCCCCATCGCTTCTCCCATATTCTCCATCGGGTCGGCTCCGGGCTACTCCCCCTCGATTTGGCCCCACAGAAAGGCCACCAAGCCCGTTGTGCCTTCCGCTTCCCAAGGACACGGCTGGCTTCGAATACCGCGGGCCTGAAAGACGTCAGGCGCTGTGAGAGCGACGTAGTCGGCCGTCGCATGGTGGGAGTAGGAATAACAGTGGCAGGATTTGCCGCCGTCTGGGCAAGAGCTAGCAAAACAGGTCAGCACAAGAGAAGTTGCACTACTCAAGGCCAGGCACCTCCCCTTTAGCAAGCGAACGAGCCGCGGATGGCCTTCGACGGTGTCGGACAGCGAGGAAGAAAGTAAGTACATGGTCGTGGTGGAGAAGAGAGAAGATAGATCGGCGCCGGCCCGAGCATGTGATCTCGGATCTCCTTCTTCTCCCTCCACCACCACGACCCGCACGACGACCCTTCTCCTCCGCTCTGACACGTCCCCGGCGAGCAATCCGGATCGTCGTTCGCGGCGACACGCAGTTGTGCCCGACTTCGAGTGGGATTCTCCCTCCGGACACATACACCTGAAACGAGGCCCCCGCCCTTCTTGTAACCCCACAGAGACACACACGGAGGGAGTAAGAGTCAAAGCAGGGATTCGAGAGCCAGAAGGTGCGCTTAGCGCTGTCTGGTCTGTTAGCCAGCGTTTGCTAAATCTCCTCGTAGCACCCACAACGGGCCCACGACACGAAAGCCATGACGACTACCGACTCCACATAGCCCCTCGCTGCCGTTCGACGGCTTCTTTCGTTACATCTCAACGCTGGAGGATGCCTCGTGGTGCCTGACACCAGCGACAACAAGTCAGTATATCGCCATTTTTCTTGTGTTTTCACATTGAATAGCCCGTCTTCTTTTCAGACCGTTTTGGACTCGAACTGCTGTCGCATACGAATACATACTGCGGGCAGCGCAGTGGCACGGCGTTGTGCTGGTGCGGCATGACGAGGGTCTTGCTAAAGGTGTGTAACACCGGAGGCAAACACCCAGGCAGTAGGGCGCCTAGTGCCTGACAGGCAGTAGGCGCACTGTAGGCATGGTTTCGGGGTCCCTGTCCATTGCCGATGTTTTTTTGGGCTGGAACCCCGGGAAAAACGAGGGCAACACGATGACAGGCACTAGGCGCCCTACTGCCTTGGGTCTTGCCTCCGGTGTAACGACCATCGAAGTTTTACGGCGCATTTACTGACTTCTTCCTCGACAGACAAACGGCAAACTCTCTCGCTAACTGGAGGATTCGAGGCCAACACTCTGATGGGGTGTGATCCACGCTGGCGCTAAGGATGTATCGGGCAGTGTGCGTGAACGACCATACCCGCATGAGTCGTGTCGCTAATCCTTTGCGAATCCACCCAGTTGTTTTATCCTTCATATCTTCTTCGCACACAGCTCGCGCAACCTCCATTCTTTCACCAACACAACTGGATAGCTGCGCGTGCATTGTAGAAGAGGAGGACGGACGTAAGTTGACTGTGCGAGAGAACGACAAGGTGCGTTATTACTATTCAGCTCCTTGGTTTCTCTTAACTGCTTTCGTAGCTTCCGCCACAGCCCAACGGAACGAGAATCATGTACCCACTCGCCAGCCGCTCTCTTTTACTACAACTTCTCACTCGCTGCTCCCCACGACCATACGAAAGGCTGTCCGTCTTGTTCCTGCTTGCAAACGATGGAAGAAAATTGACAAGGAGGGGTTTGCCTTACCTGCGTGCTTCAGCAATTCGGAAATTCTCCTTGGTCGCCGCGCCTCAAGATATACTTCCTGCGAACGAAAAAAACCAGAACCTCGCTGTTTCAATGTTCCAAAGCTCTTCACGGAAGGCAATCCTGTATCCCCAGTCCAGCGCACCGACTGCAATTGTCGCGTCTGTCCCGTCCCGCCCTCAGCACAGCACGTGCCGTCACGCGTGACTCGTCACCTCATCCGACGACACAATAATACTCTTCAATGGCGCGTCCTGCGGCGCTATCGACCGGTGCTCGTGCTGCTACGATATACTCACATAGTGTCTATTTCTTTTGGCCCGTGCTAGTCGGGTTTAAAGCCTTCGCTGGACGCGTTTTTGTGGACTCCGGCGTGGGCTTGGTCGCGAAGCTGGGAATCTGCTGGGAGAGGGGATGTGGTCGTGGAGGGGGGGGTATATGGATGTGTTTGTGGTGCTTTTAGCGCCGCGGATTTTGTGAATGTAGCGTTTACAGTACTGAGTTCCTTCATGTAGAGTGTTTCTGTTTTAACAAACAATATAGTATCTGTCTTGAAGGCGGTCCGATGCCCGGCGTTCAGCGGAAAACTCGAGGAGGGCAACGTGTCAGTGGCCGGGCAGGATTTATGCTGGAGTACTTGCAGTGGGGAATTCTGCCCTAAATTCTATGGTCTCGGAACGCTTTAACAACGGCACTTTTTTCTTGCTGTTGCGTTAGACATATATTGAGTGGGTATGTAGACAGTTGCATACTATTGAATTACAGACAGTTTCGAAGGAAATTTGGACACCTGTAGCTGTAAGATCTAGGCAGTGCTTCTAGTGGCTGCTAGCACCCCCATTGCCTAGAAGGCTAGATCCTACTAGTCTAGCAACTGCTAGCAGAACTAGGCTAGATAGTGCTTACAAAGTCATCAAAAATCAGTATTGATACATCAAATTGATTAATATAACTAAGATATTACTATATATAGAAGTTTAACTCCTTTTCTTCAGGCCGATGATCCGGTATATAGTGAGGAAGGCCTGTATCAATTACTATCCTAATTGGGACAGGAATGATGTAGTATCATAGAGCCATCAAAAATTAGTGATGGCGATCAAAATTGGTACTACAGTGCACTGATAATGATAGATTCAAACAGGGAACAAGGACATTAAGGGTGAAGCTCCACCTAGTTGAAACTGGGACTTGATCTTCATATTTTGCATGGCATAAAAACAAAACCCAGTGAAAAATGTAGCTGGAAGTGACAAAAAATGTAGTCAGATATTGTTGTTTGAACTGACCGAGGACGGTCAAGATTCATGAAAAGGGGAGATAATGAGCCGTCAATATGACCACCATATGAAAAATAACATATGGACCCCATAAATTCATTTTCATGCACAATAGCTATGGAACATATGAAGAATCTCAGAATAAATGTTGCAAACCTTTGAATCAAATCTATATGCACCCAGCCACAAGATCTAGGCCTGCTAGGCCAGGGACTAGTCTAGACTCTGAACCGAACCAAGGTAACATGTCCATATTTGGCAAGTCTGACCCAGGACCTATATTAGAACCTTCCAGAAGCCTAAACTAGAACGTTCTAGAACCGGATCAGTGGATCAGGTCACATCATCACGTATTATGTAATTAATTTGAGAGTAGTATATAAGGAGGCCTGTAAAACCCTAGATTAATAGATTAGCCCCCCCTGGGTGTGCCTACTACCATTGTCACATCAGTCGGGTTTTGTCACACTTCACATATTGTCAGGTTAAGATAAACGTCAGGTTAGGTTAAGTGCAAGTGCAAGTGCTAGGAGAGTAGAGCCATATTGCTCCTCTCAAATTTCAACTCCTCACCCAACATCTGCTGTTTTCCAGTTCATCACAGTGAAAACTCCAATACAAGCTTATACAACATTCCAACTGTCAACTGATACTAACCAGAACATCTGAATCCGAGGGCCAGGTTCAGCCGTTTTCAGTCCAAAAATGCCAGTTCGGGGCTGGTCCGAACCGGTGTTCAGCGAAATCCCGTTTTGAACCGACCCGGCGTTCCGGCGTTCCGGCGTTCGGCCGAAAAGGGCCAAGAACCAGACCGAACCGGACTTGGTCATCACTAGATGCGTGACATCAGCAGCCGAGACCTCTGGTCTTGGTGGGTGTGGCATGGTCACGTGTATGGGTTTGATTGATTGATTGGTGGGTGGTAAGTCGCGTACTTAGATGGCTGTCTGTTCTGTAGCCAGGTATAGTGCTTGGAGGTGCACTGTGCGGGCTGAACCAAGGCCTGAATCCTGTACCTTTTTATGTTATTTGTAGCCAGCCTGGAAGAACGAGGCGGGTATTGCAGAGCCAGGCGACCGACTCAGTCCGGACCGGACATCCAACAGTTTTGCCGAGGGCCTGGTGCTAGTCCGGGCCGGGTCCCACAGTGACTGCGCCTCAAACGATGGTCGCCGGCATCAGCGAATCGTTGGCTGGTGTAACGCTAACTGGCCTGGCCAGCCGACACGCAGAGCGGGGATGATAAAGTACTTAGTATGACTGCTGCATTGTGCAGCATGTCGGGAATGCCTGCAGGCCACACGGTGTCACGGTCGGCCGTCAGATGGCTTATAAGCGGCCCTGGCGCTTGTAAGATGTCACCAGCCCCTTGGACTCTGACCGCGGTTTGGGGTTCTCCCTGGCGGTGGTCCAGAGCGTGTCGGCCCTTACTGCTGCGTCGGCCATCACTGCATCGGCCATTATCGGATCAGCCATTACCGGATCAGCCATTACTGCATCAGCCATTATTGCATCGGCCATTACTGCGTCGGCCTTTTGCACACGTGACGCTTGCAAGATTCGGAGTCGGTCCGACTCAAGCCACGGCTGCCTAAGTTCGGTCTGGCACTGGCATTGCTGCATATTGCAACCCACACCAGGGTGTCGGCGGCATTTGTTATTGTTAATGTCACAGCGTTACACTGTTTCAGAACACTGCTTACTCAGCAATTGTCTGAGTAACACTAACAGGCGGCGAACCAGCAGCATAGCACAGTCGGTCTACCAGCTGTCTGGATGGCATTGTAAGGGCAACCCTGGAGACTCCGACGAAAGCCTAGCAGGGGAGGATCCAAGACGTGAATAAAAGCTACAGGAAATACACGGAGGGACCGACCTAGCAGGGGAGGATCCAAAGAGAAGAAACTCTAAGGGTCTGCCTGCTAGGGCGCCAACTATATACTGGTCGTCCGTAACTGCCGACGTAGAGCGCAGAAAGCCTGAGCTGAGCGGCGTTGCAGGCTCTGTCCCAAGGTGATCGTTGGGAGGGTCTTGACGGATCAGTGATTGTGCGGGCGAAGGAGGCCGAGGACGAGGGTTGGGGTAGGTCGGAGCGTCCGAGGGGGCGCCGGTCGGATGTGCCTCGGATGCGCTCGGATGGTCTGAAGGAGGCCGAAGTGGGGGTTCCCCTGACAGGCATATGACTATGGTCAGGCCCAGTTTCAATGGGCCTTGAAGTTAACTTGAGCTTAGGTTGGACTTGCACCAACTCCAAGCCTCAAGACTGGTCTGGTGTGATGCGTGACATCAGGTATCAAAAGCTTTGGCTTGGGCTAGCACCGTCACGTGGGGGAGTTCAATGTTGAGTCGTGGTGATTATTTACTTGCTTGCTTGCTTGGTGTGTGGGGGGAGCTGGGGGGAGGGAATACTGACCCATTTCGATCAATTCAGCGGGCCTGTGACCCGTGACCGTTTGGCCGAAATGTCCACTTGCGGCCACAGGCCGAATTTCGCGTGACCTATTACCCGATTGGGAAGTTCGGCGCGCCGCAGGCGCCGAAAATTTCGAAATCTTCCCGATTAGGACAGTTTGGGACCAAAAGATTTGGCTGTGACCCGTGACCCGCCGAAATATTTCGGCCAAAAAATCCGATGTGACCGTGACCCGCCTAATTGAATGAAATAGGTCAGTATCCTACACTGATCTGGAAGTCGCAGGTATTGGCCCTTGTTGCGTCACTGCCTCCGCGTCTTCCGTCCACACTTAAAGGGCTCAGTGTGATGGGAAGGTCATCCCGGCAGTCCGACGCGGACACAGTGATTGCGCCGAACGCGAACTTCGCGGTGCCCGACCCCGACAGGCTGCTGGCGCAGTTGCGCTCACGCTGCCCGTCAATGCATCATATCATGATTGAGGTTCCGCTCCTGCAGCTGAGGTATTAGACCATGCCCATATGCACATCTCTTTGTAAAAATCCACGAGGCTCTTCAGTGCTGATCTCAGTGGATCACTGGGCATTGGAGTGAAGGAGACAGATGATGGTGTCCGACTCGGACACAGACAGGCTACGTGTGGAGCTAGCTCCGCCGCTGGTATCTGTCGCCGCACGCGGGGACCATTGATGCATCCACACATTAATTTGGCAATTAAGCAGCTCAAGGCACATAAGACGCTCTCCCGGGGCTAACGAACAGCGTCCCTGGCAGGAGACGAGATGCAGGACCCGGGACCAGTCCGGTGCCCCACCGACGTCAACAAAACGGTACGCAGGTGGGTCCCCATCCGCGACGCACCTGCCGGCGGGCTGAGGAGTGCGCCGCGCCGCGCGGACGGCATGTCCGTGATCCCGCAGAACATGGGCCGCGCGGGATAGATGCTTGAGGGTCGAATGCAGATGCAGTATGGTGGAACACACTGTCGGTTGATCAGTGCTTTCAGAAGACCGATAAGGTGGAAGAGCACACTGAGCATTGGAGAAGTATACAGTGCGGCTTCTCCGAGGTCAATCTGCTGCGCGCATCATTTGGAGGCGCTAATGGACAGCGTTGTTGCCCACGGGCTGCATCGCATGAATACCGGTGCAGAGTGGAGGAATAAAGATAGCGCACTGCTTGCGCAAACAGCCCATGTCCGTGTTGTTGCTCCACCGCTCCAGAACATCTTGATGAAGACGCCAATGACGTCAGGGCAGCTCGAACACGCCTCCGAGTTAGGATGCTCTTCAGCGGCGCGTCGTCGAGTTGATGTCGATGCGCCGGTCGGCAGCTAAGATCGTCGTGGGGAAGCTGACGCGGCCGCAGCGATAGCATCCACGGCCCGGCCACAGTTGGGCATAAGCCAACCGCAAGCGCGGCGGCCACCAATCCGCGAATCGGAGTAGCCTGGCAGGCGCCTGGTGTGATATTGTGTCAGGTGTACGGATTATCCTCCATAGCGCTGAGGCGGATGGCAAGCAGCACCACGGGGGCACGATCGTCTCCGGATGGCCAGCGCCAGACCCGTTAGCGTGAGCTTTCAAGTTGCGTCGACGTTTGATTTGCCAAGTCCGGACCCACAGAGTCGGAATCGATGCGCCGGTGTAAGTCCTGTGTTAGCAATTTCGTCTCAGCGGAGAGTCTCAATACAGATTTAGACTCTCGAATAAGTTGGCATCCAGAGAAGGAGTTGTTGGGGCATGTGTATCGGCTAGTGTTGCGTAGATCTGCCCCTGAGGCTGGCATTTTGCATCGAGACGAGTTAATTCGTGTCCTCGACAGTGCTGTTGCACACACGCTGCATAGTTATTAGTATAAATACCGGACCGGAGTGGAGGAACAAATCCGAAGATGACCACTCTCCAGCGGCAGGTCCATATGCTGGAAGATGATGATCATTGTCGATGTGCGCAAGATGGTGCTGACCGAGTTGGGCGTCAGGAAGCTGAGGTGGCTGCGGCGCGGGGCATCAAAGGACTGCCAGTGGTTGGGCACAAGCCAAGGTCCAAGCTTGCAGCGCGGAGGAGAATCCAGTATGGCCCAGACCACATTTTGCATACCGCGGGCAGCGGTCCAAGTTCGGTTGGGAAATCCGAGGCAGTTGCTAGTATTCCTGCTCGGGTAGAGCATACGGTCGATTTGATGACTGGTGTCTGAAGACAGAGAATAAGCTAGGATAAGAGTGGGCTTGTAAAAAAGGTGCGCGCTCGGTCAGTGATGTCGGGAAAGCGAGGACAGCGTAACACGCCAGGCAAAGATCTCCAGCAGCACAGTGTCGCCACAGATTTAGACTCCCGGAGAAGTTGGCGACTGGAGAAGGGGTGGTTGGCGCATGCGTATCGGTTAGTGTTGCCGTAGCATTGCGCCAGCTGGCGCCGCAGGTGTGCTGCAAAGGCTGGCATTGTGCGTCGAGATGGGCGTCAGGAACAAAAAGGGAGGCGATTGCGTAAGATGTGACTGGGCGATCACATCATGATTAGCTCCGCGCCGGGCACGCCGATTGGCTGGGCACACGTGTGCGCTGTCAATATGTGGCAGCGCTTTCCTCTCTTCACTTCCAGCTTGGCTGCAACTGGTCGCTCCATGTTTCCGAACGAACTCTTTCACGACGTGCTCAAAGATGTGTCGCCCGCCCAGCTCAAGCTCGTCGCTCTTGCTTCTCGTCGCCTGCGCCTGCTTGCCCGCCCATTCCTCTACAGCAAGCTTGCCGTGAAGCCATATGCGCCCGGAGGAGGAGCGCATTGCCTGGTCAGGCGGCGCCATCCTTAAGCTCCCACCTGCTCATGAGGTGGTGGATGCCATCGCAAAACTGGCCTTCTTCATGTCCCCCCGCCATTGCGCCCGTATGTGCACTGCATCAATGTCGCCTGGGAGGAAGTGAATGGCTTCGCCGAAAAGAAGCAGAGACGCAGTATTCAACGATGTAGCCGGCACGCACACCATCTGTGACGTGCTATTCGCCGGCATCTCCAAGTTCGTTAACCTACGCAAATTCTATGGCCACAGTCTCATATTCACGCTCTCTGCGCTCGCCAACCTTGCGCAGGTCCGCGGCCCGATTGAGCTGGATCTCTTTGCCTGTTCTGTGGACTCCGAGATCCAGGCATTCCTTCGTGCCGCTATTAACGCACTCGACATCCGTATCCGTGTCTCAAGCGTCAAAGTCGCCACCTCGGCAGCATACAGTCCCACGTGCACGCTCTCAGAATGGTTCGCGCTCTTTGAGCCCATCACACTCTCCGCGGTCAGCCTGGACATGGATCAACCAGTGGAAGGGCTTACGAGTGTGCTACCTCACGTAAAACACCTGGCGCTTAGACTCTCCGAGGGCTGCGGCGCGTTGCTAACCTACTCTGGCTGTGTGCAGCTGCAAGCGGCCTTTCCCGCAGTTGAGCAGCTTAGTGTCGAGGCGGCACTCTATGTGGACGATCCGGGGCTGCCGTGGGATGGCCCTAACGGCGGCGAACCGTTGTTTCCCGCTGTATTCAAGCTCACGACCACGTATGAAGCCAGTGAAGCTTTACCCCTCCTCCTGCGGATTGCACCGTCTATCCACACATTGCATGTCGAAAACGCTGATGCCACAAGCTTAGTGTCCGTGCTGCAGCGCAATAGGCAGTGCATCCCCGTGACAATCACGACACTCACCCTCGAATGCGACTCGGAGGACGGCGATCTTGCCGTGTGGGGGGCGCGGTCTTTGCACATTTTCCGCACCTGCATACCCTCGACTTCACCGTAACGATGCTGTCCGGACGCGTGCCCGCCGTAAGTGAATGTCTCCTAAGTGTCGTCATCCGAACTGTGCCCATACCCTACTCAATACTATCACAGCCTGCCGCCTTCCTCACGGGCTTCCCGGCTAGTCTTCCCTTGGGTTTGCAGCGGCTCGAAGTCAAGTACTCGGACACGAGTATGTTCTCTCGCCGTGGCCCCGGAGCGGTTCCTCGTCCGACACCTTGGTGATGCAGACAGGACAAGTGCTACGGAGGCAGCTGCTTCGCCGTTGCCCCAATCTGAGCTGGATTTCGATACTTGCACCACCCTTCCATCTCAACCTCCAGTGGACAAAGGACGCATAATCATGATATAGACACATACGAATTGAGCACACCAGATCACAAAAGATATTCAATATTGATAAACGAGAGAATGAGTGGCATTTGTATTCTTCCTTACTTGAGCTGATCTTGTGGTCAAAGGAAAGATAGGGGTGATATTGCACCGAGTCAAAGGATGCCCTGATCCAGCGGCGGGGCGACCATACGTCTCCTACACCAACATCATTAGTGCATTATCCACCTCATCATTGGATAGAGAAATACGCACCGGCTCCTGCGGGTGGTTACCCAACACAGCCTCGATCCGCGCCAACACCGCAGCATCCAGCTTGGGCAGGACCTCAAGCGCGCCGAGGTTCGCCTCGAGCTGTGCGACGGAGGACACGCCGAGGATGACTGTGGAAGTGTGGCGGTGCGCCGCAACCCACGCGAGCGCCAGCGGGTTCCGCCCAGAGTTCAGCAAGTCGGGGAGAAACGACGCACCCGCAGCAATTTGGCTGAGGAGACGCACTTTCCAAAGCAGCTCTTCGCCCTGGGGACCCTCCGTCGCCCCGGAACATGGGCACGGTGGCGGCGCGCGTGCCGTCTGGGATGCCGTCGTTGTACTAGCAAAGTTAGTTTACGTGTTAGAGGGTTGAGGAGGATATACCTTCCCCGTCAGCAGTCCGCCCTGCAGTGCAGAGAATGCGGTTGTGCCCAGGCCGTACTTGGCGTACAAAGGGCTACAAAGTCAGCATTAGCTACTGCTGAAGTTTGATGGTTGCCCACGCACGCGTATTCCTTCTCCGGACGTTCGCGGTGGAACATGCTATCGTCTCCTCAGCATTATTTCGAAGGAAGAAAGAAGATGGCGCAGACTTGTGCTTGCACTGCTCCGATCGGGCGCGATGAGGTTTAAGCGCGTGGCAACATCTGTGCTGCGGGTAAGCGACGGGAGGTCTCGGGAGAGGTACACGCTCACGATGCGGCTCCTCGATCTGGTGCGCCTCCACTGGGAGGTGCCCCAGTAGAAAGCCTGCGTGTGAATCTTAGTGGATATGGATAGACAAAATCCACCACTCACCCAGCCCTGGTCGATAACATAGTTAAATGCGCGGACGATCTCCTCCATCGGAACTAGCCTGCGTCCAGTTGACCTCCTTATGGCGAATGTAAGAAACCCACCGGTGGTATCGCAACGATGCGCGAAGATGACGTCGACATAGTCCATCTGGAGCCGTCGCAAAACAAGCCTTCGTGCCCTCGATAACGCTGTTGCCAGTCAGAGTTGTAGGAAGGAAAGGAAGGTGGCGCACTGTTTGTGCGACAGCCCCGTGTCGTTCGGGCCCGTGCCTGGCTCGTGGCTCCAGAATATCTTGGTTGAGATGACGAGGTCCGTGCGGCGCCAGCCAAGTTCTTTGATAGCGTGTCCCCTGATTTTGCTGGAGTCAGAGAAAGCGTGGTCAGAAGGGAATCTCAGGGAACGCACATTTCGCGCTCAGCCGCACCTTTCTGGTAGTCCTCCGCGGTGTCGAACATGTTGATCCCATTCTCGAAGGCGGCCTGCATGATGTCCTTGACGCTCTCGCCGACGACGGAGCCTCCGAGGGTGAGCCCTGTCGAGAGCTCAGCTAAAGCCAATGGGGAATGCGCAAAGACGGACAGCCGCCGAGAGAGAAGAGCGGCACGCGCAGACCGCTGGGGCCCAACCGGCGGAAGGGCATCGCTTTTGCGTCGAAGACGGGGACTGGAGAGGACATGGGGGCAGGTGGAGAGGAGTGGAATGGGAATCGATTGCAGCGTCGGCGAACGGGCCGGTGGTGTCTGCGGAAGGCGGAGCGCCGTCGGTGGGGGCAGTAGACCTATTAGTGAAATGAGCGATTGGCTCTGCGTGATGAGCAAGACATGGGTAACGCACCGTGAAAAACTTGAACACGCGTAGCGACTATCAGGACCCAGTTACGCGGACGAAATAGCACACGCACCTTGTCCCCGCCTTCGGTTGTGCCCTGCTGCTTGCCATCCGGGCCGTCCGCGGCTGATTTCACGCCGCTTGTTTCCGCCCAGTAGAGGCCGCCACCCTGGGTGTCAGACTCGCCAGCGAAAAGTGAGGGATTACTGGGGAGTAGATCAGCGAAATAGAGACTGAATGCACAACACGCACCTCAAGCCACGCCAAATCGACCGTCGCAGCCCATCCCTGCTCCTACTCGCGCTGTGGCTCAAGCATAGCATTCGTGCCGCGCTCCGACCAGGGGCGGGACCGTCTCCCGCGCGCACATGGAAGGAGAAGACAAGGCGTGGCTGCTTACGTGGCACTGGCGATCGGCATCAGGTCCGGGCTCGGCGGCCGTGACATCAATCTCTGGTTTCTTTCCTCCGCTCCACGACGACGATGCGCTTGCACGACGATACCTAGCGCACCCTGCGGGCCCACCCCTTGCAGCTGGGGCAATGAGCAACATTTGGGTTATAGCCCAGAGGGGCAATGCACAACATATGGGCTATGCATATATTTTGATATATTATATTAAGGGAACATGATATGACTAATATAAGATCATATATAGGAGGGTAAATCACCATTTCTTCAGGCCGAAGACTCGGTATGTAATATTATGGGCTTAGTGTAGCACAAAAAGAGAATCAATATTAAATCAAGTGGGGGTGATGTAAGATCACACAGGCATCAAAATCAGTGATCTCTTAGGAAAATGGTTCCACAATCAATATACTACATTAGGAACACTGATCCCATCACCATTCACCTGACATAAGACACTAAAATAGTCAAAAGAGATAAAAGTTAATAAAGAAATACTTGCGACAGAGAAAACTGGGTTATATCCCATATGTTGTGCATTGCCCCTTTGGGCTATAACCCAGATGTTGCACATTGCACTAGGGGTTCCAGCTGGCGGGCCACTCCGCGCACGAACGACAATCCGAGGCCCAATTTCTCTGGTGCATTTCTACTCCAGACATCGCCCTGCTCGTTCTCATAACTCGGGCCGGCAGTGCGTCCAGGACTATGGTCGAATGCCACTCCCCGTGCTCGTCAGCTTTCTTGCTCCACCCGCTTTGCCCCGCCGCCGCCGCCGTTGCTGGCCGTTGCTGCGCTGCATCTACAAGTTTGCCACCCCCCACGGCTCTTCCTTCGCCTTAGAAATCCAGCCCTCGGCCCGGTCCATATATCCCCTGGTGTGTAGCTCCCGGTCGCGCGTTCGCCTCGCGGACCGGCTCTTGCGCGACACGTCCAACGACACCTGGCCCGCGCTTTTGCTTCCTTGCCGCCAGTATCTTGACGCCCACGACAATTGTACTTAACGCGCTGAATCTACGGATCCTCTAGTTTGTCGTCCACTCAACGTGCACTTACCAGCAAGCTCTTCCGCACTGAGCTGTCCCCCCGCATGACTGTGTTTTCGGCAACGGTCATTTGATGCTTGTCATATCTATTCGACAACATGCTGGAATGCCCTGTCGTCTTACCAATCAAAGAAATATTATCGAGTTAGGCATGCACGAGTCCAAACACATGTCCGAGTCGGCGATAGATTCAATCGCTGGTCCACTGCAAGTCCAGGAATGACCCACGGATAACTATCTGCCGTAGACCGCCACACCCTTTCAGTAGTTCTGCCTGGAGCTCATCCGCGCTTGGAAGACGGCTCAATCCCACTCTTCCCGTTTGCCCCCCGGGAAGGACAGCCCTTGAGGACCAAATATGGACACGGAGACTTTCGAGAGTGGGCGGAAGGATGGTCGATAGGCTGGCGAGGAAGTGAGGGGCCTGGAGAACGGTGTTGATAGGATCAAGGCCGCAGATAACAGGACAGAATTCACCTCGCTTGGCCGAGAATCACCGCTGGACTCTTTGACACGGAAATCGAGGGTGCGCAGGTTCGGGAAGAAGGCAAGGATCCCGGACCAAAGGGAGTAATTGCCATTATCCGACTGCAATGCTACGTTAGTTATCGTGGGCGGAATATACCTCTCGATGCGCTGGAGCGTAAACAGCAGTCTCCCGGCAGCTTCATTCCAAATCTTCAGTTTGTTCACAAATGGTGTGCATGGGAGAACTGCAGGCAACACTTTGCAGGCTGTGGTCAGCTCGCGCACACACGGAAGCACACAAGCTGGCTCGCTCGCGGCCATCTCTGTGTTATAAGGCCCATCGATGACCTGAACGCACAGCTGTTCGAGTCCCGGGAAGGTGCGCGGCAGCTGCTCGATGCCAGAGTGGGTTAACACCAATGAATTCTGGATCCGCAATACAAGATGTCGCACCCGGGAACACGACATCTTCGCGCGACAACCTGGCAAGGCTGAGCAGACGCTTGTCAATGCACCAAGTGAACTTGACCAGCATGGCAAGATCGAGGATGTGAATCCATGACCAGAGATCCCCTTCTGGCTCCGAATCTCCAATCGCAAATCGGAAAACCAACTCAGAGACGGGAAGTCGGATATCGAGTGCACAGGAAGCTGCAGGAAACGCACCAGCGGCACCACTCTTCCACCACATCATTCTCTCGTCCCGCGGCCGCTCGCTCACCTCCTGAACTAGGCTTGACGGAGCAACGCCCTTGCACGAACAGTATATACCACCAGCCACGGTATGGCTTGCCAAAGCGGTCCCCACCCGGGCCGTCGCGGGTCAGGAGAACATCTGTCCAATGAGCCCAGGACCCTGCGCGGAGCGGAGCTAGGGGGAACGACCCCGAGCGAGTCGAGCGGGGCATCAGGACGGTGCAGGCCTTCGCGTTGAGGGTTAGGGTCACGCTGGCAGACGGCCTTCTTCGCGGTGGGTCCCTCCGCTGTGTCGGCTGTGCGTGCGCGGGACTTATCTGCGGAGGTGTAGCTGAGCAAGCGGCACCACCCCGACGTGCCCGGCCACCAGTCGACGCCGACGTTCCACGAGGTTGCGGAGGCGTATAATGTCCTTCGACGCCGGCGTTCCACGAGGTTGCGGAGGCGTATAATGTCCTGCGGGGACGCGGTACTAGGTGTGCCGCATACGGTTGATTTCGTGTGCTTCACAGAACTGAGGAGACTGTGACAGACGCGCATATGACAACACGCTTCCGTGTGAGAAGTGGACGCACTTGAAGGCACTGATAACTTGGAGGATTCCGATTCAATAGTTTACAGAATATTTTCCACTAGAAGGACTACCAATCATTGTCATATTTCCCTGGGGCGCCCGCTGAGCGACGCTCCGCAAGCATTTTATCCACGCGCTCCCAGAACCCCGCACTAGTCGCGCCGCCTGTCCACTCATCCTGCCACTCCGGCCAGCCGATCCCCTGGTGGACCAGGAGGCACGCAGGGTGCTCTATGAGGCGTTCGTCGAGCGGCACCTTCCCAACGCTGGGTAGGACAGGACGAATACATTCAACCGCCGATGTGGATCCGACAGCACGTCCAGCAACATGTCGAGCGGTGGGGCGTCCCTCTGCAGAATGTCGTGGTACCACTCCTTTGTATCGATGGCGAGATGCGTCAGCGCACGGAGCGCCAGAAGCGGCGGCCAGACTTGCGGCCAGCGGTGGTAGAACGACAGGTGGAGGTGTGTGATGCGCGTGAGCGGGAGAGGTCGGGAGATGCGGTCATCATGTAGAGCGAGAGCAGGTTCGTGGTGAGCCGCCGGAGGTTGGGCAGAGTTCCGAGCACGTCTGCCGTGCTAAATATGAGACCACGCGGTAGAATGACAACATCTTGGAGGTGGGGGCAGGAGTTCAGAATACTGTTAGTCTCAGACGAGGAGAGCTCTCCGTCGAGACGCAGACCGGTCGACTGCGCGATGAATGCCTGCCGGCGGGGGGTCTTCGATGAGCGCCCTGAAGGCAGACGGCGACAAGACTGGGAATGGTGTATTGAGAGTCGGACCAGCCTCCGGATCCCGAAGACTCAAGACGTTGTACAGCAGCGGCTCCACACTGGCGGCCACAGCTGGTCAGCGAGAGAAACGGACCAAAGTACGCATTGCCGGACGCACCACTCTTTCACCCACCACGCTACGCGCATCAACACTGGGATGCCCCGCGGCCGCTGCAGCGCCGCCTCGGAAGATGTGCAGCTCGATCTCGCGGGGGAAGGGCGGGTCGTCCATGAGAGTGAGAAGCAAGATGCGGGGATGAGTCAGCTGGCGACCGCGGGAATCAATCAACTGGAAGCGCCAGTGTTCCGCAAAATGCTGTATAACATCGCTGCAAGTGCCTACCAGCGAAAGACGCGACGCCGATGCGGGACAACGCTGTTGGCAGCCAGATGCCAGCGCATAGTGGACGACGCAGAGGATCGGTCGAATAACGGCGACTGCACCATTCTTGGGGGGAAAATTGGCAATATGTTGATTAGTAGTGCACGGATACAACAACGTCTATTACACTGACAATGGGTGAGCCCCAATTACTAGTATCAAGTGCACAACACACCTTGTCCCTCTGCACACGACAACCATGAGACCCGCCGAGACGGGTCAAGGAAGATAAAAAATTGTGCCACGACGACGGACAAATACGATGTACAAGGAGCCGCGTGCGCTGGCGCCCACCCGCCAGCCACATTTTATTTTTGAAGCGCCTGATCCCATGTCCATCCTGCCTCGAAAGCAGGCTGTTCCTTCCTCGACACCAGCGCGGGCCACCGAGGGCAGAATCGCAAGGTCGGCTCAGACCGTGTGGGGGGAAAGTGGGCGGAAAAGAAGGGCGATGACCCGTGTTTGGCGGGCGGCGCACGGACCATGCTGATGCACGTGCACAGGGAGCCATCAAATTCATGTCCGTGGACACGTTGGCCGTGAAGGTTTTTGGGCACCATTGTAGTCCTTTGAGCGCAGAATGCTGCACTGTGTCCTCCGATACCCGACTGTATTAAGCTGGAGAAGGAGCTTGAGAGCAAGACCTGTCTTTCAAGTTGAGCGCAGTGGCTTGGCATCCCAGTCGGCTGTCACACGCTCAGTGACGCTCTCACGCGGCAACCATTTCTCTCCTAACAACCGTGTTGCCCAACGAGCTCCTCCTCGACGTCTTCCGACGAGCGTCAAGGGATGACCTGCACAATGTCGCCCGTGCATCGCGGCGCTTCTGCTCTTTGGCTCGCACACTCCTACTCACCAACCTCTCGTTCCTGCCCTATACCTTTGACGACGGAGCAAACGCAGCAGTTGGAGGATAAACTGGGACTGTTTGGGTCGAATAGCGTGGCGCTGTACGTCAAGTGCATCTCTGTCAACCTGCTTAGCTGCTACTCTGGGTATTCGTACAAATTCAGCGATGTCAGGTTCAGCGACGAGGACGAGATTCATTCTATGCTCCATAGCGTACTCACGACACTCCCCGCCTCGGCAATCTTCGCTACTTCAAGGCTGAACAGATAGAATTCACGACCGCGGCGCTTGGTGCGCTCGCCCAGCTACAATCACTCGAGACATTGTTCCTCATCAACTGTGCAATCCCCCCTTCTCTCGCCAGCTCTATGTTCCTCCAGAAAATATCCATCAGCAGCTTGATACTCGCCGACTGCAGCGAACCGAGCTCCTGGCTGAACCTTGTAGCCTCAGCGCGTTTGCGCGCTGCAGATACGATGGGAAGCAGCAGCGCCAAGTCTGGCATTACACTGCCAGGGCGGAATTGCCGTACTCCCGATATTCCTGAATACCACCCACCTCACAATTAGTATCAGAGGCTCGGAGACCAGTGAACTCGCCACCTTGCTCAACACCGCCTTTCCTAGGCTGGAGTCCCTGATACTCACGACCGACAACATTCCCTCCCCGGTAGCCCCTCCGGACCGCGATTTGCCATGCACATTCCGTACTTTGACACAGTTACAAGCCACGCTTGAGCTGGCATTGCTTATCCTTCCGCTGGCCAACATTGACAAGCTCACGCTACTGGGACCCGATCGCCAGCCCTGCTGCTCGCCCTTGCTGCCCTTCCTACGCCGCACTTGGAGCAGTCACGGATCTGACGCTTGCAGTGCTAGAGGGGTGCGACACTAGCAGCAAGCTGGCATCCATAGCCAGCTACTTCCCTGCATTGGATCTTTTGAATGTCCACCTCGCATTTCACTATGGAGACGAATATGTACACTCGGTGGGTGCCTGCGATATCGACAAGTACAGTATGAGGGGTGACGAAATCAGTGGGACTGGGACTGGGCCACCCCAAACCAGTCCTACTGATCGAGTCCAATCCCACTGATCAGCCCTTAAGCAAGGGTGATCAGTGGGATTGATGCACTCGACGCATGCTTCCTATGACCTCGGGAATCAGCTCAGGATCAATTCACGAGCTGCGCAGCAGGCCTCCGCGGCAGCGTGGGGTCCGGGTGGAAAACCCCGGCCGCGCCGTAACTACGTGATAAAAAGCTCCAGAGCACCTAGGAAAGTGAGAGAGGGGAGGAGGGAAGAGAAGAGTGCTCCGCAGCAGCGGCCCCCCCGGCGAGCAGAGGCCCCCGGCAGGGTGGGTCCAGGGCAAGGCCCTCGTCCTCTCTATCGTTAACGTTTTCTTGTTTGCTGAGGCTCTCCAAATCCCCGTTAGATCCAACGACAACTGGGAAGGGAGCCTAACCCGGGAGCATTGCGCTGCTCGAACGCTCGCATGTCCCACGACAACAACTCGGACTACGGAAGCACATTCGTAGAGCAGCTTTGAGCTGATTAATCTCACAAAACTATGGATTGCACGCGCTAATGTCCTCCCCCTTACACTTCATGTGACAGCCTTTCTTGATTACGGCGCAGACATTACTCCCGCTGGTATCTCGCTGGCGAGACGTCTCACTAAGCGTGCCAATGGAGACGCTGGCCCAGCTGTTTTTGGCTGGATCACAATTTCCAATGCTACAGCGTCTTTCGATTGCGGCGTCCGAGGGTGACTGGGAGTTGAAACGACTGCGAATCCTGGACGCACCTGAACTGCGATCCCTACAAATACTCTCAGTGGAGATCATTGCGCTGCATCCCTCCAAGGCGCCATTTGCACAGCTAACAACCTTGTACTTCAAACGCCTCGCTGGAGTCTCTGCTGCCTTGGACATCTTGAAGCACAGCAGCAGCCTTCAACAATTCTAGCCTGGTAATCACAATGGCTTTGTCTAGGAAAATTGTCTGACTTTGACCTCAGAGCGACGAACATCTAGTATGTAGTGCTTTTGAAGTTTTCTCGTTTAACCCTCCAAAGGCGCCGGCAATTATGACATGTAGATCACGCTTATCGAGATGGATTTCTGTATGGACGGCGCCATCCTTTCCCATTCGAAACTTCTGCTAAGCGTCAAACAGGACACCCCGACATACTCAAAATACGCGGAGATTATTGCCAGTGCGTCTACTTAACCTGCTGCTTGTACCCCACTGACCGCGCCCAGCATTGTGCGTCTGCGTCGAGCAGACCTCATCAGAGTCATCTGCCTCCATGGATGACTTCCCGCACGCATTGTGGTAGTGTCTCATGGCCGCCACGTCGCCACCACGGTCACGCGCAATTCACGGGTCGCGCTTATCGGGCGATAACAGCCACCTCTCATTTACTCGACATCTCAATTCCTATCTCCTTCCTACTCCACAACTATCTCAAAATATCCGAACTCGAAGCTGCCGCTGGACGCACAGAGCTAGTCGGACTGGGTATAAGACTTGGCTTGGTCCCCCAACGTCTTCGCTGAGGGCAGCAGCGCGATTCCCATTCATCAAAGTCCAAAAATGGTTCTGTGTGGACATGTGGTCAGTGTAGAGCCAGGATCTCTTACACATGGCCAATTTAGTTTTATTTCATTTGTTTGTACCCCTTCCGATCACATAGTTACGGTCTCAGATTCGGATAGGAGAATCTTATCTTCTTGGCTTCCCTCTTTCATCTCGGAGTTTTGAGCCTGCGTGAGCGAAAGCGCAGAATAGCGAGCGCAAGCCAGGATATATTCACCCAGAGCTGAGTACATTTCTCCAGAACTACATCCACCCTTCTACTCCACCCGCAGCATTAACTCGATACGACCTTGGCCTCTACAGTAGTCCTCGCTTGGACTACGTTCGCCTTCTTCAGTGGAGCCCACCGCGAGGGGGCTGGTATTCCGTTATCGAGAACTATAAACGCTGCGTTATCCATCTTGACCCCTAACTCTATTACTCACTTCAGCCGCTAGCGAAAAAAATGGCGACCCCAATCGCAACCGCGACTCTTCATACCCCCATGCCGATTCCGCGCTCGCAGAACGCACCCAAGTTCAATGGACAATACGCCAAAGACTTCCTCACCCAGATCGCCGAGTGCGGCATACAAGCCGGTATCGTCGATAAGGACCAACTAGTCGACCACATCTACAAATACTCCAGTGACAGAGTCAAAGACATCATACGATACATACCCGAGCTCGACATAGAGGCAGCCGGCAAGACTTGGAACGCGGCTCAAGGCACTTCTTGCTGTTTATCCTGACGAAGAGTCAGCACAGAACTATACGGAGCAGCAGTTGAAGGACTTTTGCCAATCCAATGCCGCTAAGTCTCCTTTTGTTTCCAAGCTCGCCGTTGACACATATTATCGAGAATTTCTGCGGATGTCAGGAAACCTAGTCAAGAAGAAGCGAATTACTCAAGAAACAGCGAACTACATGTTCGTAAGTGGCATTCCGACATCCATGAAGGACTGGTTTTACCAGCGTACACCAACCGCGAATCGCACACGATACGGCGCCGACCCTTGTGGCCACTGTCGATATCTTGAAGAAAAGATTCGATCCTGATTCGCTCATCTTCGAGCCGTGGAGCGAGAAGATCTATAACCCAACACAAGCTAAGTTTGATGAATTCGGTAACCGAATTGAGACTACTCTTACCCCAGAATTCCAAACGCAGCCAGTAGCACAACCGCGACCGGTCCAAATCCAGCAGCGACCTGCTCAGGACCATGCGCCCGAGGCGCCCACAACCTCGACAGACTCCCAAATCGCCGACTTGACGCGTCAGCTGGAGCAAATGCGACTCCATCTAGCCGAAAGACAACTAGCTACAAATGCGGGTAAGCGATGCTTCGTGTGCGGAAAGGTCGGCACTCACCAATTACATCCTCGTTACTGCCCGGAAATGCGCGAGCTCATCGAGCGAGCTCTGGTCAAGATCGACCCGAATACCCAACGGTACGTCCAGATGGATGGAGCTGATCTCCCAAAGATTCCCCAAGGATGGCGCGGAGGTGTTTCGTCCCTATATGCGAGCACGAGCGGACGGCGTTCAGGCAGCTGCAACCCATTCAGCAGGCCTCGCGTTTGGATCTACCCAAGTTTTAGATAACGACTTCTTTGCCGTCTCGTCGCTCAGCTACGACGAGCAATTAGCCAATCCCGTTACCCGAAGCGGAAAGGATACGAACCGATATAACCCCGTGGGCCAACGACCGAATGCGCCAGCAGCACCAAAATCACCACATCGTGCTCCTCCGCAACCCCAAGCACAATCAGAAGCTTCAAAAGCACCCGCAGTCCGAGCTCCAGCCCCGCCAGTCGTTGATAACAAGATCCCGACTCCACCAAACCCAATTAACCGTAAGGACGGCTGGAAAAATGCTCGCGCCCCGAGTAGGAGGTCAAGGCGAAGATGTAGTCATGAGGGACGCGAGTAAACCTGCTCAGGATAAGTTTCACATTACTTCCATGCTCCAAGAACGAGCTAACCCACCAGGAATCCTAGAGACCATCCTAAAGACGAATGTCTCCTTGCCCATATTCGAAATTATCGGCGCGAGCCCGGTTCTGCAGAAGCTCATGAACGAGCAAACGCGAGCCAAGCGCGAGTACTCGAGTAAACAAGCTGAGTATTCCTTGTACGAGGCCGACGAGTTGATTCGTTTGACGTCCCAGATTGAACCCAGTGAGCCGAGAGAAATGGTGGTCGAGCCTTGAACGAGCTTGAAGACTTGCTCGTCCGATACAGCAATGCGGTAGCTAAGGCGCCCCCGTCAAGTAGGTTCTTTGCGATGGACGACCGGCACGTTGACTGTGACGGTGGGCGGAGTGGAATTGAGAGCCATGATTGACTCTGGGTCGGAGCTTAACCTGGCAAGTATCTCAGTGCCTACTCGTTGCTCGCTCGCAGTTGATTACCAAGGAACGCGATGGGCCCTCAAAGGGATACATGGCGACCCAGAGCAGCTGCGAGGATGTGCGACGGACGTACCTCTGCGCATTGGACAACACGACTTCACCCACCATCTATTCATCTCCCACCAGGAACTCGGCCCGCACGACTTGATTCTGGGCCAGCCATTCTTGCAATGGTTCTGTGCCCGTCTCGACATGAACGGAGGGGCCGTAAGCTTGTTTTTGTGGAAGGAAGGTGAGCGTCGAGGACAGCCTACGATAGGCATCTCGATCACTAACCCCGCCGACCCGCGGAACGCTGTCGCGATGACACGTGGCCACGGCCACTCACATCAATCCGCCTACGTCGAGGACCTCCCTGAAGGAGAGGATTTTTGACGCGGGGGAGAACACCGAGCGCCTTCCCGACCTCCTGCGCAAATACACTGGGAAGATCTTTAGAAGCATTAATGGGTTCAGCTGAGTTTTCCGATTTTGACTCTCTATTTAATATTTCACCTAATCCAGATTATGATACCCTCTTGACTTCATACGCCATTACTACCGGCGTCGACCTGAAGGCAGTAATTCCAACACCGTGGACCGACCGAGCCTTCAGCCCCGAATACACATACACGACCAGCGCTGGTGTCAAGGCGCCAGTCATTTCCAAACGACGTTACAAGCCCGTCGCTCGGAAAATCCGCCCAGTACCCACGTATCAACCCGACCCGCGGAAACATTTATTCCGCGAGATACACTGACAATGGGTGAGCCCCAATTACTAGTATCAAGTGCACAACACACCTTGTCCCTCTGCACACGACAACCATGAGACCCGCCGAGACGGGTCAAGGAAGATAAAAAATTGTGCCACGACGACGGACAAATACGATGTACAAGGAGCCGCGTGCGCTGGCGCCCACCCGCCAGCCACATTTTATTTTTGAAGCGCCTGATCCCATGTCCATCCTGCCTCGAAAGCAGGCTGTTCCTTCCTCGACACCAGCGCGGGCCACCGAGGGCAGAATCGCAAGGTCGGCTCAGACCGTGTGGGGGGAAAGTGGGCGGAAAAGAAGGGCGATGACCCGTGTTTGGCGGGCGGCGCACGGACCATGCTGATGCACGTGCACAGGGAGCCATCAAATTCATGTCCGTGGACACGTTGGCCGTGAAGGTTTTTGGGCACCATTGTAGTCCTTTGAGCGCAGAATGCTGCACTGTGTCCTCCGATACCCGACTGTATTAAGCTGGAGAAGGAGCTTGAGAGCAAGACCTGTCTTTCAAGTTGAGCGCAGTGGCTTGGCATCCCAGTCGGCTGTCACACGCTCAGTGACGCTCTCACGCGGCAACCATTTCTCTCCTAACAACCGTGTTGCCCAACGAGCTCCTCCTCGACGTCTTCCGACGAGCGTCAAGGGATGACCTGCACAATGTCGCCCGTGCATCGCGGCGCTTCTGCTCTTTGGCTCGCACACTCCTACTCACCAACCTCTCGTTCCTGCCCTATACCTTTGACGACGGAGCAAACGCAGCAGTTGGAGGATAAACTGGGACTGTTTGGGTCGAATAGCGTGGCGCCGTCGTCAAGTGCATCTCTGTCAACCTGCTTAGCTGCTACTCTGGGTATTCGTACAAATTCAGCGATGTCAGGTTCAGCGACGAGGACGAGATTCATTCTATGCTCCATAGCGTACTCACGACACTCCCCCGCGGCAATCTTCGCTACTTCAAGGCTGAACAGATAGAATTCACGACCGGGGCTTGGTGCGCTCGCCCAGCTACAATCACTCGAGACATTGTTCCTCATCAACTGTGCAATCCCCCCTTCTCTCGCCAGCTCTATGTTCCTCCAGAAAATATCCATCAGCAGCTTGATACTCGCCGACTGCAGCGAACCGAGCTCCTGGCTGAACCTTGTAGCCTCAGCGCGTTTGCGCGCTGCAGATACGATGGGAAGCAGCAGCGCCAAGTCTGGCATTACACTGCCAGGGCGGAATTGCCGTACTCCCGATATTCCTGAATACCACCCACCTCACAATTAGTATCAGAGGCTCGGAGACCAGTGAACTCGCCACCTTGCTCAACACCGCCTTTCCTAGGCTGGAGTCCCTGATACTCACGACCGACAACATTCCCTCCCCGGTAGCCCCTCCGGACCGCGATTTGCCATGCACATTCCGTACTTTGACACAGTTACAAGCCACGCTTGAGCTGGCATTGCTTATCCTTCCGCTGGCCAACATTGACAAGCTCACGCTACTGGGACCCGATCGCCAGCCCTGCTGCTCGCCCTTGCTGCCCTTCCTACGCGCGCACTTGGAGCAGTCACGGATCTGACGCTTGCAGTGCTAGAGGGGTGCGACACTAGCAGCAAGCTGGCATCCATAGCCAGCTACTTCCCTGCATTGGATCTTTTGAATGTCCACCTCGCATTTCACTATGGAGACGAATATGTACACTCGGTGGGTGCCTGCGATATCGACAAGTACAGTATGAGGGGTGACGAAATCAGTGGGACTGGGACTGGGCCACCCCAAACCAGTCCTACTGATCGAGTCCAATCCCACTGATCAGCCCTTAAGCAAGGGTGATCAGTGGGATTGATGCACTCGACGCATGCTTCCTATGACCTCGGGAATCAGCTCAGGATCAATTCACGAGCTGCGCAGCAGGCCTCCGCGGCAGCGTGGGGTCCGGGTGGAAAACCCCGGCCGCGCCCGTAACTACGTGATAAAAAGCTCCAGAGCACCTAGGAAAGTGAGAGAGGGGAGGAGGGAAGAGAAGAGTGCTCACAGAGCGGGCCCTGCGGCGAGCAGAGGCCCCCGGCAGGGTGGGTCCAGGGCAAGGCCCTCGTCCTCTCTATCGTTAACGTTTTCTTGTTTGCTGAGGCTCTCCAAATCCCCGTTAGATCCAACGACAACTGGGAAGGGAGCCTAACCCGGGAGCATTGCGCTGCTCGAACGCCGCATGTCCCACGACAACAACTCGGACTACGGAAGCACATTCGTAGAGCAGCTTTGAGCTGATTAATCTCACAAAACTATGGATTGCACGCGCTAATGTCCTCCCCCTTACACTTCATGTGACAGCCTTTCTTGATTACGGCGCAGACATTACTCCCGCTGGTATCTCGCTGGCGAGACGTCTCACTAAGCGTGCCAATGGAGACGCTGGCCCAGCTGTTTTTGGCTGGATCACAATTTCCAATGCTACAGCGTCTTTCGATTGCGGCGTCCGAGGGTGACTGGGAGTTGAAACGACTGCGAATCCTGGACGACCTGGAACTGCGATCCCTACAAATACTCTCAGTGGAGATCATTGCGCTGCATCCCTCCAAGGCGCCATTTGCACAGCTAACAACCTTGTACTTCAAACGCCTCGCTGGAGTCTCTGCTGCCTTGGACATCTTGAAGCACAGCAGCAGCCTTCAACAATTCTAGCCTGGTAATCACAATGGCTTTGTCTAGGAAAATTGTCTGACTTTGACCTCAGAGCGACGAACATCTAGTATGTAGTGCTTTTGAAGTTTTCTCGTTTAACCCTCCAAAGGCGCCGGCAATTATGACATGTAGATCACGCTTATCGAGATGGATTTCTGTATGGACGGCGCCATCCTTTCCCATTCGAAACTTCTGCTAAGCGTCAAACAGGACACCCCGACATACTCAAAATACGCGGAGATTATTGCCAGTGCGTCTACTTAACCTGCTGCTTGTACCCCACTGACCGCGCCCAGCATTGTGCGTCTGCGTCGAGCAGACCTCATCAGAGTCATCTGCCTCCATGGATGACTTCCCGCACGCATTTATCCAGGCGGTGGAAGCGTATTTCGCCCCAAATTCCGCTGCACGCACCTCTGTCAACAAAGAGACTGCCAAACTGTCCCCGTATGATTACCGGGAGATGCAGGACACGACGTCGGACTGTCCGTCCCGGCGCCCGGCCACCGCCAAGCTGATACATATAATATGTAGCACTTCCGGAGGACTTTTGAGCATCTTTGGGCTGTCCCAGCCTGCGGCTTGTGCTTCCCATCACCATCATGATCAGTCGTAAATCATGATCAGACACGGTCACGTGAGGCCAGGCTGGGTAATGCAGGGCAACAGGGGCTGCTGTGCTGGTGGTGGATTTGGGAGAAGGAAATAGGGTGTGTGGTTTCCACGTGCCCCGGGGCTCGCTGCCGGGCAGCCGGGTGACGCGTTTGGGGTGGGGCTGCGAGGGGGCGCAATGAGCAGGGCGGTCGAGAGCAAGGTGCAAGCAAAGCGGACGCGCATGGCGCACAGTGCGGGCTGGGTCTGGTGGGGGCCGCTCTGGCTTCCGGGGTGTTGCGCACTGCGAGAGGAAGAGGTACAGGTCATGGAGTTGTTGGGACGACGCAGAGGATATCGATAAGGAGGGCAATGATGGCAGGGGTGGGGGCGTGGGTGGGGAGGGCGTCCAGTTTTTGTCTCTTTGCTGTCAGGGAATATCTTTTTGCTGCCAGGAAATAGCTTTCAAGTTTCGCTGTGAGGGAATTGCTTCTCGTGTTGATGCTGCCAGAGCCGCGGTCCAGCATGGATGAGGAGGATTGCTAGCCAGCTACACAGGTGATTCCTTGGTCGCTGAGCAGGAACGACTTCAAGTTCGGAATAATGCTCAGTTTGCAGCTGCCACGCGCCACACCGACGCGATTCCCCTCCTCCCCCCTCCTGTCCTCACCGCCTCTCCAGCACTCATTGAGTCTAATGTCCCGACCGCGACTTAGCATTTAAGTCTTCCTTTGGCTCAGCTGAACAGGTAACAAGAACTCACAGTTGGCAGTACTCAGTTACCACGCCGTATGCTCTGAGCCGACACGACCCATGTCACTGGCTCATCCTGCATATCCTGTACACACAGGTTGTGCGTCGTCGTGGTCCCGCTCGTGGGTGTGGTTGTGGGTGTTGCACATGGTGGGTGGCGGAAAACAGGGCCGGCCGGTGTGACAGGCGTGACTCGGACCGGAAAAAGAGCAGTCCACCGACGCTGAGCTCAGGCCCCGCTGGCCAGCACGCGGTGCGCCGACAGGACATACATGTGCGTCTCTCCATCCTGTTATCTGTGCCGTACTCATCGTCGCTAGACGTTCCTCGGCACCCATCCCGGCACTGTGCCTCGTGCCCAGGGCGGCCCCGGTGCCCCTGGACGTGGCCGCCTGCAGCTGTCGGCAGTCCTTGCTGGCTGACTGGACACCGCTGCGGCTGAGCGCCTGCCTGTGCCCTGCTCCTCCCGTCCAAGCCTGCTCTATTTCTTGTCATTGTTGTCCACTTTGTTTCGCATTTGTTCTTAATCGTCAATTACTCACCACCATTGGGAGCCGATCCGCCATCAATCACCCTCCTCGCTATCGACCGCTTTCCTGCTTCCGTGCTCTGCTTTTGCATTCTGTCACTTTGCGCCGCCTCCACTACCAGTACCAACAATACCTCTATTCACACGCGCACACACACACACACACACTCTTAGCAGATCGAGTGTCATGGCAGTGCTCGATGATGCGTCTCCGAAGGTCCTTGTCCTTTGGTACAACAATCTTCCCTCGGAAATGGAGGAGACCGTCGGAGATGGCCCACTCGTCAGAACGTGAGGAGCAGGGGCCTTGGGCTTGACCTTGAACCTTAAGAAGTTGCCGGGCCGCTAGTGCAACGGGCTCCTCCAGGTCAGGCTCACCGGAGAGGTGAGGACAGGCCCAGTGGCAGTGTCTCAGGATGAACGCTGTCGTTGCCAAGCTTGTCCCAACGTACACAACATGCTCCGCAGGGGCACTGATGTCGCCCATGATCAGGAGCAAACCCAAGAGACATGCCGAGAACCAGGGTCAGCGGGAGCCAGAGCAAGACAGGGACCAGTGCGACACTGTGACAGGGAGCACGACCAGCATCGATACCACGAGGAACTTAAAGCAGCTGAGTTCTCTGTCATTCCATACTTGATACTTAGTATGTTTAGCGCCCGTGGCCCGTGGGCCGTCTCCCGAGTCAGTGTCGCTTGTGAAATTTTGAGTTTAGGTGTAATACAACATCGTTGTTGTGATTAATCATCCCCGATCGCCGCCTGCTTCAGGTTCTCCAACTCCGCCCACGGCGGGAGCCCATAACGCCTGGAGCTTTTTGTGCAAATGTGCCTTGCATATCTGACAAATTCCATCCCAGTCGGCGCTGTTCTGCCATTCAACCATGTCCTCGCGGTAGTCGAACATAAGGAGCAGCACCAAGTGGTGGTCACGGAGGTGGTCCCAGAAGAGACGGGAGGACGCCGTGCACATGATCCAAAGCTGGCACATGTCTTTGTCGCAAATTTTTGGTGGGGCGGGCTTCATGCACCCATCTAGACCCACAGCCACCTGCTGTTGTTTCGTGGCCCCACAAAGGACAGTCACTTGATCGCCAGGATCGAGCCGGGCCGGGACGCCATTGACAACCGTCCCGTTGATGAGCTGCTCCGAGGTCGTGCAGGTTGCCCGCGAGCCGATAGAACAGCAATGGCAGGACCCACAGCGCATTGATCTCTCGGGCCAAACGCACAAGCGCAATCAGGTGGTCGTCCCCGGGCAGAACCACGACGCAACGGCGCTCGGCCCGTGGTCCCCCTTGAAGGTGTCGTCATAACAGGCGGTGAATCGGTGTGTTGTACTTATGCCCCAGCTGCACACACCCAATGACTGCTTCCACAGTCGTCAGCACCGGGAATGACCAGAAGGAGCTGCATGGGTCAGGATGAAGGCTAAGTATTGAAATGAGTGGATATTACGATGCACGAGGGCACGAAGATAGCTTTCAAGAACAGCGTGATCTCCTCCTTGGCATCCTGCAGCTGGACCAACAGACATCCGTCAACCATGTCGCCCGGCGACGCCGACGGCGTGCCTGGGGCTGGCTGTGGAAACACGAGCATGTCGCCAGACATAGTAGACTCCAGCGCGAGGATGCCGCGGTACACCTTATATTGTGCGTGCCCGCCTGGGAGGACGATGTTCCTGTCGTCGAACCACAGCTTCGCGACACGGTGGGGCTCGGGCTCGTGTGGCGCGTCCATGGTGGGCGTAGAAAAACAAGATATAGTACAGCGTGACAATGTACATAAGTGACAAACTTAGTTCAATTTGACAAGCTGGATACAATCATTTTTGACAGGACATGTTCCTGTGACGCAACGTCCGAAGTTGTGATGGTTCCCCATGTGCAAGTACGAGGGTCTTCTGAGACTTGTGGCAGGCAGAGCCGCGGAGGTAACCTTGGACTCACACGCACCTGGTGAGCCACCCACCAGTCCCGCCCCCTCTTTCCATATGGTGCCGAGGTCCGAGCCGAAGCCGTTGACCGGTCGCCGGAGGTGAGAACGGGCAGTGCAGCCACTAAAGCAGTATTGAAGCTGAATTTCAGTGACTGCCAATGGCAGCGTTATCACAGTGTGGTACTACAAACAAACAACGAACTCGGAAACGCCGAACATCATAGGCCTAAGGCTGTAACTACTAACTTGAAAACAGAGAGAAGAATACATAGTTACGGCGGCTACAAAAGCAGGTCACACTGGATCGCCTCAGTCTTGAGTTTCTCCAGCTCCAGCAACAGGGGGAGGCCATAGATGCCCGGGAGCGCGTCCCAGAACCGCTGCTGCGCAGTGTGCAGCTCCGTGCTCAAATAGGCCATGCATGCGGCGCATACTTTCAGGCCGGCGCTCGCCTCCCAGTCGTAGAAGCGGGCATCAAACAGGCAGAGTGAGTTGCCTGTGTGCGCGGCTAGGTGTGCGGCGATTGCGGGGGAGGCAGCGGCCTGGGTGATTCGGTCGCGGCCCAGATAGAGCAGCATAAAACTTAAGAATGAAGGTATGGCTCAAATGCCTGAAAAAACCTGCAGATGAGTGAAAGTCCCTTACCTGTGTCTGTTGTAAGGTGCTTTACTGCATGTATTCCACACCATACCTTAATATGCCCTGCCTCATTATCATAGCACCTCACGACCAACATGGGTAAGGTACTTATAGGCTATCATCAGTACTAGCTGGATGTGCCCTGCCTAATATTAAAGCACCTCACGACTGACATGGGTAAGGTACTCAAGGGCTATCATCAGCACTAGCTTAGCACACCCTGCCCTGTCATTAAAGCACCTCATGACGGCGCACCTCATGACTGATATAGGTAAGGCTATTACCTCATAGAGCAGCATAAAAACTCAAGGATGGAGGTATGGCTCAAATGCCTCAAAAAACCTGCAGATGAGTGGAGGTACCTTACCTGTGCCCATTGTAAGGTGCTTTACTGCATGAGTGTCTTATCAATATCTTATATACTATTGAAACATCTTATCAAGGGGATTACCTTACTTCAGCTAGGTCCTGTATATCATAAATTCAGAACAAACAAGTGTAAATGACAAAAACAAAAAAAAAAAAATGCTGAATAATCTTCCCCAAATTTTCCCCCACAAGCTTCCCATTCCCATGTCAGTCACCCTGCCCTCAATTTGTGACAGGGTGTTGAAGGGGTGGACTCTTGCTGACAAGGTAATTTGTCAGCAACTGTGGAACGGCTTCCTTCTCCCCCTATATGTGGCTGTCAAGCTGCATTTAGAGATCATATTTATTGTTGAGATTACATAAGTGTGAGGGCAAGTTCTAATCTCCACTGGTGCTTTCAAGTATGTAGCTGAGCTATATGTCCAATCATTAGATCATGTCACACATTGTCATGCCTCTATCTTCATAACTACTTGAGATAGATACATGATTCAAGCACTACCAGAAAGCCTTTGAGCAGTACAATCAATGTACTATGCTATTTGATCACTATCATACTATATGATGACTGTATTTAGTTCTCAGTAATAACAAAGGGAATATCTGGTACTTAAACTAGTATGTCGTAGGTGACTTATATGTTCATATACTCCATACCAGGCCTCTGGTATCAGATCCTGAGTGAATATGATACTAGTAATGCAATGTATCCACACATCAGTAGTATTTGATCTCCATTAACCCTGAAAGATAACCATAGATCTCTGCCTAGTCAGGGCAGATAAAGCTGGGAGAGTGCTCATTTGAAGGGTATACCATCCTACCATGGTCTTATCCATCTAGCCATCTGATTTAGTCTGATCACATCAACCTATTGACTGCCAAGCATGATTGAATACTAAGTTGAGCAGTATTTCACTGATATCCTGGGAATAAATGCATGGAATCTTATAATCCAAGTTCATATAATGCCATATAATAGTCCCCCACACTTCTACCCATTTCTAAGTCCACAGCAAGTTTGAGGGTCATTCAATTGCCAGGGACCTTAGGTGCTATATAACACAGGATAGAGATATGCTAGAGGGGTAGGGGCACCAGTTTCTAGGAGGTATACTATACCCCTACTAAGAGATAGACTCAGATACCTCAGACTTACAAAGGTCATGCCATGGTGAGCTCATCATCTTTGGGATAGATAACACTGATAATGGTACTGTGAGAGATCCAGATTAGCTAGGAGGTTGATTCAAGTGCTAGACAGGCTCATTTGAAGGTATATACCATCCTACATTTAAGTCTTAGATCATACTTGAAATTATTTTCTGACTAGTTGTAATAGCGAAGACACTCTTTTTGCTTATGGGTACCTACCCTCTCTTCAGCTACCTTTAGTGACACATGGCAGAACCATGACTGATTATGTTCCAGGGTCCTAGTAGACATCCAAATATCCTTATACACCCACCTCAAGGTCCAACACTCAGTCTATAGACCTCACTATTCATATAAACCAGTACTGCATGCGCATGTCTTGGAATGTTCACCCCAATTCATCCTCCAAGGACATACAGAGATTAATCTAAGTATGCGGGTAGGTGTATACACCTCATTTGCCAAACCTTTACATATTTGATCCATAATCAACTACCAGATCATAGCTGTATGGCCAATATGATGTAGAAGTTGGTTCAGGGGGATATTAGAGCATAGCAGCATATTACATGTATATGAAATGGTGTGAGGGTCATCATGTCATCAGAGGACCCCTATGTATACTTCCTACCTTTAATCCATGAGGGGTCCCTCATCTTTGAGTGAGTTATTGGGAGATTGGTATAATAGGATGCATGGAATTTGTACAAACATATAGGATGTCTAAAAATAGATGTGTTGCTCAGAGCTATGATAGACATTTATTAGTTTATAACATGACTTATATTAAGATTATCCATACATTCCTCACCCAGATATCAAGTCATCATTGTGCTTCATCAAGTTTGAAGCAGAATAGCGACGGAGAAGTGGTATAACAGTATAATCAGCCAGGTACCTGTGAAACCATCTGCAGGTCAAGCCACTCCTGAGGTGCTTTACTCCGTACCTTGCTGTCCAAACTCATGCTTGTCAGCAGCAACGAACGGGTTTGTTGTCGTCGGTATTCGCGCGGCCAGTGAGCGATGCCAAACACGACCTCTTATCTGCCACAACGACTAACCATGGAGCCAACCTACTTCTTCTTCTTCTCGCGCTTCGCCCCGCTCGCAAGAAAACAATGCTTGGACGGAACTCAGCTTGTTGTTTTGTCCTAGCCTTGAAAGGCACACAGAGGACTGACAACCATTAGCCAGGTTCAGGGAGTATATAGCTCGAAATGGATAAAGGTGTGTTGCATCAAATGCTGGAGCGTTTGGAACATTGACCACGATCGCTGTCTCCTTCTACAGTTCTTTTTGTCCCCCCAAAAAAAACACTTGAGATTCAACGAGACCGTTGTTGTTTCAAGGCCTCGAGAGAACAGATAGTGCTCAATATACCCGAGGAACGGTTATAGGGCCCTCCTTGTGGCCTGTATGGGTGTGTTGATCGTTTGCCACTCGTTTCGTTTCTCAAGGGTGTATACAGGATTCTATCCTGCTTGTGACTTTTCTTTGGACGTTTTCTCCCTCCGAATAGCCTACTGCTATGATTGTCATTCATGGAGTTGACATCATTATTTTGCTGGCCTTTGACTTTGACGGAGGAGACGAAGGAGCGGGAGGTAGAGATAGAATGAGTTATCGGTGGAGAAAGGACATACAACGAGCGACATGTGCAGCATATCTCGAGTGCGGCTGCTATGCTGGCTCATTCTGACCTTTGTTCCGCTTTCGACAGTATTGGGCCAGCCTGACCCAACCATAAAGCTATCGTCTTCATGGTCCCTTGAGGCATCAATAATAACGTGAAAAGCGTTATAAACAGGTCCTGTAAGGGCAACCCTGGAGACTCCGACAAAAGCCTAGCAGGGGAGGATCCAAAGCGTGAATAGAAGCTACGGGAAATACACAGAGGGACCGACCTAGCAGGGGAGGATCCAAAGAGAAGAAACTCTAAGGGTCCACCTGCTAGGGCGCCAACTATATACTGGTCGTCCGTAACTGCCGACGTAGAGCACAGAAGGCCTGAGCGGTGTGCAGGGCTCTATCCCAAGGTGATCGTTGGGAGGGTCTTGACGGATCGGTGATTGTGCGGGTGAAGGAGGCCGAGGACAAGGGTCGGGGTAGGTCGGAGCGTCCGAGGGGGCGCCGGTCGGATGTGCCTCGGATGCGCTCGGACGGTCCGAAGGAGGCCGGAGTGGGTGTTCCCCTGACAGGTCCGTGATACTATGCAATATATGCTTATGCTAATGACTTCTTACCAGCTGCTGCTTTCCCTCTTGATTCTGTCTACCTGTTGTCGTCAGATGCTGTCCTCCCATTTTGATCCTCGATCTGGGTGGTGCCACTCGGATTGTCGACAACACTGTTCCTTTGATTCGAGGAGTTGTTGCCCAGCACCTCCATTGGTATCATCTCATTCTCCGTATTTGCCCTCCACCTCTCAATTGCCTGCATGGGGTCAGGAGAATTGTCCACGACATCAGTCCTCTGATCTGAGCGGTCGTTATGCACCGCCGGCCTCGGTGTCAAGCCATTCTCCAGCCGTACTCTCCACCTCTCAATCACCTCATTCACGAATGGCTCTCCCTTTGCCTTCCTCAATTTGAAGCATATCATCCACCACCAAGATTTTCAGCCATCATCAATAAACAACTGTACTTTGGAGTGGACCTGGGCTGCTGCTCCAGAGTTTTGGTATTCCTCAAGTGCCTGATTTAGATCCACGTCTGTCAACGGGTGCGGGCGACCGATGTGGTTAAGAGTATTGCAGAAGATGCGGTCGAGGAGGAGTATGAGGTGGATGGTATATTCAAGAAAGAAGCGGAGGGTATCAGGACTGGTGAGTGTTATTATTCAGTGGCACAGTATGATAAGCCTTACTGGGCTGGCTCGTAAGCTGCTTCACATTGTTGTCCTCAAGACGCTTACTTACCCCTAGGCAACAGCACGGGTAAACCCGTGAGTAGTGGGGGGGGGCTGACGCGCACCCGTACCCGCACAACCACAATACTCATACCTGCGGGTACAGGTACAGGTTTACCCATGGGTTACAGGTGACGGAGGAAGAAATGTCATGGGAATAGAGTCAGCGACAGGCACAAATATGTGATAAAAGCACAACAATAGTAAGACTCGAACCCAAGACCTTGACAACAAGGGCCGAGAGTATAACAAGCTGGGTCACTAAGCCACGGGTATCACTGTCGCTTACCCGTACCTGTACCCGCGGGGGTAAAACCTGCGTACCCCACGTGGGTTTGGCCTACCCGTGCTGTTACCTACTTACCCCTATGAAGATTTGTCGGATTCTGGGTGGTGGATGTTGTAGGCTGTTGACAGTTCATGGACTTGGGAAACAAAAGGGGCAGCGTCCCATCGCTGCAAGTACTTAGCAGCATTCCTATTCCCAAAGAAAGAGCTATCTCACCATGTGAGGATCATCCATCTTCCAAATTCGTGAGGGTCCGGTGGAGTCGGTCGAGCATGTTACCCTGCGTGTGCCAGGGAATGTTACTGAACGCCCCGGATAATAGACTGGTGTACGATGAGCATTATTGATTGAATCCGGCTGCTCATACCATCCATCACAACTCTGGGATTGGGTGTGAGTCACCCTACCGCAGGAGGCGTAATGAACACTGACTTGAGAGCCTCCGCAATTGGTTTCTGAGGACTATCCAGTCATGTGCGTTCTACCTCCCAAAGCTTGTGTTCGATGTACTCCTTCCCAAGTAGACAAGTTGTTTCAAGTAATTTGCTTAATTCTCCAATAATTCTGAGACTTGGAGTATTTTTTTTTGCATATAGGACAGATGTGGTGACGAATCAACATAATCTGATGTGATCGATGATGTTTCCATATATGGCAACTTTTCCTAAAGGATACAAGTCAATATCTCAGATCCATATGTGACATATGTGACATTCTTATTTTTTTAAAATACATTATTATTCTTTATCTAGTATCTTATGGGTTGTGCCAATGCCCTTATGTTTTTAATGTGGAACGATTTTTGATGGCTATATCATAGTATATCAATTTTGTCCTAATTAGGATTGTTCTTAATTCAGGCCTTCCTAACTGTAATCCGGGTCATCGGCCTGAAGAAAAGGAGTTCAAAGTATCATATATATATTATTATCAAATTATATGTATCCTATACCCATTTATCACATCATTGATGCTATTTAGTTATCTGCTTATTAGATAGAAAAGGGCTTTGAGAGCTAGGTGCACACAGCCCTAGGTGCAGCTACCCTCCTAGGCAAGTGATTTCCTAGGTGTATGCAGGGCATTAGCCTTAATATTACAGCTACAGGTACAAATTTCATGCTACATCTATCTGCTTGTCTATGTCTTTCCGAATCTTCCTATCGTTCTTACCACATTCAATGCTATCCGAAGGCGTGCGAGAAGGCATACCAACTCTCCCTATTCACTCACGACCTCTTGCCACACGCCCCCTACATTCCATCGATGTCGCAGCCTTGAACAGTGCTGTAGCTCGGGCAAACCAATTTGCTGACACGATAAGGGCGAATCTCTCTCCCTTGGGACAATCTTTCAGGAATTACACTGTCAACGATACCTGGGCTGCGGTTCCAACAGAGAACGTGTCGTCAATCCAAATCCGCCAGCTTTGATGTGGTACATGTCGAGTGCAATCCCAAGTCCACCGCACCGAACTCTGGTCGGGGAAACTGCACCAGCGAAAAGTTGGCAAACTGTCCGGCGAGGGCAAACCTGCCAGTGGCGTCTGGTCGCTCGCGTCCGTGAACATGAACTGCTTCATCTCCAGCTTCCCGAGCTGCTGCGACATCTTGTATGTCTTCACCGAGCTGGCGCAACCGTGAGTAAGCTGATTCCACTATTCGTGTCAGTGCTTACTTCGCCGTGGCGCCACTGAACACCGTGAAGCTCCCCGACCACATAGTGATTGTGTTGTCGTTGACCTTCTGGACCATTTTAACATCCGCCTGGTGCACGAGGCTCAAGCTGAGCTTGCTTGGCTTGTACGAGTTCCCGGGCGCGACGGCCCGGTAGCCTGCATCCCTGGTCGCTAGGTCCATTGCGCCTAAGTGATCAGCGGACCACACACAAAGGGGGAGGAAGACTTGCGCAACACCGCTTAGCGTCAGCGTGATTCCCGTGGTGCCCAACGTGAGCGACGCAGCCGCAGGCACGAGTGCGACGGCAATCAGACCACCCGTTACTAGTAGTACAACGAGGGCCACGACGCCGAGCAGGCCGCTGACGACGGCTGCGATCCCGAGCCCGACGCTGTTGGCTGCGTATTTGATGTAGAGGATGTTGTTGGTGTCGTTGAGGGTGGAGGCGTAGGAACCCATGGTCGGCGTTTTGCTGGCGAAGATGGTTGTTTTTACTTATACTGGCCCTCCACAATAGCTAAGAGAAGAAGCAAACCGCTGGGACTGATCATTTTCCAGGGACACATCTGCTCTTGCGTGGCCAGAAGGCTTGGGCCCCTTCCGAATTCTGGGCCTGGCTTTAATTGTTATGATGGCGACCAAAATTAGACTGAGTAGGCTGCGACTTAACTTGAAAGCAGTCGACATAACAGCGCTCTCTGGCACCACCGCACCAGCAAGCACCATGGGGTCATACATTTCAATCATGGATAATGGACCTATCAACCAGTTCCATGTCGACGTCCGTCGTCCTTTTTGGCGGAGTTCAGTCCTTCCCCACCGGCAACACGACGAATGACGTTCTTGTTTCTGGAGTCGTTTTTGGCCCAGAGTGGGGGTGGATACCCGCTTGGTAAACCCGATTCTGAACAGTATGTTGCTTCAAGCTTGTAACTGCGGGAGTGTATGTATATGTGCTGACGCGTTGTTTTGTAGATGACACACGAGCAGCGGCGTTCAATGGTTGCCTAGTATGAGTCGATGATTCAGAGTGAGGACACCTCTGCGTTTACTGTCGTGATGACAACATCGCAGTCGCCAGGCGTTGGATTAAGGAGAACACTTAAACGAGGGGTACTCTTGTATTCAATATCAGATTCCATAACAAGAACAGGAAGTTGTCGTCGTCTATGGCCCGGATTTGAAGCTGAGCCACGTTTGAGTTGTTGCCTAAGGGCTTGAGAGCAAGTTGAGTATTAGCGCTGGCTTGAAGAGAAGTGGAGGGAAGCCGCACTAGGAACGCTAGCATGTGTGTTGTTTCTTCGCGAACCGAAAGGAAGAGCAAGCTTGAAGCCAGAAGGCGTGACATCACACTTTCTAAATTCTCCTCTTCTCTTTGCGCGGTCATGTCGTCAAGCCAGCCCACCTATCCCAACGCCTTCTTCAGCTCAAAGCACGGGGTGGATGGAGACGAAAGAAGTGCTGCTGCAGCAGGGGAGGATGTAGAGGGAGAGGGAAGCTAGACGAGGGGCGACACATGGGTCATGGTGCATTGCGGGTACTTATTGGTGCGTTGACCTGTTTTTTTTCTCGCTTTTCAAGTGTATCATAGCAACCTTAGGACTCAATTTTCACTCTCAAATCATACTGTGCAGCGACTTCGGAGCAACGATGAAGTCCTCACTAATCCACACATACCGCGTTTATTTGTCGCTGACGCTGTATCCACATCCACAATCGCTTCCAACGCCATTTTCAAGGGCTTTCAGAGCCAGAGAACGCCCTTCGTTTGCCAAAGACTGGTCCCCTTCCGCTCAATAGACTCATTCTCCACCGTTTCTCCCAGATGTCGGGGCTCGAGCACATCTTCGGCACTCTTGTCCCTCCTCTGTCTTCGTTTCACCCCCACTTTGGCCCTGTCGCGCTCCTTCTCCCGGGACCAAGCATCTTCACCATCGACAGTGACGAAAATGGACAGCCAATTTGAATAGCCTTGCGATGGAGAACTCTGGTATGGGTGATTATGTGCTCTGAGAATATCGAAGCTAACCACTAAGGGGCAGATAGACATATTACGAATGCATATCCACATACATACCCGTCAATACATCCATCACCTCTTCACGAAAGATGACCACTGCAAGGCCCATGGATTCTTGCTCATCGACAACGAATGCGAAACCCCATAACCCGACTTCAATCAATGCTTCCTCAAAGCCAGACATACGCGCGGCTGTCTTTTTAACGCCTTTTGGCCTGAGATGACCCAAGCACATCCAGCAGACAATCGTGCAGCGTCGCGAAATCATTGTGTAGAGGCCTACAAACCGTATCTTCTTCTGCAAGCCACCACCACCCTGACATTCAATGCTTCCCTTGGCGTATTTCGACGGTTATGGCCATTGTCAAGATCGTTCTCCAACGTTGACGCTGTTTCGACACATACCTCATCCCTACAATGCTGTCCGAACTTGATATGGCTACTGCCGTTGCTTCATCACCTTCCCGTCTTGCATAGCCACCTCCCTGTCGACGCCTGCGCTATCCGCACGACCCAATCTAAAGTGTGTCCCAAAATGGCAAGTCACGTGGACCCATGGCCTTTCGAAAGACTTCGATGTATCTCTCCTGATACAGCAGCTGTGGCTCCCACTGCTATATTGTCATGTGCCCCACACCTCCCTTTCTCTACCCAATTCTTTTGGCCGTCCTATCCGCAGTGGAAGGTCTTCGTCCAGCGCGTGTTCTGTGCAGCGACAGTGGGCATGTAGGCGGGGTCGTCGCGCCGCAGAGTGGCATTCGCGTTCGAGCAGGTGCTCCACCATGAGGATTAGATGACAGGGAGTGTCCGCTGGAGGACGTGCGTGCTGCTGTCGCTTGCCTTCAAGTCTGGCGTCGCCGGTTTGTTGGAGGAATAACGATACTCAAGTTTTTTTGCCAGTCTATTTCCTTTTAGTGCCGCATTGTCTGTCTATGGACCAAGAGTTGAAGTGTTATTATATATCCAATGTTGTACAACAAGTCAAACAAATTATCGGTCAACACCCCAGTCTTTCAGCTTCTTGCACTCCCATGATTCCCGCATCGGATGGCCATTCGGCATCAGAACCTCAACGCCAAATGTTCTCTGCAGGTGCTGCAAATCGCGGATTTCCTCTACCATACGGCGCAAGCTCGATGACAAGCAGCAGGGAATGAAAGTGTCAAGACCAGACTGGGAATGCTGATGGAAAGCTCTCGGAGACGGGGAGCATTCACACTGTAAATATAGAAATTTAGCGTCTGCTTAAAATGTTACCTAATTGACTGATTCTTACAATGTTAGCTGTTTTAAGTTTTTCCTAATGTTATTCCCTAAACCACTGGTTTACACATCTGTTTAAGCATGGACTTTATTGCGTCCAGAGGTGTGGATGCGCGATAGCAATCCGCCGCCAGCGTTGACAGACAGCGGTAATTTGCAGTAGCGTGCGGTTAACATCGAGGGAGGGAGAGGAGAACACTGCTGCCGCGAAGATGTGGCAGAGTATCTCGGCAGGGAGAGTGTTGATTGGGTAGACAACGGTGGATAGGTCGTCTTGGAGCAGTCTTCAAGGATTTGTAGCTGGGTTTTCAGTTGATGAATCGTCTTTTTGACCCGCTCTGCCTCGTCTCTGAGTTGAGAAATAGAAGGGCCGTCAAGAGGAGGGTCGGGTCGGCGAGGGGCACAGAAGAATGAGAGCGCCTGGACAGGATCGCGGCCAGACATGACAAAAAAGCTGAAGCAATCTTGACGGTCGAGCGGTGAATAGATAAGCAAAGGTTGGAACATTACTTATGGAGGACTCGAGACACCCAAGTACAGAGCTGGCCAAGATGAAAACAACAACAGGAAGGGAGTCAAGTCGTTTCTGCGGGCTGGTGGAGGTTGTTGTCAGCGAAGATTGTCGCGTGTCACACGTCATCACTCTCTCTTCATCTCCACCACCCCCAGCCAATGCCGCGGCTCAGAATGCCCACGAGCCGTCCTTTCACCATTTATGCATTGTCAAGCAGGCCTGCAAGCCAACTCTAGAGTACCGAAAGAAAGAGACATGGGTGACGGCAAGAGTGCAGAGGCGAAATCTTGGGTGTCGAAGTGTGTATTCTGAGCGCTGCCCATTGAATGTCTCTGCTCACCCATATGCTCCCAGCTTGTTTCACTTCCCGCGGGCACAATCGCCACCCGCATTCACCCTTCCACACCGCTGCGACATCCCCGTCTTCGACAACGAGATTTACGACAGCAGACATTCGTGCTACCACTGGCAAGCGGAGACGCCAACTCGTTTGGGCGGCTCGAAATGCCGCTGGGGAAGTGGATACTGGGAGAGCAGCGTGCGTTCTCAAGTGCTTTCAATGTTTTGCCCCCGCTTGACTGGCCCAGATGCGTTTCGTCGCAAAGATTTTCAGTCTGAGCGCATGAGGGTATGTCTACGCTCTCTCCTGAAGCTTTATAATGGCTCACCAGGTCGGCAGTGGCTTGGGACGGGGACGGAGGTCTGAGTTTGCTGTCGTCGGCGAGCCATAAGATAGACTCGGAGGTGAGTAAAGCTTACCGCTATTCCTTCTGTTTCGTACTTACTTGGTCTTTGGATAGCCAGAGGCCCTGCGCGTTTTGACACTACATACCATGCACTCCCGCTCGTCAAGCGGTTTGCGCTACCGCTGCCTCGATATTTGCACCCCGGCAATGCTTCCGACATTCTCGTTCAATACCACGGCTTGCACTATGGCGCAAACGACAACGAAATGCCCTGGCGACACTCTATCTGTTTCCCGGTACCTTCAGACCCAGTTCTTCAGTCGCGTTCATCTACCTACCGCTGCCGCTCGGCGCTCGCATGCCCGCCGACAATTGCCCCCAGGCTTTTCAGATCCTTCTGGCGCGGGTCACGCTTGCGCCCGCATGACCTGGCTTTGCAGACCCCATCCTTCATCGACATTGCAATCCCGCGATGAATTATTCCATCGAGCACGACCTCACTTTTACGAGTAGCTCTTGTTACCATGTTTCGCTATCGATACTGCACTACTTTGGTAGTCCGTGAAGGAAGTCAATCGGAATACCACTCCCGCGACCTCTGGAATTGTTGGCATGTGCTAGACTCTGGAATCGTTGGCATGTGCTAGACTCATAGAGCAAAGGCTTCGTGACAGCCCGTAGGGTATCTTGGTGATTGTTTCCCGTGTATTGTCCTCATATTATATTCACTAGCCGACACCGTGACGGTCAGCGAATCGTGATATCGCTGGGTGTGTGATGCCGCGGCGGAGGACAGGGCTTGCCACTGACATGATTCAACGACCGCCGATATCTTGGGCGGGCTTCGTTTCCCTCGGCAAAACTGTGACAGTTCTGCAGCAGCAGTCGGTCGCTCCCCATAAATATTCTCATTCGCTCACATTGCTGCTGCATAAATAGCTGCAGGCAGAAACGACATCGTCTCAGCTCGACTTCACGGTTAGTCGTGATTCTCTTTACGAATGGTTAATGCATTGACGCGACTATACTTAGATGCAATTCACTGCCCTCTTCACCTCCCTCCTAGTCGCCGGCGCCGGCTGAACCGGTGCCGTCATCGCAACACAACCCGCGGCGAAAGCGGGCCAGTGCGTGCTCCTCGCCAAGGGCCGCACCGCGCGCAGTATCTTCTTCAACGGCGCAAAGGGCATCAACTTCTTCGAGTCGGGCGGCAAGCACGACAACTGTGCGAACGGCGCGCAGGCGAGCAGCAAGAAGAACTCGGGCTGCGTGACCGCGCCGGCTGGGTATGTGTTTTATGTTCTGGTTCTTGCGAGAGTTGGCTGATGGAAATGATTTTAGATTCAACTGGGCGAGCGTGCGCCTCCGGTAGAAAGAACTGACGTTCGGCGCTTGTGCCTAGGCTAGTGGGAGATTTATCTGTAGACTTCGATATATGCATACCAGCTGAAATTTGTTTGATTTGGTTCTCAGGTTTAATACGGCGTGAACGGCCGTCTGTTAATATATTCACTGCTGCCTTACTTCTCTTATCGAAACTACATCGTATCGAGAAGAAGACGATTGTTCCATACTAGGCGTGTCTATCGAGCTTTTTTACATTTCCTGACTATCCCACAAGAGATACTAGTACTAGTACTTTCCTCTTCAAGTGGAATTGAAGCCCTTCCTTCAAGTTGACTTCCCCACATTCCAAACTTCTCGCCGTTCTGCACCTACTCGGAAAACAAAGTGACCTGCCTCCATCCACGTCTTCTGACTGAGCAAAAACCTTACATGCAACGCAAACGCTGAAGCCAACGACTGATTGTGCACGATAAACGTCCCGCCGCCTCGCCCCAATGCTGTTCCACCAGTTGCTGAATTTCACTATGTTTTCCAACAGCGTGCCCGGAGATTCCGCCATTTCTCCGGATTGGGCACAATTTCATATGCAATGGTTCGAAGCCGCACCAGCGCCTGGATGATGTTGGGTCTGCCGTCTTTTCGCTCTGTTAAGTCCGTCAGCTGACCGATTACATCGCGTCTCGGATGCTTTAGGTCCATCAATCGCTGCTGAATGTCGAACTCGCGGAGCGCGTGCAGATTATATTATTGAGTAGGCATACAAGGTCGGCATCACTGGCAGAGACCTCTGAGACGAAGTACAGGGAGAGTCGGCTGAGTCACATTTGCGTAGTTGTCTGCAAGGTACGCATTGACAATGCCTGGTTTCATGAGTGCACAAGCGTTGTAGATCGTGAGATGCTGAAGTGAAGGAGGTGGTACCACGATCTTGAATAAAACATCCCAATGCTTGTATCGGCCGTCGATTGCCAGGGACTTGATGCCGCGCGGGCTGATAACGTCCAGGTTGGAACTCAGAGGGTCGTGGGTGAGGCAGTCCGAGTCGAACAATGCAACATGTTCAATGGTGCGAGCGGTCGGAAAAGACAAGCAGCGGGAAAGGGTTTTGTGTGTATTGCTTGCGAAGAAGCGGACACCACCCCAAGTGATGCTGTTCTCCAATTCATCTAACATCGACTTGGATGGGTTGATGATGCACATAAGTATTCTGCAATGGCGCCGTCTTCAGCGCTGCAAGGAACTGTGGCCCGTCGACGAATGGTTTCATAGAGCACCGGGAAAACGATTTCAAAGAGCCGAGGCCATCAGCGTGGATGTTGCCTAGGATAGCAGTGTCTTCAACGTTGACGAGGTCCAGATGAAAAAAGCGCGCCGTATGCTGGAACAGTGCTTCGAACAGTTCGGTGAACCGGTTACTAGTAGCGTCCTCAGGCTGTTCAGCCCAGAGGGTAATTCGGAGGGGCTGCTGCTTGGAGCGTCGGAGATGCTTGAAGATAGCTGGTTGGGCCGTTTGCGGCGTCTGCCGCGGCTTCATATAGAGGAATATGGTTGTCCAGAGGGCGCTGTTGGAGTCGACGAGGGTCTTCCATGCCCGACAAACGAGTCGGAGGCGGTAGTGCATCCGCATGCTCCTTCGTAATATCTCATTTCGCGTCTGGATATTGAGGAGAAGGAGACGGTTCGAGCTCCACATCTCGACCGGATGATGTTGTGCGCTGTCGAAGTCGAGCTCGAAAATGAGGCCCCAAAGTTCGGCTGGCATGCGCAGACAGAAAGCGCTGTCAGGCTGCTGCACGGAAGGGGCCCAGAGCTCAGAGGCAAACGTGAAGCTAGAAACTGTGACAGTACATACAGGCCCGGGGAACCACTATTCACTCAACCAGGTGCAACGACTACTACTCTCTGACTCCAGGCCAGCCCCAGATGGTGCAGGCGGTGAACATCCAGGCTGGTGGAGAAACGATGATTGGTTTGGGCCTGGAACGGTGAACTTGAAGTCGTGGCCGTCTCGGAGCTAGAAGAAGCTTCAGAAGATTCAGATAGCAAAACAAGAAGAAGAAGAAGAAGCAAGCCTGTATCTGGCCTGTATCGCACCTTATAATGACTTGAAGCTCAATGAGGTCATTCGTCCAGCAACACCGGTCGAGCCAAAGTCGATCCACATGCTGACATGGGCAAGTGTCAAGGAATGAAGAGCGAATGGGACTAATAAGTTTCGTTAGAACCAGTGAAGTCGGGCGGCAACTGGAGATACGCACCATAGACACCAATAAAATGCAATCTATTGCTGCAGACGTGAATGGGCTATTCAATCTTTGGTGCGCTCGTGTCGTTGGAGGATGAGATTTCAGGCATCATCGAGCAGGCAGCGGCCTCCTCAAAAATGTCCTGTGCTGACGAAAAGGGAGTCTTGTCGACAGAGAGATCGCGACTAAGAACGTCAGAGATGAGCATCAAGCAGACTCGGAAGCGCCAGTAGCTTTACGCACCTTGATTACCAGCGCCATACGGGACGGCTCCTCCCCATCGCTTCTCCCATATTCTCCATCGGGTCGGCTCCGGGCTACTCCCCCTCGATTTGGCCCCACAGAAAGGCCACCAAGCCCGTTGTGCCTTCCGCTTCCCAAGGACACGGCTGGCTTCGAATACCGCGGGCCTGAAAGACGTCAGGCGCTGTGAGAGCGACGTAGTCGGCCGTCGCATGGTGGGAGTAGGAATAACAGTGGCAGGATTTGCCGCCGTCTGGGCAAGAGCTAGCAAAACAGGTCAGCACAAGAGAAGTTGCACTACTCAAGGCCAGGCACCTCCCCTTTAGCAAGCGAACGAGCCGCGGATGGCCTTCGACGGTGTCGGACAGCGAGGAAGAAAGTAAGTACATGGTCGTGGTGGAGAAGAGAGAAGATAGATCGGCGCCGGCCCGAGCATGTGATCTCGGATCTCCTTCTTCTCCCTCCACCACCACGACCCGCACGACGACCCTTCTCCTCCGCTCTGACACGTCCCCGGCGAGCAATCCGGATCGTCGTTCGCGGCGACACGCAGTTGTGCCCGACTTCGAGTGGGATTCTCCCTCCGGACACATACACCTGAAACGAGGCCCCCGCCCTTCTTGTAACCCCACAGAGACACACACGGAGGGAGTAAGAGTCAAAGCAGGGATTCGAGAGCCAGAAGGTGCGCTTAGCGCTGTCTGGTCTGTTAGCCAGCGTTTGCTAAATCTCCTCGTAGCACCCACAACGGGCCCACGACACGAAAGCCATGACGACTACCGACTCCACATAGCCCCTCGCTGCCGTTCGACGGCTTCTTTCGTTACATCTCAACGCTGGAGGATGCCTCGTGGTGCCTGACACCAGCGACAACAAGTCAGTATATCGCCATTTTTCTTGTGTTTTCACATTGAATAGCCCGTCTTCTTTTCAGACCGTTTTGGACTCGAACTGCTGTCGCATACGAATACATACTGCGGGCAGCGCAGTGGCACGGCGTTGTGCTGGTGCGGCATGACGAGGGTCTTGCTAAAGGTGTGTAACACCGGAGGCAAACACCCAGGCAGTAGGGCGCCTAGTGCCTGACAGGCAGTAGGCGCACTGTAGGCATGGTTTCGGGGTCCCTGTCCATTGCCGATGTTTTTTTGGGCTGGAACCCCGGGAAAAACGAGGGCAACACGAGGAAGACCCCGAAACGGCGCCTAGTGCCTGTCAGGCACTAGGCGCCCTACTGCCTTGGGTCTTGCCTCCGGTGTAACGACCATCGAAGTTTTACGGCGCATTTACTGACTTCTTCCTCGACAGACAAACGGCAAACTCTCTCGCTAACTGGAGGATTCGAGGCCAACACTCTGATGGGGTGTGATCCACGCTGGCGCTAAGGATGTATCGGGCAGTGTGCGTGAACGACCATACCCGCATGAGTCGTGTCGCTAATCCTTTGCGAATCCACCCAGTTGTTTTATCCTTCATATCTTCTTCGCACACAGCTCGCGCAACCTCCATTCTTTCACCAACACAACTGGATAGCTGCGCGTGCATTGTAGAAGAGGAGGACGGACGTAAGTTGACTGTGCGAGAGAACGACAAGGTGCGTTATTACTATTCAGCTCCTTGGTTTCTCTTAACTGCTTTCGTAGCTTCCGCCACAGCCCAACGGAACGAGAATCATGTACCCACTCGCCAGCCGCTCTCTTTTACTACAACTTCTCACTCGCTGCTCCCCACGACCATACGAAAGGCTGTCCGTCTTGTTCCTGCTTGCAAACGATGGAAGAAAATTGACAAGGAGGGGTTTGCCTTACCTGCGTGCTTCAGCAATTCGGAAATTCTCCTTGGTCGCCGCGCCTCAAGATATACTTCCTGCGAACGAAAAAAACCAGAACCTCGCTGTTTCAATGTTCCAAAGCTCTTCACGGAAGGCAATCCTGTATCCCCAGTCCAGCGCACCGACTGCAATTGTCGCGTCTGTCCCGTCCCGCCCTCAGCACAGCACGTGCCGTCACGCGTGACTCGTCACCTCATCCGACGACACAATAATACTCTTCAATGGCGCGTCCTGCGGCGCTATCGACCGGTGCTCGTGCTGCTACGATATACTCACATAGTGTCTATTTCTTTTGGCCCGTGCTAGTCGGGTTTAAAGCCTTCGCTGGACGCGTTTTTGTGGACTCCGGCGTGGGCTTGGTCGCGAAGCTGGGAATCTGCTGGGAGAGGGGATGTGGTCGTGGAGGGGGGCGTATATGGATGTGTTTGTGGTGCTTTTAGCGCCGCGGATTTTGTGAATGTAGCGTTTACAGTACTGAGTTCCTTCATGTAGAGTGTTTCTGTTTTAACAAACAATATAGTATCTGTCTTGAAGGCGGTCCGATGCCCGGCGTTCAGCGGAAAACTCGAGGAGGGCAACGTGTCAGTGGCCGGGCAGGATTTATGCTGGAGTACTTGCAGTGGGGAATTCTGCCCTAAATTCTATGGTCTCGGAACGCTTTAACAACGGCACTTTTTTCTTGCTGTTGCGTTAGACATATATTGAGTGGGTATGTAGACAGTTGCATACTATTGAATTACAGACAGTTTCGAAGGAAATTTGGACACCTGTAGCTGTAAGATCTAGGCAGTGCTTCTAGTGGCTGCTAGCACCCCCATTGCCTAGAAGGCTAGATCCTACTAGTCTAGCAACTGCTAGCAGAACTAGGCTAGATAGTGCTTACAAAGTCATCAAAAATCAGTATTGATACATCAAATTGATTAATATAACTAAGATATTACTATATATAGAAGTTTAACTCCTTTTCTTCAGGCCGATGATCCGGTATATAGTGAGGAAGGCCTGTATCAATTACTATCCTAATTGGGACAGGAATGATGTAGTATCATAGAGCCATCAAAAATTAGTGATGGCGATCAAAATTGGTACTACAGTGCACTGATAATGATAGATTCAAACAGGGAACAAGGACATTAAGGGTGAAGCTCCACCTAGTTGAAACTGGGACTTGATCTTCATATTTTGCATGGCATAAAAACAAAACCCAGTGAAAAATGTAGCTGCAAGTGACAAATATTGTTGCTTGAACTGACCGAGGACGGTCAAGATTCATGAAAAGGGGAGATAATGAGCCGTCAATATGACCACCATATGAAAGATAACATATGGACCCCATAAATTCATTTTCATGCACAATAGCTATGGAACATATGAAGAATCTCAGAATAAATGTTGCAAACCTTTGAATCAAATCTATATGCACCCGGCCACAAGATCTAGGCCTGCTAGGCCAGGGACTAGTCTAGACTCTGAACCGAACCAAGGTAACATGTCCATATTTGGCAAGTCTGACCCAGGACCTATATTAGAACCTTCCAGAAGCCTAAACTAGAACGTTCTAGAACCGGATCAGTGGATCAGGTCACATCATCACGTATTATGTAATTAATTTGAGAGTAGTATATAAGGAGGCCTGTAAAACCCTAGATTAATAGATTAGCCCCCCCTGGGTGTGCCTACTACCATTGTCACATCAGTCGGGTTTTGTCACACTTCACATATTGTCAGGTTAAGATAAACGTCAGGTTAGGTTAAGTGCAAGTGCAAGTGCTAGGAGAGTAGAGCCATATTGCTCCTCTCAAATTTCAACTCCTCACCCAACATCTGCTGTTTTCCAGTTCATCACAGTGAAAACTCCAATACAAGCTTATACAACATTCCAACTGTCAACTGATACTAACCAGAACATCTGAATCCGAGGGCCAGGTTTGGTTTGAACCCGGACCGGACCGGACTGAACGCGCGTTCGGCGTTCAGGTTTGGCCAAGGCCGTTTCCAAACCAAACCTGGCCCTCGGTTCGGCCAGGTTCAGCCGTTTTCAGTCCAAAAATGCCAGTTCGGGGCTGGTCCGAACCGCTGTTCAGCGAAATCCCGTTTTGAACCGACCCGGCGTTCCGGCGTTCCGGCGTTCCGGCGTTCGGCCGAAAAGGGCCAAGAACCAGACCGAACCGGACTTGGTCATCACTAGATGCGTGACATCAGCAGCCGAGACCTCTGGTCTTGGTGGGTGTGGCATGGTCACGTGTATGGGTTTGATTGATTGATTGGTGGGTGGTAAGTCGCGTACTTAGATGGCTGTCTGTTCTGTAGCTAGGTATAGTGCTTGGAGGTGCACTGTGCGGGCTGAACCAAGGCCTGAATCCTGTACCTTTTTATGTTATTTGTAGCCAGCCTGGAAGAACGAGGCGGGTATTGCAGAGCCAGGCGACCGACTCAGTCTGGACCGGACATCCAACAGTTTTGCCGAGGGCCTGGTGCTAGTCCGGGCCGGGTCCCACAGTGGCTGCGCCGCAAACGATGGTCGCCGGCATCAGCGAATCGTTGGCTGGTGTAACGCTAACTGGCCTGGCCAGCCGACACGCAGAGCGGGGATGATAAAGTACTTAGTATGACTGCTGCATTGTGCAGCATGTCGGGAATGCCTGCAGGCCACACGGTGTCACGGTCGGCCGTCAGATGGCTTATAAGCGGCCCTGGCGCTTGTAAGATGTCACCGGCCCCTTGGACTCTGACCGCGGTTTGGGGTTCTCCCTGGCGGTGGTCCAGAGCGTGTCGGCCCTTACTGCTGCGTCGGCCATCACTGCATCGGCCATTATCGGATCAGCCATTACCGCATCAGCCATTACTGCATCAGCCATTATTGCATCGGCCATTACTGCGTCGGCCTTTTGCACACGTGACGCTTGCAAGATTCGGAGTCGGTCCGACTCAAGCCACGGCTGCCTAAGTTCGGTCTGGCACTGGCATTGCTGCATATTGCAACCCACACCAGGGTGTCGGCGGCATTTGTTATTGTTAATGTCACAGCGTTACACTGTTTCAGAACACTGCTTACTCAGCAATTGTCTGAGTAACACTAACAGGCGGCGAACCAGCAGCATAGCACAGTCGGTCTACCAGCTGTCTGGATGGCATTGTAAGGGCAACCCTGGAGACTCCGACGAAAAGCCTAGCAGGGGAGGATCCAAGACGTGAATAAAAGCTACAGGAAATACACGGAGGGACCGACCTAGCAGGGGAGGATCCAAAGAGAAGAAACTCTAAGGGTCTGCCTGCTAGGGCGCCAACTATATACTGGTCGTCCGTAACTGCCGACGTAGAGCGCAGAAAGCCTGAGCTGAGCGGCGTTGCAGGCTCTGTCCCAAGGTGATCGTTGGGAGGGTCTTGACGGATCAGTGATTGTGCGGGCGAAGGAGGCCGAGGACGAGGGTTGGGGTAGGTCGGAGCGTCCGAGGGGGCGCCGGTCGGATGTGCCTCGGATGCGCTCGGATGGTCTGAAGGAGGCCGAAGTGGGGGTTCCCCTGACAGGCATATGACTATGGTCAGGCCCAGTTTCAATGGGCCTTGAAGTTAACTTGAGCTTAGGTTGGACTTGCACCAACTCCAAGCCTCAAGACTGGTCTGGTGTGATGCGTGACATCAGGTATCAAAAGCTTTGGCTTGGGCTAGCACCGTCACGTGGGGGAGTTCAATGTTGAGTCGTGGTGATTATTTACTTGCTTGCTTGCTTGGTGTGTGGGGGGAGCTGGGGGGAGGGAATACTGACCCATTTCGATCAATTCAGCGGGCCTGTGACCCGTGACCGTTTGGCCGAAATGTCCACTCGGCCACAGGCCGAATTTCGCGTGACCTATTACCCGATTGGGAAGTTCGGCGCGCCGCAGGCAGGCGCCGAAAATTTCGAAATCTTCCCGATTAGGACAGTTTGGGACCAAAAGATTTGGCTGTGACCCGTGACCCGCCGAAATATTTCGGCCAAAAAATCCGATGTGACCGTGACCCGCCTAATTGAATGAAATAGGTCAGTATCCTACACTGATCTGGAAGTCGCAGGTATTGGCCCTTGTTGCGTCACTGCCTCCGCGTCTTCCGTCCACACTTAAAGGGCTCAGTGTGATGGGAAGGTCATCCCGGCAGTCCGACGCGGACACAGTGATTGCGCCGAACGCGAACCGGGGGTGCCCGACCCCGACAGGCTGCTGGCGCAGTTGCGCCACGCTGCCCGTCAATGCATCATATCATGATTGAGGTTCCGCTCCTGCAGCTGAGGTATTAGACCATGCCCATATGCACATCTCTTTGTAAAAATCCACGAGGCTCTTCAGTGCTGATCTCAGTGGATCACTGGGCATTGGAGTGAAGGAGACAGATGATGGTGTCCGACTAGGACACAGACAGGCTACGTGTGGAGCTAGCTCCGCCGCTGGTATCTGTCGCCGCACGCGGGACCATTGATGCATCCACACATTAATTTGGCAATTAAGCAGCTCAAGGCACATAAGACGCTCTCCCGGGGCTAACGAACAGCGTCCCCTGGCAGGAGACGAGATGCAGGACCCGGGACCAGTCCGGTGCCCCACCGACGTCAACAAAACGGGTACGCAGGTGGGTCCCCATCCGCGACGCACCTGCCGGGCGGGCTGAGGAGTGCGCCGCCGCGCCCGGACGGCATGTCCGTGATCCCGCAGAACATGGGCCGCGGGGGATAGATGCTTGAGGGTCGAATGCAGATGCAGTATGGTGGAACACACTGTCGGTTGATCAGTGCTTTCAGAAGACCGATAAGGTGGAAGAGCACACTGAGCATTGGAGAAGTATACAGTGCGGCTTCTCCGAGGTCAATCTGCTGCGCGCATCATTTGGAGGCGCTAATGGACAGCGTTGTTGCCCACGGGCTGCATCGCATGAATACCGGTGCAGAGTGGAGGAATAAAGATAGCGCACTGCTTGCGCAAACAGCCCATGTCCGTGTTGTTGCTCCACCGCTCCAGAACATCTTGATGAAGACGCCAATGACGTCAGGGCAGCTCGAACACGCCTCCGAGTTAGGATGCTCTTCAGCGGCGCGTCGTCGAAGTTGATGTCGATGCGCCGGTCGGCAGCTAAGATCGTCGTGGGGAAGCTGACGCGGCCGCAGCGATAGCATCCACGGCCCGGCCACAGTTGGGCATAAGCCAACCGCAAGCGCGGCGGCCACCAATCCGCGGGATCGGAGTAGCCTGGCAGGCGCCTGGTGTGATATTGTGTCAGGTGTACGGATTATCCTCCATAGCGCTGAGGCGGATGGCAAGCAGCACCACGGGGCACGATCGTCTCCGGATGGCCAGCGCGCAGACCCGTTAGCGTGAGCTTTCAAGTTGCGTCGACGTTTGATTTGCCAAGTCCGGACCCACAGAGTCGGAATCGATGCGCCGGTGTAAGTCCTGTGTTAGCAATTTCGTCTCAGCGGAGAGTCTCAATACAGATTTAGACTCTCGAATAAGTTGGCATCCAGAGAAGGAGTTGTTGGGGCATGTGTATCGGCTAGTGTTGCGTAGATCTGCCCCTGAGGCTGGCATTTTGCATCGAGACGAGTTAATTCGTGTCCTCGACAGTGCTGTTGCACACACGCTGCATAGTTATTAGTATAAATACCGGACCGGAGTGGAGGAACAAATCCGAAGATGACCACTCTCCAGCGGCAGGTCCATATGCTGGAAGATGATGATCATTGTCGATGTGCGCAAGATGGTGCTGACCGAGTTGGGCGTCAGGAAGCTGAGGTGGCTGCGGCGCGGGCATCAAAGGACTGCCAGTGGTTGGGCACAAGCCAAGGTCCAAGCTTGCAGCGGAGGAGGAGAATCCAGTATGGCCCAGACCACATTTTGCATACCGCGGGCAGCGGTCCAAGTTCGGTTGGGAAATCCGAGGCAGTTGCTAGTATTCCTGCTCGGGTAGAGCATACGGTCGATTTGATGACTGGTGTCTGAAGACAGAGAATAAGCTAGGATAAGAGTGGGCTTGTAAAAAAGGTGCGCGCTCGGTCAGCGATGTCGGGAAAGCGAGGACAGCGTAACACGCCAGGCAAAGATCTCCAGCAGCACAGTGTCGCCACAGATTTAGACTCCCGGAGAAGTTGGCGACTGGAGAAGGGGTGGTTGGCGCATGCGTATCGGTTAGTGTTGCCGTAGCATTGCGCCAGCTGGCGCCGCAGGTGTGCTGCAAAGGCTGGCATTGTGCGTCGAGATGGGCGTCAGGAACAAAAAGGGAGGCGATTGCGTAAGATGTGACTGGGCGATCACATCATGATTAGCTCCGCGCCGGGCACGCCGATTGGCTGGGCACACGTGTGCGCTGTCAATATGTGGCAGCGCTTTCCTCTCTTCACTTCCAGCTTGGCTGCAACTGGTCGCTCCATGTTTCCGAACGAACTCTTTCACGAAGTGCTCAAAGATGTGTCGCCCGCCCAGCTCAAGCTCGTCGCTCTTGCTTCTCGTCGCCTGCGCCTGCTTGCCCGCCCATTCCTCTACAGCAAGCTTGCCGTGAAGCCATATGCGCCCGCGGAGGAGCGCATTGCCTGGTCAGGCGGCGCCATCCTTAAGCTCCCACCTGCTCATGAGGTGGTGGATGCCATCGCAAAACTGGCCTTCTTCATGTCCCCCGCCATTGCGCCGTATGTGCACTGCATCAATGTCGCCTGGGAGGAAGTGAATGGCTTCGCCGAAAGAAGCAGAGACGCAGTATTCAACGATGTAGCCGGCACGCACACCATCTGTGACGTGCTATTCGCCGGCATCTCCAAGTTCGTTAACCTACGCAAATTCTATGGCCACAGTCTCATATTCACGCTCTCTGCGCCGCCAACCTTGCGCAGGTCCGCGGCCCGATTGAGCTGGATCTCTTTGCCTGTTCTGTGGACTCCGAGATCCAGGCATTCCTTCGTGCCGCTATTAACGCACTCGACATCCGTATCCGTGTCTCAAGCGTCAAAGTCGCCACCTCGGCAGCATACAGTCCCACGTGCACGCTCTCAGAATGGTTCGCGCTCTTTGAGCCCATCACACTCTCCGCGGTCAGCCTGGACATGGATCAACCAGTGGAAGGGCTTACGAGTGTGCTACCTCACGTAAAACACCTGGCGCTTAGACTCTCCGAGGGCTGCGGGCGCGTTGCTAACCTACTCTGGCTGTGTGCAGCTGCAAGCGGCCTTTCCCGCAGTTGAACCGAACCAAGGTAACATGTCCATATTTGGCAAGTCTGACCCAGGACCTATATTAGAACCTTCCAGAAGCCTAAACTAGAACGTTCTAGAACCGGATCAGTGGATCAGGTCACATCATCACGTATTATGTAATTAATTTGAGAGTAGTATATAAGGAGGCCTGTAAAACCCTAGATTAATAGATTAGCCCCCCCTGGGTGTGCCTACTACCATTGTCACATCAGTCGGGTTTTGTCACACTTCACATATTGTCAGGTTAAGATAAACGTCAGGTTAGGTTAAGTGCAAGTGCAAGTGCTAGGAGAGTAGAGCCATATTGCTCCTCTCAAATTTCAACTCCTCACCCAACATCTGCTGTTTTCCAGTTCATCACAGTGAAAACTCCAATACAAGCTTATACAACATTCCAACTGTCAACTGATACTAACCAGAACATCTGAATCCGAGGGCCAGGTTTGGTTTGAACCCGGACCGGACCGGACTGAACGCGTTCGGCGTTCAGGTTTGGCCAAGGCCGTTTCCAAACCAAACCTGGCCCTCGGTTCGGCCAGGTTCAGCCGTTTTCAGTCCAAAAATGCCAGTTCGGGGCTGGTCCGAACCGGTGTTCAGCGAAATCCCGTTTTGAACCGACCCGGCGTTCCGGCGTTCGGCGTTCGGCCGAAAAGGGCCAAGAACCAGACCGAACCGGACTTGGTCATCACTAGATGCGTGACATCAGCAGCCGAGACCTCTGGTCTTGGTGGGTGTGGCATGGTCACGTGTATGGGTTTGATTGATTGATTGGTGGGTGGTAAGTCGCGTACTTAGATGGCTGTCTGTTCTGTAGCTAGGTATAGTGCTTGGAGGTGCACTGTGCGGGCTGAACCAAGGCCTGAATCCTGTACCTTTTTATGTTATTTGTAGCCAGCCTGGAAGAACGAGGCGGGTATTGCAGAGCCAGGCGACCGACTCAGTCTGGACCGGACATCCAACAGTTTTGCCGAGGGCCTGGTGCTAGTCCGGGCCGGGTCCCACAGTGGCTGCGCTTCGCAAACGATGGTCGCCGGCATCAGCGAATCGTTGGCTGGTGTAACGCTAACTGGCCTGGCCAGCCGACACGCAGAGCGGGGATGATAAAGTACTTAGTATGACTGCTGCATTGTGCAGCATGTCGGGAATGCCTGCAGGCCACACGGTGTCACGGTCGGCCGTCAGATGGCTTATAAGCGGCCCTGGCGCTTGTAAGATGTCACCGGCCCCTTGGACTCTGACCGCGGTTTGGGGTTCTCCCTGGCGGTGGTCCAGAGCGTGTCGGCCCTTACTGCTGCGTCGGCCATCACTGCATCGGCCATTATCGGATCAGCCATTACCGCATCAGCCATTACTGCATCAGCCATTATTGCATCGGCCATTACTGCGTCGGCCTTTTGCACACGTGACGCTTGCAAGATTCGGAGTCGGTCCGACTCAAGCCACGGCTGCCTAAGTTCGGTCTGGCACTGGCATTGCTGCATATTGCAACCCACACCAGGGTGTCGGCGGCATTTGTTATTGTTAATGTCACAGCGTTACACTGTTTCAGAACACTGCTTACTCAGCAATTGTCTGAGTAACACTAACAGGCGGCGAACCAGCAGCATAGCACAGTCGGTCTACCAGCTGTCTGGATGGCATTGTAAGGGCAACCCTGGAGACTCCGACGAAAGCCTAGCAGGGGAGGATCCAAGACGTGAATAAAAGCTACAGGAAATACACGGAGGGACCGACCTAGCAGGGGAGGATCCAAAGAGAAGAAACTCTAAGGGTCTGCCTGCTAGGGCGCCAACTATATACTGGTCGTCCGTAACTGCCGACGTAGAGCGCAGAAAGCCTGAGCTGAGCGGCGTTGCAGGCTCTGTCCTAAGGTGATCGTTGGGAGGGTCTTGACGGATCAGTGATTGTGCGGGCGAAGGAGGCCGAGGACGAGGGTTGGGGTAGGTCGGAGCGTCCGAGGGGGCGCCGGTCGGATGTGCCTCGGATGCGCTCGGATGGTCTGAAGGAGGCCGAAGTGGGGGTTCCCCTGACAGGCATATGACTATGGTCAGGCCCAGTTTCAATGGGCCTTGAAGTTAACTTGAGCTTAGGTTGGACTTGCACCAACTCCAAGCCTCAAGACTGGTCTGGTGTGATGCGTGACATCAGGTATCAAAAGCTTTGGCTTGGGCTAGCACCGTCACGTGGGGGAAGTTCAATGTTGAGTCGTGGTGATTATTTACTTGCTTGCTTGCTTGGTGTGTGGGGGAGCTGGGGGAGGGAATACTGACCCATTTCGATCAATTCAGCGGGCCTGTGACCCGTGACCGTTTGGCGAAATGTCCACTCGGCCACAGGCCGAATTTCGCGTGACCTATTACCCGATTGGGAAGTTCGGCGCGCCGCAGGCGCCGAAAATTTCGAAAATCTTCCCGATTAGGACAGTTTGGGACCAAAAGATTTGGCTGTGACCCGTGACCCGCCGAAATATTTCGGCCAAAAAATCCGATGTGACCGTGACCCGCCTAATTGAATGAAATAGGTCAGTATCCTACACTGATCTGGAAGTCGCAGGTATTGGCCCTTGTTGCGTCACTGCCTCCGCGTCTTCCGTCCACACTTAAAGGGCTCAGTGTGATGGGAAGGTCATCCCGGCAGTCCGACGCGGACACAGTGATTGCGCCGAACGCGAACCGCGGTGCCCGACCCCGACAGGCTGCTGGCGCAGTTGCGCCACGCTGCCCGTCAATGCATCATATCATGATTGAGGTTCCGCTCCTGCAGCTGAGGTATTAGACCATGCCCATATGCACATCTCTTTGTAAAAATCCACGAGGCTCTTCAGTGCTGATCTCAGTGGATCACTGGGCATTGGAGTGAAGGAGACAGATGATGGTGTCCGACTAGGACACAGACAGGCTACGTGTGGAGCTAGCTCCGCCGCTGGTATCTGTCGCCGCACGCGGGGACCATTGATGCATCCACACATTAATTTGGCAATTAAGCAGCTCAAGGCACATAAGACGCTCTCCCGGGGCTAACGAACAGCGTCCCTGGCAGGAGACGAGATGCAGGACCCGGGACCAGTCCGGTGCCCCACCGACGTCAACAAAACGGTACGCAGGTGGGTCCCCATCCGCGACGCACCTGCCGGGCGGGCTGAGGAGTGCGCCGCCCCGCGCGGACGGCATGTCCGTGATCCCGCAGAACATGGGCCGCGGGGATAGATGCTTGAGGGTCGAATGCAGATGCAGTATGGTGGAACACACTGTCGGTTGATCAGTGCTTTCAGAAGACCGATAAGGTGGAAGAGCACACTGAGCATTGGAGAAGTATACAGTGCGGCTTCTCCGAGGTCAATCTGCTGCGCGCATCATTTGGAGGCGCTAATGGACAGCGTTGTTGCCCACGGGCTGCATCGCATGAATACCGGTGCAGAGTGGAGGAATAAAGATAGCGCACTGCTTGCGCAAACAGCCCATGTCCGTGTTGTTGCTCCACCGCTCCAGAACATCTTGATGAAGACGCCAATGACGTCAGGGCAGCTCGAACACGCCTCCGAGTTAGGATGCTCTTCAGCGGCGCGTCGTCGAAGTTGATGTCGATGCGCCGGTCGGCAGCTAAGATCGTCGTGGGGAAGCTGACGCGGCCGCAGCGATAGCATCCACGGCCCGGCCACAGTTGGGCATAAGCCAACCGCAAGCGCGGCGCCACCAATCCGCGAATCGGTAGCCTGGCAGGCGCCTGGTGTGATATTGTGTCAGGTGTACGGATTATCCTCCATAGCGCTGAGGCGGATGGCAAGCAGCACCACGGGGCACGATCGTCTCCGGATGGCCAGCGCGCAGACCCGTTAGCGTGAGCTTTCAAGTTGCGTCGACGTTTGATTTGCCAAGTCCGGACCCACAGAGTCGGAATCGATGCGCCGGTGTAAGTCCTGTGTTAGCAATTTCGTCTCAGCGGAGAGTCTCAATACAGATTTAGACTCTCGAATAAGTTGGCATCCAGAGAAGGAGTTGTTGGGGCATGTGTATCGGCTAGTGTTGCGTAGATCTGCCCCTGAGGCTGGCATTTTGCATCGAGATGAGTTAATTCGTGTCCTCGACAGTGCTGTTGCACACACGCTGCATAGTTATTAGTATAAATACCGGACCGGAGTGGAGGAACAAATCCGAAGATGACCACTCTCCAGCGGCAGGTCCATATGCTGGAAGATGATGATCATTGTCGATGTGCGCAAGATGGTGCTGACCGAAGTTGGGCGTCAGGAAGCTGAGGTGGCTGCGGCGCGGGCATCAAAGGACTGCCAGTGGTTGGGCACAAGCCAAGGTCCAAGCTTGCAGCGGGAGGAGAATCCAGTATGGCCCAGACCACATTTTGCATACCGCGGGCAGCGGTCCAAGTTCGGTTGGGAAATCCGAGGCAGTTGCTAGTATTCCTGCTCGGGTAGAGCATACGGTCGATTTGATGACTGGTGTCTGAAGACAGAGAATAAGCTAGGATAAGAGTGGGCTTGTAAAAAAGGTGCGCTCGGGTCAGCGATGTCGGGAAAGCGAGGACAGCGTAACACGCCAGGCAAAGATCTCCAGCAGCACAGTGTCGCCACAGATTTAGACTCCCGGAGAAGTTGGCGACTGGAGAAGGGGTGGTTGGCGCATGCGTATCGGTTAGTGTTGCCGTAGCATTGCGCCAGCTGGCGCCGCAGGTGTGCTGCAAAGGCTGGCATTGTGCGTCGAGATGGGCGTCAGGAACAAAAAGGGAGGCGATTGCGTAAGATGTGACTGGGCGATCACATCATGATTAGCTCCGCGCCGGGCACGCCGATTGGCTGGGCACACGTGTGCGCTGTCAATATGTGGCAGCGCTTTCCTCTCTTCACTTCCAGCTTGGCTGCAACTGGTCGCTCCATGTTTCCGAACGAACTCTTTCACGAAGTGCTCAAAGATGTGTCGCCCGCCCAGCTCAAGCTCGTCGCTCTTGCTTCTCGTCGCCTGCGCCTGCTTGCCCGCCCATTCCTCTACAGCAAGCTTGCCGTGAAGCCATATGCCCCGCGGAGGAGCGCATTGCCTGGTCAGGCGGCGCCATCCTTAAGCTCCCACCTGCTCATGAGGTGGTGGATGCCATCGCAAAACTGGCCTTCTTCATGTCCCCCCGCCATTGCGCCCGTATGTGCACTGCATCAATGTCGCCTGGGAGGAAGTGAATGGCTTCGCCGAAAGAAGCAGAGACGCAGTATTCAACGATGTAGCCGGCACGCACACCATCTGTGACGTGCTATTCGCCGGCATCTCCAAGTTCGTTAACCTACGCAAATTCTATGGCCACAGTCTCATATTCACGCTCTCTGCGCCGCCAACCTTGCAGGGTCCGCGGCCCGATTGAGCTGGATCTCTTTGCCTGTTCTGTGGACTCCGAGATCCAGGCATTCCTTCGTGCCGCTATTAACGCACTCGACATCCGTATCCGTGTCTCAAGCGTCAAAGTCGCCACCTCGGCAGCATACAGTCCCACGTGCACGCTCTCAGAATGGTTCGCGCTCTTTGAGCCCATCACACTCTCCGCGGTCAGCCTGGACATGGATCAACCAGTGGAAGGGCTTACGAGTGTGCTACCTCACGTAAAACACCTGGCGCTTAGACTCTCCGAGGGCTGCGGCGCGTTGCTAACCTACTCTGGCTGTGTGCAGCTGCAAGCGGCCTTTCCCTCAGTTGAGCAGCTTAGTGTCGAGGCGGCACTCTATGTGGACGATCCGGGGCTGCCGTGGGATGGCCCTAACGGCGGCGAACCGTTGTTTCCCGCTGTATTCAAGCTCACGACCACGTATGAAGCCAGTGAAGCTTTACCCCTCCTCCTGCGGATTGCACCGTCTATCCACACATTGCATGTCGAAAACGCTGATGCCACAAGCTTAGTGTCCGTGCTGCAGCGCAATAGGCAGTGCATCCCCGTGACAATCACGACACTCACCCTCGAATGCGACTCGGAGGACGGCGATCTTGCCGTGTGGGGGCGGTCTTTGCACATTTTCCGCACCTGCATACCCTCGACTTCACCGTAACGATGCTGTCCGGACGCGTGCCCGCCGTAAGTGAATGTCTCCTAAGTGTCGTCATCCGAACTGTGCCCATACCCTACTCAATACTATCACAGCCTGCCGCCTTCCTCACGGGCTTCCCGGCTAGTCTTCCCTTGGGTTTGCAGCGGCTCGAAGTCAAGTACTCGGACACGAGTATGTTCTCTCGCCGTGGGCCCCGGAGCGGTTCCTCGTCCGACACCTTGGTGATGCAGACAGGACAAGTGCTACGGAGGCAGCTGCTTCGCCGTTGCCCCAATCTGAGCTGGATTTCGATACTTGCACCACCCTTCCATCTCAACCTCCAGTGGACAAAGGACGCATAATCATGATATAGACACATACGAATTGAGCACACCAGATCACAAAAGATATTCAATATTGATAAACGAGAGAATGAGTGGCATTTGTATTCTTCCTTACTTGAGCTGATCTTGTGGTCAAAGGAAAGATAGGGGTGATATTGCACCGAGTCAAAGGATGCCCTGATCCAGCGGCGGGCGACCATACGTCTCCTACACCAACATCATTAGTGCATTATCCACCTCATCATTGGATAGAGAAATACGCACCGGCTCCTGCGGGCGGTTACCCAACACAGCCTCGATCCGCGCCAACACCGCAGCATCCAGCTTGGGCAGGACCTCAAGCGCGCCGAGGTTCGCCTCGAGCTGTGCGACGGAGGACACGCCGAGGATGACTGTGGAAGTGTGGCGGTGCGCCGCAACCCACGCGAGCGCCAGCGCGGTTCCGCCCAGAGTTCAGCAAGTCGGGGAGAAACGACGCACCCGCAGCAATTTGGCTGAGGAGACGCACTTTCCAAAGCAGCTCTTCGCCCTGGGGACCCTCCGTCGCCCCAGAAACATGGGCACGGTGGCGAAGCGCGTGCCGTCTGGGATGCCCTCGTTGTACTAGCAAAGTTAGTTTACGTGTTAGAGGGGTTGAGGAGGATATACCTTCCCCGTCAGCAGTCCGCCCTGCAGTGCAGAGAATGCGGTTGTGCCCAGGCCGTACTTGGCGTACAAAGGGCTACAAAGTCAGCATTAGCTACTGCTGAAGTTTGATGGTTGCCCACGCACGCGCGTATTCCTTCTCCGGACGTTCGCGGTGGAACATGCTATCGTCTCCTCAGCATTATTTCGAAGGAAGAAAGAAGATGGCGCAGACTTGTGCTTGCACTGCTCCGCGATCGGCGCGATGAGGTTTAAGCGCGTGGCAACATCTGTGCTGCGGGTAAGCGACGGGAGGTCTCGGGAGAGGTACACGCTCACGATGCGCCTCCTCGATCTGGTGCGCGCTCCACTCGGAGGTGCCCCAGTAGAAAGCCTGCGTGTGAATCTTAGTGGATATGGATAGACAAAATCCACCACTCACCCAGCCCTGGTCGATAACATAGTTAAATGCGCGGACGATCTCCTCCATCGGAACTAGCCTGCGTCAGTTGACCTCCTTATGGCGAATGTAAGAAACCCACCGGTGGTATCGCAACGATGCGCGAAGATGACGTCGACATAGTCCATCTGGAGCCGTCGCAAACAAGCCTTCGTGCCCTCGATAACGCTGTTGCCAGTCAGAGTTGTAGGAAGGAAAGGAAGGTGGCGCACTGTTTGTGCGACAGCCCCGTGTCGTTCGGGCCCGTGCCTGGCTCGTGGCTCCAGAATATCTTGGTTGAGATGACGAGGTCCGTGCGGCGCCAGCCAAGTTCTTTGATAGCGTGTCCCCTGATTTTGCTGGAGTCAGAGAAAGCGTGGTCAGAAGGGAATCTCAGGGAACGCACATTTCGCGCTCAGCCGCACCTTTCTGGTAGTCCTCCAGGGTGTCGAACATGTTGATCCCATTCTCGAAGGCGGCCTGCATGATGTCCTTGACGCTCTCGCCGACGACGGAGCCTCCGAGGGTGAGCCCTGTCGAGAGCTCAGCTAAAGCCAATGGGGAATGCGCAAAGACGGACAGCCGCCGAGAGAAGAGAGCGGCACGCCGCAGACCGCTGGGGCCCAACCGGCGGAAGGGCATCGCTTTTGCGTCGAAGACGGGGACTGGAGAGGACATGGGGGCAGGTGGAGAGGAGTGGAATGGGAATCGATTGCAGCATCGGCGAACGGGCCGGTGGTGTCTGCGGAAGGCGGAGCGCCCGTCGGTGGGGGCAGTAGACCTATTAGTGAAATGAGCGATTGGCTCTGCGTGATGAGCAAGACATGGGTAACGCACCGTGAAAAACTTGAACACGCGTAGCGACTATCAGGACCCAGTTACGCGGACGAAATAGCACACGCACCTTGTCCCCGCCTTCGGTTGTGCCCTGCTGCTTGCCATCCGGGCCGTCCGCGGGCTGATTTCACGCCGCTTGTTTCCGCCCAGTAGAGGCCGCCACCCTGGGTGTCAGACTCGCCAGCGAAAAGTGAGGGATTACTGGGGAGTAGATCAGCGAAATAGAGACTGAATGCACAACACGCACCTCAAGCCACGCCAAATCGACCGTCGCAGCCCATCCCTGCTCCTACTCGCGCTGTGGCTCAAGCATAGCATTCGTGCCGCGCTCCGACCAGGGGCGGGACCGTCTCCAGCGCATGGATGGAAGGAGAAGACAAGGCGTGGCTGCTTACGTGGCACTGGCGATCGGCATCAGGTCCGGGCTCGGCGGCCGTGACATCAATCTCTGGTTTCTTTCCTCCGCTCCACGACGACGATGCGCTTGCACGACGATACCTAGCGCACCCTGCGGGGCCACTCCCGCACGAACGACAATCCGAGGCCCAATTTCTCTGGTGCATTTCTACTCCAGACATCGCCCTGCTCGTTCTCATAACTCGGGCCGGCAGTGCGTCCAGGACTATGGTCGAATGCCACTCCCCGTGCTCGTCAGCTTTCTTGCTCCACCCGCTTTGCGCCGCGCCGCCGCCGCCGCGTTGCTAGCCGTTGCTGCGCTGCATCTACAAGTTTGCCACCCCCCACGGCTCTTCCTTCGCCTTAGAAATCCAGCCCTCGGGCCGGTCCATATATCCCCTGGTGTGTAGCTCCGGTCGCGCGTTCGCCTCGCGGACCGGCTCTTGCGCGACACGTCAACGACACTGGCCCGCGCTTTTGCTTCCTTGCCGCCAGTATCTTGACGCCCACGACAATTGTACTTAACGCCTGAATCTACGGATCCTCTAGTTTGTCGTCCACTCAACGTGCACTTACCAGCAAGCTCTTCCGCACTGAGCTGTCCCCCCCGCATGACTGTGTTTTCGGCAACGGTCATTTGATGCTTGTCATATCTATTCGACAACATGCTGGAATGCCCTGTCGTCTTACCAATCAAAGAAATATTATCGAAGTTAGGCATGCACGAGTCCAAACACATGTCCGAGTCGGCGATAGATTCAATCGCTGGTCCACTGCAAGTCCAGGAATGACCCACGGATAACTATCTGCCGTGAGACCGCCACACCCTTTCAGTAGTTCTGCCTGGAGCTCATCCGCGCTTGGAAGACGGCTCAATCCCACTCTTCCCGTTTGCCCCCCGGGAAGGACAGCCCTTGAGGACCAAATATGGACACGGAGACTTTCGAGAGTGGGCGGAAGGATGGTCGATAGGCTGGCGAGGAAGTGAGGGGCCTGGAGAACGGTGTTGATAGGATCAAGGCCGCAGATAACAGGACAGAATTCACCTCGCTTGGCCGAGAATCACCGCTGGACTCTTTGACACGGAAATCGAGGGTGCGCAGGTTCGGGAAGAAGGCAAGGATCCCGGACCAAAGGGAGTAATTGCCATTATCCGACTGCAATGCTACGTTAGTTATCGTGGGCGGAATATACCTCTCGATGCGCTGGAGCGTAAACAGCAGTCTCCCGGCAGCTTCATTCCAAATCTTCAGTTTGTTCACAAATGGTGTGCATGGGAGAACTGCAGGCAACACTTTGCAGGCTGTGGTCAGCTCGCGCACACACGGAAGCACACAAGCTGGCTCGCTCGCGGCCATCTCTGTGTTATAAGGCCCATCGATGACCTGAACGCACAGCTGTTCGAGTCCCGGGAAGGTGCGCGGCAGCTGCTCGATGCCAGAGTGGGTTAACACCAATGAATTCTGGATCCGCAATACAAGATGTCGCACCCAGGGAACACGACATCTTCGGCGACACAACCTGGCAAGGCTGAGCAGACGCTTGTCAATGCACCAAGTGAACTTGACCAGCATGGCAAGATCGAGGATGTGAATCCATGACCAGAGATCCCCTTCTGGCTCCGAATCTCCAATCGCAAATCGGAAAACCAACTCAGAGACGGGAAGTCAGATATCGAGTGCACAGGAAGCTGCAGGAAACGCACCAGCGGCACCACTCTTCCACCACATCATTCTCTCGTCCCGCGGCCGCCGCTCACTCCTGAACTAGGCTTGACGGAGCAACGCCCTTGCACGAACAGTATATACCACCAGCCACGGTATGGCTTGCCAAAGCGGTCCCCACCCGGGCCGTCGCGGGTCAGGAGAACATCTGTCCAATGAGCCCAGGACCCTGCGCGGAGCGGAGCTAGCGGGGAACGACCCCGAGCGAGTCGAGCGGGGCATCAGGACGGTGCAGGCCTTCGCGTTGAGGGTTAGGGTCACGCTGGCAGACGGCCTTCTTCGCGGTGGGTCCCTCCGCTGTGTCGGCTGTGCGTGCGGGACTTATCTGCGGAGGTGTAGCTGAGCAAGCGGCACCACCCCGACGTGCCCGGCCACCAGTCGACGCCGGCGTTCCACGAGGTTGCGGAGGCGTATAATGTCCTTCGACGCCGGCGTTCCACGAGGTTGCGGAGGCGTATAATGTCCCTGCGGGACGCGGTACTAGGTGTGCCGCATACGGTTGATTTCGTGTGCTTCACAGAACTGAGGAGACTGTGACAGACGCGCATATGACAACACGCTTCCGTGTGAGAAGTGGACGCACTTGAAGGCACTGATAACTTGGAGGATTCCGATTCAATAGTTTACAGAATATTTTCCACTAGAAGGACTACCAATCATTGTCATATTTCCCTGGGGCGCCCGCTGAGCGACGCTCCGCAAGCATTTTATCCACGCGCTCCCAGAACCCCGCACTAGTCGCGCCGCCTGTCCACTCATCCTGCCACTCCGGCCAGCCGATCCCCTGGTGGACCAGGAGGCACGCAGGGTGCTCTATGAGGCGTTCGTCGAGCGGCACCTTCCCAACGCGCTGGTAGGACAGGACGAATACATTCAACCGCCGATGTGGATCCGACAGCACGTCCAGCAACATGTCGAGCGGTGGGGCGTCCCTCTGCAGAATGTCGTGGTACCACTCCTTTGTATCGATGGCGAGATGCGTCAGCGCACGAAGCGCCAGAAGCGGCGGCCAGACTTGCGGCCAGCGGTGGTAGAACGACAGGTGGAGGTGTGTGATGCGCGTGAGCGCGGAGAGGTCGGGAGATGCGGTCATCATGTAGAGCGAGAGCAGGTTCGTGGTGAGCCGCCGGAGGTTGGGCAGAGTTCCGAGCACGTCTGCCGTGCTAAAATATGAGACCACGCGGTAGAATGACAACATCTTGGAGGTGGGGGCAGGAGTTCAGAATACTGTTAGTCTCAGACGAGGAGAGCTCTCCGTCGAGACGCAGACCGGTCGACTGCGCGATGAATGCCTGCCGGCGGGGGGTCTTCGATGAGCGCCCTGAAGGCAGACGGCGACAAGACTGGGAATGGTGTATTGAGAGTCGGACCAGCCTCCGGATCCCGAAGACTCAAGACGTTGTACAGCAGCGGCTCCACACTGGCGGCCACAGCTGGTCAGCGAGAGAAACGGACCAAAGTACGCATTGCCGGACGCACCACTCTTTCACCCACCACGCTACGCGCATCAACACTGGGATGCCCCGCGGCCGCTGCAGCGCCGCCTCGCGGAAGATGTGCAGCTCGATCTCGCGGGGAAGGGCGGGTCGTCCATGAGAGTGAGAAGCAAGATGCGGGGATGAGTCAGCTGGCGACCGCGGGAATCAATCAACTGGAAGCGCCAGTGTTCCGCAAAATGCTGTATAACATCGCTGCAAGTGCCTACCAGCGAAAGACGCGACGCCGATGCGGGACAACGCTGTTGGCAGCCAGATGCCAGCGCATAGTGGACGACGCAGAGGATCGGTCGAATAACGGCGACTGCACCATTCTTGGGGGGAAAATTGGCAATATGTTGATTAGTAGTGCACGGATACAACAACGTCTATTACACTGACAATGGGTGAGCCCCAATTACTAGTATCAAGTGCACAACACACCTTGTCCCTCTGCACACGACAACCATGAGACCCGCCGAGACGGGTCAAGGAAGATAAAAAATTGTGCCACGACGACGGACAAATACGATGTACAAGGAGCCGCGTGCGCTGGCGCCCACCCGCCAGCCACATTTTATTTTTGAAGCGCCTGATCCCATGTCCATCCTGCCTCGAAAGCAGGCTGTTCCTTCCTCGACACCAGCGCGGGCCACCGAGGGCAGAATCGCAAGGTCGGCTCAGACCGTGTGGGGGGAAAGTGGGCGGAAAAGAAGGGCGATGACCCGTGTTTGGCGGGCGGCGCACGGACCATGCTGATGCACGTGCACAGGGAGCCATCAAATTCATGTCCGTGGACACGTTGGCCGTGAAGGTTTTTGGGCACCATTGTAGTCCTTTGAGCGCAGAATGCTGCACTGTGTCCTCCGATACCCGACTGTATTAAGCTGGAGAAGGAGCTTGAGAGCAAGACCTGTCTTTCAAGTTGAGCGCAGTGGCTTGGCATCCCAGTCGGCTGTCACACGCTCAGTGACGCTCTCACGCGGCAACCATTTCTCTCCTAACAACCGTGTTGCCCAACGAGCTCCTCCTCGACGTCTTCCGACGAGCGTCAAGGGATGACCTGCACAATGTCGCCCGTGCATCGCGGCGCTTCTGCTCTTTGGCTCGCACACTCCTACTCACCAACCTCTCGTTCCTGCCCTATACCTTTGACGACGGAGCAAACGCAGCAGTTGGAGGATAAACTGGGACTGTTTGGGTCGAATAGCGTGGCGCCGTCGTCAAGTGCATCTCTGTCAACCTGCTTAGCTGCTACTCTGGGTATTCGTACAAATTCAGCGATGTCAGGTTCAGCGACGAGGACGAGATTCATTCTATGCTCCATAGCGTACTCACGACACTCCCCCCGCTTGGCAATCTTCGCTACTTCAAGGCTGAACAGATAGAATTCACGACCGCGGCGCTTGGTGCGCTCGCCCAGCTACAATCACTCGAGACATTGTTCCTCATCAACTGTGCAATCCCCCCTTCTCTCGCCAGCTCTATGTTCCTCCAGAAAATATCCATCAGCAGCTTGATACTCGCCGACTGCAGCGAACCGAGCTCCTGGCTGAACCTTGTAGCCTCAGCGCGTTTGCGCGCTGCAGATACGATGGGAAGCAGCAGCGCCAAGTCTGGCATTACACTGCCAGGGCGGAATTGCCGTACTCCCGATATTCCTGAATACCACCCACCTCACAATTAGTATCAGAGGCTCGGAGACCAGTGAACTCGCCACCTTGCTCAACACCGCCTTTCCTAGGCTGGAGTCCCTGATACTCACGACCGACAACATTCCCTCCCCGGTAGCCCCTCCGGACCGCGATTTGCCATGCACATTCCGTACTTTGACACAGTTACAAGCCACGCTTGAGCTGGCATTGCTTATCCTTCCGCTGGCCAACATTGACAAGCTCACGCTACTGGGACCCGATCGCCAGCCCTGCTGCTCGCCCTTGCTGCCCTTCCTACGCACACTGGAGCAGTCACGGATCTGACGCTTGCAGTGCTAGAGGGGTGCGACACTAGCAGCAAGCTGGCATCCATAGCCAGCTACTTCCCTGCATTGGATCTTTTGAATGTCCACCTCGCATTTCACTATGGAGACGAATATGTACACTCGGTGGGTGCCTGCGATATCGACAAGTACAGTATGAGGGGTGACGAAATCAGTGGGACTGGGACTGGGCCACCCCAAACCAGTCCTACTGATCGAGTCCAATCCCACTGATCAGCCCTTAAGCAAGGGTGATCAGTGGGATTGATGCACTCGACGCATGCTTCCTATGACCTCGGGAATCAGCTCAGGATCAATTCACGAGCTGCGCAGCAGGCCTCCGCGGCAGCGTGGGGTCCGGGTGGAAAACCCCGGCCGCGCCGTAACTACGTGATAAAAAGCTCCAGAGCACCTAGGAAAGTGAGAGAGGGGAGGAGGGAAGAGAAGAGTGCTCCGCGCAGCGGGCCCTGCGGCGAGCAGAGGCCCCGGCAGGGTGGGTCCAGGGCAAGGCCCTCGTCCTCTCTATCGTTAACGTTTTCTTGTTTGCTGAGGCTCTCCAAATCCCCGTTAGATCCAACGACAACTGGGAAGGGAGCCTAACCCGGGAGCATTGCGCTGCTCGGACGCTCGCATGTCCCACGACAACAACTCGGACTACGGAAGCACATTCGTAGAGCAGCTTTGAGCTGATTAATCTCACAAAACTATGGATTGCACGCCTAATGTCCTCCCCCTTACACTTCATGTGACAGCCTTTCTTGATTACGGCGCAGACATTACTCCCGCTGGTATCTCGCTGGCGAGACGTCTCACTAAGCGTGCCAATGGAGACGCTGGCCCAGCTGTTTTTGGCTGGATCACAATTTCCAATGCTACAGCGTCTTTCGATTGCGGCGTCCGAGGGTGACTGGGAGTTGAAACGACTGCGAATCCTGGACGCACCGGAACTGCGATCCCTACAAATACTCTCAGTGGAGATCATTGCGCTGCATCCCTCCAAGGCGCCATTTGCACAGCTAACAACCTTGTACTTCAAACGCCTCGCTGGAGTCTCTGCTGCCTTGGACATCTTGAAGCACAGCAGCAGCCTTCAACAATTCTAGCCTGGTAATCACAATGGCTTTGTCTAGGAAAATTGTCTGACTTTGACCTCAGAGCGACGAACATCTAGTATGTAGTGCTTTTGAAGTTTTCTCGTTTAACCCTCCAAAGGCGCCGGCAATTATGACATGTAGATCACGCTTATCGAGATGGATTTCTGTATGGACGGCGCCATCCTTTCCCATTCGAAACTTCTGCTAAGCGTCAAACAGGACACCCCGACATACTCAAAATACGCGGAGATTATTGCCAGTGCGTCTACTTAACCTGCTGCTTGTACCCCACTGACCGCGCCCAGCATTGTGCGTCTGCGTCGAGCAGACCTCATCAGAGTCATCTGCCTCCATGGATGACTTCCCGCACGCATTTATCCAGGCGGTGGAAGCGTATTTCGCCCCAAATTCCGCTGCACGCACCTCTGTCAACAAAGAGACTGCCAAACTGTCCCCGTATGATTACCGGGAGATGCAGGACACGACGTCGGACTGTCCGTCCCGGCGCCCGGCCACCGCCAAGCTGATACATATAATATGTAGCACTTCCGGAGGACTTTTGAGCATCTTTGGGCTGTCCCAGCCTGCGGCTTGTGCTTCCCATCACCATCATGATCAGTCGTAAATCATGATCAGACACGGTCACGTGAGGCCAGGCTGGGTAATGCAGGGCAACAGGGGCTGCTGTGCTGGTGGTGGATTTGGGAGAAGGAAATAGGGTGTGTGGTTTCCACGTGCCCCGGGGCTCGCTGCCGGGCAGCCGGGTGACGCGTTTGGGGTGGGGCTGCGAGGGGGCGCAATGAGCAGGGCGGTCGAGAGCAAGGTGCAAGCAAAGCGGACGCGCATGGCGCACAGTGCGGGCTGGGTCTGGTGGGGGCCGCTCTGGCTTCCGGGGTGTTGCGCACTGCGAGAGGAAGAGGTACGCGTCATGGAGTTGTTGGGACGACGCAGAGGATATCGATAAGGAGGGCAATGATGGCAGGGGTGGGGGCGTGGGTGGGGGAGGGCGTCCAGTTTTTGTCTCTTTGCTGTCAGGGAATATCTTTTTGCTGCCAGGAAATAGCTTTCAAGTTTCGCTGTGAGGGAATTGCTTCTCGTGTTGATGCTGCCAGAGCCGCGCGGTCCAGCATGGATGAGGAGGATTGCTAGCCAGCTACACAGGTGATTCCTTGGTCGCTGAGCAGGAACGACTTCAAGTTCGGAATAATGCTCAGTTTGCAGCTGCCACGCGCCACACCGACGCGATTCCCCTCCTCCCCCGCTCCTGTCCTCACCGCCTCTCCAGCACTCATTGAGTCTAATGTCCCGACCGCGACTTAGCATTTAAGTCTTCCTTTGGCTCAGCTGAACAGGTAACAAGAACTCACAGTTGGCAGTACTCAGTTACCACGCCGTATGCTCTGAGCCGACACGACCCATGTCACTGGCTCATCCTGCATATCCTGTACACACAGGTTGTGCGTCGTCGTGGTCCCGCTCGTGGGTGTGGTTGTGGGTGTTGCACATGGTGGGTGGCGGAAAACAGGGCCGGCCGGTGTGACAGGCGTGACTCGGACCGGAAAAGAGCAGTCCACCGACGCTGAGCTCAGGCCCCGCTGGCCAGCACGCGGTGCGCCCGACAGGACATACATGTGCGTCTCTCCATCCTGTTATCTGTGCCGTACTCATCGTCGCTAGACGTTCCTCGGCACCCATCCCGGCACTGTGCCTCGTGCCCAGGGCGGCCCCGGTGCCCCTGGACGTGGCCGCCTGCAGCTGTCGGCAGTCCTTGCTGGCTGACTGGACACCGCTGCGGCTGAGCGCCTGCCTGTGCCCTGCTCCTCCCGTCCAAGCCTGCTCTATTTCTTGTCATTGTTGTCCACTTTGTTTCGCATTTGTTCTTAATCGTCAATTACTCACCACCATTGGGAGCCGATCCGCCATCAATCACCCTCCTCGCTATCGACCGCTTTCCTGCTTCCGTGCTCTGCTTTTGCATTCTGTCACTTTGCGCCGCCTCCACTACCAGTACCAACAATACCTCTATTCACACGCGCACACACACACACACACTCTTAGCAGATCGAGTGTCATGGCAGTGCTCGATGATGCGTCTCCGAAGGTCCTTGTCCTTTGGTACAACAATCTTCCCTCGGAAATGGAGGAGACCGTCGGAGATGGCCCACTCGTCAGAACGTGAGGAGCAGGGGCCTTGGGCTTGACCTTGAACCTTAAGAAGTTGCCGGGCCGCTAGTGCAACGGGCTCCTCCAGGTCAGGCTCACCGGAGAGGTGAGGACAGGCCCAGTGGCAGTGTCTCAGGATGAACGCTGTCGTTGCCAAGCTTGTCCCAACGTACACAACATGCTCCGCAGGGGCACTGATGTCGCCCATGATCAGGAGCAAACCCAAGAGACATGCCGAGAACCAGGGTCAGCGGGAGCCAGAGCAAGACAGGGACCAGTGCGACACTGTGACAGGGAGCACGACCAGCATCGATATCACGAGGAACTTGAAGCAGCTGAGTTCTCTGTCATTCCATACTTGATACTTAGTATGTTTAGCGCCGTGGCCCGTGGGCCGTCTCCCGAGTCAGTGTCGCTTGTGAAATTTTGAGTTTAGGTGTAATACAACATCGTTGTTGTGATTAATCATCCCCGATCGCCGCCTGCTTCAGGTTCTCCAACTCCGCCCACGGCGGGAGCCCATAACGCCTGGAGCTTTTTGTGCAAATGTGCTTTGCATATCTGACAAATTCCATCCCAGTCGGCGCTGTTCTGCCATTCAACCATGTCCTCGCGGTAGTCGAACATAAGGAGCAGCACCAAGTGGTGGTCACGGAGGTGGTCCCGGAAGAGACGGGAGGACGCCATGCACATGATCCAAAGCTGGCACATGTCTTTGTCGCAAATTTTTGGTGGGGCGGGCTTCATGCACCCATCTAGACCCACAGCCACCTGCTGTTGTTTCGTGGCCCCACAAAGGACAGTCACTTGATCGCCAGGATCGAGCCGGGCCGGGACGCCATTGACAACCGTCCCGTTGATGAGCTGCTCCGCGAGGTCGTGCAGGTTGCCCGCGAGCCGATAGAACAGCAATGGCAGGACCCACAGCGCATTGATCTCTCGGGCCAAACGCACAAGCGCAATCAGGTGGTCGTCCCCCGGGCAGAACCACGACGCAACGGCGCTCGGCCCGTGGTCCCCCTTGAAGGTGTCGTCATAACAGGCGGTGAATCGGTGTGTTGTACTTATGCCCCAGCTGCACACACCCAATGACTGCTTCCACAGTCGTCAGCACCGGGAATGACCAGAAGGAGCTGCATGGGTCAGGATGAAGGCTAAGTATTGAAATGAGTGGATATTACGATGCACGAGGGCACGAAGATAGCTTTCAAGAACAGCGTGATCTCCTCCTTGGCATCCTGCAGCTGGACCAACAGACATCCGTCAACCATGTCGCCCGGCGACGCCGACGTGCCCGGGGCTGGCTGTGGAAACACGAGCATGTCGCCAGACATAGTAGACTCCAGCGCGAGGATGCCGCGGTACACCTTATATTGTGCGTGCCCGCCTGGAGGACGATGTTCCTGTCGTCGAACCACAGCTTCGACACGGTGGGGCTCGGGCTCGTGTGGTGCGCTCCACGGTGGGCATAGAAAAACAAGATATAGTACAGCGTGACAATGTACATAAGTGACAAACTTAGTTCAATTTGACAAGCTGGATACAATCATTTTTGACAGGACATGTTCCTGTGACGCAACGTCCGAAGTTGTGATGGTTCCCCATGTGCAAGTACGAGGGTCTTCTGAGACTTGTGGCAGGCAGAGCCGCGGAGGTAACCTTGGACTCACACGCACCTGGTGAGCCACCCACCAGTCCCGCCCCTCTTTCCATATGGTGCCGAGGTCCGAGCCGAAGCCGTTGACCGGTCGCCGGAGGTGAGAACGGGCAGTGCAGCCACTAAAGCAGTATTGAAGCTGAATTTCAGTGACTGCCAATGGCAGCGTTATCACAGTGTGGTACTACAAACAAACAGCGAACTCGGAAACGCCGAACATCATAGGCCTAAGGCTGTAACTACTAACTTGAAAACAGAGAGAAGAATACATAGTTACGGCGGCTACAAAAGCAGGTCACACTGGATCGCCTCAGTCTTGAGTTTCTCCAGCTCCAGCAACAGGGGGAGGCCATAGATGCCCGGGAGCGCGTCCCAGAACCGCTGCTGCGCAGTGTGCAGCTCCGTGCTCAAATAGGCCATGCATGCGGCGCATACTTTCAGGCCGGCGCTCGCCTCCCAGTCGTAGAAGCGGGCATCAAACAGGCAGAGTGAGTTGCCTGTGTGCGCGGCTAGGTGTGCGGCGATTGCGGGGGAGGCAGCGGCCTGGGTGATTCGGTCGCGGCCCAGATAGAGCAGCATAAAACTTAAGAATGAAGGTATGGCTCAAATGCCTGAAAAAACCTGCAGATGAGTGAAAGTCCCTTACCTGTGTCTGTTGTAAGGTGCTTTACTGCATGTATTCCACACCATACCTTAATATGCCCTGCCTCATTATCATAGCACCTCACGACCAACATGGGTAAGGTACTTATAGGCTATCATCAGTACTAGCTGGATGTGCCCTGCCTAATATTAAAGCACCTCACGACTGACATGGGTAAGGTACTCAAGGGCTATCATCAGCACTAGCTTAGCACACCCTGCCCTGTCATTAAAGCACCTCATGAGGGCGCACCTCATGACTGATATAGGTAAGGCTATTACCTCATAGAGCAGCATAAAAACTCAAGGATGGAGGTATGGCTGAAATGCCTCAAAAAACCTGCAGATGAGTGGAGGTACCTTACCTGTGCCCATTGTAAGGTGCTTTACTGCATGTATTCCACACCATACCTTAATATGCCCTGCCTCATTATCAAAGCACCTTACGACTGACACAGGTAAGATACTTACAGGCTATCATCAGTACTAGCTTAATGTGCCCTGCCCTAACATTAAAGCACCTCAAAAAACCTGCAGATGAGTGGAGGTACCTTACCTGTGCCCGTTGTAAGGTGCTTTACTGCATGTATTCCACACCATACCTTAATATGCCCTGCCTCATTATCAAAGACTCAAGGGCTATCATCAGCACTAGCTTAGCACACCCTGCCCTGTCATTAAAGCACCTCATGACGGCGCACCTCATGACTGATATAGGCAAGGCTATTACCTCATAGAGCAGCATAAAAACTCAAGGATGGAAGTATGGCTCAAATGCCTCAAAAAACCTGCAGATGAGTGGAGGTACCTTACCTGTGCCCATTGTAAGGTGCTTTACTGCATGAGTGTCTTATCAATATCTTATATACTATTGAAACATCTTAGCAAGGGGATTACCTTACTTCAGCTAGGTCCTGTATATCATAAATTCAGAACAAACAAGTGTAAATGACAAAAAAAAAAAAAAAAAAAATGCTGAATAATCTTCCCCAAATTTTCCCCCACAAGCTTCCCATTCCCATGTCAGTCACCCTGCCCTCAATTTGTGACAGGGTGTTGAAGGGGTGGACTCTTGCTGACAAGGTAATTTGTCAGCAACTGTGGAACGGCTTCCTTCTCCCCCTATATGTGGCTGTCAAGCTGCATTTAGAGATCATATTTATTGTTGAGATTACATAAGTGTGAGGGCAAGTTCTAATCTCCACTGGTGCTTTCAAGTATGTAGCTGAGCTATATGTCCAATCATTAGATCATGTCACACATTGTCATGCCTCTATCTTCATAACTACTTGAGATAGATACATGATTCAAGCACTACCAGAAAGCCTTTGAGCAGTACAATCAATGTACTATGCTATTTGATCACTATCATACTATATGATGACTGTATTTAGTTCTCAGTAATAACAAAGGGAATATCTGGTACTTAAACTAGTATGTCGTAGGTGACTTATATGTTCATATACTCCATACCAGGCCTCTGGTATCAGATCCTGAGTGAATATGATACTAGTAATGCAATGTATCCACACATCAGTAGTATTTGATCTCCATTAACCCTGAAAGATAACCATAGATCTCTGCCTAGTCAGGGCAGATAAAGCTGGGAGAGTGCTCATTTGAAGGGTATACCATCCTACCATGGTCTTATCCATCTAGCCATCTGATTTAGTCTGATCACATCAACCTATTGACTGCCAAGCATGATTGAATACTAAGTTGAGCAGTATTTCACTGATATCCTGGGAATAAATGCATGGAATCTTATAATCCAAGTTCATATAATGCCATATAATAGTCCCCCACACTTCTACCCATTTCTAAGTCCACAGCAAGTTTGAGGGTCATTCAATTGCCAGGGACCTTAGGTGCTATATAACACAGGATAGAGATATGCTAGAGGGGTAGGGGCACCAGTTTCTAGGAGGTATACTATACCCCTACTAAGAGATAGACTCAGATACCTCAGACTTACAAAGGTCATGCCATGGTGAGCTCATCATCTTTGGGATAGATAACACTGATAATGGTACTGTGAGAGATCCAGATTAGCTAGGAGGTTGATTCAAGTGCTAGACAGGCTCATTTGAAGGTATATACCATCCTACATTTAAGTCTTAGATCATACTTGAAATTATTTTCTGACTAGTTGTAATAGCGAAGACACTCTTTTTTGCTTATGGGTACCTACCCTCTCTTCAGCTACCTTTAGTGACACATGGCAGAACCATGACTGATTATGTTCCAGGGTCCTAGTAGACATCCAAATATCCTTATACACCCACCTCAAGGTCCAACACTCAGTCTATAGACCTCACTATTCATATAAACCAGTACTGCATGCGCATGTCTTGGAATGTTCACCCCAATTCATCCTCCAAGGACATACAGAGATTAATCTAAGTATGCGGGTAGGTGTATACACCTCATTTGCCAAACCTTTACATATTTGATCCATAATCAACTACCAGATCATAGCTGTATGGCCAATATGATGTAGAAGTTGGTTCAGGGGGATATTAGAGCATAGCAGCATATTACATGTATATGAAATGGTGTGAGGGTCATCATGTCATCAGAGGACCCCTATGTATACTTCCTACCTTTAATCCATGAGGGGTCCCTCATCTTTGAGTGAGTTATTGGGAGATTGGTATAATAGGATGCATGGAATTTGTACAAACATATAGGATGTCTAAAAATAGATGTGTTGCTCAGAGCTATGATAGACATTTATTAGTTTATAACATGACTTATATTAAGATTATCCATACATTCCTCACCCAGATATCAAGTCATCATTGTGCTTCATCAAGTTTGAAGCAGAATAGCGACGGAGAAGTGGTATAACAGTATAATCAGCCAGGTACCTGTGAAACCATCTGCAGGTCAAGCCACTCCTGAGGTGCTTTACTCCGTACCTTGCTGTCCAAACTCATGCTTGTCAGCAGCAACGAACGGGTTTGTTGTCGTCGGTATTCGCGCCAGTGAGCGATGCCAAACACGACCTCTTATCTGCCACAACGACTAACCATGGAGCCAACCTACTTCTTCTTCTTCTCGCGCCGCCCCGCCTCGCAAGAAAACAATGCTTGGACGGAACTCAGCTTGTTGTTTTGTCCTAGCCTTGAAAGGCACACAGAGGACTGACAACCATTAGCCAGGTTCAGGGAGTATATAGCTCGAAATGGATAAAGGTGTGTTGCATCAAATGCTGGAGCGTTTGGAACATTGACCACGATCGCTGTCTCCTTCTACAGTTCTTTTTGTCCCCCCAAAAAAACTTGAGATTCAACGAGACCGTTGTTGTTTCAAGGCCTCGAGAGAACAGATAGTGCTCAATATACCCGAGGAACGGTTATAGGGCCCTCCTTGTGGCCTGTATGGGTGTGTTGATCGTTTGCCACTCGTTTCGTTTCTCAAGGGTGTATACAGGATTCTATCCTGCTTGTGACTTTTCTTTGGACGTTTTCTCCCTCCGAATAGCCTACTGCTATGATTGTCATTCATGGAGTTGACATCATTATTTTGCTGGCCTTTGACTTTGACGGAGGAGACGAAGGAGCGGGAGGTAGAGATAGAATGAGTTATCGGTGGAGAAAGGACATACAACGAGCGACATGTGCAGCATATCTCGAGGTGCGGCTGCTATGCTGGCTCATTCTGACCTTTGTTCCGCTTTCGACAGTATTGGGCCAGCCTGACCCAACCATAAAGCTATCGTCTTCATGGTCCCTTGAGGCATCAATAATAACGTGAAAAGCGTTATAAACAGGTCCTGTAAGGGCAACCCTGGAGACTCCGACAAAAAGCCTAGCAGGGGAGGATCCAAAGCGTGAATAGAAGCTACGGGAAATACACAGAGGGACCGACCTAGCAGGGGAGGATCCAAAGAGAAGAAACTCTAAGGGTCCACCTGCTAGGGCGCCAACTATATACTGGTCATCCGTAACTGCCGACGTAGAGCACAGAAGGCCTGAGCGGTGTCGCAGGCTCTATCCCAAGGTGATCGTTGGGAGGGTCTTGACGGATCGGTGATTGTGCGGGTGAAGGAGGCCGAGGACAAGGGTCGGGGTAGGTCGGAGCGTCCGAGGGGGCGCCGGTGGATGTGCCTCGGATGCGCTCGGACGGTCCGAAGGAGGCCGGGTGGGTGTTCCCCTGACAGGTCCGTGATACTATGCAATATATGCTTATGCTAATGACTTCTTACCAGCTGCTGCTTTCCCTCTTGATTCTGTCTACCTGTTGTCGTCAGATGCTGTCCTCCCATTTTGATCCTCGATCTGGGTGGTGCCACTCGGATTGTCGACAACACTGTTCCTTTGATTCGAGGAGTTGTTGCCCAGCACCTCCATTGGTATCATCTCATTCTCCGTATTTGCCCTCCACCTCTCAATTGCCTGCATGGGGTCAGGAGAATTGTCCACGACATCAGTCCTCTGATCTGAGCGGTCGTTATGCACCGCCGGCCTCGGTGTCAAGCCATTCTCCAGCCGTACTCTCCACCTCTCAATCACCTCATTCACGAATGGCTCTCCCTTTGCCTTCCTCAATTTGAAGCATATCATCCACCACCAAGATTTTCAGCCATCATCAATAAACAACTGTACTTTGGAGTGGACCTGGGCTGCTGCTCCAGAGTTTTGGTATTCCTCAAGTGCCTGATTTAGATCCACGTCTGTCAACGGGTGCGGGCGACCGATGTGGTTAAGAGTATTGCAGAAGATGCGGTCAAGGAGGAGTATGAGGTGGATGGTATATTCAAGAAAGAAGCGGAGGGTATCAGGACTGGTGAGTGTTATTATTCAGTGGCACAGTATGATAAGCCTTACTGGGCTGGCTCGTAAGCTGCTTCACATTGTTGTCCTCGAGACGCTTACTTACCCCTAGGCAACAGCACGGGTAAACCCGTGAGTAGTGGGGGGCTGACGCGCACCCGTACCCGCACAACCACAATACTCATACCTGCGGGTACAGGTACGGGTTTACCCATGGGTTACAGGTGACGGAGGAAGAAATGTCATGGGAATAGAGTCAGCGACAGGCACAAATATGTGATAAAAGCACAACAATAGTAAGACTCGAACCCAAGACCTTGACAACAAGGGCCGAGAGTATAACAAGCTGGGTCACTAAGCCACGGGTATCACTGTCGCTTACCCGTACCCGTACCCGCGGGGGTAAAACCTGCGTACCCACGTGGGTTTGGCCTACCCGTGCTGTTACCTACTTACCCCTATGAAGATTTGTCGGATTCTGGGTGGTGGATGTTGTAGGCTGTTGACAGTTCATGGACTTGGGAAACAAAAGGGGCAGCGTCCCATCGCTGCAAGTACTTAGCAGCATTCCTATTCCCAAAGAAAGAGCTATCTCACCATGTGAGGATCATCCATCTTCCAAATTCGCGTGAGGGTCCGGTGGAGTCGGTCGAGCATGTTACCCTGCGTGTGCCAGGGAATGTTACTGAACGCCCCGGATAATAGACTGGTGTACGATGAGCATTATTGATTGAATCCGGCTGCTCATACCATCCATCACAACTCTGGGATTGGGTGTGAGTCACCCTACCGCAGGAGCGTAATGAACACTGACTTGAGAGCCTCCGCAATTGGTTTCTGAGGACTATCCAGTCATGTGCGTTCTACCTCCCAAAGCTTGTGTTCGATGTACTCCTTCCCAAGTAGACAAGTTGTTTCAAGTAATTTGCTTAATTCTCCAATAATTCTGAGACTTGGAGTATTTTTTTTTGCATATAGGACAGATGTGGTGACGAATCAACATAATCTGATGTGATCGATGATGTTTCCATATATGGCAACTTTTCCTAAAGGATACAAGTCAATATCTCAGATCCATATGTGACATATGTGACATTCTTATTTTTTTTAAAATACATTATTATTCTTTATCTAGTATCTTATGGGTTGTGCCAATGCCCTTATGTTTTTAATGTGGAACGATTTTTGATGGCTATATCATAGTATATCAATTTTGTCCTAATTAGGATTGTTCTTAATTCAGGCCTTCCTAACTGTAATCCGGGTCATCGGCCTGAAGAAAAGGAGTTCAAAGTATCATATATATATTATTATCAAATTATATGTATCCTATACCCATTTATCACATCATTGATGCTATTTAGTTATCTGCTTATTAGATAGAAAAGGGCTTTGAGAGCTAGGTGCACACAGCCCTAGGTGCAGCTACCCTCCTAGGCAAGTGATTTCCTAGGTGTATGCAGGGCATTAGCCTTAATATTACAGCTACAGGTACAAATTTCATGCTACATCTATCTGCTTGTCTATGTCTTTCCGAATCTTCCTATCGTTCTTGCCACGTTCAATGCTATCCGAAGGCGTGCGAGAAGGCATACCAACTCTCCCTATTCACTCACGACCTCTTGCCACACGCCCCCTACATTCCATCGATGTCGCAGCCTTGAACAGTGCTGTAGCTCGGGCAAACCAATTTGCTGACACGATAAGGGCGAATCTCTCTCCCTTGGGACAATCTTTCAGGAATTACACTGTCAACGATACCTGGGCTGCGGTTCCAACAGAGAACGTGTCGTCAATCCAAATCCGCCAGCTTTGATGTGGTACATGTCGAGTGCAATCCCAAGTCCACCGCACCGAACTCTGGTCGGGGAAACTGCACCAGCGAAAAGTTGGCAAACTGTCCGGCGAGGGCAAACCTGCCAGTGGCGTCTGGTCGCTCGCGTCCGTGAACATGAACTGCTTCATCTCCAGCTTCCCGAGCTGCTGCGACATCTTGTATGTCTTCACCGAGCTGGCGCAACCGTGAGTAAGCTGATTCCACTATTCGTGTCAGTGCTTACTTCGCCGTGGCGCCACTGAACACCGTGAAGCTCCCCGACCACATAGTGATTGTGTTGTCGTTGACCTTCTGGACCATTTTAACATCCGCCTGGTGCACGAGGCTCAAGCTGAGCTTGCTTGACTTGTACGAGTTCCCGGGCGCGACGGCCCGGTAGCCTGCATCCCTGGTCGCTAGGTCCATTGCGCCTAAGTGATCAGCGGACCACACACAAAGGGGGGAGGAAGACTTGCGCAACACCGCTTAGCGTCAGCGTGATTCCCGTGGTGCCCAACGTGAGCGACGCAGCCGCAGGCACGAGTGCGACGGCAATCAGACCACCCGTTACTAGTAGTACAACGAGGGCCACGACGCCGAGCAGGCCGCTGACGACGGCTGCGATCCCGAGCCCGACGCTGTTGGCTGCGTATTTGATGTAGAGGATGTTGTTGGTGTCGTTGAGGGTGGAGGCGTAGGAACCCATGGTCGGCGTTTTGCTGGCGAAGATGGTTGTTTTTACTTATACTGGCCCTCCACAATAGCTAAGAGAAGAAGCAAACCGCTGGGACTGATCATTTTCCAGGGACACATCTGCTCTTGCGTGGCCAGAAGGCTTGGGCCCCTTCCGAATTCTGGGCCTGGCTTTAATTGTTATGATGGCGACCAAAATTAGACTGAGTAGGCTGCGACTTAACTTGAAAGCAGTCGACATAACAGCGCTCTCTGGCACCACCGCACCAGCAAGCACCATGGGGTCATACATTTCAATCATGGATAATGGACCTATCAACCAGTTCCATGTCGACGTCCGTCGTCCTTTTTGGCGGAGTTCAGTCCTTCCCCACCGGCAACACGACGAATGACGTTCTTGTTTCTGGAGTCGTTTTTGGCCCAGAGTGGGGTGGATACCCGCTTGGTAAACCCGATTCTGAACAGTATGTTGCTTCAAGCTTGTAACTGCGGGAGTGTATGTATATGTGCTGACGCGTTGTTTTGTAGATGACACACGAGCAGCGGCGTTCAATGGTTGCCTAGTATGAGTCGATGATTCAGAGTGAGGACACCTCTGCGTTTACTGTCGTGATGACAACATCGCAGTCGCCAGGCGTTGGATTAAGGAGAACACTTAAACGAGGGGTACTCTTGTATTCAATATCAGATTCCATAACAAGAACAGGAAGTTGTCGTCGTCTATGGCCCGGATTTGAAGCTGAGCCACGTTTGAGTTGTTGCCTAAGGGCTTGAGAGCAAGTTGAGTATTAGCGCTGGCTTGAAGAGAAGTGGAGGGAAGCCGCACTAGGAACGCTAGCATGTGTGTTGTTTCTTCGCGAACCGAAAGGAAGAGCAAGCTTGAAGCCAGAAGGCGTGACATCACACTTTCTAAATTCTCCTCTTCTCTTTGCGCGGTCATGTCGTCAAGCCAGCCCACCTATCCCAACGCCTTCTTCAGCTCAAAGCACGGGGTGGATGGAGACGAAAGAAGTGCTGCTGCAGCAGGGGAGGATGTAGAGGGAGAGGGAAGCTAGACGAGGGGCGACACATGGGTCATGGTGCATTGCGGGTACTTATTGGTGCGTTGACCTGTTTTTTTTCTCGCTTTTCAAGTGTATCATAGCAACCTTAGGACTCAATTTTCACTCTCAAATCATACTGTGCAGCGACTTCGGAGCAACGATGAAGTCCTCACTAATCCACACATACCGCGTTTATTTGTCGCTGACGCTGTATCCACATCCACAATCGCTTCCAACGCCATTTTCAAGGGCTTTCAGAGCCAGAGAACGCCCTTCGTTTGCCAAAGACTGGTCCCCTTCCGCTCAATAGACTCATTCTCCACCGTTTCTCCCAGATGTCGGGGCTCGAGCACATCTTCGGCACTCTTGTCCCTCCTCTGTCTTCGTTTCACCCCCACTTTGGCCCTGTCGCGCTCCTTCTCCCGGGACCAAGCATCTTCACCATCGACAGTGACGAAAATGGACAGCCAATTTGAATAGCCTTGCGATGGAGAACTCTGGTATGGGTGATTATGTGCTCTGAGAATATCGAAGCTAACCACTAAGGGGCAGATAGACATATTACGAATGCATATCCACATACATACCCGTCAATACATCCATCACCTCTTCACGAAAGATGACCACTGCAAGGCCCATGGATTCTTGCTCATCGACAACGAATGCGAAACCCCATAACCCGACTTCAATCAATGCTTCCTCAAAGCCAGACATACGCGCGGCTGTCTTTTTAACGCCTTTTTGGCCTGAGATGACCCAAGCACATCCAGCAGACAATCGTGCAGCGTCGCGAAATCATTGTGTAGAGGCCTACAAACCGTATCTTCTTCTGCAAGCCACCACCACCCTGACATTCAATGCTTCCCTTGGCGTATTTCGACGGTTATGGCCATTGTCAAGATCGTTCTCCAACGTTGACGCTGTTTCGACACATACCTCATCCCTACAATGCTGTCCGAACTTGATATGGCTACTGCCGTTGCTTCATCACCTTCCCGTCTTGCATAGCCACCTCCCTGTCGACGCCTGCGCTATCCGCACGACCCAATCTAAAGTGTGTCCCAAAATGGCAAGTCACGTGGACCCATGGCCTTTCGAAAGACTTCGATGTATCTCTCCTGATACAGCAGCTGTGGCTCCCACTGCTATATTGTCATGTGCCCCACACCTCCCTTTCTCTACCCAATTCTTTTGGCCGTCCTATCCGCAGTGGAAGGTCTTCGTCCAGCGCGTGTTCTGTGCAGCGACAGTGGGCATGTAGGCGGGGTCGTCGCGCCGCAGAGTGGCATTCGCGTTCGAGCAGGTGCTCCACCATGAGGATTAGATGACAGGGAGTGTCCGCTGGAGGACGTGCGTGCTGCTGTCGCTTGCCTTCAAGTCTGGCGTCGCCGGTTTGTTGGAGGAATAACGATACTCAAGTTTTTTTGCCAGTCTATTTCCTTTTAGTGCCGCATTGTCTGTCTATGGACCAAGAGTTGAAGTGTTATTATATATCCAATGTTGTACAACAAGTCAAACAAATTATCGGTCAACACCCCAGTCTTTCAGCTTCTTGCACTCCCATGATTCCCGCATCGGATGGCCATTCGGCATCAGAACCTCAACGCCAAATGTTCTCTGCAGGTGCTGCAAATCGCGGATTTCCTCTACCATACGGCGCAAGCTCGATGACAAGCAGCAGGGAATGAAAGTGTCAAGACCAGACTGGGAATGCTGATGGAAAGCTCTCGGAGACGGGGAGCATTCACACTGTAAATATAGAAATTTAGCGTCTGCTTAAAATGTTACCTAATTGACTGATTCTTACAATGTTAGCTGTTTTAAGTTTTTCCTAATGTTATTCCCTAAACCACTGGTTTACACATCTGTTTAAGCATGGACTTTATTGCGTCCAGAGGTGTGGATGCGCGATAGCAATCCGCCGCCAGCGTTGACAGACAGCGGTAATTTGCAGTAGCGTGCGGTTAACATCGAGGGAGGGAGAGGAGAACACTGCTGCCGCGAAGATGTGGCAGAGTATCTCGGCAGGGAGAGTGTTGATTGGGTAGACAACGGTGGATAGGTCGTCTTGGAGCAGTCTTCAAGGATTTGTAGCTGGGTTTTCAGTTGATGAATCGTCTTTTTGACCCGCTCTGCCTCGTCTCTGAGTTGAGAAATAGAAGGGCCGTCAAGAGGAGGGTCGGGTCGGCGAGGGGCACAGAAGAATGAGAGCGCCTGGACAGGATCGCGGCCAGACATGACAAAAAAGCTGAAGCAATCTTGACGGTCGAGCGGTGAATAGATAAGCAAAGGTTGGAACATTACTTATGGAGGACTCGAGACACCCAAGTACAGAGCTGGCCAAGATGAAAACAACAACAGGAAGGGAGTCAAGTCGTTTCTGCGGGCTGGTGGAGGTTGTTGTCAGCGAAGATTGTCGCGTGTCACACGTCATCACTCTCTCTTCATCTCCACCACCCCCAGCCAATGCCGCGGCTCAGAATGCCCACGAGCCGTCCTTTCACCATTTATGCATTGTCAAGCAGGCCTGCAAGCCAACTCTAGAGTACCGAAAGAAAGAGACATGGGTGACGGCAAGAGTGCAGAGGCGAAATCTTGGGTGTCGAAGTGTGTATTCTGAGCGCTGCCCATTGAATGTCTCTGCTCACCCATATGCTCCCAGCTTGTTTCACTTCCCGCGGGCACAATCGCCACCCGCATTCACCCTTCCACACCGCTGCGACATCCCCGTCTTCGACAACGAGATTTACGACAGCAGACATTCGTGCTACCACTGGCAAGCGGAGACGCCAACTCGTTTGGGCGGCTCGAAATGCCGCTGGGGAAGTGGATACTGGGAGAGCAGCGTGCGTTCTCAAGTGCTTTCAATGTTTTGCCCCCGCTTGACTGGCCCAGATGCGTTTCGTCGCAAAGATTTTCAGTCTGAGCGCATGAGGGTATGTCTACGCTCTCTCCTGAAGCTTTATAATGGCTCACCAGGTCGGCAGTGGCTTGGGACGGGGACGGAGGTCTGAGTTTGCTGTCGTCGGCGAGCCATAAGATAGACTCGGAGGTGAGTAAAGCTTACCGCTATTCCTTCTGTTTCGTACTTACTTGGTCTTTGGATAGCCAGAGGCCCTGCGCGTTTTGACACTACATACCATGCACTCCCGCTCGTCAAGCGGTTTGCGCTACCGCTGCCTCGATATTTGCACCCCGGCAATGCTTCCGACATTCTCGTTCAATACCACGGCTTGCACTATGGCGCAAACGACAACGAAATGCCCTGGCGACACTCTATCTGTTTCCCGGTACCTTCAGACCCAGTTCTTCAGTCGCGTTCATCTACCTACCGCTGCCGCTCGGCGCTCGCATGCCCGCCGACAATTGCCCCCAGGCTTTTCAGATCCTTCTGGCGCGGGTCACGCTTGCGCCCGCATGACCTGGCTTTGCAAACCCCATCCTTCATCGACATTGCAATCCCGCGATGAATTATTCCATCGAGCACGACCTCACTTTTACGAGTAGCTCTTGTTACCATGTTTCGCTATCGATACTGCACTACTTTGGTAGTCCGTGAAGGAAGTCAATCGGAATACCACTCCCGCGACCTCTGGAATTGTTGGCATGTGCTAGACTCTGGAATCGTTGGCATGTGCTAGACTCATAGAGCAAAGGCTTCGTGACAGCCCGTAGGGTATCTTGGTGATTGTTTCCCGTGTATTGTCCTCATATTATATTCACTAGCCGACACCGTGACGGTCAGCGAATCGTGATATCGCTGGGTGTGTGATGCCGCGGCGGAGGACAGGGCTTGCCACTGACATGATTCAACGACCGCCGATATCTTGGGCGGGCTTCGTTTCCCTCGGCAAAACTGTGACAGTTCTGCAGCAGCAGTCGGTCGCTCCCCATAAATATTCTCATTCGCTCACATTGCTGCTGCATAAATAGCTGCAGGCAGAAACGACATCGTCTCAGCTCGACTTCACGGTTAGTCGTGATTCTCTTTACGAATGGTTAATGCATTGACGCGACTATACTTAGATGCAATTCACTGCCCTCTTCACCTCCCTCCTAGTCGCCGGCGCCGGCTGAACCGGTGCCGTCATCGCAACTCAACCCGCGGCGAGAGCGGGCCAGTGCGTGCTCCTCGCCAAGGGCCGCACCGCGCGCAGTATCTTCTTCAACGGCGCAAAGGGCATCGACTTCTTCGAGTCGGGCGGCAAGCACGACAACTGTGCGAACGGCGCGCAGGCGAGCAGCAAGAAGAACTCGGGCTGCGTGACCGCGCCGGCTGGGTGCGTGTTTTTGCTGCTGGTGTTGGAGAGTTGGCTGATGGGATCCTCCGTGTGGCGAAAGTATGTCCCGCGGGGCAGTTGTCTAGCTGCCTACAGACAAGACGTGAGTGGTACGACCAGTAAAAACGAAGGCCACGTACCATATAGTGAGCTTCTAACGGGGTTTCAGTCCTGCTATATCTCTGGCTCCGTTGTCGATATCCGTTGTCGTCCAACAGCTGATGGAGCGGGATATGCCGCTCAAGGACGAGCTGAGGGAGTGATATCGAGCCTTTTAAAGCGCCGGAAGGAGAGTTGCGGGCGAGATCTGGGGCAAGAACACGTCAGATGAAAAAGGGGAGGAAAATGTCGCGCTTAACACACCAAGAAGACCATTATCTCTTCATCCCGCTGGCCCATACCGTGCTCCTCCTTTCCTAGCAACCACGGTAATCGATTGTTGAGGCGCTGGTGCGACGTCGCATGAGCGAGGACACGACTGCTGGCGTGGACAAGCGGGCAGTCAGTAAGCCATCGTGTGGTGAGTTGTCCGACACCCCGGACTTCTCGTGAGCTTGTGTATAACGAGGGCGGATGTGTAGGGGAGAGGAAGGACGGGTTGGTGAGGACGGAGTAGCTGTCCGTGGTGGTGGGGGAGATGAAGAAGAAGAGATGTGTCACGCGTCGATCTAAGTAATTTTTCCTTCGTCTTGTCTACCTGCTGATACTGCTGCTCACGCCGCTCTGACCTGTAGACGATGCTCTATGGTAGTTTTCTCACCATTCTTTGGCCGGCCTTCTCTGGCATTGACTGGTTTTACGGCCGCTGCTATGGAAGCTTCGAGTTATAACTTATCCAAGTTGCATCCCAAATTCAAGATATGCTCATCGCCAAACTGGTGCTCGGCCAAAAAATGTTAACATATTTCTCCTAGCTCACAGGTGAGGTATGTAGACACTCCAATCAACATCTCTGAAAGCTGCAGCAGGCAGCGAACGCAGGGTGGATAACGGTAACACCAGGAGAATAATGCGGGCCAGCGAGTAGGTGCTGGCGACGATAATGAGTGCAACCTGCCAATGAGCATCTGAGATGAGGGTTGTCTGAATTTCCAGGCATGCATAAAAGATGAGAATGAGGGGTGCCGCGACAAGAACGAGCACTGCTGCGCGCCACAGCCACATCTCAGCAATGGAGGGGAAGGCCGTGGCCCACGCAATGCAGTGGATTGCGCCAAAGAGCGAGCCACACAGAAGTTGAGCGCATACAGCCATGCCCATTGATAGCACAGTAGAGAAGATTTGAAAGTCCTCGTAGGCTGCACACCAGAATGTCGGTAAGGCCACATTTGATAGAGGGTCGTACTCGTACAGCGCGTATAGGTTTGTGAACATAAGCTCAAATCGCTCGAAAAGTGTTAGGCCGCGAGTGGAATATGGCAATGAGTTTCTCTCGCTGGCGGGGACAGATGTTACAGACAGCTTGAACGGGGTCCGCACATCGAGTGGTTTTGGCAGCCACAGTACCCAGGTGAGAGCGTTGATCATAGCGAACGCTAGCGTTGCAACTTCGAGCTCAGCGAGGGGGAGATGCTGTGCTCTCCGGGCGACGCATTGGGCGATGAACCAGAGGCCTTGACAAAGTGCGAGGCCTTTTGAGAAGGCATCGCCCTTGCTTTTGTCCTCGATTTCCGATTCGAGCACCGCTTGGATCTCTCGTAATACATTTCCGGCCATGATTTGCTTTCTCGTGACGATGGGGTGGCCGTCTGCGTCGACGAAGCCGCCCATGACAATAAAAAACCCGTGCGTAAAAGATAGATCGTATTCTGCCAATACTTAGTTGATGAGATTCAACGAGTACTAACGCACCGTGAGCGAAAGCATGAGCCATCATTGCCTGCTTCCCGGCCAGTCCAATGATGAGCTCCGGCGCAATAAGAGCGACGACCATGAGCTTGAATCGGTGCAATAACGGTCTATTGCCGTCAAGCAGAGTCCACTTCACACGGCTCCATAGCCCAGCTCCCTTGTTAGGTCGCGCAGACGTTGGTGGCGGGACATTGGGGTGCACAGACACCCAGATACACAAGAAGACGGTGACCAAGCAGCCCCAGATGATGTCGAATAGCCGGCGACAGTCGTTTATGTCGCGACAGTCGTCAGTTGTGCTGCGGAGGTGGGCAGAGACGGTGGCGAGAAGGAACAGCATGTCTTGACAGCCACTGGCAGCATGGGAGAGGCGGCGTATAAGTCTAGGGCTGTCTGGCGCTTGCAGTATTGACGTTTGAGAGAGAAATAATGATGTGTGACACTCTCTTCCCCGCACGACCACCATCTATTCATGTGCCACTCTGCTCGACCATGCCAGGCCTCAGGACGGCGGGGGGAGTCATGCGATGCTATCTGGTTTGTCCTTGCCTCGTGCGTATTGTCTTTTCCTGCCACAAACACCGCTCTTCTGACTTGTTACTTTACTTCAGGTAGACTAGACGGAAATTCTATATCAAGGCGCAGACGACGGAGAAGCAGGAGAAGAGGGAGTGGAAGGACGTAGAGAGAGGGATTGGGAGAGCGCAAACAGGTGTGTTATCCAGCGTGTCATTTGTGTGGTCAGTAACTCCGTCTGCAGCTATTCTCCACGCTTCTTCCATCTACTCTCTTTCGAATTCGGTTTACTACCCTCAGGGCCGCCCTCTTGCTTGCCGCAGTTCACCCTCGACCGGTTTCAGTCCCCCGCTTCCGTCGCCATTTGAAAACGACCAGAGGAAGGCTGGTGCCCGTAACGTTTCTGTTTGGCGCGATATGTGGCCCTGGTAGACACTCGCTGAACTCCCAAGCACACATCCGTGAAGGATACTGCGGCAAGGATATGGGAACACTGGGAGCTGCCGCGCGAAACGTGCGTTGAGCACCAACTTGTCGCTAATGCTTTCCGCAATCCATCCAGCTGCTCTATTCCCGGTTTATTCTCCACACACACTGCCTGAGGCATATCGAGCATGCACCATCCGCTCCCTTCACCCAATATCCCCCGTTCTAAGGCTCTTACCCCGAATTCTGCATGGCACCACTTTGGACCGGAATTACCTTCAGATTGTGGCGCGAGGGAGGGGCTCTGGATATGGAAAATCGTGCGCTTGGAATGTGCGTTTCTAATAATGTGTTCTTCACGCTGGGGCTGACAATGTTTCCGCCCATTCAAGCTCCATTCTTCTTCTTCCTTCTCTCGCAAACGTCCCACCCACCAGATATGACCACAAAACTGTTGGGCTTCTCGTTTGCTTTGCTTCTTGAAATAACGAGGAGAGAGAGAGGCCGCGAGACCAGCCCCTGCTCTTCAAGTTGTTTACGGTTGTGTCTTCGACGGCTGTCTCGCCACCGGCCGCTCGGCGCTGGACCTTCCCATCCCATCCGCGAAACTGTTGTATTTGGCCGTCGAGCAAGGGGGAGCACGAGAGGGAGGGGCAAGACAAAACTACAACTCAGTCTCCAATCGCATCTCTGTATCCCCAGCACGCCGACGTAAATTGCCGCTTCTCTCCCTTCCCTGCACGTGCCGTCACGCGTGACCCGTCGCTCGATTCGACGACACGATACTCCTCTTCAATGGCGCATTCTGCGGCTCTATCGACCGGATCTCATGCTGCGGCCATAATCGCACATGGTGTCTATTTCTTTTGGCCCATGGTACTGGAGTGTAAGGGCTCCGCTGGATGCGTTTTCGTCTGCGAGTGGACTTGGTCGCGGGCAGGGTCGCGAGGCTGGAAAATTTGCTGGGGCACGGAAAGGAGGAGAGTTGGTCGCGGAGGGGGTGCTGATTGATCAAGTGAGTGTGTCGTCCTTATTGACGCGGTTCCAGACGATCCTTGCCTCTAATTCCTCCACTACCAATACTATAATAGATCGTGTTCTCCCTCCTTCTACTCACCGTTACCATCTTCCATTGTTATCTTTACATCCTTTGCTTCACTGGAATCTGTCCCTCCGTTTTCACTCGCTGTTCCCTCGCGAGGCGTTAACCAGTCAGCGCTACTGCAATGTACTCCTCCACTTTTGCTTCTTATCCCCAATCCAGTCACGTGCTGCTTCCGAAAACCAAAAGCACACAAGCTTCCTCTCCGGCGCAGCGGCGCTTCTTTCATGCCTTTCGGCTCTCCCACTTTCCTAGCACATGGGTTTTGAGAGGCGGCCGTGGATGCCGGGGACATTTGCCTCGCGCCTTCCTCCCCGTTCACTGCTGCCAGGTCTAATTAAAGACAGACCACGACATCTCACACGCAACCCATGGAAACCCTCAACGCCTTCCTTCGCCCGCACGGCATCGCGCTGCACTACCTCGACGAGCGCTCGCAACCTACGCTCTCCGCAGTAAAGGAAGCCTTGCTCAACCCCGCGCTACTCGGGTATCTCATCACACCGGAGATGGACCGCAATGCGCTGGCCAAGGGTATGTGGGAGCGACTGAGCGAGTTTGGATCGCGTGTGCGCGGCACGGACAAGCGGTGGGACGAGGCAGAGGAGTGCGTTCTTTAGGCTGCTCTTGCCGAGCTCGTTCTAACCCCAGCTGTGTCTACTTGAAGACAGGGCCTCGTAGACGTCGACAAGACGATTGAGCTGGGCACGGCGTATCGCCGCAGCAAGAATAGGCCCCTCACGGTGGAAGGCATCCTGGAGGTGTATCGTTATCGGTTGGCGCTGGTCGAGCGGGGCCCTATTCTGGAGCCGTCTGACGCTAACGTGGCGAATTTTGAATCCAAATAGACTTTGAGTACTGGAGAGTGGCGCCTTACGCGACGCCCTCGGCTCGTAGTACGGTGGTTAAAGACAGACACGTTCATTGCAGTTCGTGAATCAGTAAGGTTGCATATATAACGGGCTCCTCTCCGTTCTGCGGTATCAACACATGCAAGAATATCTAACCCTTGAAAAAATATGAGCGAAACAATTGATTTCAGCAGAGACTCACGCCACGGCCCTCGCTCCGCTCCCAGACACAATAGCCCTCCGCGAAACGGCAAACGCGGCTCGCAGTCCGTCGAAGCAAGGCCCGAGCCGCCCGACATCACCAATCCACCATCCATTCTCCTTAACATACATCGCCCATGCGCGCGCTGCGTCGCGTCCCACAGGTCACCTTGCGAAATCGACCGAGACGTGGCCTTCCGCCGTCAGATGACAGATACAATGGCCGAAAGAGGTCGGCACAGCGCGATGACAGCGCCGGTTGCTGACGATAAAGGGGAGCTCAGTGGTGGCGCTGTTTCTGGTGGCAAAGTCAGAACGTGTCGGGGAGCAGGTAGGCAGCCAGCTTTACTCTCCCAGCCAATATCCTGACAGCTACTCCCATTCGCCGGTATCGCCACACCCCTGTCCCCGTCGTCAAGAGCCGCGCCGTCTGCGAAAGCGTGTCAGCGAAGCCATTTGGGCACTGGGCGGCTGGAAAGACCGGAGCAGTCAGCAGCTCTAGCAGTGCAATTCCGAGCCGCGCGATAGGGAGCAAGGAAGACGAAGTCGGTCCCGTCGTCGTCGTCGCGGAAAAGAAGAAGGAAGCTTAAGATCGGGCCGACATGTGATCTCCGTTCTTCACCACCACGATCTGCGTCTTGAGCGCGACATTCCTGGTACTGAAGAGACTCATCAACGAGCACTCCGCATCATATACCACTAACCTGCGGGCCCAGGGGAAGTGGAGAAGTTCCGGGTATGCAAGCTGTCGTCCGACAACTTAATTTCGAATCGTTCGCCCTCGGAGTCGCCAACCCTGCCTCCGTGCCAGCCAAGATAGTGCAGGCGTCGAGAGAGAAGGAAGAGGCGAGTGCGCAGGTTGGTGGGGAAGCGATAACCTGTTTGGGCTCAGGCTGGAAGTCGTGGCCGTCCGAGTCTTGGAGCTAGAAGCAGCTTCAGATAGCGCAAGAAGGACAAGGAGTACATACTTACTGTCTGAATACAGCTATTCTGTCTGAATACAGCTATTCGTGGAATGAATAAAAGTCCGCGCCATCGACTCAGCTGTAGTGACTGACTCGTCACTCAAGACAGTCTCGAGTCTCGAGTTACTAGTGAGTGGCGAGTGGCGCATGTAGATGGGACTAGGAAGCTTCGTTAGCGACTGAAGCTGGGTTGCGACTGGAGATACACACCAGAGCCATCCGTAATGACTATCCTATGCCGCGGCGCCAGACGCGGACACTGGGCTCTTGAAACGACAGTGTGTCGTTTGGAGGAGATATCGGAATCCTGCACCAGTGAATGGCCTTCGAAAACATGTCTTATGCCGAGGAGGTGGCAATAGATGGACGGGAACGGAGCGCGTCCGAGTCGAAAGAGAGCCTGCGAGGAAGAATATCAGGAACGACATCAAGAAGAAGCACATGACTTTACGCACCTTGAGCGCGCGGTTAGCTCTTGAAATCCCGACACCCAGCACCACCAATCTACCGCCAAGCACGCTGTACATCCACCGCACTCGTTCCTGCCCGCCCTTTCCCCTTGCTGCCATAGTGACCATACGCTTGGCACCCGCCGGAACTGTCCCCAACGACGGGACGCTGGGGCAAAGATATGAGTGCAAAGCCCTCTATGCGTGGCAGCACGAGGTACGCTCGATAGACCTAGAGCGATACGCGTCGTGCTTGATTATGAGGAGGTAGCAAGGGTTTTTCGGCGGCGGGACCGCAGGCCCGGCGTGGCACGTGACCTGGCCGATTTTGAGAGGGAGACATCGACGGACGGGGACGCTGGCCACGGGCGGGGGAGATGGGGACGGAGAGGTGTGGGTTGGAGATGGTGGTGGAGGCGGAGGTGCGGAGAGGCAGGGATTACTGAAGAATCGTGGTGGTGTATCGACGAATAGAGCAAGAGCTCTACGCGTATGCGCGACTGGTGATTAACCTAACGATCCTACGAGTATGCCGCAGCGCTGGACACGGATAAGGTCTTGAAATAGGGAAGTTGTTCCCGCCGGCGTCCTTGTGTCGTTTGGAGGAGATACTTATCGGATTCCTGTACAAGGAAATGGCCTTTGTATACCGAGGAGGTGGCAATATAAGTATGGACGAGAATGCAGCGTGTCGAAAGAGAGTCTACGAGGAAGAATGTTAGGGACGACCTTGGCAAGCACAAGCGCATAGCTTTACGCACCGTGAATACCAGCGCCGGCGCCATACGGGTCCTCCAAACGTTGCGTTTCCTCTCCCATATCATCTACCGCGTCAGCTCCCGCCGCCAGCCTCCGGTCTCCTGCGCCTCGATTCAGCCCCCAACTTGAAAGCTTCCCCTTCAGGAGTGAGGCGACAAGAACGCGGCTTGTTTCGAGTACCGCGGGCCTGAGAGGTGTCAGTCCTTTCGAGAACGACTCAGTCGGCCATCGCATGGTCGGAGAAGGGAGAACCGCGACAGCATTCACCGCCGAACTACTTGCAAGACAGGTCAGCAAAGAGAAGATGCACTACGCAAGGCCACACACCTCTGCTTTAGGACGCGAACAAGCCACAGATTGTGTCGGACAGCGAGGAGGAAGGTGAGTCTGCCATCGTCGTGGTGGAGAAGAGAGAAGGTAGATCGGCACCGGTCCGAGCATGTGATCACCGATCTTCTTCTTCTCCCTCCACCACGACGACCGACCCACACGACGACATCTCCTCCGCTCGGCCACCTAGTTGGCGAGCACGCGAGTCATCACCATCCCTCGCGGATACCCCGTCGCTGACTCTTGTGCTTCATTCCCAAGTGTCCTCCCAGCCATTGTGGAACCGGACACGCTGAGTGAGACCCTGCCCGTGCGACCGCGCCAAGGTGATTGGGTTGAAGGAGCAGGAGCTTGACGTCGTCGAAGCCGTGGCCATAAGCGGGGAAGCAGGAAGGTGCGCTATCCGGTCTGTCAGCCCGCTTTTGCTAACTTTTCTTGTAGCTTCCGCGACGGGCCAACGACACGAAGAATCACAAAAACGACCTACTCTATATGTCCCCTCGTAGCCGGAACTCGGCACTACTGGGGTCGCAGGCCGTTGAGTAGGCCGGTGTGTATGGCCCTTTTCTCCCGCTCGTGTATTCATTTTTTTCAGCCGTCTTCAATTGATTTGGCTTTGAAAACTGGCGCAAACGACTACGTGTTGGCAGTCTCAGGGCGTTGTGCTGGCGCGGGATTTAGAGGGTCTTGCTAAAGGTGTGTAACGAGCATTGCAGTTTTGCGGCGCGTTTGCTGACCTCTTCCTTGACAGACTACCGACAAACTTTCCCGCAAACCGGAAGACTCGAGGCCAATTCGCAAAGCGGCAAGGGGACTGTCGGGGCTGGGCGAGGAGGATGTACACGCATGCGTGCGTGAACGACGGCTCTAACCGCATGAGTCGTATCACTAATCTTCTGCGCAATCGAATCAGTGGTCCCACCCTTATCTTTCTTCGCACACACACAAACTCGCGGGGCCTATCGAGCTCGTCTCACTGTACTCCTCGCTTCGGTTCCCCACATATTCGGCTTCCCAAGACTTAGCATGGCGCTTTCATTCTTGCACCGGCACGCCTGGATACCTACGGGTGAGGGCGTGAATTGCTGAGTAACCAGCTACGTGGAGAGAGCGAAAAAAGTGCGTTATTTATCTCCTCCTTTCGGGCTTCTACTAACTGATAACCCTTTCGCAGCTTCCGCCTAGTGTGCGTCACGGGCCACCCGCGGGTTTTCGCGGGTTTTGACGTTTTTTCGTGATGCGCCGTCGATAGCGCCGGGAATTCCGCGCCAAGCGCAAAAAAAATTGTGTCAATCGGACAACAAATGACCGTTCTACGGTCCCATCAACTTTCATTGAAATCGGGGCAAAGGGGCTTGCGGAACGTGATCATCTTTCGGGCGATGGTCTCCGAAGCCCGCGCCCGGGCCTGTTTTGCGGGCCAAGCGATCAAAAGTGAAGTTCCGCCACAGGCAAGAGGACATGTACCCACTCGCCTGCCGCTTTCTTTTACCACCACTTGTCGACTTGTCGCTCGCCGCTCGCCGTCCCCCTACACCCACGACCATACGGAAGGGCGCCCATTCTGTTCTAGCTTGCAAACGACGACAAGGCGGAGTCTCTGCGGCCGCTCTTGCTGCCCTTCAGCAATTCGGCAAGTCTCCTTGGCCGCCGCGCCTCGAGAAATACTTCTCGTGCTCAATCAGAGTCCCCAGCTAAGCGGGCGGTTTGCCCTCTCCACGAAGGAGAAAGCCGAACCAGAGTCTTCAATGTTGCTTTAACATTCTCCACCGACGCTATTCGCAGGCAACTTCATATCCTCTGCCCAGCTTACCGACTCCAATGGTCGCGTCCCTCCCTTCCCACATCTCTGCACGTGCCGTCACGCGTGACCCGTCACTCGATTCGACGACACGAATAATACTCTGTCAAGTCGCGTCCTGTGGCCCTATCGACCCGATCTCGTGCTGCCGCCATACATATACATGGCGTCTATTTCTTTTGGCCCATGCTAGTCGGGTACGAGGCCTCCGCTGGACGCGTTTTTGCTCGCGAGTGGACTTCGGTCGCATGAGTGAGGAAGGCGACGGAGGAGGACAGGACGTGCTCATCTCCCATTACGAAGAGCATTCCGATATGTAGATGGACCCGGTGCAGACGTGGGAAGTCCACTGGAAATGCAAGAGTGTCCTGTCCGAGTCGTTGAACCGGATCTGTTTTTGCTGTGTCAGCAAAGGAAAGACAGGTTGTATGTTGACCTTACGGTGGAAGGACAGATGCAGCGTCTCCAACTTTTGCGCGGAGAAGAAACATATCTTGAGGTGATCTCGAGCTGCTATGTCCTGTACAGGCTGTAGTGTCAGATGACGGAGGAAGTTGAAATGGTGTGCAAATTCCAAATGACATAAAAGATCGAGAACGCTCCAACTGGACAATATTGAGAGTGAAGTAGGTGCCAGTGGACTGCTATTCTTGTTGTTGTCATCCTTGTGCTCCAACTCCGAATCGGCATCGAACTCGAGCCGAGCACGAACATAGTTGAGAGAGTCGGCAGAAACGAGTGTTTTACGCACAAGCTCAACAGATAAGCCATCGACATCGATCAAGGAGAGGGCTTTCAATCTGCGCGTGCCAGTGCGTTGTTGATGACTAGTGTATATGTCGAGGAAAGTCTGGATGATACCGGAGTCAATTCTCGGTTTACTATCGAAATTGGCTCCAATTGTAGTGGAGCCCCGTATGCGCGCCTCTTGTAGCCCTGACAAACACCGGAAGACGGATGCCACAGTCGTATCTTTCATGGCCAGCGCTATCTCTTCGTTGTCCACATGGTCGATTAAAACGGTGAGATGTGTGATATATGTGGCAATATGTTGGCAATATGGGGAGAGCGGGTGAGGTGCGCAAGAGCATCGGAAGAGCTGTGCCATCTTGGTCCAGTCTCCCAAGTGTTTGGCCGTTTCGCGGTAACCTGGTGGGACTTCACCCTGCTGTGGGTATCCTATGCTAGAGTATCGTGATAAATGTGCGTGGCCGTATCCGCCCAACGTCATGCATATCCTGATTTTGCTTGTCAGCTTTCGTCGCTAGATAGCGCTACGAGTAAGTAGTACCACCCCTTCCATCTCCTCCGCGACGAGCCTGAGCGCTGTCGTCGCAGGCGACACTGCGCAGGCTCACGAGGACATACTGGTCTGGGGCTGTTCACGACGGCGGGTCGGCTTACGAATCATATGCCTGCCACAGTCACTCGACAAAACCCGATGTTGTCGACTGGGCGGCTCGAGTGTATACGAAATCAGTGGGACTGGGACTGGCCCAATCCCACTGTTCGTGCCCAGTCCCACTGATTCACGTCTCATCAGTGGGATTCGTGCCGTCCGACGTGACGCATGCACGAGTCCCACTGATCAGCGGACCTGTCGCGGACAAGCGGGTTGCGGCGCCGGCCGCGGCGGCCGGGGTTTTCCACCCCGGACCCCGACCAGGACCCACCCTGCCGGGGGCTTCGCTCGCCGCGGGGCCCGCTGCGCGGAGCATTATCTCCCCTTCTTGGCTTTTTCTAACATCCCCGGGCTTAAACTTCTCTTTCCGCACTGGGTTGCGGCGCCGGCCGCGACGGCCGGGGTTTTCCACCCCGGACCCCGACCAGGGCTTCGCCCCGGACCCCACGCTGCCGCGGGCTGCCGCTCGCCACGGAGGCCTGCTGCGCAGGGCTTGGCTTGATCTCCGTCGTAACACAACGTCAAGCGCAAAGGCATCAGTCCCACTGATCAGACTCGCTTAGTGCCTGATCAGTGGGACTGGGACTGATCAGTGGGAGTGATGCGGACTGGACGAGTCCCACTCCCACTGATTTCGTTATCCCTCGGGCGGCTCTTCCGCACATCATCTTTCGTTTTTCGTTTACCGGCCCACATTCTCTTCGCACCTCCACGAACACCTGCCTCTCGAGTACAGCCCGCACAAGTTCCCCGCTCGACATCTGCCCGTCTGTATCCGAGAGCTCACTTTTGGGCGTGCCCGATGGGCGTGGGCCTGCGCCAACGGGCGTGGATGGGCGTGGGCGTGGGATTTGGCTGACGATCAAAGCCCACGCCCGTCCATCAGGCGTGCCACGCCCATTGGTCGGCTTGGCACGCCCGTTTGTCCCGCTTGGCACACCGGACAAACGGGCGTGGGCTTCTATATAGCGCAAGTATTAAGACTTGTTACAGGATTTTAAAGGAGCTGGAAGGCTTCATACCACACTATCTTCAGTCGGCGGCGAGATCTGCGAACCGTGCGAGCTGGCGGCCACCGACCATACGCCGTCCGGACCGTGCCAGACCCAACCCGCGACCGACGCAGACCGACGGCGCAGCTGACGACAACGACGAGCACCAGCGGGAACGTGTCGCCGGTGCGCCGGGAAAGAGAACGAGCCATAGCCCGGGCGGGAGACTAAGCTGCGGCGGCCACTGTCTGGCCTGGAGGCTGGCGCAGGGGCGGGCGCGGGTGCAGCATCGACCGCGGCCGCGGCCAGTAACTCTTGGCGGGCCGACGCACCCTTGCGCACCCTTGAGCTCATGTTGAGCACTTGCTCAATTTTGAGACAGCTTGGCCAAGACATCTTGGCACCGTGGTTGACGACGATCAGCACATTTTGATGTGTTTTGATTGAAGCCTCCACGGTGATGCGGACAAGTGACCGCCGCATAACGGTCGTCGAGGCTTCGCGGTCGCCGCCATAGTAGGGGACATAGCCTCTGCGGAGGGTCCCACGCCCGCCCACGCCACGCCCACGCCATCACGGGCGTGCACGCCCATTGGCGCAGGCCCACGCCGTTTGGCCACGCCCATATGCGAAGTCTCGTCTGTATCCTTATGCAAGGCTGAAACTCTTCTCGTTCGAGCGAGACGACCAAGCGCAGTGGGATAATACACTCTGGGATGGGGTTAATGGTCTTCAGCAAGTCATTTCGAGGGTCTGAAGTATCGAAGGTACGTTCTTGGACTTGTTTCTCAGTCTCCATGTTTATTTCTTGCATACCACACCAAACGCAGAACCAGGTCCATCCGCGTTGTCCTCTCTTCCTGCCACGACGGTCCTCTAGCCTTTCCGACGTCGGACCCCCGTCTACTGTAGTGATTGCTTGCTCTGTCAACGCCGCTTGTCGGCGAATATCGTGACGATACCCCAACACGAACTCCTCCCCTTCCACACCTTTTATACCACAAGTAAAAGCTTCCCATCCATGTCCTCATGATGCTCCATCATACGCCGCTTTTCCAGCGTGATTCTGTTGCTCGTTGTGGGGTTCACTTTTGCCCTCCTCGTTTCGCGTCGCGTTCCCCTACTGTTCAAGTTACGGGACGCTTGCGCGACTGTAGCGCTCTGCGTGCTACTACGAGGGAAGGGCAGAGCTGGAAAGTTTTGGTGGGATGTTCCGGTGCGTCCAAGTGTTTTCTGTCGACTTTCTATTTGCTCACCGTTTTGCCCTCAGATGTGTTCTTACTCTACTACGGTACCTCCAGCAACGAAAGCGTCTTCCTCCGTCGACCTAGCACTGCATCACGTCTACACGTCAAAGTACTTGTGAAGTCGTTTGCAAGTTTGCACGGAGAAAGGCGAGCGTGGATTATGAACGACTGGGGTGTTATAGTATATCGCAGACAACAAAATGGTCGTCTGTACTGATAAAATGAGTAAGTACAGTAGATATAAGCAAGAAGCAACGGAACGATAAAAAGATTTCGAATTTAGTCTGCAGATAATCTGAACGTGAGGAGTAGGTAAGGTAAGCAGACAGACATATAGGTGGTAGCGAATCCGGAGAGACAATCGATGTGTGTGCTTGAAAGAAGTGTATTCCGCGGTTTGCTCGATGCCTACTCCTTCCCCCACGCCCGATATGGAGATTCGAGCTCGCGACATTAGGGCCTCGAGATTGTCAAGCGGGGGACCAATTGCTCGCGACAGCAGTCAAGAAACGGCGTCAATTGCGTCGCTCGAGCGAAAACGCTGAAGAATGGGCCGGTCGACGGCACAAATGCGGGCAGAGAGGAATTGGGAGTGAGGAATGTGTTGCCCTGCAAAAGTAGGTCCGGTTGGTAGAGCCCTACACCGACGTATTCACGATTTGTCGGCCATGGTGCGCGACTGTGACTCGAGTGATGCAGCAAAAAACGATGGAGGGTAGACGCTTGCGAATGTGGGGGTGGGTGGACGCGATAGATTCGTTGACTGGTATAGTGGCCACGTAGGTACACGTTTGCAATGCGCCTGCCCATTTGTTGTCAGCTCGCATCTCGCAGCAAGAAGCCGATTACATACTGGAGTTCCCTGACTTTCCTTTGCGCGATCCACAACAACATCTCCTCTGTTTACGACGACCACGTCAGCTTCTGCGCCCGCCGACCACGCTTGAGCGCCGTTCACCAGCACTATTGGCGGCTTTGCTCTCCGATGTCAATAGCGAAGTCGGCTGGTTTTGGAAGAGGGGGGACGAAAAGGCAAACCAGGGCGGGGGAACCTGGATGAAAGGAAGACACGAGCGGACAAGATATGCTTGATAGGGCTTGTAAGCCCGATACCTTGGGGAAAGGCGGTAGAGACGACTTTCGAGTGTGAGATAGGACCATTTGGGTGGGAGGAGGGCATTGTTTGGGTCGGGAAGCGCTCGAAAACGACATTGAAGGTGACTGAGGCGGCAAAAACCCTGTTCACGAAGGACGGATGGGTGTGAGCGTGGGCTCGTCAGGAGTGTGCAAGGAGTGTGAGCGTAGATGCATAGCCAGGCTGCACGCTTTTGTGCGCGGGGCGCTCAGAAGAGGGAGTATAATCGAGTCCTGAAGTCGCAATGAGCAATCGGAAAAGGGAGGAAAGCTCGGTCAACGTACTGGTGTCTGCAGATTGCCATCCACATGCATCCTCCATCCTTGAAGTTTCCTCTCCGCGAACGACCATCTCCCTCAGTAGTACATCCTTCGTATCCGTCGTTGGGGCGTTTTGGACCAGAGAGAGATTGCTTGTGCGGGGGTGCGGCGGCTGTGGTGCTGAAGCTCTGCGATACTAGTCGGTCGGTGACTTCAAGGAGAAAGCTATATGAGAAGTCAGCAGAGCGGGTGTAGGAGGAGTGGAAGAGACGCACCATTATCTGCTGGTGGATACAGTTGCTGAAGACGGGGGAAAGATGCTGGACGGAGAAGACGGCGAGGACGAGATGGTGGTACAGACGGAAGACGAAAACGTGTGATTGATCACTGTCACATTTTACAAGCTTGCTTTACTCGCTCATCTTCAGTTCTCTTCATCGATGCACCGCTGCCTAGAGACCCCCGAAATTGCGCTACAGGTCGTGCAACAACTCGCCAACTCGCCAGAAGATATAAGCGTGCCGTCCCTTGCACGTCTGGCACGCACATGTCGGCGCTTCTCCGACTTTGCCCTCGAGGAGCTGTGGCGTGGAGACAAGTTTGTCCACAGACCGCTGTTACATCTTCTATGGTGCTTTCCGCCAGACTTGGTGGAGATCATAGAAAGAAATGACGGAACACGGGGAGGAGTGGTTAGTGCTCGTACCGAGTAAACCTTTCTCAGTTGCTTGAGTGTTGACATGAGTACACAGAATCAGCTGCGCCCATTTGTCCTCCAAGACTTAGACCGTCCCGAGCGGTACTTCCGGCTGGTCAAGACATTGTTTTATCATCCTGGCGACACAACACTCGACACGCGTATTTTGACCTTGTTTTCGACATGGATACCCTGGGACTGTATATTCCCTTCCCTGCAAACGCTCACGTGGAGTGCGGAGTATGCACATGCAGATGGTGACTCCCCCGAGATCGCCAACCTTCTCCGTTTCCTGTTAGCACCCCAACTCCACACTTTACACCTCGGTGGCATAGGCGATATGTCACTCTCCCTCCTCACTACTGTCGCATCCCGGAAGCTCCCAATTCGCGAGTTGAGTATTTCTGCGCCGACTGCAACATCTCCCGCAGTGTCAATTAGCGCCTTCTTGCGCTCTCTCCGCCGTCTGGAAGCTCTCGAAATCGAGCCGCCCGTGGATCAACAAGCGTTTTGCCACCTCACTTCGCTTCCAACCCTTGAGTCGCTCATAATGCATGGCACTTTCGATATTTGTCCGTGCCACAGTTCCCAACACGAGTCTTTTCCCGCATTGAATGACTCCAGCTGGTATAACGCCGACTTAAATGACATTATCCGTTTCCTGCCGAAGATTCACGCCTCTCCTCTGAGCAGCTTCTGCCTCGATCCCGACCTGTCGACGACCACCACACTCGTGTCGGCGGTCATCTCAGGGCTTGCAGGGCTGCCAGGGCCGGTCCAGGCGCTGCGCAAATTTACAATTATCAATCTGTTGTGGGAGAGAGAAGGGCGATGGGAAGGCGACCAGTGGCGAGTCAGTGCATCGGCGCTGGAACACCTCGCGCGCTTTAACGGCCTGACCCATGTTGCGCTGGAGGCTCCTGGCGGATTCGATTTGGACGATGACGGGCTCGCCGGGCTCCTTGGGCAGCTCCCGCAGCTCGAGCGGCTGTGCTTAAACCATCCAAAGACTGCCGCACAGCTAACCATTGGCGCGCTGGTAATCGCGGCGCGACACACGACGTTGCAGCGCCTGGTACTGGCTATGGACGGCGGCACCGGGCCGTTGCCGGCGGTGGGCATTTCATCCGCCAGTATGCTGACGGAACTGTATGTCGGGCACACACATGTCGGGGACCCGACGCTGATGGCCGGATTCCTCCGCTCGCTGTTCCCGGAGTTGCAACATATTGGCTATGCGTGGTTCGGCGAAGTTGACGAGCTTGATGGCGAGGACACGGATGCCCAGCTTGCTGCTCAACAGCTGTTCAAGCTCCGCTGGGAAGCGGTTGCAGATATTGTGGAGCAGATTGGAGACAAGAGCGAGGCGAAAGAGGATTGTTAATTGAATGCGAGCCATAGCTATCAGTACCTAAATACTCTAGAATAGTAGGAATACTCGTAGCACTCTGACAAATATTGGTTCCTGATACTCATTCCCCGTGCCCAACACGAAAAAGAGGTCGCGTACTACGAGCATGCATTATGAATAAGTATCAAACAAAGTCGCTAACCGGGGCAAGATGGCCAAATATTGACTTCACGTCTCGGAAGAACCATCTGCACGGACCCTCCGAGTCCAGAGACTCTCTCTCTTAAGGCGAACTGGATGAAATCATTTTACGCGAAGAGACTGCCAGTGTTATATCAGCACAAGTTTATTCAAAAGATCTAAGTGGTCGCTTGTAATTTCTCGGGGAGCGTTGTCGTTAGAGACAGTCCAGCCGCTGGATTGTGCTACCGAGCCCAGAATTCTACATCCGCGAACGTAGAGTAGTGTAATCGTATACAAAAGTAAAAGCAAGAATGTAGGAGTGAACGACATGAATAACAAAAGGCAGTAAAAGCAGCAAAGGAAGCGGCTGACTTGACTCCCATGAGTTGCAGTAGCGCCAGCGGCTCCAAATTTCCTCGGAAGACGCTGCCTCCTCCCGCGACAACTCCTCCCCGCGTCCGCCGCTCGAGAGGAAGGGACAGTCAAGTCGACGATGATGTCTTTGCTAATCTTGCCCGCCGCAAACATGTCTTCCGAGCCAAGGGAGAGGTACACATATTTCGCGTTTATCCATCGTCGTCGGCAAGTGCTAGAGCGGCTTCTCCTCCATATAACTACGATACGCGTTATCAGCACCGAGGGAGGCGCGGAGGAGGTTGGTGGGCGGGGAAATCGCGGATGACAGAGGGAGTGTGTATGGAGAGGGTGTCTGGAAAGCGATGGAGAAGGCATAAGTATGTGTATTGCTTTTGGCTGCCGAAAGAGGAAGGAGTCGAGAGAGGAAGGGAGGGAAGTGGGTGTAGCCTGTGTCTGTGGCCTTGCCGCAGGTGTAAAACTACAAACGATAGTCTTAGCGGCTGACTAGCGACACGATGAAAAGACACGCACGATTAAACCTGATGACCACAGCTGTTTGAGGTCGGCTTCTTCAACATCCAGCTCAATTCTTCCGTTCCTCCGCCTCCGCGATTCCTCGTGTATCGTCTGTGAACGCCAAAGACTGTGAGACGGCGGCTGCATATTCTCGTTACTCGATTTTCGCTAGCAGAAGGCTAGAAACGGACCTGACAGCAGCTTTCGCTCCTTCTACTACGGTAGAATCGATACTGGGACGGATGGGAGTCCACTTGAAGCGCGAGCAGGGAGTAAGAGGAATGGGGCAAAAAGGGAGCTAAAAGACGGAGTAAGACGCAAGATATGGGCGGCAGCTCGAGATACGCACTCGAGATCTCCCTCTGACTCGTTTGCACCAGCAGCGCCCGTCGCGAATGGATGCAGAAGAGCTCGGGGACGGCTTCTTGCTGGAGAGGCTGACCTCGCCCGCCAAACTTGAAGAAGAAGCGTGGAGTAGAGAAGATGGCTTTCGGGGTAGGGGGGCATGTGTTTGGAGCGGATATGCGGCGCCGGGCGTGAGTAAGTGAGTGGGGATATCTGGAGAGTCAGCATAAGTGACGATGAGAGAGGGGAGAAGAGTGGGATTTGAAGCACGCACCTATGCCCAGCAGAAGAGCATTTCCCCGTCAACCACGGTGTTTTCCTTCCCTCTAGTAGACCGGTATGGTGCGCGAGCTTGCGGAGAATCGAGTCAAGAGGGCTGGTCCGGGAATCAGCAGGGGCTTTGTGAGTGAAAGTATTAGCGCGCACCATATGCATAAGCGCTGGATTTCTTCTCATGGGTCGCCTCAGACGTTCGCGTTCGTTGCGTCCGAGTTGAGAGAGATGGAATGGGAGAGGATGGCGAGACGCGACATGGCGGTTAAGACGAAGAAGAGTGGCTGTGACGTCACACAAGATTCCTCTCTTCCCTCCCACTTTCGGGCCGGGCAAAACGACCAAACACGCTGCATACACAGGCAGCCATGCTGCATACACGCGGTGGCCACTCCCATACGCCGCTTCTCTCCTGCCCTCATCGATGTCGCTCGTCAGAGACTCCCCCGATACCTGGACGGCGAAGGGCGTCGAATCCTCCTTCCGTGTCAGCTTCGACAAGGACTCCTCGCTCACTGGGACGACCGATGTCTGCGGATGGGGCTGGAGATTTAAGTGGGACTGCTCGAATGGCCCAATCGCTGTGACTGTCTACTGCACAGGGAGTGGAAGGAAGAGGGTATGGGCATATGAGGAGGGTATAAATGAGAGGATTGGAGAGATGTCCGGTGGAGAGGATGATAGAGCAGGAGAGGGTGAGTATAGGGAAGGGATTTGGAGCAGTGTCAGGGGAACCTCCCTTTCGCTCGGAGATGCCTCCGATTCCGGTCCGATTCCGGTTCTGTGACGCTGCACGTCCAAGTTCGGGGCTAGGGTGGAGGGAAGGGAATGAAGATAGAAGGCCACAGGCCTGGGTAGAAGTTGAGTCCATGTCAAATGGGCCAGGATGAGGAGAGAGAAGGACACCCTGTGTAGAGCGTCCAGGTTTGCCATAGCGCACCACGAAGTTTCGTAGTGCCGCGGAGGTCAGCGCGGAGCAGTTAATGCATGCTCAGGCATGCAGGGGGTCCAACCGATACGTGGTTCACGGATACTTCCTCTTCAGGCCATAGTGACTGTCTGAAGCAAAAGATGATATATGTGACCATCAAGGTCACACTACACTAAATACAGGGAATTGCACAAGTAACCTGAGTTGTACGCATAAAGTGTGTCCCACCCTCTCACAGGTTCCAACTCCGGTCCGGCCCTCCATCTCGCCCGCACAATCACCGATCCGTCAACGCCCTCCCAACCTAGTCGCCCTGGGACCTTGCCTGTGACGCCGCCCAAGCCTTCTGTGCCCAACAGTGGCAGCTACGGACAAGCAGTATATAGTCAGTGTCACGGATAAGACCCGGCCCGTCCGCTCTGATGCTGGTGTTGGGCCATCGCGGGCCCGTAGCACGCAGCACGTGACGACGGGGAACATGCGCCCCAGTAGGAGGAACGCACACGTGGGAAGCATGTGACCGAGAACGACGCGTCGAGCCGTCGCCGAGCCCAACTCGACACAAGGGGACTGGGGAGGAGTGCTAGGAGGTTAGGAGTAGCGCCTGGCCCGCAAGGGATGTACGATCGTCCCCTCTGCGGCCAGGAACGGAGGAGGAGGAGGAGGAGAGGCCAGGGTGTCCGATCACCCCCTTTGCGGGCCTGCGTATATATAAGGCGCGATAGTGTACCCTGTACTCTATCCCTTAGATCGTCTAAAGAACCACCTTACTCCGTGCAAGGAGGCATTGTCTACTCATCGGGCCCGACACGACCCGATTCGAACCTTCAACCACCGACAGCGGCAAGGGACCGAGTTCACGGGCCCTTTCGGTTTTGATCTACCCCGCCTGCCATACTTGCGGGCCCGACTATCCATCTGTTCTGTTCCGGGCGCACGTTCTTAGGAGAGGTCCTTGCACGGCCCGACCGGAGCCGTAGTGGTAATATATAGCCTAAAACCAGTAGGTGTAGCTAGGAAAACGCTTGCCTAGGAGGGTAGCTGTACCTAGGTAGCCTTTTACATACCTCTATTAGAGCCAAATGTGACGATTTATAACGTGTGACATATGTGTGACATATGTGACATATGTGACATATGTGAAATTCTTGTTTAAAAGAATACATTATTATTCTTTATCTAGTATCCTATGGGTTGTGACAATGCCCCTATCTGAGTAATGTTTTTAATGTGGAACCATTTTTGATGGCCATCAGTACTTTTGATGGCTATATCATAGTACATCAATTTTGTCCTAATTAGGATTGTTATTGATTCAGGCCATCCTAGCTATAATCCGGGTCATCGGCCTGAAGAAAAGGAGTTAAAAGTATTATATATATATTATTATCAAATTATATGTATCCTATACCCATTTATCATATCATTGATGCTATTTAGTTATCTGCCTATTCGATAGAAAAGGGCTTGGAGAGCTAGGTGCAGATAGGCCTAGGTACAGCTACCCTCCCCGGCAACCATTTTCCTACCTGTACCTAGGGCTGAAGGCTAAATCTTACAGCTACGGGTGCCGACCCGCAGTCTGACAGTCAGCTCCCTAGCAGGCGAACCCTTAGAGTTTCTTCTCTTTGGATCCTCCCCTGCTAGGTCAGCTTCATTTGTATTTGCTTACCAATGTTCACGCTTTGGATCCTCCCCTGCTAGGCCTTGATCTCAGGCCTCCAGGTTGCCCTTACACTCTCGTCTGACTCCTCCCCGCGTTCTAAAGCCTTCTCGCCTTCGGCTTATCCAAACGTATCCGCAGAAGATCTTGTATTTGTTCAGACTTGCTTTCGGCCTGCGAGACGTGTAGTCGCTCACTCCGATCACTCCGATATAGTGTTGTGATAGCCACTCGGTTTGCTTTGGACCTTCCGTTACTTCCTTTTCCTTGCACGGCACTTAACAAGTGGGCAAGCACCCATATGAGGGTAAGATACATGAATGCTTTGGACAAGTGCTTTAAATTCATCCCCAAGCCCAGTTGCCTCTTGTTGCTGGACATTTAGTAGTTGTAGTTTATTGCATGCACGAGAGACACTTTTATAGCTGTTAAAGACTTAGTCTCAGGTATTCTTCAAGTTCATATCTCTTACTCACCTCACACTATACTTTTCACAATCAAGCTGAAGTTCCTTGACCATATCCAGCTCAATCTCCTTTGCAATCTGAATGTCATTCTAGTTGAATAGCCAGTACTACTTGACTTTCTTATGGAACAAGTCTTCTGGGGATAAACAGGCTAAGAACAATATATTGAGGGTGGTCCACATACATAGCTTTGTTTTGGGCATCTTCGTAGACAAGTGTTACAGCCTAATATGTAGGTAGCTGGGGTCCCTGATCACATCGCATCAATGTTCCGACGTCAAAATTTTGATAGTCCAGAGGCTGTTGCCATATCATCGGATATGTTCCGCAAGATCACGGACAAGTACGGAAATCAGTCACCTCTGGTCACGCCCGCCACTTTTCCTTCCTTCCTTTTTCCTCTCCCCCCGACTGCAGATGTCGCCCACCTCCGTACGTTCCCATGTCCTCCGCTGCCTTACTTAACTACATTGTCAGGATGGTGCTGGCCATGATGCTGCGCCAACCGATTGGTTCCCCAGGTGTGTCGTATATATCATCCTTTGCCACGACACTCATCCGTTGGCAGTCGGGCAGCCGTCCGAAGGGTGTGTGGACCCCAGAGAGTAGCTGGGGTCCGCCGAGCGGCTCTTGGTATGTTTCCATCCTAGTTCTCGACTGCCGAAACTGACCCAGCTTCGTGCATGTGGCGACTGACTCATACACCTCGCATCACAGTCAACGCACGCATGATCCATGACCTCCCCATCCACCTGTTTCGGTTCCCGCCAAAATGTGGTACCAAGGTGCGTAATTTTCCAGCAGTCTTCCCAGTGCTGACCACGCTCTAATTTAAGCCCACGACACGGACACGCTGGCCATGTCGAAGCGCTGACCACATTGGAGGCCTTCGAATACTGCCATGAACGTGACGCAGCAGCACTCGGCCGCAACGCGTGGCACCCGACGTGAATCGACTCAGCGGTCGCGCCGATGTGCCGCCCCTTGCAGTCGACGCTCCGAGGGACCGACACCGTCCACACTAGTACTTGGTCCAGGAGCATATGCACGTGGAGCGGCCGCATTTCGCGTGGTGCACCAGGATGCCGGGCGTGGGTGTTGGCTGGTGTTGCGGCACGGTGTAGTGGTTCCGGATATATCGTAGTATGGTAGTGGAGCTCGTTCTGTGTATTAAGTAGCAACACAATACATTTATTGCTGCATTCATTGTACATTGTAAGCCTTTTAAGTCCTTGTGAGCATCCTTGTGAGTGGCCTTGTAAGGCCTTGTGAGGCCTTCTGACCTTGTAGGGCCTTCTACAAGGATGAGACATGACTTGTAGAAGGCCCTCCACAAGGCCGGCCTTGTATGGCCTTGTGGGCCTTCTACGGCCTTGTAGGCCTTCTACAAGGCCCTACAAGGCCGTAGAAGGCTTTGTCATTTTCCTGATGTGTATCGTGCACTGTCGCAGCAACAGGACTGTCGGAGTATTCCTTTAGGACCCATCCCGCCATTGGGAACTTCTCCCTCAGTCTCCCCTTGATCTGCTCCATATCTGAATCCCCAAATCCTCAGCCTCCTCAGGACACTCCCGATCCAGCGCTTATCGGCTCGTGGACACGCAAGATGAAAAGCCGCTTCGCGAAAGGCTCTCCGCTCAAAACGACTCCAACCTTGAAATTTACCGTCTCCTTTGAGGCCACCTTCGCGCTCACTCCTCCCCAACCTGTCACCATCCAGACCCGCCTCCCATTCTCGGACGAGCCCCTCCCAACACGCGTTCGCGCCTCTCTTGTCGACACGATCCATGGCGGCGAGCTTATCGATGTCAAGTTCTGGGCATATTCGCGCGCGCGGAATGGCTACGTCTATAATTCCCGTCCGCTCTACGGGAATCTCAGGCTTATGCGCGGGACTTCGAAACAGTTCGATGAAGGTACTTGTGTGCTCATCTGTGTTTTTTTTGCTGATAAAGTTGAATGTCCAGATCTTGACGACATGTTCAGCGGTTTCTCCGAATCGGGGCAGACGGATATCACGAATGACCAGGCTCCCGAGGATGCGTTTGACGGGTACGACTACATGTCCGACAGCGACCTCGAGGACGGTGAGGAATTCGACGGGGACGCGGATATTCACGGCGAAGAAGCCGGTAAGCGAGCCGTCGTTCTCTCCCCATTGCTCAGATGAAACACAACTAGATGAGACACAGCCGCCCTTCGCCGGACCAAGCACACAGCGCTCGCCATCGCCTGATGTTATAGCTCAACAAGAGCTTCAGGGGCGCCACGGCCATCGCGTTGTCATCAAGGGGCATGCTTACAACACGTTGGTCGTCTTCTCATTGGAGGCCGTTGAATTCACAGTGTCGCATAGTTGGAAAGCCTTGATATACTACCTTTACACAGGCAAGATACACTTCCGTGAGGTCGGCGGCAGGGCCTCGCGTTTCGGCTTGAGGCAGCCAAGAGAAGACGGGGCACCAGAATGCTCGCCGAAGTCCATGTACAAACTTGCGGAAAAGGTGAGGCACCTTCCAGTCTAAGAGTATCTACTGAGCGCTGAGCACTCATGAACAGCACGGCCTCGCGGAACTAAAGGTGCTCGCGTTCGAGGCGATCCGCGCGCGGCTTTCCGTCAACATCATCGTGCACGAAGTGTTCTCGAACTTCACGGCCATGTCCGCCTCGCCGCTTCTCTTCTGCTGCCTCCAACTGACGAGCGCTGCAGGTTCGACGAAGTCAAAACCATGCAAGTCGCCTTTCTCCGCGCGAATTTGCATACCGCTGCCGTGCGCGAGTCGATGACACGGAGGCTGCTGTACTTCTGCGCGGAGCGCGGGCTCGTCGGTGTCCGCCGCGGTTCTCCAGGACATCATATTTGGTCCAGCGCCAGCTCCCGCCGACGCCAGCTTGCCGGCGCAATTTGCCGAGAAGCTTGACAAAATATACCGCCTGACTCACGAGTTGTCTGGCTGATATCCATGCCAATTTCGCATCGGCTGCGCAGGGGGGGGGGACAGTCGCCTTGCGGGGGTGTATTCGCGGCTATGCAGGCCTAAGGTTGTCCGAGTAGTTCTCGAAATGACATGAGATTGCCTTTTGTTCACTGCTGGGACGACAGAGAGCTTGGACGAAGGCATTGCCATCGGCGTCGACTACCGGGCCTCCGATATTGCCAGGTCCTTCTTCTAGACCCCCACTCAGCGAAAAGCACGTCGCCTTCTCTTCGTCCGAGCTCACGCCCCCCGCGGGCCGTCATCGCACTGAGCAGCAAGCGCAACGACGCATGGCTTGAGGGCAGATATATGCATTGCTAGGACGCTTTGCTTCCATTAGGATAGCTAGCGCTTTTCCATATGCGCCGCGCCCCGACCCGCTTCTCCCTCCAGGTCCTCGCGGAGAGTCGAGTTAGCGGGTCGTCGTAATAGAGCAACGGAGGCGCGTATACGGGCGGTACATAGTCCATTGTGGCCGGCTCAGAGTCACCGTAGTAAGAGTAAGAGGACATCTGCCAGTGAGGGAAAAACGGTCAGCGCTCAGGCTGGCAAACAGAAAGTCGACAGCAAACAAGGCTCGGGCGCACCTGAATATGATATACACCACACACTATCCACCCCTGCCCTTCTCTCATAGTAGCTTGCAGACTGCTACGGTCGCGCTAGCGTCCCGCTAGACAGAAACGGAGGCGGCCATCCTGCTCAGGCTCGAGTCAGCAGGACTGCAGCAGCGGAGCGTTGACGATATAATGCAGGGGAGAGGACGATTATAGCGCATCGGAGCGTGGGTGTGCGTCATGCACGTGGCATACGAGGGAGGGAGGGTATAGCCCGGGAGGACCGGACTGCAAGCCAAAGTGGTGGAGGACGGGAAGAAGCCTTCAAGAAGGGAAGACCGGCCGGCCGGTCACGCGCAGCCGCGCCACCCCGGACCCGTCGGTCACCCTCCTCGAGACGGTCGTGACGCACAGCAGTATGTCCCGCGCTCGCAGCAGGCGCGCTCGGGGCGCCGCAGGCACATGGCGGGCGAGACGAAAGAGAGAAGCATCACGCTGATCGACCGATCGATCGGGCGGGAACGCGTGACGGGCGTTATCGCTCTTTCTTCCGCTCCTCCACCAAGGATGCGCCCGCCTCCCTCCCGGCCAGGCTACGACGTGTCGAGGCCCGTGTGTGGCGCGTCTGACGTCTGTGGGCCGTCTGGTGCGTTGTCCAGGCCGACTGCGTGGCGCTTGACTGACTTTCAAGTTTCCTGGGCTAAATTGAGTTGGCGCGGATGATACGTGGCACGAGCGCTGTCGGCGAAGGCTACCAACGGAGAGGGAGGCTACGAAGAGAGGGAGGGCTCAGGACAGATGGGTGGCTGGCTGGTCTGCTTGGTGCGCGATAGCACTCGTTTGTCGCTCGGCGTTTTCTGGCCTTGCATATTTTCAGGTATTCTGGGATTCTCGTTCCCCGTGCACAAAGCCAAGTGTTTGCCCCAACACTGGCTGCTTATGGTTGGCCGCAAACGATTGCAGGACAGGCTGGTGTGGCCCAGCGAGGACGGGGACGCGCGGCAAACAATGGGGCGTCGGGGCCATGGGGAGAAAAAGCGCGTCGGCACGGGCCGTGTTGTGAGTTTCTGTCCTCAGTATTTTCCTACGTCTGCTCACTTCCGCCATCTAGCTGCTTGTTTGCCGTCTGTGTGTCATATTGTGGACGGGCGAAAGAACGGATGGGGTCTTTGGTGCGTTTCTTGTCGTTCACCCGTGGCTGGAGCATTTTTCAAACAGCCCTGGTTACAACCACGATATCGGATTGAAACCCACCCGGTTATATCCAGGGGGTGGTTTTGCCGTGATATCATGATACGACCTGAAGGGAGCGTGATCTTCCGTCATTTTAACATCAGGTCGGCGCTCCCTCGGCCCCATAGTTTAGTATACAATCAACAGCTTGGACAATGTGCCCTGCGTTGTCACTTGATATAGGTCATTATTCGGGCCAAAAAAACAGGGCGTTTGACAGCGCGGACAAGTGTCATGATGTAGCTTCCGCGCGAGTCACTCCCACCAGTCACTCCCGCCACTCCCTGAACGTTGGCATCGTTGGGGTTGATCTTGGCGTCGGCGTCGGCGTCGGCGTCGGGCATCAGCACATGGTTTTTGCTATACCGTACCTTGTACTTAGGCAGAGAGATGGGAATAGATTATAGTTTGGCACTGCAGGGAGCAGAGCTGCAAAAGGGCGCGAGGGAAGGCGCGAGGGCGGAGGGGCGGCAGGCACCAAGCAGACCTTGTGGCCTCACATGGTGACGTGCCACTTGACGTGTGATTGAATGATACGTGTGATTGATAGATCCCTCGTCGATCATGTCGCCAACGACGCTTACTCAGAATCATATAGGAACCTCGGCGTGCCGCCCATGTAGCTAGCTTTTGAGCTCAGCGACTCTGGACTCATCTAGCTGGCTCATGCACCGGAGGAAACATTAAATGGGTTGAGCGACAGGAAGGGGACTGGCAGTGGTGGCGTGATATCATATCTATTGATGGGGATTGATACTGATGGGTACCGTCGTCAAGCAACGAATCCCTCTGACCCGCCTTCCGTTTCCGCCTCCCCGTCAAACAAACCCCTCAATAAAGCCGATGCACCGTCGAGTGTGGCCTCGTATATACCAGCATCCTCGGCCATCGCGTCCCGCACCTGAGTTGACAGCTTTTTGCTCCATTCTGCGAAGAACTTCGCTGCGATCCGTTGATTGACAGAGACTTGGCGCAATGCGTAAGCCTTGATCCCCGCCGCTGTTTCTTGATCGACATCTGGTCATTCCCTCTCGGCGCGGCGTTGCCATTCTTGCTGCTCCCATCGCAAATAACGCAACACCCTCTTCATCTCCTCCCGCAGCAACTCCACCTCTTCGTCCCAACGCTCTTTCCTCGCTCGAGCCTTGCACCACTCTACCCGGAAAGCTGTAAGATATCAATGATTGGCAATCTTCACGTGGTGATCCACTTACAGTCATGCAGTTCGGCCTGATCGACACCCTGTCCAACATTCCAGATCCACGAGATTTTTTTCGGCCCTCGTCGGGTATTAGGTTCCGTCCGAGCAGCTCGCGATCCATCGGCATTGCGAAGCCTTCGACTGGCCTCCTCCTCCTCCGCATCGTCCGGATTCCAATGCGAATTCACATCCTCATCAAGTAGCTGCCGATACTGAGGGGCATAGGCCGAACCCTTCAGAGCGATCATCGCCGCCTGAGCTCGTCGGTACTTGGCCACAATCACCGAACGACCCTCATCCATCCGTGCCGTCAGCGTCACTGAGCGGGTGCGCTGCCTTTGCCCAACCATATTGCTGTCGCGATACCAATAGAGGTGTTGTTGGGCATGTAGTTTTTTGCGCAAGTCCGTCAATGCATCCCCACATTGCCCCTTTCGCAACCGCGCCTCTGTCTCCACAACCCGACCATTTGCGACCACTCTGCGGTCCTCCTCGCTCAGCTCGGACGGCAGATATAACCGGAGCCGCTCCGGTTGAGGGGGCGGTGAGTCTGCGTCTCGGCCTTCTTCATCTCTTTCGCGCAGATCAGCGACACCCGGCATGTAGGTGAGTTGGAGGGTTTCGAAGGCCTTGATCTCCTTCAACAAGGTTAAACAACGTTCTTGTATCTTGCTCGTTCGGTCAGCGGTCGCAAGCGCCGTGTTGCCAAGCGCTGTAATGATCTTTGCTCTACGGAACGCGGATTAGTGGGTGAAAGTTGATCATATTGTGTCGACATACTGCATTGCCTCTAGCCTTAGGCCTGCTTTGACGAAAGCAGTCACTGTCTTCTTGCCATCGAGGAACGCGTGGCGTCCCTGACGAGCCTCCTCCAGTTCTTCTTTATTAAGCTCCTCAGTTATTTGACGCTCTGAGGGACCGGCTATGAAAGGAATGAGATACGCTCCATCTGGTCCCCCATACACTTACCCTCCTTCCCCCCGACTACGATGAATGGGTTGGGCTTTGAGTCGTCCTCGTACCATGCATCCATCATGGCCGCCCATTGCTCCCGTCTCTTCTTGGCGACACTACCATCCAACTTGGCAAATTCACCCCCTTGCCTGCGACGTTCAGAGACTGCGACAATGAGCTTTCGCGCGAGGGTCCTTCCTTGAAAAGAGACGAGCAACAATCAGTAAAATGCAGTGCTAACCAGACCGTGTTCTCACCTAAATGCACATTTTTTTCGAAATTTAAATGGTCGATTTTATCCTCCAAGGTGTCTTGGCGAGCACCCTGGCCCATCTCCTTCGTCGCCCAGCTAGCCGGATTCAAGGCTGACCAAAAGCGCTCCGAGGCTTCCCCATCAACCTTGCCCATCCCGCGCACATAGCTCAACGCGAGCTTCGCCCGACAGATCGCGTCATGGGCCTCCGCGTGCCAGACAGGAAGGCCGAATTTTAGTTCGAGACCGTCAAGGTCAGTCATCAGGTTGGACACATCTGCCTTCCCCTCGATGACTGCATGGGCTCGCTGGAGGAAATGAATCATCCATTGACAGACTATATCGTATGCGATGCCAACCGAACGCAGTCCTCTGGCTATGATCAAGCAGGCCAAAAGCACCCAGTCAACGTTACACCAGCTGAGGAGGAAAATAAGTCCGACTGATCAACCTTTGCGGTGAAGCAAAACTCACCGCTCTCCCTTTTGCGAGGAGTGACGAGAGTAGTGGGACTGGGACTCGTCAAATCGGACTGAGTCCCACGTTGATGGTCCCAGTCCCACTTTGATGGGGCGAGTCCCACTGCCACGGCGCCAAGGACGCGTAGCCGAGTGCTAGAAAAGCAATCAGCATCATGCATCAATCAAAATATATGAAGGAAGTGCCGTGCAGCGGGCCTCCGCGGCGAGCGGCAGCCCGCGGCAGCGTGGGGTCCGGGGCAAAGCCCTGGTTGGGGTCCGGGGTGGAAAACCCTGGCCGCCGCGGCCGGCGCCGCCACCCTATCAAACTTCAGCGGAAAGAGCAAGAAAAAAAGATGACACACACCGGAAAGAAGTCCCACGCTCCGCGCAGCGGGGCCCCGCGGCGAGCGGATGCCCCCGGCAGGGTGGGTCCAGGGCGACGCCCTGGTCGGGGTCCGGGGTGGAAAACCCCGGCCGTCGCGCCGCCGCAACCCAGTTGATGCGACACACGTCAATCCATCAACGTGGGTGATGTGTCGTAACTGAGTCCCACTCCGGGACTTTGGGAATGGGACTGGGACGGGGGAAAGTGGGACTCGAGTCCCATTGTCCCAGTCCCAGTCCCATTACTCTTGTATATACTCCCCTTTTGCAGATCACCAATCTTCAACAAAACTCCATGGCGAGCGCAGACACACCCAGCCACTCCCGAAACCCTCAGACCAGTCGTGGTCCTCGTCTCCTTCTGAAGCAAAGCCGCAAACGATGCACAAGAGCTAACCTTAGACAAATTCAGTCGATGTGGGCATGGGCAGAGGACGCAAAAGCTCACATCCTTCTCGGTGATCCGGTTGCGAATATGCTCTAGGTAGGGGCTACGCTCGACGAAATAACCCTAGCCCATCTCCCAGAGGGTCGTCCTGAATTTCGTTGGCGCGGAGGCGGTTTTTCATCCGGAAGTTGGAGTCCATCGCAATGAACAGACGGTACAGATATCTGCAGATAGTGAGCAGACTTATACGACAAAAACTGCACTCAAACTTGCTGGCGATGCGATGGTACGGTGTCCCAACCACGGGGAAGGTTACGGTCAACGTGGGGACAGGCCCAGCAGCGGACAGCGACGGCCCCAGTCGGTGTTTGACGTATACCATCCGGCTCGTGTCCCTGTCCCGCCTCGTTTGAGACGAGTGAGGAAATCGTACTCTCGAGCCATTCTACCGAAAGCGTTGTAACGATCCTACAAGATTGTTTGTCAACGATGAGAGCATTCAATCGCGAGAATACAGAATACAGACGCACCGGTACATCCTCTGTGGAGGTTGCATCCACTAAACGTTCCAGAGCGCGAACGAAGTCTTGCACGTTGATGTTCCCAATTGCGTGCAAAAGTCGGAACAGCTCTAAAAGCTGGAATGTCGCGCATGTCGCCGGACTCGTAGTTGTTGCTGGAAACCAGGCTTGGCGAAGAAGCTGCGGCACTGCGTCGCTACCGTTGGTGTTGCGACAATCGCAGTATTGAATATCAACGGTGAAGATACCGTTGACATCCAAAACAACCATGGAGCGTCGTTTGCCAGGGAAGGGGCACGGGCTGCCAGCGTGGCCCAATTGATAGACGCACCCTATTCCGGGGTGGCCAACAGCATTCGCTCGCGTGGTAAAGAGCCCAATCGGGACCCAGAACTGACCCGTCCACTCCTGAATTAAAGCGTTAACCCTAAGCCACTGGAATGGGAAGAAAGAAGTAAGAATTCGACATACCTTGACAACGTGCAGCGGATTTCTGATATGCTGCTCGACCAAACAAGATTTGCATTGGACGTGTTCGCCGCATTGCTCGCAGCGAAACAGTCCATCGTCGCTAGTGCCACACAAGCAGCTCCTATAGTCAGATCTATGCATAAGATATGGGTGGTGTCCAGGGAATATTATGCATAAGATATGGGTCCAGCTATTTGTAATATATAACAGCCCTTGAATTTATTATTATTAGACTACCTGAGAGGGTTATCAGTGATGGAGTGATGGCATCTAGATATATACCTTGATGTGGAACCATTTTTGATTGGCATCAGTGATTCTGATGGCTATATAGAGATCCATCAATTTCATCCCAATTAGGATGATAATCTCTTTTCCCTATCACACAGTCCCCCTAACTACATACCGGGTCATCGGCCTGAAGAAATAGGACTTAAGGATATTATATATGATATTACATAAGTGATATCTGTCAATCCTGTTGTGTAATATCAGTTTTGATCTCCTGTCACCATTCCTGTCACAAGTCTCACTTAGAGGTCTCTGGTGGAACACCCATATCTTATGGATAGCTTTCTGTGGACCTCACCAGCATTTTATGCATAGATCTAGCCATAGAGGGTGACACAAGGAGCATGCTGGAGTCGAGCCTAATCCATGTCGACGCAGCTGCTCGTGCAGAAAGAGACCCATGAACTCGCGCCATACGGAGAGTGGGTTATCCTAAAGGAAAGGGGTCGTTAAAACGGCTAGAATGAGGTATAGCCCAGTACACGCACACTTTCATATCGCTTGCGCTTCAAAGCCACATGTTCGTCAAGCTCGACGTCGATGGAGGAAATCGAGGCAGCCAGAATGTCGAGACCATCATGATCTCGGTCCTCCTCCATTGGCAGCCAGTTCGCAAGCTGATTGTCTCCTTCCTCCACGAAACCTCCACTCTCCGCTTCATGTCGAGGGCGTTTTGGAACCTGATTGAAAGCAGTTGTCGTTGACCTTTGGCTGTCAAGGGATATGTCGATTTGCTCGTCGCCATAGGCGAAATCGTGGTCTTCGTCGAAGTAAACTCGGCGATTTCTACCGCGTCGGCCCATTGTTTGTCGAAGAGCAAAGCAGAGCGCAAGAGGAGCGCAAGGAAGGGGAGCACATGGGTAATCGCATGGTGGTCAGCGCCAAGAGTGTTACTAAGTGACCATCACAAATTTGACGTCTCGTGTTTGACGGTCGTGTTAAACGGCTAAACTACTACAACACGACTAGCCAAATCTTGATATCATTCGCAATTGCACTGGCACGCGTAAAGGTCGTATGGCTCAATCATCCCCGTGAGATCCATCTGCGCGACGAGTACGGGGCCCGGGTTAGGGCACGCTTCATGGCGATGTCCCCTTTGCCAAACATGTCCGAGAGAAGAAAGGTGCAGTGGTGTCCAGGTAGTCCCATCCCACGACTAAAAGGCATGAATTCAGTACTTGGCATTCAAGATTTCGATGCCTCTCACCTCAATGGGACCGCAGGGGTGAGACTCGTGAAAAAGCAAAAAACATGATAAGCAGGCGGGGGGATTGTGGCTGCAGACAGGCATTCGACAATGATACATGGAATCAAAGGCTCCCTCGCACCACAAACAGTGCGTGGGAGCCTTGGCGTCTGCACGCAACTCCCGACGACGATCCATCCGGTAAGTTTCATGGCACATGCGAGCGAGGAGCACAGCCTTGGGAGGTGCGTTGTGTGGCCATGGGGGCGGTGAAGGCGGTGTGGTTGGAGGTATGGTTGGTGGCGAAAACATGGTTATGGCCGAGGCTCCAGCGCTGAAGGAGCGCCTTTTTAGGGAGATTAGCTGACTTTCGGAACAAAAAACCAAGGCTTAGACCAAGATTTTCCATGCTAAGAAGGCAAACAGTGGGCAAAGAAGACATGACCGCTGGGCGGCAAGGGCAATATCATTTGGGATCAGTGCCGGCAATGCGTGGTGCCGGTGAGTTGCCGAAGATAGCCACGGTGTCAAGCATGCCTCGTGTCATTATCCATCTTGATTCGTGTCCACCACCACTGGCACCAAGCGACCCTCCTGTCGACCGTACCACGGCAACAGCTGAGCAAGAAGTCAACAATCTTGCGTTGACATGTCCTTGGCGGTACGACGGGAATGGGCCCTCATTATGGGGGCCACGTCTTTAAATTTTGGCTAAGTTCTCGTTGCCCCCCTTTCCCCCATGCCCATGCCCCCTCGCCGTGAGCCGCTCCCCAGAGCCACTGGGGATGGCAATGGGACCCGAGTTATCGGTAGGCCAATCTTGACTAACTCCCTTTTTCCCTTGTCTCACTTGCAATAGCGCCGCTACCCCGCCGATCGCAACGAGGGATGAACCAGGGTATGGCGCACAAGCAACTCAAACAACACGACTGACTCACTATACCCAGTAGCGACATCTCTGACCAACGAAGCCAGTGTCGGTACGTCTACTATTTGCATTTTGGGTGTAGTGCTTAATCGACTCCTTCAGCTTTGGGCCGCCCTCGCCGCAATTCCAACGTTCCAGTCCCTGAGGACAGCGAGGCTGCTCGGGACGCTGCTGTGGTCTTCCGCGACCGGATGGACCACAATCGCATCATCCCCCGTGGAACTCCCCTCGTCGAAGTCGACTCATCCGATGACAACACCTGCGTCGCAACTTATCGACGCCTTATATCGGCGGAGGCCATTGAAATCCGTCTTGCCGCTCTACGTCACCACCGATGGCGCATTTCCCCTCGTCCAGCCGCGTTGCAGTACACCGGTGCCCGCTTGTATTCGACCATCACCGACAATGACATCTTCACCGGTCCTGAGCGTCCACCACGCAGTCCCGCTGTCGTTCCCCACCATTTCCGCTGCTCGATCTGCTTGGAACTCATGTCCCACCCCGTCGTGTACGTCCGCTCATAACCAAACCATCCACTTCCCCGAATACTGATTTTTGGTAGATATGCCTGTGGGCATAGCAATTGTTTTCGGTGCATCCGCCTTGCTCTTCAACGGCGCTGGCGTTGTCCTCTTTGCCAAAAACTTATGCAGACTCCGCCATGCCGCAGTTTCGCCCTCGAGGGTGCCTTACAAGCCTCATACCCCAGTTGGCATGACCGCAGCACTGTTACTTATTCCTTCGAAGACTTGATATTCCCTGTTTTTAACTCTCAATATACCTAGTACTTCAGAAGTTCTTCAGGTTTTGAAAGCGTAGTCTTAGTTCCATCCCATTGTGTAGCGCAGCCCTTGGTTTAATGCAATTTTGACTCTGCCCTCGCATCTTGCCTTGAGAGAGAAATAAAGAAAAAGTGACTCTGCTATGAATTATCTGCCCAACACTGACACTTCGAAACACTGACACTTCGAAATCTCCGCTCTGCGAAGCGAACTCGCCTCATCACACGTCGCGAACTCGCCTCACTTAATCGCGAACTCACCTCAGGAAGTTGACAGAGGAAAGAATAAATTCCTTCAGTCATATATTGACAGAGGTGCTGAAACTTTGGGAGCGTATACCCGACATTGCTGCCTATTGCCCTGATTTTTTTTGTGATTTCTGAAACAAGCTAAAACAACTTGTATCATGAAGTCCCAAATGACCTTGTTGACTAGTCAAGCGCCAACGCCGCCACACATTTGAGCTATTGTTTGTTGTATTCAAAATACAAAAAAAATTCTAATGCTGTATTTAGCCGTATATTACGTCTAGGACAGCATCCTACACCTATCCAAGGCCTCTACAACTTGTTGAAGACGATATAAGCCAACGATCAGTCATCATTGAGCGGTCGATCAGCGTTATCAAGCGTTCCCCTCTTCCGTCCTGCTGTCACGAATGGCAGCGAAGCACACTAAAAATACCTCTGTGAGAGCCCACGCTCTTCGGAAGGCTGCACTAGCATCATATCGCGAGTCGTATGTACTCATATGCTCCTCCAGCTCTCTTTACTTACGGATTGAAGCCACGAAGATATCCTTCGTGAGAAGGCTCGTATTCGTATGGCAGCCAAAGCTATTCGGAAGGATGAGGAGCGAGCGGTGGCTGCTCGTGATCGTGCTCGTGAAAACGCGCGCAAATATCGGGAGTCGTAAAGTTCTTCTTTATCGTGTCATTGCCAAGCTCATGGAATCCTCAGACATCGAGGTCAAATTACGATTCGACAGCAAGAAAGACGGTTAGAGTGAGTTGTAACTTCGGACCTGCATGAGGTTACTTACATCAACCAGCAACTACAGGAAAGAGCACGGTTATGAGAAGATGGTGGCACTTATAGAGAAGAGGCGAACTCGCAAACAGGAGGTGCTCGAGGCCGAGGCCGCAGCGCGCGAGGCCGCCAGTCGGAGCAGATAAGCAAGACCAATTGATTGTGTAGACGACAAGTAACTATGTGGGGTTGCGGCGTACAAGCACTGAACCATTATCCTGAGCAATTAAGTACACCTTGCAGGCATCGTCAAATGAGTGGGCCCGCTTATAGATACTGTCCTTCACTCCCTGAGTGTTGAGCGCGGCCTCCAACCTAAGCAAAGAATAAGCGTCTTGACGGAGGCACGTTGAAGAAACATACCATGTGGCATAGATCCCTGGGCGAATCCCAGCAGAGACGACAAACCATGGCTCCAACGAGCCACGAGCTGCGATTCGCGCTAGCGGGGGGCACAAGGTCTTGCTGTTGCTGTGGGTCGATTGGCCAGGGTGTCTCTCGTGGGTGCATGACCAACTGGCCAGGTATGCGAGGGGTGGTGGACGTGAAACCAGACCTGAGAGCGTAATCCCAAGCTCGCTCGGCTTCGAAGCGGTCTTGGTATCCGGAATAGACCGAGCAGCTGAAACCGCGGATGGAGACCTGGACGTCAGACCTGAAAAGCATTTCACACCCACAGAGGCTGCCTAGGAAGAACACACCATTCCAAAAGGCCAGTCCGAGCGCCTCTGAAAACGACATAGAAGTGCCGAGTTGTTTTGTTCCTTGGTGTATCGAACAACTTTCTGACAAACAAGTTCGGGACCCCTTGCGTTCGGATGCCAGCTTCAGACCTACACTGAAGATGAGAGAAAGATTCATAGAAAGATAGATGACGCACCATTCAGCAGTCCAGACACGTCCCGTTGTTGGTGTCGTGTACACATATTGGGGGCGACCTGATCTAGGTGCGCTTAGAGCCGTGGGATTGTTTCGCGTTGTGCGCGTGGGGGGTTAGCTGCACCGGCGCCGGAAGCGAAATGACAGACGAGGACAACACTGAAGAAGAGTTGACGACTTGAGTTGATTGGGGTAACATTTGTATTCGAACTCACCAGGTGCGGCAGCCTGAGAGGAGGGTGCACTCTCTCCGCTCGATTCTGCTGTAGCAGCCTCCGGCTCCGTAACCCGATTGGTGGTCTGAACTTTGCGGTTGGCGAGAGGCAAATCCAGGAGGTCACGGATGAGCTGCTGGAGCAACTGGTGCTCACAAACGAGCTGCTGCAGCTGTTGCTCGACGCTGGCCAGTCGTTCTTCGGTCGTCATTAGGCTGAATGCGGGGGGGAAAGGAGACACAGGGGAAAGACGAGTCAGGCCATGGAGGGAAAAGCCAAGCGAAAGAAGCTCTAGACTGTTGTCATGATGATGGTGATGGCTGATCCGCATCGATGTGCAAGATATCGATTCGGGCGGCGGCCCGTTGTCCCACACTCGAACTCGAAGACCAGAGTGCATGATATTTCTCGACAAAATTTACAAACTACTACCGAATGGGCGGAAGGGTGAACATATTAGGAGGAAGTGGGGCATTATAGTCGCTACCTAGGAAGTAGCTGAATGTTGATGTGAATATTCGTGAACGCTACAGATTGACTCCCACTTACCGACGGATAAACTCATCCACAAGCTCCAAATCGGCCTCCTTGACCGCCAACATTTTCGTCTCACCGTAGAAAATGGCTTGTTCTCGGGACAGCGCCATATGCTTGAAAACCAGAAGATTGCCAGTGATTGGCGAGTGTACTCGGCCAGCAAGGAGGTTGTTGATAGCCAAATTGGGACTGGAGTCCTTGGCACCGGTCTGATCCGTATGGCGGCAGGCGCGGAGGAGGGTAAAAGCAACGTGCTGGCTGGGCGAGGGGAAGCTAAAGCCATCCAGCTGGCAATGGCGGCAGTCAAAAGGGGGGTTATCCCAAAGGACACAGAAAGCTGGAAAGGCGGAGTCCACAGTGCCGGATGAAGAGATGGGAACAGTGCGACGGTGACGATCGCCATTGACGCGATAAATGACAACAGCCTTCGTGGGCTAAACTCGGAGAGCGTGAGGGCAAGCAATATACCCAAGGAAATAATGCTGACCGGACGATCTGTAGCTGCCATGACTGGGGGGAAGATTTTCTGTTCGTTTTATCCCTGAGCCGAGTGTTAAAATAGCAGAAAGACAATGCATGTGATCAAGTCCTGAAATGCTGGTTAATCGGGACTCGGAGATGGGGGAGATGATAACTTATACGGCGGCCAAGGCCACATGATGACCAACGAAAGCGAGCCAGAGCGCCACAAAGCCAGAATTTTATGGCCCAAGAACCTGAGCTGAGCAACAGCGAGTCAATCGTTCGAAAAAGTTAAAAGTGCACGACAAAATTTGCTGCTGTTTTTAAATCTTTTCCTTGCCCTGCGGCCCCTGTCTGCTGGTCGCGGCTGTTTCGACCTGCACGTCGTTCAGAGTCAGTCCTTCCATTTTATCGTGGTGAATACCGATTGAATTCATGTCAGCGTTGAACAATGGAGAAGAGGAAGAAGAAGAGGGGTAAACGTGTCGCACCCATCGATAAGAAATCCAACAAGGGCTGGGCTGATGGAGAGCGCTGGCGAATTCTTGAGCGACATATTCAGCCTTTTGCCGACATACCTGTGAACCACAAGCGCGAGCGCATCGATTACATCGACTTTGTGTGCAACGAGTACCACTCGCTCGTTTCATGGCAGACGCCAGATCACCAGCAGCCCGAGACCGTCCCGGACCCTATTCCTGCTTACGATGCAAACCGTATTCCTCTCCCGGAGCCCAACCCGATGACGCCCGAGCTGATCGCCCAGAAGCACGCGCGCCAGAAGGATCTTAATAAGGCAAGATTTTCCCATCACGTGCGCCATCATTCCTCATCCTTCCCTTCCAGCGAATAAACACCATCGTCAAATACAATGCGCGAAAAAAACAGGGGAAGTATAAGCGGGCGGACGAGCAAAACCCCTACACACGGCTTTTCCACGACCTCGACAAAATGGGCCCCGCCGGACGCAGTCGGCTCTCTCATCCCGCAATACATGTCCGAGCACAAGGAGGAACTACGCGAGGTCTACCGGACTGAGGCGAGTCGGATCAACGAGGAGCACCCCGACAAGCCGCCTGTCGTCATCGATCCCCAGTTCCGGCAGAGCGTTGTCCAGCGTATCGTGGCTAAAATCACCGACGAGGAGGAGTTGGATGGCTATCGGGAGCGCATAAGGGAAGAAAAGATAGAGCGAAGCAAGGGGCATCAGCGCTTCAAGGAGTTGGGGGTGCCGCAAACGCCTGAGTTTCGTGAGCGGTGTGTGCTTATCCTCTAAATTCTCATACGGCGGACTCACTGTGCCAACAGCTGCATTCGCGATTTCAAAGAGTTCATGTGGCCCGTTGCTGAGCTCGTCAGTGAATATACCGGCTGCCACGTTTTCGCTGGGATAGGCGGCATGCGGCCCTCGCGCAACGGAGAGATTTGGACAACTAGGTCACAGGTGAGTAATTCATCGTCTTTATTTCCTTGTCGTGGGGGGGAACTAAGACTACAAACAGCTTATATGTGGGCAACAATCATGCAGCCGCGCCCGTCTCGTGGCCCAGTGCCGACCGCTCGAACTTTCGTACGAATGTCATTGGTGGATGGAAGGCATACTTAGAAACGGCGTTCAGTGAGTAACACATCTCTTAACCATTGATCCCCAATGCTTAACGGTGTAGGTGAGGAAGAGCGTCGCGCAGCGGCACTCCCTGGAGACAATCTTGCCTCCACCTCGACTCAATCTACATCCTCTGGGCCTCGCATTCAACTCGACAACCTGATCAGTCTTGACAACGACTCACATCCCATGGGAGAACCGGACAGCAGCAAAAAAAAGAACACCAAAGCGACACCCAAGTCTAAGACGGCCAAAGGGAAGGGCAAGGCCACAGCGAGCCTCACCAGCGAAAGCGAAAGCGATGGGGAGAGCGATAGCCACAGCGGCAGCGGCAGCGAGAGCGAGAGCGAGAGTGATGATGGGGGTATTGACGGCGGCATGAGCGTGGCCCACCCCCAACCGAATCTCGTCCTCGACCTCGACCCAAACGCTTACTTGAGCCACCGGCCGTCAAGGCTCGACGCTTGGCGGAGGAGGAGGCTGCCAAAGAGATGGAGCGCGCCAAGGCCAAGGCAGAGGCAGACGCTAAGGCAGAGGAACGACGTCGCGAGCGCGTGCGTGCAGAGGGAGACCGCTTCACCCAGGCCGCTCTCGCGATGTTGGCGGAAAGGCGGCGGGCTGCGGAAGAGCTCACGGGTTCGCCTTCACAAACCGATGCTATTCCCCCACCACCATCCTTGTCTGACATTGCTAGTCTTGTCCCTCCGCCGGTACCGCCGACCAACGCTGCTTTACTGTCTTCGCCCCTCCACAATACGACCGGTCTGGGTCTGGGTCTGGGTCTGGGTCTGGGTCTGGGTCTGGGTCTGGGTCCGGGTCCGGGTCCGGGTCCGGGTGCCAGTGCACCGCCTCCGCTCCTCCACGTTCCTCCACCTCCACCACCTCCTCCACCACCTCCACCACCACCACCTCCTCCTCCCCCTTGATACTGTCCCACCATCTCCTCCCCCTCCTCGAGGCAAGAAACGCGGGCGAAATACCAAGACCAAGTCAAGCTTGGAGCGTCCAGCCAAAGCTGCCAAGATAATCCACCCTTCGGCTCCTCAAGCCAAGCAGCGGGGTAAAAGGGCCAAGGCTGTCTTGGAGCAGCCGCCCGTGGAGGCCACCAATGTTGTCGAGGGTTTGCAGACGCGTGGAGCAACAAGGAGAGCAAGAGGTGAGACAACTCAACCACGTCGGGAACGCACATCGTAGCTAGTAGTTAGTTTATCATGCAAAAAAATTGTGAATGATCACAAGATCTTCGGCCGACTCGTCTGATTTGAATATGACAAATGGCAGATGAATCACGTCACATACGATGGATTGGAAAGACGGCCAGTCATTGCAGCTAATTGGTTCAAGCTTGAAAGTAGGCAGCATAATCTTCAATGTAGTGCATGTCAGTTACAAACAGTTACATTGGACCTGCCTTTACGCTCTTGAATCTTTTCTTCCAAGTCGGATTCGGAACATTGGAAGCAGATCTGTTTATGACAGATGTGTGATTGGAGAGTCATGATGCCAAGCAAATCTTCTCGTCGAAATTTTCTCTAAGTCCACCTTGAGTCCACCAACACTACAAGTTAGTAGTAGCGGAGGTGCTATACACAAAACAGCGCACACTAGAACAAGTTAAGCTGTCATGAGTAATATATGGGCAAAGTGAGCGGGCCGACATGAGGCAGGCACGCGGGCACGCGGGCGAGCGAGCGGGCGGGCGAGCAGGCGGGCGGGCGAGCAGGCGGGCGGCGGGCGGGCGGGCAGGCAGGACGTGATTTGATGAGAATGATTGTCGTGGCAAGCAATGTGCGGATAGTAACGGAGTGGATTAGTATCAGGCGGGCGGTATCGTCGGGCGGGGCGGCGGCGGCGGCAACGGCAACTAATAATGATGGCATTGAGCACGAGTACATTTTGCGCTGAATCGGTACAATTGATGCCATCGACGTAGGTGAGCCCAGTGCCGATGATGCCGGTGTCCTGGACCCACATTTTACTTATATGAAGTTAGATAGAGGCCTTGGTTGTAACCAGGGCCTTTAGAAACATGCCCGCTGGTTATAACCAGGGTATTTTTGAAAAATAGTACAGGTACGGCTCTGTCGTTGCACGGGTGTGGAGGGCTTCTTACTATGCTTCCAGCGTGCGGAGTACTATGTCGTTCGCCAGCACCGAGTTTTGTACCAGCGAAAGACTTCGCGTCTGTTTACTACCGACAACGAAACGAGCGATACTATCCCTTCCGCGTCTCCCTCTCCATCATGATCCGCGCGCCCGCGCGAGCACCATCTCCATTGCCTACTACCCCCGCTTGTTCTACACAGCCAGCGCCACTCTGCGTTGTTCATTCCCGGGAGGAAACGCCTCAGCGCGAGGGCGTTTGTGCCGTGAGGCACCGGCTGACTGAATACAGTGGCAGCGGACCCAGACGGGCGGAAGAGGGGGAGGAATGTGGGAAGATCGGCGCGGGCCCGGTCGTGACGCAGGCTGGTCTACGAGGCGTGCGTTAACGCGTGTTTGTCGTCTGCGTTTTTTCTGACCGTTTACCGTTACAGGTGCTGTTGGGACGGCGGCTAGTCCTGCATTCCCCTCCGTGTCCTCCCCAAGACCGCTCACGTCTTCCCGCCCACGAACGACCTCTATGTCCCGCAACGAACGACCGCAAGAGTACTAACGCTGGGCGCGGTGAAGGGCACGGGGGAGAGAAAGCGTGTCAGAACGGTCTCCACGTCGTGCGTGTCCCCCCTTCGGTATCGACGGGCGTCTGCTCATTTGCGCGTTCTAGGCATGTCGTTGGCTTTCGTCAGCCGGAACGGGCGGGGACCTTGACCGGACATGGGCGGCCGGCCGTGTCCCCTCTGCATCATACCCTTTACCTCCTAAACGCCCATTCGCCCCGCTGTAGACGCCCATGGACCGTGCGGTGCGTCTTGGCGGCCGACTGCGTGACCTTGGCTGACTTTCCTGGGCCAGCTTGAAACAAGTCGCGCGCGCGATGATACTTGCCTCAAGCGCTTGTCGGCGGAGGATGCGAATGGAGGAGGGCGGGAAGAAGGGGGGAGGGGGATCGAGGAAAGATGGGCGCTGGCTGGCACGCTGGTCTGCTGGGTGCGCGGCAGTGTGTGTGTTTGTCGTCCATCGTTTTCTGACTTTTCTTGCCTTCACAGGGGTCCTAACTCTTCTCGCAGTGTCGCTCTAGCTCATGCAAGAGTAGCCTGCGTTGTTTTTGGACCTGGGCGCGTGTGCGTGTGGGCGAAAACGGCGGCAAGACGAACGACCGACAGGGACGCTGGAGCCTGGGGGTGGCGCGGGTGGAGCAAAACCCTTGGAAATAGGGAACTCGGTGCGGATTCTCCCTCGGTATCGACGGTCGTCTGCTGATTCGCGCGTTCTAGGCATGTCGTTGTGTGCGTTCGCGTCAGCCGGGCGAGGAAGTATGTATTATCGGTGCGTATTGAAGCCGTTGTGTGGATTATCGGCGTGCTTATCTTTCCGCTAAGGCGAACGCCGCCGCGGAGGGCAGCGGGCTCACGACCGGCTGCATAACGAGCGACGTTGTTGGCTCGTTGAAGTTCTTGCCAATGCACAAGAGACGATAGCGGTTCCGCGACACTTCTCCATTCCCACCTCCGCAACTGCCATCTGCATCTCCGGCCAGTACTCTCTTCGCGGGGGTTGGCGCCACCCGTTGTTCTTCGTCTCTCAAAAGGACGAGTCACGACGACGACAGCGCCTCCGAGGGCGGTTGGGCCGCTGCATTCTAGGCCGTCTGGGACGACAACTGTGTTGGTGGCCATTGACAGAGGAGGAGGAACCTGGTGACGAAGGAGTATCCGGCTCTAGACTGCGAGTCACGGTGTCCGGTGGAGGGTGACCGCGTGCGTGTGGGTGGACTAGCAGAGACGTTGCACTCGTTATGGGCTGGGATTTGACGTTAGACGAACTTAGCGGCGTCGGTGTGCAGTCGTATGGCAGCTGCAGCCTCCCTGCAGCCCGCTGTTAACGTGTTCCCGCAGTCCGTCCCGCGTTCCCATCCGCACGCACCCGCGCGTGATTCCGGGGGAGGACACACTTCACACCAAACACGCACACCCCAGTCGAGTTGGCAACGCGACGATCCCGTTCCGTTCCGGGCGTCGATTCGATTCGGCTCACGTTCTGACTGGCGGCCTGCTTATTCCTTGCCCATCTTCCGTCCCTTCGGATGAGTCTGCTCCTCGCACGGCACGTCGCAAATTAAAGCCCCGCTTCGTCGTCCGGCCACGGTCACAGCCACGGCCCAGTCTGTCGGACCCAGACAAGGCCGACGCTGCACCCGGCCCCGTGTTCATCGCGATTCGCGGACGGGCCCGAAGAGCCGGAGCTCCGCGGGCGAGCGCACTCCTCCGACCTTGAATATTCAGCCATAGTCATACATACATCACGGCGATCAGGACGCGCGGCGGTACTGCGGGTGCGCGGGCTGCACGCCGTCGACGTCAGCGTCGACGTTAGCGACGACGCGCTGTGCGAGTGCGCGGCCTGCTGCTGCGCCTGCTGCTGCGCCTGCTGCTGCGCCTGCTGCTGCGCCTGCGCGTGCTCGACCTTGTGCGCGGCGCCCTGCGCGCTCTTCAGCCGCGAATGCTGTCCACGATGCGACACCGTCGGGTAGGTACACGCGATTTTGCGTCGCGCGCATTGACTGCAGCCTGTTCAGCACCAGCGGGTTCAAAAGAACTTAAAACGCACTTGCACCGCCCGTCTACACCCCCGTCCTCCGGTCTCCCACACGCAATCTTGCGCTCGCGACAAAAAAAGCAAGAGAGCGCCTGCTTCTTCGTCCGGCCAGCAGGCATGCCGGGCCGGAGTGCGAGGCTGAAAATAAGCGGCTGTGGCTGGCTGTCGAGTGCCAAGCGGTTGTATGGCGGGGGTTGTACGGGACGTGACAGGTCCGCTGTGGACGCGCTGATGGGCGTTGGCAGCGCGCTGGTCACAGGTGTCGACGGCGGGCGGTAGCCCGAGTACATCGATGGCGACGGCGACTCCGTGTTGGGCGGCGGCGCGGCGGGACAGTGGCGCGCGAGGTCAAGAAAGCGGTCATGCACCGTGGTGACATCGTCTCCCTTCCGCAATGGTCGTGTAGGCTGTTCTGGTCAGCATTGACCTACGGGAAAGGCCACGCAACGCACCACTTTGAGTGGCGGCAACACGACGACCTTTGCCTTCGAAAACGACTGGAACGGGCGAGAATAAATCGGCCTGAGGCGCATCGGGCGGCGTGGCGTGGCGCGGAAGCAATCCTATCGCCCGGACAGATTCGGAACAATCGCTGATTGACTGACGCCGATTGACGTGAGATGATGTGATAGACGCCGAGATTAGATGCGGACGAGAGGGTTCTGCGCATGAGCTGGGATTTCGCGGGCTTCCCGGACGCGAGAAATGACTCGTGGGCGAGGAGGCTCGCCACCAACTTGTCAACAGCTCCGACAATGTACATCCTTGTACATCGTCCGTTCGGGTCTCCCTCGTTGCCCTGGCGCGTGGCTCGCCCGGCCCAAAGGGGAAACGCCGTGTGGCGCGGCCCGTGCTACCGGAAGGCCCAATGATTTGGCCCGTTGGCCACTGTACCAGCGCCACAACGGCGGCGTCGGGCGGGCCTGCGCTCCCGATCTTGAGCCAGCAACGAGCCAGCCTCTCTGATTAACCCAATGGCCGATAATGCCAAATAGATTTATCCTACACTGGCTCAATTGGGCTGCCTAAGCCTCCGCACCAGGTGCCAGTGGATTGTGCGGCCGTTGGGATGGTACTTCAAATCTTGGGGAGTCTTGTGCGTCGTTGACCACATCATTGGCAACCGACTTCTTGGTGAGCTTCGGGTAGCACGGGCCGCACGCCGTGCGGCGTTTCCCCTTCGAGCGAGGCGCGCAATCGATGGAGAGATGCCGCGCCAGGGGGACGGCAGGGCACGGATCAGCGTGAGAGCATCAGGCTCATCCAGCGAAATTACTGAGAATTACTGCTTCTGCCCCCCCTGTCAGTTGGCCGCGGCCGGCGTTCCCCGGATCCCGGCGTCTAACACTGTGAGATGATCAACGTCGGCGGAGCGCTTGTTGCCCAGGCCACCCGATGCGCCTCCACTGTCCAGCCAATTGTAAGTGATTTCAAGTCGATCCCGCCCTCCCGGCGAGGGCAGCATCTGCGCAGTTCCGTCCTGCTTCCGTCGCCATGATTCATTATCGCGACATTACACCGTACACGGGATTTCCGCCTTGGGCACAACGCGAAAGTATCGCGCCACGGGGATCTCGGGCAACGAACGTGGAGCTTGCGGTCTCGGCCGGCGTCGGGGCGCCTGGCCGGGCAGCTCGCGGCGTGGAGCGATCGCAACCGCACGTGTATTGTTCGTCTGCGGCGGTCGAAACGGCGGGCCGATTCAGCGGTCCACACTGCCAAACACCGACGCGATCGCCCCCGCACGTGGTCTGCGGGGGGGCGGCCGGGTTCGACACGGCGGGCAGACGAGGCGTTCACGGGTGGCGTGGGGAACCGACACCGGATCACGGAGATCTCGCAGGCGGCGCCTGAATGCAGGGTGACTCCAGAAATGGTATTACCGCGTTTGCGCTCCTTCCTTCACGGAGTGCAGGCCTGAGTCACGACGCCACAGGTGGCGAAACGGTCGGCATGCTAGGCTAGTGCGGGGGCGAGCGAGCGAGCCCGCAACCGCCACACCCTAATCTGAAGTATGCAGATCTCGATCTGATCCGACACGTCGTCGGCGGGCTGCCCATATATAGGCTCGTACGGCAGCGCAGTTCTTTCTTGTTCTCGTACCTCCACCACCGCGAGGATGTCGACACAGATTCTGCCCTATCCTATTCGATTGCCGTCCTGCAAGGAGGCTGGCCCGCGCTGCTGATATCGACGGGCCGTTTTCTCGCCCACACCAGCCAACCTCCAGGCCGATGAAGGGTGTGGTTTTGCCCCCGCTGAAAGTGGTGCGTTGCGTGGCCTTTCTCGTAACTTGTCGCTGACGAGAGCAGCCATCCAGGCCCCTGCGGAGAGAAGCCGGCCCTGGCGCGGTACACGACCGCTTTCTCGACCTGGCCCGACACTGTCCCGCTGCACCGCCGCCCGACAAGGCGTGTTTGTCGCCGTACTCTGCGCTTTGCCGCTCTGGCCCCAGCCCTGCATCGACCGTGACACCAGTGATGACGATCGCGCTGCCGACGCCCATCAGCGCGTCCACTGGTACATTTGACCCATCACAACGCCCCGTCTCCTCCCTCGTCCTCCAACAAGAGCCTCCCGCAGCAACAACCCCCACGATACGAACCGCTCGACAGCCAACCACAACCGCTCATTTTCAGCCTCGCACTCCGCCCTGGCATGCCTGCTGGCCGGACGAAGAAGCAGGCGCTTTCGTGCTTTTTCTGTCGCGAACGCAAGATTGCGTGTGGGCGCCCGGAAGACGGTAGTGTTGATGGACGGTGCAAGTGCGTCCCCACTCTCTTCCCATTATCATTTTTCCTGACGAGAATGTATCAGTCAATGCGCGAGGCGGAAGATCGCGTGCACCTACCCGACGGTGTCGCACCGTGGACAACACTCCCGGCTCAAGAGCGCCGCCCGAGACAGCAATCGGACCCATACGGGTTCTTTCGGCTTTTGCTAGAGAGCCCAAGCTGTAATATAATTCAATCGATACAGGGCTGTAGCCATGGAATCGCATTGAATCAGACATGGGTCTACCCACGCCTGGGGTGGTGCCACAGACCTGCTTTGCAACCCAGATTACGCATCGGCACCGCGGCACGGGGGCTAGTGCATCGACTTGCGTGGGACTGGCTGCGGGCAGACCTTGGGCTGGGCGTGGGGCTGGGATAGGCTGTGCGTCGGACCAGGGGGTGAACGACTTGGCTGGATGGGATTTCTGGCTGAGCGGACGGAACGCCGGAGGCTGGATTAGGTCTCGGGGCGGGGCATGCGGACTTTGCATGCGGTTACGTGTCGTCGGTCGGATCGGACTGGCGGGACGGGTTGGATGGATGGAGCTCGTTGGAGGGGACTGGTTCTGGGTGCCTCTCGCACGAGGGGGTGTGTTGGCGTTTGGCGGCTTGGCGTGCGACGAGGCACGTGGCTGATGCCAATGCGACAGATCGGCGCCGGGAAGCCCGACCGGTCGCCAGGGTAGATGATGGGGGGTAACGGGTAACGGTCTTTACGGTTTGCCTCGGTACTTCGTCTATAGTGCAAGGAGGACAAACTACGACTATCTACGGGTCGGCTCTCGCGTAAGCTAGCAAGGAAGCGGGTTATCTTTAACAGCGCGCGGGTTTCATAAGGCAGGATGAGCTTGTGGGGTTTATAAGGAGAAGAGTCCGCGAGTAGGTCGGTGTTGAAGTTAAGATAGAGGGTGTGCAGTTTGGGCGAGCGGAGGATGACGCGGTCTAGACATGACAGCAGCCTGGGCAAGTCGGAGGCGTCGAGCTCTTCGCAGATGAGGACCTCGATGGGGAACTCTTTCCAGAGAACGCAAAGCGGGAGGGCAAGAAGGCCGCAGGAGTCGATAGAGACCCGCGTTGCCGTGCCTATATAGCTGAGCGACCCGTAAAGAAACCTATCGAGGCAACGAGCATTGAAGAACCGACACACTTGGGCCAGTTTCAAGAGCAGGTCTTCTGACAGGAGGTCGAATAGTGTCTCCCAGAGCTCGCGGGGAAGGATGTCCAATGCTGGTCGGACTGGCATGACGGGAGGAAGCAAGTCTGTGGAAGCCATTAGTCATGACAAGGCTGTGGAGGTTTTGTGGGGCCACTCTGCGCGGCCTTGAGGCAGTAAGCGCCAGGCTTACGTCTCGTTCATATACAGCAGCACTATTGGGAGAGTTCGAGGCATGTTGTAGGCCAGAGCGAGTCACTGGCAGCAAACTTTTGGCGGTGAGAGGAAACGTGGAGTCACACTCACGGGACTTGTCACTCGGGAAGGAAAACGCGTCGAACTGCATCAAAAAACAAACAGAATCCATCTAGATAATATCCAGTATTGTAAAGCCAGCGCGGGTTCGGTTCATGCAACCGTGATCCAGTACTTCTAGCTACAAGATATGTACTGTCAGCGCTAAAAAGAGGTCGGTCTGAGTAAGTATCCTACAAGTACAGTAAAAAGATATCGAGACTGTGGGGGTGGGACGCGGCTTTCTGTCTATCGAGGGTTCTTGGTTTTTTTATAGGGTGATTAGGAAAAGTCGAAGGCAAAAAGTAGGCAGATGAGAGAAGACGCGAAGGAATGGGAGCGAGTTGTCGTTGTCATGGGTATGAAAACTACGAGCGTCTAGATCCGCCAGTCCTCGGGGTTATAAACGACAGCGACTTCCTCGCCCTTCTTCATAATATGAGCGAGAACATGGCCGACGCCATAGTCATGACACACCACCTCCCACTTGTTGACCGGTAATTGACCTTCGACACCGAGGACATCATTGAGCACAGTCCGTGGGACGAGAGTGTCAAAATCGACGTAGCGTTCAGTCAACTCGTCCTAGTAGTCGACATATTGGATGGCCATCTCCCCAGCCTGAGCCTTGTTGGTATATCCAATCTCCCGTTTTATTGTCGACTTGGGACGGGCTCAGACACCAAGCGGAGAATGCGACGTGAGATTCTGGGGAGATAATAGTGGACGCGGCAAAAGCTAATGACACCGAGATGAGATTGTGGCGGGGAGGGGGCATCATTGTGGACGTGTGTGAAGATGGTAGTGGGACCTCGTTGGTGGAAAGAGCTGTAGAATGACGGTGGGAGATGACGAGGCAGGTTGGCCATGGGTAATTGTGGATTCTCCTTGCTCCCTGACACGTTGTCGTATGCATTTTGCGGGTGAGGGTACGTGTTCGTCCACTGAAAGTGTGGTCGGAAAAACAATCACAGTACAGAAGAGCCACTCACGTTGAATAAAGGACTTGAAAAGAGAGCGGAAGCAGAGCGTCAATCGTTCAATCCGAGGCCGTCGTGGGCAGTGAAAGAGCGAGAACAGTGAGCAGCGCGCTGGACCCATCTCTCAATCCACTAGTAGCCTTCATATCCCAGACCGCCAGTGCCTTCGCTTTCCCTTCACGAATGGCCCAGACGGAGCACGAGGCTGGTGGTGTTCTGTGTCCCCGGGCCAGTGGTTGTTCGCACTATCGCTGAGTTTTCACCTCTAGACGCAGGTCAATATGGGGTGCCAACAACAGAGGATGTTGCTGGACGCACAAGCATAGACCATTTTTTCTCGAAAGCAGATTCGTCTTCACGATCACGCAATCCCTTCACCCGGGTGAAACAGCACTCTACAGTTCATGGCGATCCATGTGTCGCGTTGCAACTCGACCGTAAGGGATAATAAGTATTGGCATCTCCGTGTGGCTCAGGCTGGTGCCGAGTTCGCCAATTTTTTTTCGAGTCCTCCGAGTTGCCAAAGAAGTCGAGAGTCTGAGGAGCAATGGTTCAATCATGCGGTAGTCAAATGTCCCAGGCCCTTACTTTCGGACTAGACGACGAAGTCAAAAGGTGGAGGAGGGGGACGACAAGCTCGGTGTGCTGATCTAAGCATCGTCACGCGTGTCTCCTTTCCCGCGTTTCGAAACGATTCACAAGCCTGAGTGCTTTCCATTCCACCACGCGAATACGAACGATACATTGCCGCAAACTGGAGGTCCGAGAACCCAGGGAGGCATGCACTCGCTTTCAAATGAAGGCGGCGACACAACACCTTGCTGCGACGTTCTCTCATCAACCACTATGTCTGTCATTATTCAAGTTTGCTAGCCTCCCAACTCGCACCCGCTGGCCAGACTACGACCCAACGACCCTCAATCCCCCGCGCGTGCCCAACAAAATTATGCAGACTCTCCCAATAAACCTGGTCGTACGCTCAGCACTCTTCAAGTTTTCGAAAGTCCGACTGACTCTGTACCCAAAAGTTGACGGAACTCGGGCACGGCAGGGTTGTACATAGAGCGGAAGGGCTCGTTCATGGGCTCCAGTCCGTTACGAATCAAGTCTGTGCGTATCCTTTCACTCCTGCCGTTGCTCGCGGCTTATCACCTCGTCAAACGCAGCAAGACTGTAACAACAGGAAACGCACCTTAGCGACAACGAGTCTGTTTGCGGCGATAGCACCTTTGAGACAAAGCCCCACCATCGAGTAAGTCGCTTGTCGGACGTCTATAGTATTACTAACTGTGCCGTTCGTTGGTATCGTCAAGACCAGCGACAAGTCGGCACACACCTCACGCAAGACAGCGGGATTCACCAACGCAGGCTCTCCAAGCCCAAACCCGACTGTTAATTGTGCTGAACCGAGTCAGCGTCAACGACGCGGGCAGCAAGAGCCATACCACATGCAAGGACGGCGGTTTACCTCAGGCTCTGTCTTTCTAGCGAGTGGTGAGTGCGGATGTCTTCCAGCAGAAACCAATGGACCAACCACTGGCGAATCCAGAGAGGTCAAGTCGCGAAAGCGGGAGCATTGAGGGCAGCGGCCGCCGGCGAAGCCAGCGCACTGAGCGTCCTTCAAGCTGTCCCAAACTGGGATGGGCGTGGGCAGAGGGCAGGGGAGAACGAATCTAAGGACAAAAATTCATATAAGTATGATGTATGACGACGTCCAAGATGAAGCAGAGCATGGTCTGCGGAGATGACGATTAGAGAGACGCAATAGAGGCAGGAAATATATTCAGTTTTTTGCCCTGTTCAGTTGTGGCAAGGCGTCTAGTCGCTTTTTCGAGCTTCACAAATGACTAACCCTGACTCGGAATTGAGGTGACCAGTTTTGCTTTCATTTCTACTGGTACATCAAGTATTGCATGAGAAGCTTATAACTATTGTGTGTAGCTGGAAAGCCGACGGTAGCTAATAAGTGCTTTAGACAGAACACTCAAACGAGCACATCGCTCCAATCTTGAGCCTCCAGGTACTGCTTCCACGTCCGCGGTTGGCGAGCGAGCCCCTCCTGTGAGACGACAGTGCCCTCCGAAAAGTCTATCGAGCAAGAAGTTAGTATTCATCAAAGCGGGAAAGAGAAGAAAGATTGTACATCCAAACTCGCCGACAGATGTGAAGACCTCTTCGATGGCCAGCGCAATATGTGGCGGAGTACCAGCGCTCTTGACTCCCTCGCCAAAGACCGCGGACGATATCTGGTTGAAGACGACCTTCTTGCCAGTCGCTGGAGAACGATTAGCCATCGAGACAGAGTCACCATGGGGAAACATCACCCTCTGAAAGCTCCTTCGTCTGGTCTTCAAAGCTAATAAGCTCGTCAAATGTCGCCCACGTCTGCTTGTCGGGAAAGACCGGCAGCTCGAGTGCCTTACGGACAAACAGGCCGTAGTCTTGCTCAGCGTCAATAATAGGCATCCGCCTCGTCGGGGGCAGGGGAAGGTTGACGGCCCAAGTGTCCTCGGAGACTCTGACTGGCCGCATGAAGGTGCGCATATTGCTCGCGTACCCGCCGGCCTAGATGTCGACAAAAGGGACCCCAGAAGCGCGGCCGTAGTCGGAGACGCGTGCTTTGCTTTCGAAATGGCCCACGTTCTTGTATTTGCCGCCAGACAGAGCGTCGATGCTGGGCAGCCCGGACCAGACGATGCCCTTGACACCTGCGGCTTTTGCAGCGTCTATCATGAGCTTGCCTTCAATGGTTTCCTTGAGAGGGAGTTGAGGCAATGAATCCAGGACTGTAATGACTCACCCGCGGTGGGTCTCCGTGTTCCGCCCAGTTAGTGACAAGCTACGAAGCGCATAAGTACAAATCTGACTGAGGAAGGGCAGCACACACGAAAGCATAGTCCACCCCTTCAAACGCATTGAATACAGCATCTCTATTCTCCACCGCCAATGTTACCGCGACCACCTCGATGCCCTTCTCCGCCAATGCTTTCGCTGCAGGTTTTGAGACATCGCGGGTGAATGCGCGAATTCGATATGGTCGCTCGGATTCAGTGAGGGCGAGGACGACGCTGCCGCCTTGGGTCCCAGTAGCGCCGACAACGGCGACAAGAGGGGCAGCAGGGTCCTTGGTGATGGTCATAGTCAGGATATCGGTGGCTCTGTAGGCTCAGTAAGCTAGCTTTTTATAAGCAAAACGTCAGACTACTAACCACGAGTAATGCGTCGACGGCGCCGCTGGTGGCGCCCGCGCTTTCCACCTTCCTCGTAAGTAATGTGAAATGTGTCGTCCGGGCCGCGTGGGGGTAGTCGTCGTTTTCAAATCGAGGCCGAAGTCGATGATGACGCGTCACTCCCTGCCCTCTGCGTAATGCCCGATGAGGCTCGATGAAGGACGGGTAACCGGAACATGTTGGAGAGACGTCCACAGGTAGCGATAAGTGGGCTGAGTTGTTGACTCGTCATGGTCAGAGTAGAAGTCAGCAAAGCACGGTGTGATCGGGAATTGGTGGCACCCGTATCATTTCTTTTGCTGACCACCAACCAACCAGTGGCAACCACCAACGATGCTTACAGCTCGCACATCATGCCTACCGCGAAGGACAATAGATTCAGAGGGGAATGCTTGTATTTTGGTTAGTTTCTCGAATCAATATTCCGAGTAACCTCCTCACGCAATGGTCGAAGAATCATTTGACTTCTCCGGCCTTCTCTCCCACACCCTCAGGCTCAATCGCCTCTGAATCAGCAACGCTCAACCGAGGGAGAAGAGAAAGAACCTGGAGGGTCGCTCTACCGGCGGTGTGTCTATGTTTCTGTCTTTTCTGATATGCAAGCTTAAGCCCACTAACCTGGTCTTAAGCCTACACAACCAATATCCCTCACCTAATGCTCCGCCGTCAGCTCATCTCTATGTCTTGTTCAAATACTCCACGCTCTTCTTCCCAGTCGACGTTATCCGAGTCAAATATCTTGTTTCAAATCCGTCGTCTTGGGCTCTTCCTCTTGCGTGAAACCAACGATGTGGTTCTCCCTGACAAAGTGCGGCCTGCTGCTGCTGCAGCCTGCACTCACGGGCATATATTGTTCCTATCGTTTCCCGCACAACCCTCATGGCAAAACGAAGAACCAGATGGAGCGTTCTCACTGAATTGACGACAATCCCTCGGTGACTTTGCTGGGCTATTTTTAAAGTGTCCGTATCCCATTGGTATGTGCTGCACTGGTCTATCTTTGGTGTGCTCTTCTCAATCCCGAACCGCTAGATTATCGCTATGCCAACTTGTCGTCAATGTTGTGATCATACTTTCTCTTCTCTGCCGCTTTTTCCCAACCAGTCCACGGACCACGGCACAACTCGAGTCCGGTTGCTGCGAGGACGACTTCGGCAATGAAGACAGGGGTGACCGAGCTCCGGATGAATAGACACACCTTGGTCGCGCAATACGACTTCATTCTCCCTCGCTATTGGATCAGTACCGTGCAAACTCAACCCTCCGTCTGCATACCGGACCCGTCACTTTGCGCCGGATTTCTATTAGCATTCATTAGGCCTCCGCTTAATAACGGGATACCCCCACTCTTTTTGGCTCATGCCCTCCGAACGAGGCCACAACTTGCGGCGCCGGAGAGGATTCTATCACCATATCGCGATGTAAATAAACCTCACGACAATCGTCTTCGACAACTATCAGTTTGGGCTCGCGCTCCTCATGTGGAAGCTCCATTCCGCTGTTACGGGGCAATGAACGCCGAAATATAAGAAGACGGGTATGTGTTATCGCTCAGCTTACCTTTCCCCCAATGACCATCGTGAAAGACACCGACTCGCCACTTGTTGTTGTCGTGGGCGGGACCGGGGCTCAAGGCGGCAGCGTTGTGCTTGCCCTTTTGGAATCCGACAAGTCATACCGCATTCGCACATTTACTCGCGACACTGCCAAACCCTCTTCGATGGCGCTGTCCAGGCATGGCGTCGAAGTTGTCGGCCTGTCTTTGACAGCTGACAACAAGGAGGCGGTTTTTGCGGCATTCGAAGGCGCGGACTATGCCTTTGTACTAACAGCTACTTTTTCCTCTGGCAAAGTGTACTCACATATGTCTTGCTAGTTGCTCACCAATTGGGCGGAGCATTTCGATCCGGGTCGGGTGAGTCATAGTCCCTTGCTGCAGACAGCTGTTGACACTTTCACAGGAAACGGCGGAAGGTAAACTCATGATCGACGCAGCGAAGGCTGCCGGAGTTAAGGGCATCGTCTGGTCAGGTCTTCCCAGTATGGCCTCTCTGTCGCGCAGCAAGTACACACAAGTTTGCCATTTCAAAAGCAAGGTTCTCGTGTCAGAATACGGTCGGGCATCGGGCGTCCCCTTCGTTGTCCTCCAAGCAGGAGGCTATGCGAGCAATATGTGCACGATAATGCGCCCGCGGAAGGTCGCGCCAGATGTCTGGGCAGTCAGCCTCCCCATTTCGCCTTCAGCGCGAATACCGCTCATCGATGCCCACCACGACTATGGGCTCTTTGTGCGCAAGGCGATCGAAGCGACTGTGTTCCCCGATAAGCAGACGTGGGCGGTGTTTGCAGAGATGCTGAGCAGCGAGGACCAGGTCCGACAGCTTTCTGAGGGTGAGTGGAGATAACTAGCTTCCTTTCCGTTTGGTTTCCTCACCAAGGGGGTATCAGAAAAAAAATAAAGGAACATACCTTGGACTTTTTGTTTAAGCTCCTCCAGGGGACCCACCGACCGTGACTGTGACGTGACATTGCCATATTGGGAAGGTGTTTCACACAGTCATGTGATCTGATAGCATTAGACTCAGTCCGTTGTCTGAATATTAATGAAAATACAGAATCCTAGGTATCTATATATCTTGTAGGGTAGGTTCTGATATAGTCATTGTTTCATAAGTCTCACCCCACAGTACAGACTCCTGCCCCATATGGCCTAATTTGATGCAATCTCCCATCTAATCATGAGATACTAAAGAAAAAACCCCTTGTGAGATTGTTAGTACTTAATTATAGATGTATAGTGCACTAAACACAACTTGTAACCCACCCTAAGGCAATTTTGGCTCACATTTTTCACCAAAAAGTTTCTACAGAAAAAAAAAATTAAGGGTCCGGAGGGGGGACCGACCGACCATCCCTGTTGTCACTTTTTGACACGTGACACCCCCTTGTTCCTCACCTTTTGTGTTTCTCAGCGACAGGCAAGAAGGTTGTCTTCAATCAAATCACATCCGCGGCCTTTGTAGCTGGGATGACCGCCGCTGGTATGCCAGTTCATCTGGCCGTGGCCTTCGACGAGCTATTCGCTGCCATTGGAGAGTTTGGGTGTAGGCTTTTCTTCTTGTGCAAACGCCGAATATGCTGATGTGTCTTTTTAGACTACACTGAAGACGCCGTTCAGCTTGGAAATTGTCTAGGGCATAGGGTAAGGACATGGAGAGATTATGTACAGATGCAAGTCTGGGATAACGTCTTTGATGCATAATCCTTTAGAGTTTAGATTCTAGAATTTCAAGTCAGAGAGAGCAGGCACTATTCCTATGGCGGTTACTTTAAGCAAAAAAATAAATCGCAAGACATTTACTGTCTCGCAAGCATTTTGGAGCAAATCTTGAAATTTGCCAGCAGCCAGCCTTTTGCCCAAAGTCTTGCGACTCTTGCCTTTGACATTCAATTTTGCGAGCCTTTTTTTAAATCGAGCACAAGCCTTCTATATTGCAGACACGTGATTAACTGTTTGAACAGTACCCTAGGGCGTTGCGTAAGCATTTCTCGCCGGATTTGGCTGTAACTGACAAGAATAGTACATAATTATATGCACTACCGTTATAAAATATTTCCATTCAAAAAAAAATGCATTGTAAGAATTGTGTCGCATTTATTACCAGTAGGGCCCGGGATTGCCTTTTTTGGAGAAGTGTAGTTGCACAAACAAAACAATAGTCAGGTTTAGGTCTACTTTGGAGACGATTGTCCACTCTGCTTAAGATAACCTGGATGATAAAGCAAGCCCTAGTGTTTAATAAGTTATAACCAGTCGAAGAGTATGGAAATTGGATAATTGCAGGAATTTTATTTGGCTACACATGCATGGAGTGGTAAGCTCCTTTAAGTGCCTTGATCACCTCTAACAAATATAAAGGCAACCCTGAAGGCCCGGAGATTGGAGTGGCTGGAAGGGGCAGAGCAGATGTTGAGGTTTTGATGGTCACAGTGTGACTCGCCGGAATATTCTGGCATTTTCCACCTTATGCTGACTGATCTTTTCCTGACTCACTTAGAATATACTAGAATAATGTACAACTAGTATATAAAGTCAATAGATACTCAGCGTAGGGCATCGTTTGCCCTAACGCACAGATCCTTGATCGGAGTGTGATTGCAAACTGATTGCGCTCACTTTGATCCCATCAGCGCTCGGATCATCGCTGATTTCAACAGCAGAGTGGCCAGATTTATTTATTTTACTCAAAGTAACCGCCATATACGAGCCATATACTATTCCTAGTAGTAAGTAGTGCTGGCCATTAGTATATTATCTATCATCATACCATATTACTATTATTATTCCAGACTATATTACATTACTATATTATTATATTATTTAATATTATTATTATATTATTATGGCTCTAGCATAATATATTATTATAGCAACTTATATGTCAGCCCCGAACTTATGAACCTTATACAAAACCAGCTTGTATACTAACTAGTACTGTGAGTAGTCTTCTTGCATATAGTGATAAGGCTAATTGTTACCTGGTAATGATAATGGCTGAAGAAGACTGACATATTGGACTACTTATTAACCACTAGCATAAAAGGATGTTTAGAAAAATACCTGTTGACAAGGGTGTGGGAAAAGTCAGTGTGCAGACTTTCAAAAGGGTAAAATATCTTATCTATGAGAGGATAACATCAGTGATGTTCATAAGCCCTTAATTTGGGGCTCCAAAATCGATTAAGCCTTAAGTAAGCCTTAAGCCCTTAAATAAGCCATAGGGCTTAAGCGCTTAATTGCCTAAAAAGGAAATTTTCAGAAAGCCCTCTGTGCAGCTACAGCTAATGATCCTCCACAATTAGGCTAACATCATGCTCTCCCCTACCCACATACTAGCTGGAATTACTGGTAGCAGCTGTACCCCTCTGTAGGTCAGTTGTAGTATGTGTTGCAGCCACAAGCCTGGCCCATATATCAAGTTATGCTTTAAGATTTTGTGAAAAAACTCTGGAATAAACTGCTTTTCCCTTGTATATCAAGTTTCACTAGTAAGATGAGGCATCTCAGTTGTTTTAAAATAGTTTGTGTGACGTGATATACACGAGCTTGAGCGTCGTCTTGAGCCCGGCCCGGGCTGTTGCACGCTGCATCCGTGCATCCGCCCCCTTGAGCATATAGAGCACGTGGCCGAGGGTGGTTGGGTCGGAAATCGTGCGCGGGACAGGGTACTCGTGCTCGAGCCCAAAGCCGAGAAGACCGCCGTCGGGCAGGAAAGCGGGGTCGGCAAGCAGCGCGGCCAATGCACTCTGGCAGGCGACTTCGACCTCAGACAGCGGCTGTCTTGTGTTCAGATGCAACGAGGACGATTTTGGCGAAATGAGCAGATTGTAGGTGAGTGTGACCCGATGGCCGGCGACAACGGGCTCGACAGCATGGGTGACATCGCTGAAGAAGGCGACGTATGCGATTGAGCCGCTTTCACCGGCCACTCGCACCGCAGAGTCAAACGTGAACGAGTTTTTGCCGTGTGACAAGTTCAGTTGTCCGCCTCGGTGGTCTGTGGGAAGAACAATGACGAGCGAGCCGACCATGCTTTTTCTGCGGGGCGTGTCCTTGTGAGACTTGAAGAAAGAGCCAGGGCCCGGAGGACATTCAATAAAATTTAAAGGCAGAACTTTTCAAGGATTGAACTCACCATATACGTTCAGCTTATACAGCTCCGCCGTGATAACTGCGTCCCCGCGTCCGTCGAGCAAATCCGGTGTAATTTCATCGAGGATATTAAGTGTTCCAATGTCAAGCGATGCCGCAAAGTCGCCGCAGTCGAGTTTCCCTGCCTTGCGGTAGCCCTCGTCAAGCACGTCTTCCGTCCCCCGCCCAAATGTCGCGGGCCGACACGCGGCAGCTAGGTCCTGCAGCTGCGCCTCCGTTGCCTCTCCAAAGTTGAGCATCGCGAGTCTTCAAGAAAAAACAGTCAACGTTGGAGCAGCTGCAACGCACAAGCGGCGGCCCCACCGTTCACTGGCAGTGTCAGCGTGCTTGTAGAACAGCGTCAAGTCCTCGCGTCGGACGTCAAGCACACCGCATGTCCACGTCGTAGACTGCTTCATCGCGTCGCGCCGCGCCGAGAGGTGCGCTTCCGCCATTGTCGTCGTTGAGGAAAAGAGGGACTGCCCCTTTTCGTGTCGAGTCATTGACACGTGCCCGTAACACGTGTCGCTTACCAACCCATTTCCCGCCTTCCCCAAGTTGGCCGGGGCCCAAGGCGCCGAAATTTGTCTACAGATGCTAGACTGCCGACTACTATGTCCAGCCGCTTGCCGACCTGCGCCTATATGTCCCGAACGACCTCTCCCGCCCCAGCAGTCTTCGAAAGTCGCCAAATCGACACTGGAAATAACAAGTGTGTCAGCGCGGATGCCGAGAGAACGAGGAGGAGGAGAAAACGCGCCATTTTGGAATTGCCAGCGTCAAAATGCTGAAAATGGAGGTTAGCATGCGGATGGAGGGGGAGGAGAGTGTATGTTTGTCATCCGCCCATAGCACTTCTCCTGGACGTTGTCGAGCGCGACTGCCAGTGTGTAGGGACGGTCAGCAGGCGAGAATAGTGAGATTTTATATGTCACCAGCACCGTTTGCTGAATAGTGATCCAGTTTTAACGCCCAACAGCCGACCAGGACAACGACTCAACGACCATGCTGCAAATGACCGTGAGGAGGGAAACTTGAACGAGGAAGGAACGCACATGAATCTGTGGATTTGACGATTCAGGTCTGCAAGAAGGCGCGGCCGGTAAGTACATATCAGGCCAAAACGAGTACTAACTTACCTTGAAGGTTTGCGAATGAAATCGGGTGGGTCAAGGCCTATGCGAAGTAAGTTCACGCGTTCGTGGATGAATCGCGTGGACTTAACTCCTCCAGCTTGGGTTTGGCGGAGGCACCAGTTACGTGTAAGACACTACTGTACTGTCGAACGAAATGAGCACACTGCCAGACACCGCCTGTTCTCGTAGGTTCACTCACATAAGGCTGGAGCACAAGATGAGAGCTGTGCTCGTTGTTAATGGCACGATAAGATGCGCCTGTTCTCCCGTTTGTTGTTATCGGCGAATGAGATGACGATTGACGAATGGCTGGGAGGCAGATATCAGCTGTACTGAAAGCGGAGGCGAAACCGGGAAGACGTACGCCACAGCCCCACTCCAAGATAGCCTTCCCCATGCGCTACCACTCTCGCCACCACCCGAAATTAGTTTCGCGGGTAATCGTGGACGACACGTCGTTGGTTTGCAGGCGCCGCGGGCATGGCGGAGCAGTGCGGGACTCAGAAAGTTGAATGACGCAGAGCTTATCATCGTTGGGAAGCTGTAGCCAGAGCAGGAGGATGGACATCTGCCGAGAAAGAGTCAGAAAATCTGAGAACAACAAAAACGCGATTTGCGCACCGAGATGTCCGACATATTATCCAGCCATGACTTCCTTTTCAAAGAGCCCGCAAGTCCCGAAGGTCGTACAGCGCCGGCATGTGGAGGCTTGCCGCAAAGCCCAGTGGTGGAGGAACGGAAGAAGGAAAGACGGGCCGGTCACACCGCGTTACCCGTCAATCTTCCTTGTCTTGACGACCACCCGCCTCGCCACTGTCATCTGCGACACTCGACGGAGGACACTACTGCTGGGGTGGGCGGATTCAGCGCGAGCTATCTGAGGGTTTGGCGCTCTGTCACGCGTCTATCAGTGCGTTTTCACGGCCGACTGCCGGATGTCTGACTGACCTTCCTCCCCTAGAATGTGGTTACGGATAACGATACGCACGGCCTCCACCGCTGACGGCACATGATAACAACGAAGAGGGCGGGAAGAAGAAGAAACCATTGGTCTTGGTGGTGCGCCGTATCCTCTTCGTTTGTTGTCCTGTTTCTGAGTGAGGGTCAGCGAACCCGATGGTGCATGGCCCGACTGTATCGACTACCGACATTCGCAGGCTTTTCGAAGACAAGGACTCGTGTGACGTGGCTGGATAGCGAATCGCTGGTCTTCTTGGTGCGTCAAAGCCGATCTCGTTTTTGCTCGCTACTGTTAACGTGTTCCTCTCCACAGATGCTCTTCAACTCTCGTTCGACGACGACACGAGGGACAGGAAGCTTATCATGGCTGAGTTGCGAGCTTTGCGCTGCGCGGAAATGCTCGCAGGACCCACGACAACGACGAGGAAACGGGTTATAAGCGAGTGGGGCGGAAAGGGACTTTGCCTCAAGCGGAAGCTGTTTGAATTGGTGCGTCTGGTCGTCCTCATTGCAAGAAAATGTAGACTCATTCTACTTTCAGGCAGGCTGGAAAGCAAGAGCGCCATAGCCGCTGGTTAGCAGCATATCCAATTGTCGGCCCACACACCGCCTTATGCTCTTCTCTTTTCTCTCCACACCCCTGCTACCATTTCTCCTGGCGCGCCGTGTTCTCAAAGGCAGAACAAGCACCCGTATGCCGCGAAAAAGACGGCTATTCTCGCCTATTTCTCTTCAAAGGATGACCCGCAGGCCCTGCCAAATGCGTTCCTCCTTCCACGACATCCTCTCGTCTCTCCACATCCGTGCAAGCTCCTGCTCCTACTCCTCACGCCACTCCGGAGTCGACACCTGCTTCTACGACGCTTTTTTCGTTGCCTCTTTCGAGGTCACATCCGTCACCGTCACACTACCCACATTGGACTTTGCCGCTCTCGTCCTGCGTTAACTACGCCTCTACCGACTGTATCTCGTGGTGCATTACTTACCAGTGGAGGCACACAATTCTTTCTGGGTGCTGCGATGGCCGAGAAGGCACTCGTCGACGCCGTTTTCGACAGCAACCACACTTAAATTGGAATCGGCTTATACTACCAGCTACGACCACGTATCTACACATGCCTTTCCATATACCATCACAATTGTCAAGGTTTTCGAATGCGCGTTGGTACTGCGTTCGACCTCCGCGGGTGGTTTTTGCCCCGTCCATTGTCGCTGCTTTCTTGGTCTATGCCGGGCATGTCCACCCCTTACCCATTCCCCCCACCATACCTTCTGTATGCTCTTGGTGTTTATACTTCTCTTACAATATTAATCTCCCCTCACGTTTGCTTTCGCCGTCGTTTAACACATCCGACTTGATCTTTACTGTTACATTGCAGCCTCTCACTGGAACCCATACTCTCCACTGCTGTTCGGGACAATGTTACCGAGGGCAAATACCTGCCGGAGGTGCAGATTTGTGAAGTTGTACTGTAACTTACCCCCACAAGCAACTTCAATATTCTAAGCTGACCGATACTCCGGTAACGCCTCCTCCGGTGTGCTGGTATTCTCGCCGTTCATTCTGTTATAGAGCATCCGCACAAGCTCCTCCGTCGTCGGCTCCGGCTGTCCCCGACCAACCGCAACCACCGAGATGCTGCGCTGCTTGACAGGCAACGGCCACGGACTCAATTCTGGCAAGTCGGCGCGAGCCTCGCCGCTGGCCGGGGTTGGCGGCGGTGCCGCCCAGGACTCGGAACTTGGGGACTGCGAGGGAGCTCTGCGAACGGGCAGAACACGTCGCTTGGAGTTAGGAGCAGCGGGGCGGGAAGGCGAATGCCGATCGCCAGCAGAGGCATTTTTGATATCGAGGGCAGAGTTGGGGAAAGGCATTGTCAGCTGACGCATATTTCTCCGTTTTCGCCTCCAGCGGAGCAGCAGAAGACCCAGCAAGCAGAGGGCGATAATTCCGCCTACAATAGCACCCACAAGAGCGCCGACAGACGCCTTGGCTTTGGGAGGCGGGGAGGGAGAGATCGAGTTGGTTGCTCTGGGTGGCGCTGGTGAGGAGAAGCCACTTGAGCTCGGCGATGCGGGGTCATCAAGCGCAAAGGAGCTTATCAAAGCTTGGATAGCGATAGTTTGGTGGCCCGTGTCGAACTTGTTGCCCGCAGGTCCAATCCAATACGCGCCATAAATATCACTGCCGTTCTGTTTTGCGAGATCCGCAACGCGTACGGCATTATACTACGGCGGCTCCGTGAAGGTCTCGGTTCGGAAGGAAACACACACGCACCTGGACAGCTAGGTATGCGCGGATGGACGGTCTCAACGAGGGGCTGGTTGCATTGCGCAGATATGCGGCCACTAACGCGCGAGGTATCATCATGTCGCCTGTGTGACCACCTTGAGAGAGGGGATCATGAGCACTTTCAAATACTTTTCCAAGACGCACTGCCTGTCTGGATGATGCCCGTTTCATTCTGCCAGGCGGTTGTTTCAAGGGAGGCAGTTATGAGCTGGTCAAGCCTAATGAGATGCATTCAGCAGGGCAAGTGAGAAGGAAACGACGCGGAGGACGAACATGTCGCGGTGAGTGTCGTTCTGCGTTACCGAGTACAGCACCGCCAGGCCCTCTATCATGAGCCCCGAGTCGTATGCCAATAGGCCGACATTGTCTAGCGCACAGCTGTCGGTGGCACGGGCGGATATCCCATCCTTGACGAGGCCTTGGGCGTTGTAGAGGTGCGCGCGGATAAAAGACATGGACTGGACAGCCGCAGTGAGGTACGCAGGGTCGCCGGTCGCTTCAGCCAACAAGGCGGAAAGGCTGTGGGAAATGAGGATGGGCCCTCAGTGGATGGAAGGGACAAACAGGAAGAAACGGCTGTAACAGGTGTAAGTGTTGATGGTTAACAACTCGAAAACTGTTTCTGCTGCGACGCACCCTGTCACAATGACAACAATGTCAGCATTGTTGACATCCTTGTTCTATGAGGCTGCGTCAGGCAGAGACATCATTCACAATAGAAAAATTATACCGAAAATACCCCGCCAGCCATGCTAACTGTTTTAATCGTGGGCTAGAGTAAGTTTGTGGTGGAGGGAAACACATACTGCTTTGACATGAAGAGCTCAGGCTAAAATTCTTGTATGCAATCTTGCCCATGTCAAGGGCTGTTTGCGTGAGGGTGTATGGGACTGCTGCCCACCACGTTGACGTGCTTGCTTGCCAAAAGACAAACAAGGACTAAGTGTGCAAGTGCCTTCAGAGCTAACAAACTCCTCAGGAAACTCAACACCAAGAACTCAAGAACTCAAAAGAGAACTCAAACTCAGAAGGGAAAGACTGGGAGGGGAAGCACTGAGGATGATGCTAACTACTTAGCTATGGACAGGCTTTTATAGACTAGATAAATAAGGGCTAAATGAAATAGAAACTAAAATCAAATGGAAAATGAGCAACAAAGTCAGGAAAGATAGGGAATGGAAACTAAGGTAGGAAATAGCAACTAGAAAAGGAAGTGGAAACTAAAATAGGAAATCAAACTGGGTGACAAAGTGTGACTTGTGACGAGCAGGCTCGTCACCTCCTCTCAACTCAAAAAGTGACTGTCCCCAGTCACTCACTGGAAAGAGAACACTAACAAGGAATAAATCAGAAAAGTGAAAAAGTGAAACAGAAATGGGGGAGAGAGTCCATAGACTTCATCAAGTCTGGCAACTTTCCAAAGAGGAAGTCCTAAAGCAACTACACCACTGCCTGACCAGGCAAACATGGGCCTGCGAATCAGGGCAACAGCGGAAATGTAGTTCAGAAGGTTGATCCGGATCAGAAGGGGTCGCCAAGCGGTCAAAAGTGTAGAAGGCGGTGGTGGCGGGAGCAATTCAGCAGCGCAAAACAGCGTCTCGGGGGGAATGTGGCAGGCAGGCAACAATATCGCGGGTGGGCTCTCAGTTCGAAGTTCAATCAGCAGCGTGGGTAATTCATGGATCGCAGGGTAAGCAGCTCGGGTTTCTCAAACTTATGCAGGGAAGGTTGCAGCGCAGGGTGGAGAATCATATTTCTCACTGGCAATTCAGCAGGTATAGTTCGCGTCGCGGGAATAATTCATCATCAGGGGTACTAGTAGCGGGGAGTAGCGCCGCGGCGTGAGTCCGTTGCTAAAGCATCGCATGTCGCCCGGCGCAGCTCGGGGATAGTCGTGGGATGTGGAGGCGGAGTGTTTGCTTGCGCAGCTTCGGCCTTCGGTCCGGTCAAGCTCCGGGGCGGGCTGTATCGGACGGCGTCACGCATCGGTCACATCTCTTCATTTTGCTTTCGTCTTCCATCCTCGCCGCCAGCAAGCACGATTTTTCGCGGCCCATCGACGATATACCGCGATGGGGAGGCTTGGGGAGTAGTCAAAGGGCTGGAATGCGGCCACGGGCGATGCAGAAGAGGTCGGGAGGGCTGGAATGGGTGGAGATGTGAGGGCGGGGGGGTTTGGGAGCGCGAGTGAATGCCGATGAGTGCTCTCAATGCGTCGCGGCTTGTGCTGACTTGTAGCGGGTGCGGATGACGTTTCTGGACGGCTGGGACGAAACGCGGGTGTGGCGGCCGGTGTTCGGAGCAGTACAAGAGTCGGAGGACGGCAAGTGCGGCGCTGAGGAGTAGGAAGGGCAAGCACGGTCACGGAGGGCGTATGGGGCCGGTTTTCGGGCGAAAGTAACAGCTGGTGCGTGCTCTCCGACGGGTGGCGACTTGTCTGACTTGTTTCAGGCACCGAGGATGTCTCGGGACCCCTAGGACGGAAACACGAGTGTGTGGCGGGTGGTATGGCAATACTCGGCGGCGCGGAGAGGTAAGGAGGGCCGGAACCAGCACAGAGGGGCAGAGATGTGAAGGCTGGGGGGGTTTTTCGAACGAACTCGACGCCGGTGAGTGCTTGTTGGACCTAATAACAGCTGTACTGATTCGTCTTCAGCGCAGGACAGCTCTCTGGAGGGCTGGGACGGCAACACAACTGTGGCGGCGGCTTTCACGGTGGACGCGCGGAGTGGGCAGCCTGGGCAGCGCAGACGAGTACTTGTTGCACGCGTAGCGAATGGCTGGGCCAGAAATCAACCTCAACGGTGGGCTTTATGGGTGGAGGCGCGAGTTTGGGACGCGAACGGCGGCTCCGGTGAGGCAAAAACGGCAGACTGGCGTAAAAGTCGCCACAGGGCCGCAACGGGCGGCTGAATCAGGGAGGGCAGGCACGGACGACGCAAGAGGATGCGGGGCGGGGTTTCTCAAGAGTTGGTAAACGCCGGTGGTGAGTGCTCTTGGCAGCTAGTCGCTGTACTGACTTGTTGGTGTAGCAAACCCTATGGCGGAAACGCGAGGGTAGGGGGCAGGTCGGGTGGAAGTCTAGGACTCGGATGCCAACGGCCGTGGCGGTTCACGTCGGCCGCGGGTGTAGCAGCTGGCGGGAATTGTGTGCCGGAATCGAGGAGGATGCCGCGCTGGAGGGGATCGGAAACAGCTGCGCGCGGGCGTGGTGGAGTTACCAAGGTGTGTCGTCGTCAAGTGGGCCTTTGTTTCAGGGCCGGGCTTGTCTTAGTAGCGCAAATGGGTCGCTTCGGAGAGATAGGCGCGGGACAAATGAAAAACAGTAGCTGGATTGCCTCAAACGGACCAACGGAGTGCGACAGCGGGATCGGGTCTCAGCGGTACTGGTATCGCGGGCGAGTGAAAGCGTGCTGGGCGCCGCGACGGAGATTGTGTCAGGAAGGAGGGAAATGCGGACGTCGGGCTGAGGCTTAGGAAGGTGACGAGTATTTGTACAGTTTGTAGTAGTCGGCGCAATGTACAGTTCGGAGGCTTGGTTGGTGTGGTGAACAGTGAGGAGTTTCGGAAGCTGTTTTGAAGACCCTCGCGGTGGGCTCCAAAATGACGTGCTTGCTTGCCAAAAGACAAACAAGGACTAAGTGTGCAAGTGCCTTCAGAGCTAACAAACTCCTCAGGAAACTCAACACCAAGAACTCAAGAACTCAAAAGAGAACTCAAACTCAGAAGGGAAAGACTGGGAGGGGAAGCACTGAGGATGATGCTAACTACTTAGCTATGGACAGGCTTTTATAGACTAGATAAATAAGGGCTAAATGAAATAGAAACTAAAATCAAATGGAAAATGAGCAACAAAGTCAGGAAAGATAGGGAATGGAAACTAAGGTAGGAAATAGCAACTAGAAAAGGAAGTGGAAACTAAAATAGGAAATCAAACTGGGTGACAAAGTGTGACTTGTGACGAGCAGGCTCGTCAACGTCTGTACTGCATATTGAAGAAATATAGGGACATTGTAAGTTTTGTAGGCGATAATGGCCCCATGTCCGAAGATCCTACAGCAAGTTCAGATATCGCAAACAAGCTAGAGACTACACACAGGCCATCGTTGAGCTAATCAACCAAGTCCTAGTATTATCGTCATTCTACCTGATGTTAACGAACGACGCTAAAAGCTTTAAGTCAGAATACGACGCAGAAACGATGCGTGAGTAAACTCACTACATTGAAGCCCGAGAAGTTTTTCATTCCCATGTTGTCGAGCACCGTCTGCGCTGAGCCATAATACCCTCCCAGATCAGCAGCGTACCGCGACTGGTTGGTGAGCTGGTCGAACTCCGCGAGTTGAGAGTAGAGCGTGCCGGATCGCGGGTAAGAGTGGGCTGTACAACGATGTAGGGGATTCTGCACTCAGGGAACAGCTTACCTGGATCGGGAAACATAAAGTTCGTGCTATCCAGCTGCGAGATAGCTTGCGAGATGGCCCCTTGGGCGAGGCTGATCCGGTCCGTGAGCGAGGTTGTGATACTCGGTTTCTGTGGGTTGGGAATTAGCCACGACAACCAGCAAAAGAAGGCACGAACCCGCCATGATGGGCCTGGTAGCTGCGCGGCCGCCTGAGTGAGGACGAGGGAAAGAGGAAGCATGAGATATGGGCTGTGCCGGCGCGGCTCCCGTTGGTTATATCGTAATGCTTCCGACAAATGACTGGTAACATGCAGTGGTAGTTAGATGGGAACCCGATGATGCTCACCCGCATGAAGCTTCTTGTGCGCTTTACTTCTACTGTAGAGGGCTATTAATGCTCGTTGAGCAAAGATTCGAAGGTTGCCGCGTGGCAATTCCTCCCAAGCTTTGTGATAGTCATACTTGGCAGTCGACGAGTCGTTGCTGAGTGACTTGTTAGCGTTCCGCCATACCAGATGATATGAATACACACGGGGGAGAGATGACGCGTGGTGGTTAACTGCAGAAGCGACAAGCTTGCAGAAGCGTTATGCCGATCCTTCAGATATAATCAGGCACCTTTCTTGGTCAGGGATAAATCTCACTACGGACTCCGCAAAATCAACGAGGTATGCCTGCGTGTTGTTGACCCAGTTACTGACGACAATCTTAGTCCCTCGTTACGACCGTCGTACCATCCCTCGATTCATCCTCCGGTTGCGACCGAGCACTTAGTTCTCAGATTTAACGCATGCCTGCTCGGAGTCGTCGGGTGTTTGGAAAGGAGTCGTCATTGGGGAGCCTGACGTTACTAAGAGGGAGAAAACAGCTAGGAAGGCAATAACCAGCACTCACGCGATTTCGCTCTCCATCGATTCCCTTCCCAGCTTCACAGGCGTCGCTCTCCAACTTTGCAGAGGTCAGCATTGAGCAAACAAGGTAAGAAGCATACCTTGCTCGACATGGCCGCTTGCATTCGACCCTCGCTTCAGGTCCTCCGAGGGCGATGCTGGCTCTCGCTGTTCGCGACAGTCCCTCCTTGATTATCCTCCCTGCCCGACTCTCCTTTGCTTGAGCAAATGCTGGATGGCGGATACATGGTCCTTCGTCGACTGAACGCTTTTTGAGCTTGTAGTCAGCAGGCTAGCTCGACATCAGGGGATTCAGGGCCAGCCCAAGCGGGGACGGCCCGGGCCGCGCGAGTGACTGGTCGGTGGGGCTTAGAGATGTCCTGCAAGGAGAGTGCCTGGAGGTACCATGAGGCGGCATTGCTGGGCCAAGCGGCTCTGCTGCGGGCACAAATGTCAGCGAAAACGTCCGAGCGGGAAGGAAAGATACTGGCGCACCTTGGCCAATGACCAGCCCATCCACGCTGCTCCCCATATCCCACGTCCTCCCCGTCCCAGGCCCCAGTGGCTTATACTCCGAAAACCGTGTCAAAGCATTTGCCACTGGTTGGTTGGTGGTCAGAAAAAGAAATGATGCGCCGTGCCTCCCGATCACACCGTCCTTTGCTGACTACCACGACGAGACAACTCAGCCGAACTCAGCCCACTTATCGCTAGCTGCGGGCGTCTCTCCAACATGTTCCGGTTTCCCCTCTCTCATCCAGTCTCATCGGGCATTACGCAGAGGGCAGAGAGTAACGCGTCATCATCATCGACTTCGGCCTCGATGTGAAAACGACTACTACCCCCCAGGCGGCCCGGACGACTCATTGCACATTACGAGGAGGGTGGAAAGCGCGGGCGCCACCAGCGGCGTTATCGACGCGTGTACTCGTCGTATTGTCTTCGATTGAAGTTAGTGTCTGACATTTTGCTTTATAAGAAGCCAGCTTACTGAGCCTACAGAGCCACCACATTGCCTGACCATGACCATCACCACGGACCCCGCTGCTCCTCTTGTCGCTGTTGTAGGCGCCACTGGGACCCAAGGCGGCAGCGTTGTCCTCGCCCTCACCGAATCCGACAAACCATATCGAATTCGCGCATTCACCCGCGATGTCTCGAAACCCGCAGCGAAAGCGTTGTCGGAGAAGGGCATCGAGGTGGTCGCGGTGACGCTGTCGGTGGAGAATAGCGGTGCCGTATTCAAGGCGTTTGAAGGGGCGGACTATGCTTTCGTGTGTGCTGCCCTTCCTCAGTCAGATTTGTACTTATGCGCTTCGTAGCTTGTCACTAACTGGGCGGAACACGGAGACCCACCGCGGGTGAGTCATTACAGTCCTGGATTCATTGCCTCAACTCCCTCTCAAGGAAACCATTGAAGGCAAGCTCATGATAGACGCTGCAAAAGCCGCAGGTGTCAAGGGCATCGTCTGGTCCGGGCTGCCCAGCATCGACGCTCTGTCTGGCGGCAAATACAAGAACGTGGGCCATTTCGAAAGCAAAGCACGCGTCTCCGACTACGGCCGCGCTTCTGGGGTCCCTTTTGTCGACATCTAGGCCGGCGGGTACGCGAGCAATATGCGCACCTTCATGCGGCCAGTCAGAGTCTCCGAGGACACTTGGGCCGTCAACCTTCCCCTGCCCCCGACGAGGCGGATGCCTATTATTGACGCTGAGCAAGACTACGGCCTGTTTGTCCGTAAGGCACTCGAGCTGCCGGTCTTTCCCGACAAGCAGACGTGGGCGACATTTGACGAGCTTATTAGCTTTGAAGACCAGACGAAGGAGCTTTCAGAGGGTGACGTTTTCGCAAGGTGGCTCTGTCTCGCTGGCTCATCGTTCTCCAGCGACTGGCAAGAAAGTCGTATTCCACCAAATACCGTCCGCGGTCTTCGGCGAGGGAGTCAAGACTGCTGGTACTCCGCCACATATTGCGCTGGCCATCGAAGAGGTCTTCACATCTGTCGGCAAGTTTGATGGACGATCTTCCTTCTCTTTTCCACTTTGATGAATACTAACTTCTCGCTCGATAGACTTTTCGGAAGGCACTGTGCTCTCGCAGCAGGGGCTCGCTCGCCAACCGCGCACGTGGAAGCAGTACGTGCTTGCTCAAGATTGGAGTGATGTGCTCGTTTGAGCGTTCTGTACAAGCATATTAGAGAGTTTAGGTGTAGGCTTTTGTCCCTGCACAACCGGGAAATGTACTGATGTGTTCTGCTCGACTACACCGACGATGCCGTTCAGCTTGGAAATGTCTAGGGCGTAGGGTAAGGACATGGAGAGATTATGTACAGGCGCAAGAATGGGACGATGTGTTTGATGTGCTTGTCTAGAAGCTCAGGTCAAATGGCAGACACTAAGTATTCCAAGTAGTATATGTTGTCCTTTGTAGAGCATCTGATATTCTATCTCAGTCTTTGCCAAGTAAGTACTACTGTCTGTTGAATGTTCTGCACTGAGTAGTAGTCCAAATCCCTTCTGCAAAACAGAACGAGTAAGTATTTGGCTAATAGCCGGTCAACTCTGGGTCGTAGAGGATGGTGGGCACATGCGGCAAAGCCGCCGCTACATCAGCTGCGAACACTTCCTTTTCTCGTCTTTCCCCCTGGTCTGACGGTAACCAGATCCCGTGATTCTCGAGCTTCCAAGCGAAGAATCGGAGATTGGGCAGCAGGCGACACCACCGCAGAACCCCGCGTCCGACTGCCGCAGCCGGCATCGATGTCAACAACTGGACGCTGGTCACAGAGTGGAGCCGCGCAGCAATGGCGGCTGCGCGGGGATCGTCTGTCCATTGACAAGTTGCAGTCCGGTAGAGGTAGAACGGATATTCTGGGAGGATGCGAAGCGTGAGTGTGAGTGCGGGGACTTGTCGCCGCGCACTGGCAATAAAGTCCAGTGCGTTTATAACATTTTCTGTTTGCGCACTAAGCCGGGCTCTGGCGACTAATTTGTCGAGGGAGAGTGTAATCACGGAAAGTTTGGGGCTATTGACAAGGCCCTTGACGAGGGAGTAACAGTGCATGTCGGGGAATGCCGGAATGTGGACCCGCAAACTTTCGAGCGCTGGATGGCAGAAGTCCGCATCAAGGATGGGAGCCTGCTCTTTTGGGGGCTTGTAGCTCCAGCTCCGACAATAGTCGATTTTTTTAAGGCGACGATGGTTCACGAGGAAGTGTTGCAGTTGCGCGAGCGCCGGGCCAATGGCCGGATCGATCTCGAGGAACTCAATCCAACGAAGATGAGCATATTTCATCACGGCCGCAAGACATTCCTCGGACGCAATACGGATCGAGGTGCGGGACAGCTCGAATTCGCGGAACCACTTGCTGAACATGGGGCCGGGACCTCCAGGTCTGTCTACCGAGCAATTGAGCACTACGAGGCTGCTGTGCCAAGCTAGACGCGGACCAGGTGACTGGATGAGACGGGCATTGACCGAGAGAAGGCTGCGTAGCATTGGGAGATCTTCCGTTCGACCATCATACAGACGAGTTCTGGTAACCGCACCCCAAGGCCGTTTGGACTTCAAGTTTCCCTCTTCAATTTGGCTTTTCTTGAAGCCAAGACGCCATCTGCCTTCCCGAGGACGGTCGTAATTGAACCTCCCCTTGTGGAGCTCCCACTGAGCCAGATCGTCGGCAGAGCAGGAGAACATCGCTTTTTCAGTAAATGCGAAGACCACATCCTGTTTAAGTATGGCTGTTCTCGTTGCGATGGGCAAAGAGCGAGAGCGTTTGACATAGGTGGGGGAGGACGAGCTTGCGGCTCTCAGAAGGACAAGAATCCGAGAGCAAGTCGGTGATGAAGTATAGGTAGAGGGTGTGTAGCATGGGAGATCGAATGATGAGGTCTTGCAAACACGACAACACTTGCAGGTTGCGGAGGTCGGAGACATCGAGCTGCTCGCAGACGAGCATCTCTGTAGGGAGCTCTCTCCAGAGAACACATAGCGAGAGTGCGATGATGTCGCAGGGCCTGATAGCGATTCGCTTTTCTGTGCCCAGAAGACTGAGCTGTCCGCGAAGGAATCTGTCGAGGCAACGCGTATTGAAGAACCGGCTCACTTGAGCGAGCTCCAGCAGCAGCAGGCCATCCGGGAGAAGGTCGAATACACTGTCCCAGAGCTCGCTGGGGAGAATGTCCAAGGGAGTCCGGGGGCACATCAAGGGGCAAGGTAAGAACGTGGAAGTCGTTGACAAGGCTGTGGAGGTTGTGTGGGTGGCCTTGATGCAGCAGGCCGCAAGCGCCGGGCTGACGTATTATGCGCATATATGTATGGCAGTCGCACTATTAACGAAGTCCGGGTTATACTTGCGGTAAATTTTGAGCGGAAGATAAGCCCCAGACAGATGTGTCACAATAACAAATTTTTCTTCTCTAACGACGACTACTTGGAAGGTCCCAAGCCTGTAGCCACATCAGCACCCTTGTGGCGGACTACTAAGCACCTCTGCGCGTCACTCTATTCCCCACCTCAAGTTTTTCAGAGCTTGTTATAGCTGACATCGATATATTCGGCCAGGAGCCCACTACACCAATACCGACAACTGTAGTGACTCCATGACGATAACAACACCACCAAGCGCTGCAGCGGGTCTTCGATGGGGATAGGAATGGTGAGGTAAAGCCGCTATACGGAGGGCTGAGGCAAGAGTCAAGACTTGAGCGCTGGTGGGAGTAGGAGGTGCGTTTGCTATGTCCATCTTCTTGTCAACGAGGTCGCCGAGCTCACAAAGATAGCCAGGACCTTGCCCCAGCTTCCGGCAGCGTATTTATCAGTGCCTGGCTCCCCGCATTCTCATTCCCTAGTAGCGCGATGATTGTCGTCGGCGCGGCAATTCCTCTCCCCGGCCACTTTTCGGAGTCATCTCAGCGTGGGGACTCGGAGGCTTTGGAGCTACATCTTCAACGTGTGGGCAGGAGCACAGGTGAGTCGTGGCTCGAACTTCCTGCCGACAACCTGGACTGACCTACTCTCAAGTCCCGATTCCCACTGCCCCATTTTCTTGTTGTTTCGTCATCTCCGTCGGCACCGCCAGGCTTCTGGCGCACTCCAACTTGAAGCGCAAACGGACCCGCCAAAGCTTCCGTGGACTTACGCATCCGCGCTGTTCTGTCTGCATGCGAGGAGTTGCAATCCGAAAACTACTTACACGCGCGCCCAAGCCCTTCAAGTTCTTGCTCTTCTCCACCTAGCACCATTCCCTCCCGCGCCATCCGCTTCGCTATTTTTTTGGGCCACTTGCGCGTCCAGGAGGAGACGGTGCTGGTCGACAGCCACACGGTCTATGACTGCAACGAGCGGATCCGCGCCTTTTCCTGTGCGGGCGGCCCTGCTTTCGGCAGGGTTTTCCTCGAGGACCCAGTTGTCGCGGCCGTTCTTGGGGCAACCGTTTTCTCGAGATGCAAAAACGCGTGCGGCAAGGTGGTCTTGACCTGGCTCGAGTTGGGCGGGTGCCGGGGCGGATGTCCGCGCTCTTGATTTGTTCCAGTCCCGATATCTTCCCTTTCGTCCACCTGATACTCCTTGTTATTTAATGATTAGACAAGCAGTTATTGGATTGCTAAACTGTACGCGACTCCCAAGTAACAGGCAGAAGTATCACATGTAACGACGTGAATTATGTATGAAGAATATATTTGGAAGGGAAACAGTTATCATCATGTTGTCGAAGCAGGTTTGGATATGATTAAGCTACACAACGTACAATACAGCGATCGTGCAGATTGTATAAAACAATATCGAATGCATGTAATCGACAAGCAGCGATGGAAAGTATATACACATACATCTGGATTCTGGAAGGATAATCACGACAGCGGTCTCCTCCATCTCCTGGCAACCAGAAGACAGCTGTAGAGGACATTTGACGGGCAAGGAAGAATGGAGGAGAAGAATGCCAGCCTCCGTGTGTCGAGCATTGTCTCCGTCTAGTGCTTGAGCGCTCGTCCAACGGGCAACTCCCCCAAGTATTAGTCCGCAAGAGTTTTCCTCCCCCCAATCCACTTGAAACTTTTTCCTGAGCTCCCCCACCACTTTTGAGTCGCCCCAAATCACATCCCCCCGACGCGTATGTCCCCCTTCGACGAAGAAACATCACCGATACTGCTCATATGAACGCAAGACAAACCGCGCTCGACAGCGGTATTGCGCCTCGAATGGCGGGGCAGAAAGAATCAAGTAGGAGGAGAATGGTATGGGGAACGTGGAGATACACGCCATGGAGCGCCAGCTGCTGCCTCGTGCGAGATATGTCGCCGTCTTTCGGTCGGCGAGTGAGCACGTGACTTGCCATTTTGGGAAGTCACCGCCGATTGCTTGTAGGGTGCAAGCGCGGGCGGGAAGGGCGGGAGAGAGATGAGAGCGGAGCAGGGAGTTATAGTGAGGGTGTATTGCACTGAAGAAAGCTGCGATAGTCCACGAGCTTGACCCAAATTACCCACTGCTGTTCTTCGTCGAAGTCGGTCGACAAGCTTGGGTATTTAGCCCCATGACCACAAGCGTAGTCGTTTGTACGCTGGGGCAAATATAATGCGGCCAGGATATATGGGTGGGATTTTCATTTTGCTCCTCGACGAAGGACCGTCTTGCGCGCAGGAAGACTGGCGCGACAGCGGCTTTCCTCCTGGGATTCACAGAAGGAAAGAGTCGCGTAAGATCGTGGAGGAATACCACGCAACTAGACGCGCTCGCCAGAGCGGTAGCTGGGGCGGTGGGCGAAACATGTGGTTTTCGATGCACTGGCAGTGACGCGGCACCGCAAGGAAAAGGAAAGAATCAGTGGTCTTGTCCACGAATGGCGTATCGTAGGCAGCTCGTCGGAGCTCCGCAAACAAGGGAAGAAGTCGGCAAAGTCATGAAACTAGAGGTCGAGCATGTGTGGGGTTTCGGGGAGGTTCTGCTGCCTGCAGATATGAGCGCGAAAATCCATGTAGTGTCCGTCGAACCGTGTCTCTTTGCGGAGTTGCTGCGCGAGCTGGAATGAGAACGGTTTGGCAGGTTCGTTTGCGTTAGGAGCGCGCGACAGGCCTGGCCGTGGCGATGGAGATGATGAAGGAGCAAGAAAATAGGGCAATGGGAAGCGGGACTTTGGAGCAGGTCAAAACCAGTTGTCGACAGGAAGATAGAGCAACGACTCACACGAGTTCCCCACATATGAGCGAGCCCGTAGCCCGTCTAAACCGTCCCCTCTGGCAGCAGCGGGCTCGCACGCAGTCGTCTCCACGCCTACTGTAACTCCGCACAGCGGGCGAGAAGAGGGATTGCCACGCCAACGACAATCATGGCGCTACTTGGGAATGGGAATGCAGTCAGCCAGGCGCGGGCGAATATGCTCCCAAAAGCCAGTGCGGAGGTACTGGGCATGTTTGTCAGCTTGGAAACATGGTTGACGAGGAAATGGAGACACACCTCCTGCTCCCAGCGCTCCCAACCTCCCATCCGCTTGCCTCCCCCAACGAGGCACTACGTTTGGCGCCGCCTATTGTGTGCAGACCCCCAGGCGCGGCCACAGTTATCGCAGGCGAAGGAGTCGGCCACAGCCGTCGTGGTGGAAGTGGAGAAGAAGATCGGTGGGATCACGTGCTCGGGCCGATCTCTGTCTTCTGCGACGACGACGCCTGCGACTGCTTCCTTCCCCTCCCGCCTTTCGCCTGCCAATATTGCTCAAGCGAGCCGGGGGCCCATGATGGACTAATACTGGGGCTTCTACCTACTCGCACGCGCGCGTCACTAATACTCTGCTTGGCTCACCGACCTCTGGATCCTGTTGGCACCAAAACGCGCCGGAAGGAGCCTGCCTTTATAGCCTGAGAAGGTACTTATCATGCTGCGCTGTCTCCATCTGTAACGCCAATCATTTTCCAAGTATCTAAGCCTACTCCTTCGTTCGACCTCTAATTGGTCTATACCGCCACAATTTCTGCTCGGAAACAGTACCACTGTCAGCGGGGGCGGCAACGTCTTCAATTATTCAACGTCAGCTCAGGCTGCTGGAGGATTTGGGTGCGTATGCGATATTCAAGTTAGCGCTGAGAGTGTACAGAAGACTGACTCGATCGGTAGGAATCCGTAGGATTAGCAAGCGTCTGACGCCCTGCGCGTCAATATCGTGATCAGCAGCCCAGAGCCTCAGAGGGCAGTCAAGTTCCTGTTCCTCTCTTTCGTCTTGCTCGTCGAAACCCTTGCTCGAGTGAGTCGAGCCATGTTCCAGCCGTTCCGTGAAGTCTCACTGCCAGACTCCAGTGCAAGTTGAGCGAGGCGCTAGTAAAGAGAAAGGCATGTCAAGTTACTAAACTTCTCTGCTAGATTGGCATGAACCTCTTTACTCAGGACTGAGATTTCGAGATGCGTTGTGCGACGTCGTGCAGCAATAAACGCTTGCAAGTGGCGCTACCACATATCCTTTGGCAATGCTTCAAGTTGTGTCGAATATTTTGCCAATGATACGACCTGACCGTGACTTTACAGACATCGGAGTCAAGTTATGGCGCTTCTGCGGGGAGCGCACAGCGCTTCGCAGCCCTGCCCCCAACGTCGCCCGTAGTTGCTTCATACCCACTGACACGCCCTCCTGCATGCAAAGCTTTGCGTCTCTCGACACTCCCGTTGTCCCGCCAGTACCGCCTAGACAATGCATCCGCCATTCTACGAAATGGCACACCCCACCAGCGCGCCCTTTGGCGCTTTAGTTGTTCCCTCGGGAACTGCCCATGCTATCATGATAATCGGAATTCGGCCAGTCCAATGAAATTATACACGCTGTGTCCCTGACATCATTCTGTTCAAGTTGGATATTCACCATGATCAACGAGCAATTGCAAAAATGCACCGTTTATCCGAGTCTCTGCGTAGAGTCTCCAGAGCATTCGGTCTATCATGGTCTGAGCCTACTACCACGCGGGGTTTACCTGATTTATTGGGCTGGATAATATAATCCTAATTCGACCAAGTTACAAGTGAGGGATGTATAGGTTCCAGTTCACATTGATAAATGCCTCTGCGGGGAGGGAGCGGAGGGTTGTCAGCATGAGCGTCAGGATCAACGCTCGTGCAAGGCAATAAATGACCCCATAGAGAACCCAGACGAACAGAAACACTGGCCCTAGCACCGATCCCACAACGTCATCCCAATCCTTTGCCAACTTTACTCTGGTGTCCCCGCGCGATATGTGTTGCCACAGGAAGGATATGACTAGCCAGGAGAGCTCCACAAGTGTTCGCACCATGAAGTATATGAGGAAAGGAAGAATGAAAATCGGCGCGACTGCACTGATCAAAGCTGCAGAGCTGCGCCAAATCCACATCTCCATGGTACTGGGAAATTCAACAAACCACACAATGCAGTGTATGGCACCAAAAACCGATCCACAAATGAGCTCGAGGATGAGTGACCCCAAAACAAGAGAAGCAGGAAGATCATTTCTAACCCCACACCAAAATGCGGGGACAGAAGTTGCCGAGTTTAGATTGGCCACAGAAGAGCTGAGCCCCCCAACAAGAATGTTGCCCAGGTGATGAAGAAGCATTTTACGGTGGCTCGGCTTGGACGTGCCAGATCGCACTGGCACTCCACTGGAGATTTTTGTAGCTTCCGGCCCGGGGAGTCCTGCCAGTGCAGCCTCTGGTAATGCTTTTACGGCCCGGGCCGATGCTTCCGCGTCAGCCGCTTCAGTGTCCCGAGCCGAGTCTTGAACGGTGCCTGGCAAGCGCACACGATCCAAACTCTCGATAAGGGTTGTGCCGGCTTGCGGGAGGTCTGGACCCGCAGCAAAACTTGAAGGCTGGTCGAGGATCGAGATTCTATTTGTGAGCTGAATCGGCTCTTGGACATCCAGGGGCTTCTTCAACCAAATGAGCCAGATGAATGATGTGAGCACGGCAAAGGCAAGTGTTGATACTTCGAGTTGTGTGATGGGAAGATGTTGAGCACATCGCCCGATGCACTACAGAATAAACCAAAGTGTTTGGAAAAACGCAATTCCTTTGGAAAATAAGTCACCCTTACTTTTTGCTTGGATGCTGAACAGTGGAGTACTTTGAATTTCAGCTCGCACTGCGGAATTTGAGTCGATCTGTTTGTCGGTAACGACTGGATGCTTCTCTGCATCCACAAAGCCCCCCATACCGACAAAAAAACCATGGGTAATGGAAATCTCGTGCTCTGTTCAAAGTAATTAGAATGTTTTAAAAGAGCAATAAATGGCAACTGTTACGCACTCCTAGCAAAGTGACGCGCCATCACAAGCTGCCTTACAGCAAGGCCAAATATGAGCTCGGGAGCAAGGACGGCCACCGCCATCAGCGTTAGACGGCGTTTCAACGGCCCAAGAAAGCATTGGAGATGCCATTTGACCCTCTTCCATACGCCAGGCTCTAGCGGCTCTTCCGGCGGGGGAGGAGGAACGTTGGGATGTACGGACACCCATACGCATGCAAACAATGTTGCAAAGCAGCCCCATGCGATGTCGAAGAGAGTCCTGGAGTCATGTGGGCTCTCGCACGAGCAAGGCGCTATGGACTCGGAGGACTGACTCGAGGCAAGCTGAAGAGAGGAACCACCAAGTGCGAGTAAGAGGAGCATGGTAATGGGCGAGCGGGCATGTGTCTGTACGATGTATATATGCCCGCTTAGTGGGGTGAGGCTTGCACGCGACATCCTGAATTGGACCAGAGTCTTGAGAAAATCTCCCAGAAAACGGGTTCATGATCGACATAGAACATGGAGGCAGTGAACTCGTGGCCTCGATTCTTCCAGTCGTTTTAGCGCCTGCAAGAAGCACATGTACCAGGTATCTGCCAAAGGAAAAGGTCGTAAGTAATACGCGAACAAGCAATTGCGACTTACCACAGAAGCCAATACACTCTGGTCGCAATTGCGCAACCTCACGTTTTCGCTGGCTTCAGTCCAAATACAGAACGAGTGCTTCATGTGTAGAAAGCGTGCATTCAACACGTCGACATAGATACGACTCTGCAACAAGTTACTAAGAATGTGCAGCATGTGGCACGGCGACCTTCCTCCTCCTCCCCACTTGATCCACCCCAAAGTATTAGCTCGGCGCGGATTTGGCGGGCTCCTTCATATTGTAAAACACAGAAATGAGCGGATGCTAGTCTAGACCTAGAAATAAGACCCACAACGCAACCCGTCTCTGACAAAAATTTTCTCCTCTCCATTTGTAATATGAGCTGTTTCTCAAGTTGTTGTTCCACCGTCGTCATGGGCCGGGGGCAGGTGATTGTAAGCTGACCGGTACCAACGGTTTCGAGTTGGTAGGACAAGTGGTCTGCCGCAGTTACACCCGTCAGAGGAGGAGTCAAAGAACCTCTGCGGTGAAAGACGTCAAGCAAATTGCAGAAGACAAGAACATGCTTTGACGCACCGAATTGGCCAAATACCAACTGTCCTGCAGAGCCTGCCAACGTCAATTCTCAACAAATGGTGAATATGTCATTGCTGGCGGGTAGAACCTAAGTACTTGGTTACTGGCCGCAAGATGGATGGTTACAATACGCACCCTTACTAGTAGTGCCCACTCTCTTGACAGCAAGTAATATGCAGGGCATGGACAAGCAGAACGGGTCCTGGAAGAAACGTTGCCGAAGGATGAGAATGGCCCCGCTCCTTCAAGTAGAAATGGAGTCGAAAAGACCTGCGAGGGAGAATTATCACCAACGACCTTCGGTAAGGAGAGCGGGCTTTTCACGTACTTATAAGCCGCTCGTCGCCCATTATCCATCTATGGGCAGTATACTGTATCAAAAGTTTTAGTACAACTTCTACCCAAAGCAGTGAGAATTTAGGTACAACTTTGATTTTATTCAAAACTCAATGATACAACTGGTTGTTTTTGTGCACAACTTGCAACTTTTCATGCACAACTTCATGGCTGACAACTATTACTCCCTGCAGCAACTTGACAGGAACAACTTGCAACTTAGCACTCCTTATTGCAACTTTGGACATGCAACTTACAACTTTAGAAAAGCATGTGCAACTTGCAATCTCTTATACTGCAACTTTCAACAAGCCTGGTGCAACTGTCTTTAAAACTTGACTCTGATATTAACAGAAGCTAGGAATTTCTAGCAGAGAGTTTTATTTATTCATTTATGTAATATGGGAGTTCAATCAGATCATTAAATTTATTTCCATCATTAATTGGAATCTGCTGGGAGTCAGACTATTCAGAAACAAGCACAGAGCCTAGGCACAGGAGATTGTAGTTGAGAAAATAAAAGATGTTGTTGTAAATTACAAGTTGTATTAATCCCTCTGGCAGTTGTTTTAGCTGGAAACACCTTGCCTGGAGTTGTCCCTAAAAAGTCTGAAAAAAAGAGTTGAAAGTTGTGAAAAACTTTTGATACAGTATACCGCCCATATCCATCCTCCGAGTCTGCGACCACCCAAAGTTCCATCCTCGCAACGCCACTAGGGCTTTGTAGCCTCTTCCAAATGTCAGTGCCAAACGTAGATGTAGAGCTTATCAACGCACTTTCCGCTCACCCCCACGCCCATGAAGCTCTCCCTTAGTTCAGGCTCAACGACCTGCATCGTCGTAGCAATGCGTGGTGGACGAAGTAGATGGCCTAAAGGTCGTGGTGCGGAAGAGAACGCGTCACAGGATTTTGATCCTTGATTTGAGTTACTTTCTCTCTGACATTCAAGTGTGCTCGAGGGCCAGGAACGCCATCGCAGTGCGTCAGGAGCTAGTACTAATGCTAGTTCTTCTTGCCCTTCCCTCGCTCCGCTATCGCTCTCCCTTGGATGAACCTGTCGACCCGAATGCAGCTGCCTCTTTGATATTCTCTGGGGGCTGCTTCGCTACGATCTTCCTCTGCATCTAGCTTTCAGTCTGGGCGAAATGGCGGAATTTTCCACTGCTTTTCACGCAAAGCTGATGACCGTGGCCCTCGTTGGACTCGCGGCTGTAGCTCTTGATGGCTTGGTCACTCTCAGAAGGTTTGTAGTTCCGCCTTCTCCGCGTTAACACTCATGAGTATACTAAAATGTCGCTAAGCCACTGATTTTTATTCTCATGGATGGTTTCATCGACGAACAAGGGCACCCAATCGTCACGAAAAGCCAGCTGCTCCGATGATGGTCAATCAAGCATGGTTAAAGAAATTCAAGTCATCGACGAGATACGACTCCCAAACTACTACCCTAGTACACCGCCCCTCCCGGCTAGCATAACCGCGGCCCACCCTACCCCGCTGCGTCAGCGGCGTCTTCACCACAGTGGTGAGCATGACCTGCTCGAGTCCTCGACAACGCCTCCGTCCCCACATTCTGGTGCACGCATTTCACCGACTACCACATTCTCCAGTCCTCCAGCATGTTCTCGTGGTCCCTCGCCGACATCAGCCAGTTAATCTGTGGCCTCCTGTTTTGCGCCATCTATTGCCTTGTGAGGCGGCATTCCCTTCGCCCGTCGAAATGTTGCTCTGGCGCATCTCTGCGTTGGTCATCACTATCTCTGCAGCCCGTCGTCTTCGTTCCCCAAACAAGGCTCGGTATAACAGCGACAATTACACTGTACTTGGCGGCGGCTCGAGTTATCCTACTTATCTCAGGCTTGCCCTTTGCCACTTTACGTTCTCTACCTCCAACCACGTTTGCAGACGTCGACTGGGCCGGGAGCGCACATTGCACACTTGTAACATAGTAGATTCTTTGCCAACTGTTGTAAACCACGAAAGAGCACTACATTCAAATTCTGCAGAGGTAGATATATATCGTAGTTTATGTGTCCATTCAGAAGTGGAATGACGATCCAAGAGATTCTCCACGCAAACAAGGGGGCAACTGTCGAGGAGAGTCGTTGGGAAAATTGAGAAGAAGCCCAGCCTTCGTGTGTCGAGAGATATGTAGCATCGTCTTGCTTGGGAGCTCGTCCGACCCGGATGACGGTCCGCATATGCTGTCCTTCGCCAAATGCTTCAGAACTCCCGCTTAAAACGCTTTCTCAAGCTCCCCTATCCCTTGAAAATCGCCCCGAATAACCTCCGCCGACGTGTATGTATCCCGTCGAGGAAGAAAAGTCGCCCATGCCTCCCATATGGCTGTAGGAGAAAACGCGTTCAATGGGGGCCTTCCCCGTCGAATGGTAGGGAATAAAGAGATAGGTAGGAGGGGACAGGTATGAGGCACAACGAGATACACTCCGTAGAGCGCTAGCTGCCGCGTTGAGTAAGATATGTGGACGTCTTTCAGGCGAGTGGTGCGCACGTGACTTTCCACATGCGGACAAAAAATTTGATTCGCTTGGGCGGATGGTGCGGACGTCGACAGAAAAGCGGGAGAGCTAAGAACGAAGCAGGGAAGTATGTATATGTTGCTTAAGAGGGGATATTGTTGTTCATGTGGCTAAACGGCGTTTCAGACATGGAAGATGTAGAAAAAAGTTGACCGTACCTTCCAATGTACTTGCCGACGGAAGATGAGATGGGTCGTTGTATTTCCGTCGGCCATCTTGATGTCTGGGGTAAGGAGACGCGTGTGTCGACTGGTCTTCCTGTGGTTGCGGAGATAAATCATGGGTGTATATGCCATTTATGGCGGGGAGGACACTTCAGCACTTTCAATGGATGAAAGTAGGCGTGGTCAAATACGCACTCGAGAACACCAGTATACATGGCAGTCTTCCAGATACGGGAAGAATGACGAGTCTCGAGACTGTCTAACCGAAAGAGGTGTTGCTGGAGAATCAGAATAATGTCGCGATGTTGCGACCCTGAAATCAAGTCGACAAAGAGCCTACGAGGGAGAATGTCAGTAACAACCTTGGGTAAAGAGAGTGACTTTTTGCGCGCACCTATATCCAAATCCGTTTTAAATTGTCTCCCACTGCCCTCTCGAGAACCACCCAAAACTCCATCGCCGCACCATTACTGCGGACCGACATCGTGTTTGCTGGTAGTTTGTTGTGGTTGTACCCAGAAGGCATTGCTGCAAGTTCGCCCGAGCGTAAAGCTCTAGGTACTTATTACTATTCTCTGAATTAGCCACATCTACAAAGGAAGGCGAGCGAAAACGCACATCGCTCCGTTGCCTAAGAACACATCCAGCCTCTCGTGTAGTCAGCTCCCAGCGGAGCATGTAGTCGTTTCTCTGGATGCCAGGGCCGGGTCAGCAAAACGGAGAAGAGCTAGAAGAGTGTGCCGGGACATACACACAACTGCCGCAGTTTTGCCTCCTCAGCCAAAAACGGTCTTCGTCCAGTCAGCCGTTGTGCCTTTGGCTTCGATTTTGAGTTGGAACGAAATGGGTATGCTGCGGGCTGTGCACTGCAACGGCCTAGAGAGATGGATGGACATAGCGGTGACAGTAAGAGAGAAGGGGAGTTTGATGCATCGTCGCTGTGACAGTCGCCACTTCGCTCGTTGTTTCTCGCCACCAGAACTAATCGCCCGTGCATTTCAACGTCCTTTTCTACTCTCAAGTGATCAATTACCCAACGTCTGAATCCCGTTGAATCCCATTTTATTGTATCTGCGATCTCGACTGCTTTTGCTCTTGCCTGCGACATGCCCACCCGGCTTCCGCCAGAGCTCTATGAGCCTATTCTTGCCAACATCTCCAACGAGGACAGGCGTACACTCTCCGCATGCTCCCTGGTCTCGACTTCATTCCGATACCCCGCGCAAAAGCAACTCTTCTCGGCTCTTCACATCGCGACCGGCTCCTACGGCCACGCAGCTGGCCTCTTTGAAGCAAACCCACGCTTCGCGTCATATGTAACCAGCCTCCACATCATGATTAAATATGATGCGGCGGACTTGGAGGAGAACCACCCCGTTGCTGAGTCTGTCTTCAGGCGGCTCACCTGCGTTCGCGACGCTACTATCTACAGCCTGCGCTATGAACCACCATTGTTAAGCTTGAAATCAAGCCTCCTCATCTCGCTGCTGAGTATCCTACAAGCCCATGGACAGCTGCGGTGCTTTGCCCTCCACAATGTTCTTCTCACACACGGCCTGCTCCATCGCGTTCTCTCGGTTGCCACATCATCCACGTTTGCTTATATCAAAGTTGCCCATTCAGACACGTCTGGAACAGCTGCTTATCCAGAGTGCGAGAAGCCACTCACAAATCTGAGCATTGCACAGAGTCCTGAATTTTCCACAACCCTTTTGACGGACTCGCAGTTCCTGCCATACATCCAGCAATTGCGTGTGCTGGAGCTCGACTGGGTTAACAGCCAGGTAGAGCTCTCCGCATGTTTCTCCTCTGCCGCAACGCTCGAGCACATATATCTCAATCTTGCCTCCAGTCAGCATCTTTCCTCTCCCATTTCTTTTTGTTTAGACCCAGCATCGCTTCTTGAACAACAGCTTATTTTCCCCGCCCAGCTCTCGCGTCTGCGGGTGCTAATCCTCAACATCGACTCATTCGATCCGCCTCCGGGCCTCGTCACGTTGCTCTCTCGAAATGGCGCGCCGTCGCTAGTCCATGTCCAACTCACTTTCCAGCATCTCCCAGCCGTCGACGATCACTATCCCTTCATTTCCAGTGCTGCAACACTCCAGCTTCTTGACAATGCACTGGACCGCCACCCCGCCATCCGCATCGTCGAGTGGCATCTTGATATTCTTAAGTACTATCGACGGCATAACCCATCCTGCGATCCGCCGAAGCGTGCTGCATTCCTCAAGCTGGAGGCGAAGCTCTGAATATATACCGAAGGCATTTGAGAAGGGGCTGATAAGAGCGACTGCTAAAGGCAGGCTTCGATAGAATCGATATTGACTGTTGAGTATTGTAGGTAGAAATGTGAGTGATGTCTTTCCAACTTCAGACTTGGATCTATTTGGTGACCTGGAATAGCATGCAGGTTGAGGATAGAAATGAGCACTACCGAGCTCACGCGAGCACTGAGAGTTCGCCGCACAAAACACAGAGCGTGAAGATGCCTCAGTTGCAACTCATATACTTACGTGAAAGACAAGCTCTCCTTTTGAAGTTATTTTACAGATGTGGAATATATGCGCTCCAATTAACATCGATGAACGCCTCTGGGGGCAATGAGCACAGCGTCGACAAGGGTAAGACAATCAGAATGATCCTGGCCACGCAGTATACCGCTATATCCAGCCTCACAAGCACTGCCCGCAATGTTTCACATACGGCGCCAGCGAGCTGGAGTCCGACTCGGAGTCATCGATGTCTTGGGATATATACCGCACCGGGACCGTCCGCAAGAACCAGATCAAAGCGACAGGAAGGGTGGTGACCAGCACGGCAGACACGCGCCACAGCCATTGCTCCACAACGGATGGGAAGAACGTGGCTCAGGCGAGACAGTGCACGCCGCCAAAGACTGCGCCGAAGAGGTATTGCGCCGAGGTCATATGGAGGAGGTCATTCCGGAAGCTGGCGGTCTCCGTGTGTCCCCGCCAGAAAGTCGGCACGTGTGTCGCATTCGCGGGCTCAAAGTCGTAGAAGTTGAACACAAGACGGCCCAGGTGTCGCTGGTACCGGTGCTTGCTCTGACAGACAGGAAGTCCGGGAGAGTCGGCAGTGTGTAGCGCGATCTGCTGCCTGCAGCGGGTCGCGCACGTCGAGATGTGATGGCGCGAAAGAAAGATATGGATGTTGTGCTCGTTGAAACTCGAAAGCTTCAGAGGAAGAATGCGCAAGCTCAAAGAATCGTGCAAGCCAAGTGGGCCGTGCTCGTCGAGACAAAGCCAGATCGTGAGGGATGCGTGACCGTTTCCCATCACTCCGAGTCCTCTTCCGCTCGCGACAACGACCACCAATCGCTGTCCGGCCTCCGTCCTCGACGCTGTCTTGCTCCGCCCACGCGCTCAATCCCTCTAACCATAGCGAAGGCACGCTACCCGATACGTGTTACAGCCAGCAAAGCAAAAGCCTGCTCACCAGTCCCGATTAGCGTGTCCGCTTATACTACGTGGCACTGGCGCGAGCTTCGACACTCAGCAAGCGCGTGCTCTTGGGTGGTGGGAGGGCTATGGTGGTGACTCGGAATCGTGGGCCCTCTTGGTGTGTCATGGCCGCCTCGCTGTCCATTCCTTTTTTTCTAACCTTTTCTTTTTGCAGATGTCCGTGGATCCTTGCTCCGGCGAACTCAAGTGCCTCAAGTCAATCGACCCACTCACCTTCTATCGACAAGCGAAGGTATGAAGATAAATCTCTCCTCCGACACAACGAATGACTTCGAAGAAAAGAACGAATCGCGGGCTCTAATCGTATGTGTTATTCTCAAAACCACAGTCAGATTCACTCACTGGTGGCCAACAGGATGATACAGCGGACGCTGTCTCCACCCAATGCTGCGGGGCACTACTGCCTCGACAACTGACATGCGCAAGCTCTTAGAGTGAAAGAGCTCAGTGGGATGTGCCTGGAGAGCACTCCGAACCGCTGGTCTTCTTGGTGCGCCAAGCTCGGCCTTGTCTCTGTCGCTTTTTGCTAACATTCTTCTCTTCGCAGTTGCTCTCTGAACTCTTATTTTACGACTATACCAGGGACGGGAGACTAGCCTGCGAGCCTTGTGTTGCTTGGAAACGCAAGTCGCGACTCGCATGGACCACGACAACAACACCAAAACATGCCACAGAGAGAAATTCTGTTTGAAGAGGCTTGCATTCGTGCGTTTGTCTTGTTGTTTTCCTTACGACCAACAGTAGACTGATTTCGCTTTCAGGCAGGCTGGAAAGCTGCCTGGTAGCAACCTTGACTTAACGTGGGCAGCAAGATTAACGCGCCCGCATATTATCTTGTGCCCTCATTTCCTCTGTCGACAAATGTCTCTTACTCTTGGCCTGCGGTGCAAAAGATGCCCCGTGCCAAAAACCACCCTCCCTCCTTCGAAGACATTCTCTCGTCTTTCCGCATCTGCGCCAGCGTTAGCTCGTGCTACTCCCGCCATTTACGGAGTCGACCACCTACTTTTCCATTGCTTCCCTCAAAAGTCACGTGTCATGGTGCCCCCATACGACTTTGTCGCTCTGCCCCTGCATCACCTACGCCGCTGCAGACTGCATCCCGTGGCTCATTCTACACCATTCGTGCCACCCAATTTTTTCCAAGCGCTACGACATGCCCGAAGATCCTCGTTGACGCCGTTTTGTGGGATGAGCCTTGTTTGACTGAACCTTTGGAACGCGAGCAAGACGGACTTGATAAACTGGACAGAATTCAACCTGGACTTGAACACTCATATTATCCGACCTTCTTGACGGCATTGGGTTCAACTCCCTTCCTATTTTCTCACCAATGCGCAACTACAAATTGCTTCTCTTCGAAATTCGAATCGTTCTCGAGCCTTCACTTGTACATACCTCCCCTCTCTTTCCATCCTTCCTCTACCGTTGTCTCATCTCAATGCTGAGTTTCTCTTTTTCCGATCTTGCCCCCGCTTAGTTTTCCTTCTATACTTTACCTTACTGCTACTTCTACTCCCGTCTTGGACTAGATTTTTAGTCCGTGTCCGCATTGCTTTTTACTGTCCAATCCACGCTCTACCATCAACCCCTACCATCACTTCCACTACACCACTATCCATCCGATCTCGCGGGTATAAAGGCTGTGTGTCGAGGAGGAGGCGCGCCACGTCGTTCGTGGCCACGCCTGACCTCATCCTCTGGTGCGCGTTATCGTCTGCGGTCCAGCAAGGCGTGTTGGCGGAAAACAAATTGCTGGCTGCATTTTGGGTTCGGGAGCCAAAGTTGGGTGGCGGAGCCGGTTTTCAGGTTGTGGATAGAGAGAAGGAGAGTGATGTGGTTTGCGGCGCTGGTGGATAGTTTGCGGCACTTGGTCTTATAACTTTACTGTGCGTTCCACATATTCTTCCTTCTGCCCGATACATATTGACGCCGTATCCACCACGTACTTTCTTCTCCGATATTTTGATAGTCTCACATTTCATTTCTCCACCTTCGCTCATCCACAACTATAATCATCGCTCCAACCTGCTGTACCTTTCTGCCTTTGCACCCACCATTACAAGAATTGAATCACGCATGGTTCAGATTCTTTCGCCCTCTGCAAGCGAATATCTCAATTTCGAGTCGTCTTCGTTCGGATAACTTGAAGTGCCAAATAACACTGCATACTAGTACCAGGACAGGTTGCGATCATGAAACAGTTAAAGACAAGGTTCGGGTAGTTATACAATGGGTAACCTGCAGCTGGAATGTGAAGGTTGTTGATGCCTCTTGCACCAGCGACACTTATAACCGCCCATTCGAGTCAGTACTCTTCTATGGTAACGCGAAACCGCTGTCGAAATTGGACCTCGAGCTGTTTACCTACTGGGCATTCGACTCCTTTGTTGTGATATAGACCAAGAGTGAAGACATTTGGCAGGGGCAGCGCCTTGGCATGCAGCATCCTGCTGTGTGCGAATTCCTCCAAGGCGTGGTCCGTGAATGTGAAGCGGCCAGAGATCTCGAGTAAGCCGAGCTTGGGGACCAGCATCCGATCCGGATCCGAGTCTGCAGAGACGGTAAGCCGGTGCAGCAGCTCGTCCGTCACGAGGGGCGGCGGACTCTCTCCGGTGTATAGGTCTGTGAGGCACAAATCCTCTAATGATTCAAGCCGAGCGAGAATATCGCAGAGCTCAGTCGTCCTGAAAGGTAGGGTGATGATGAGACAAGTCAGGTGTTGTCCCATATCTGAGCGCTCCATGATGGCGCAGAATTCCGCTTGGTTCCAGCATAGGTAGGTCGGATGCCCGGGAGTTTGTGCTCCCAGTATCAACTTCGTGACCTTGGGAAACAAGAGAGAAGCTAGGACTTGCCCCAGACTACTGTGAGCCGCGTCACTGTTACCAACTTCCGCCCAGAAATAAAGCCTAAGTGACTGGCTCAACACCCGTTGGGGCGTCGCTGATGTCAGGTTGTTATTTGGTCCGAGTGCAAGACACAAGTCGAGGAACAATGTGCCGCCAGATGGAAGCCTGTATAAGGGAATAAAGCGCAAGTCGGCAGGAGTAGACGGAACATTGAAGTTAGTGTGGAGCGAGAAATGTTGCAATTGGCTCCATGGCAGCCTGAACGTTGAGACGTCCTTGGCGGGTCCAAAGAATGTCACACTCCTCAATTGTGGAGCATTTGAGAAACAGTCGATGGTGTGGGAAAGAGACAGTGGCTTCAGCATAAAAAAATCCAAAGATTCTAAGCAGTCCAGATGGTTGTGAACTGGAGCGAGCAGAGAAAGAGAGCTATCGTTTTGGCGTGGCCGAATGGCGTGCGCCCGCGCCAAGTGGCGTGGCGTGGCGTGGGAGTGGCGTTTGGCTGGCGATCAAAGCCAACGCCAGCCCATCAGGCGTACACGCCATTTTGTCGGCTTGGCACGCCAGACATTTTGGCGTTGGCCGCCATTTATGCTGAGTGTTGCCGGCCTTTGTAAGTCGCAGCGCCGCCTTGAAGGCCTCCAATAAGGGGCCTAGGAAGTCCTAGCAACACCTAGCAACGACCGGCGTCGACCGCGGTTCCCGCCGGACTTTGATCTTGGCGTTGTGTGCGCGGGGTCCCGGGAGTAGCTTGGACAAGAGCCAACAGTGTTGGCGAGCTCCAAGAGGCTTGTGGTGGTGACGCGCGCTGGATTCGCGCACCAGCGGAATCTACTGCAAATGGCTCACAGGCCATGTTTCGACCGAGAGGATCGGTTCCGGGTCGTCATCGGCGTCCCCATCGAGCGCCGAACAACACCCGCCGCTCCGCTCCAACAACCATGATGAGGGCGCAGCCGCACGAGCTGGGATAGCAGAATCGGGCTACACAGCCCGGCCACAGCCTCAACGATCGGGCCTGAGCGAATTTCGCTGGCAGGCGCAGTCGCACAGCCGGGCCGGGCGGTGTTTCCCAATCGGGATGACAGGCCGGTCCGATGACCGAACCGAGCTCCGTTCCGCGTCCGAACGGCGTACAAGCCAGCGAGAGCTATTGGGGCCCTTGGGACGCGTCTAGGACGCAACAAACAACAGCAGAGGACGCGAGAGGCCACCCGGAGCCCATAACACCGGCATAGCCGCGTCGAAACGCGTTGGGACATAGCCCGGACGTGCGGCACTAGCGGGCCAAGCGCGTAATAAGCGTCGCGTAAGCAGGAGGGCGAAACAGGTTAGAGAGAGCGCTGTGCGCGCTGTGCGCGCTGTGCGTGCTGTGGGCACAGGCGAGATAGGGTGCTCGACGCGCCGGAGGGCAGTGCGCCTAGAGCTATAAATTAGCAGCATATTGTAGCTAGAAAGAGGAAGAGAATCCACCCACCCGCTGTTTGCTGTTATCGCCGTTGCTATTATCGTTATCTCTGTCGCCGTTATCGCCGTTTGTCATTCGTTATCTCCGATCCGAGCCCCGACTTCCGTTCCCCGACTTCCGACTCCCCCAAATTCAAGTTCTCGTTGCCGCCTTTGTGTTGTTGATGTGATAGAGTGTTGATGTGGACCCCACCATGCTCAGACGCGCTTCCCACCATGGAACGTCGACCTCCTATTTGGATTGAGCGACCCATGTTGGAGCTGCTTTTCAGGCAGCTGTTGCTCTTGATGCAGGTGGTTATGTTATTAGGAGGAAAATCACCAAAAACATCAGAAAACATGAAAACTCCAAACAAATCAGATGTGACTGTGACTGTGACCACTACCATTTTGGGTTTTGGTGTTGGTTTTGGTTTTTGGTTAGGTTTCACTTGGGTTAGTTGTTGGAGAGTGCAGGTCACACTGCAAGAGACATGTTCAAGATGTCACACCTGCTCTCATGTTCAGCTCAACCTCTACCTGGCCCTCTCACATCATCACCTTCTCTTTCTCTTTCTCCTTTGCCTTTCACCCTTCACTCTTGTCAGTACTTGCTTCTTATGGATTGCAGCATGCATATACTTTGCATGGAGCCCCGACCTCACCCGCCTTGATTTAGTTGTTGGTGGTGTTAGTGGAGTTTTCACTTGCACCATTGCACCTATTGCATGCGTTTCATATGGAGCCCACCGCGAGGGGATCATCCATAAGGACAAGAACAAGGACCACCCTGACAAGTTGAAGATTCCTCAAGATACCCATTCTAGCCCCCTTTTGATTCAGGACTCTGCTAGAAAAATTTACAACAATCCTCAATTTCCTTTTATTTTATCAAAACAAGACAAAATCTTTCTCAAGAATTATTTATTGGACAATCAGCTGCCAGACAGCACACAGAACAATGTAACTTATGTATTTATGGCTGGACAATCCCAGATACCCCGCCCACGACAACAGGGACAAGCGATGCCGAACTCTAATTCGGCGGCTCCATTTCGAATTCCAAGGCCATGGGAAACTCAACAACCAACGTTCGACTCAGACTCGATTGATGATCTGGTTGAATTTCTCGACAACGTGGCCACGATTTTTCGAACTCGGCAGCGTCGCCGGTCAACAGCAGCGCAAAGAGTTGATGACCAGCTATGTGCCTGTTAGAAAGCGAGAATTCTGGCGTGAACTCAAGACGTATGGGGTGGCATATTCGTACCAACAGTTTGAAGCAGAGATTCGCGATTTGTACCCCGAATTGGCACGGAGGACTGCTGGAACACTTCAGGACTTGATAGAATTGTGTAAGGAACATGGCGGACTTACGCTCAAGGAGGAAGGCCGCCTGAGACGATTCGGACGCCAGTTTATGATTTTAGTGACAAAACTGCAAAGAGAGCCGTCAATCTTGACAAATCGAGAAGCGTGCAGCTATTACCTCGATACGCTCCATGTCGAGGCTGCTCGACAATTACGTCGTGCGCTGCTAGACCGACAGGTTGGCAGGATCGTCCAAGAAGAGGTTGGTGTCCGTATCGCAGCACCGGACCGACGCCGAGAAGACCCGAATTCACTAGAAGAACTTATTCAGGTCGCTGAACGATTAGCAGCAATAGGAATAATCGACTTACCTGATAGTGCAAACGTTTCAAACGGAGGATCGTCTGGACCACTCAGCGAACCACTTAAAGATCACGGACGCACCTCAGTTATATCGGGAGCGAGTCTAGAGGCTGACACGGGCGAAGGGAGTGACGTTCGAGAGGCACGCAAGACGCAAATGGAGTCTGATGCTCCTGGCACTCGCAACCGGATGCCATCGGTGCCGATATCCAGTGCGCGGGACTGCGAACGCGAGACGGTCATAGCACCAGAATCGCGATCTGGTGAATGGTCTCAACGTATACCTAGGCCGAATATTAGTCTGAGGATAAGGAGCGAGGATGAAAATGCGCCTACATTTCGTGTGCACCCGAGGAAAATGCCCACCGGACCAGCTGAATCCACACATTGGAAGAGCGACGCGGTTGAAGTAGAGGCTGCAGAATGGAACCGTCATTACCAACAAGATATAAACTCACCGAGCCAAGTCAAACTGACGTGGTACAACCTAGACGGAGTGAGTCCTGGGCATGAAGACGACTGTTACCAGCCCGCATGGCTTGCGAGGGCGCCTACAGACCAAGAACATCAGCCAATTTCGGACCAGGATAGCCATGATCCAGCACCGAATGATCAACGCAGGCGATTTGCGCATGCGAATGAGCCGGAGCGAGACATACTGAATGACGGTTTGATTTTGCGAGAGCGCATGCCAACGACAGAAACATCAGCGGAAGCGTTGAGAAATGAAACAGCCGCATGGACCGCCTTGAATCGCGAACGGCTAGAACATGTCGGACCGGTAGGCGAGGACATCCAGGATACTCTCGGCAACATACGGGACGAGTTAAAGTCACTCTGGGTAGTTGTGAAGCGGCTCCAAAAGAGTACCGAGGACACACGAACCAGAAATGACGATTGCATGAATCCAGAACTGGGATCTCTTGAGGATTCCCGTTCCAGACTCCGAGATGCGGTCAAGGACTTGCGTGAGCGGTTTGATTGGATTGAAGCATCGGAAAGACGGCCAGACACGGCCAGCAGTGTGTTCGAAGAGCCGATAAAGCGGTTGCGTCAGCAAACGGAAAATCTTGAACGCCGTCTTGAAGCGCTGGCCGGTCCATCTCATGGACATGGAGCTTCGACCAAGGAGGACATAAGCGACGCGTATTTGCGGCTCGCAGACGGAAGCCGATCGGTACGCGCTGAGACAACGCAGAGTAGCGATTTGGGGAGGTTTGAGCGGTGGAAACCGGTCTATGTGTCCAGTGAGACGCCCCAGTCAGCAACAAATGCCGAAGATGTTCTTCTGATGAATTGGTTGAGGGAGGAGTGGTATGGCGGAGGAGAACGCGCCGGAAAGCCCAGCAGAGAGCTTCGACCGTTTGTACCGCTGCTGACAATGAAGCAGCGGCGAGCTTTAGAACGCGCAGCAGAAGACAGGTTGAAAGCTGGGAATACATTCAGCAAGACAAGACGTGGTAAACGAAAGAAATCAGCAAAAAGAACGGACAAAATTCAAGGAATAGAGGAAGAGGTCAATGGGTTGACCGAAATGGAATGTTGAGAACACAGGTATAAGAAATTTGAAGGATATATGGATGGTTTGGTGGATGAAAATCGTCATAAACAAGAGAAAACAACTGGAAAATGACTCACAAAAATGAAATGGACACCCGGAAATGAAAGCATGGCTTAATTCAAGAAGAATTTGGTGTCCCAAGTGTTATGCAGCTCCAATGGAGGATAGACACGAACAGAAACAGACCAGAAGTTACGAGATGACCAGAGGACGACTGCCACGTCATCCACGAGCGAGCGCAAGTAATTGGCGAGAAACCCAGGGACCTTGCTAAGCAGTCGCGAGTGGTGTCTCCAGCCTTGACAGGGAGAAAGTCTGCTTGAAGCGCCACTGGAATGGCCAGAAACAGAGCAAGTGACGAGTATTACTCGCAGAAGAATAAGAAGCATGCTTAGTCACCACTGATCCGACATACCGATATGGAGTGATGAAGGCCGCGGTTTGACGATGAGTGAGGACACTCAATCTTTTATTTGGGGGGAGATGACGCGCGCTGGATTCGCGCACCAGCGGAATCTACTGCAAATGGCTCACAGGCCATGTTTCGACCGAGAGGATCGGTTCCGGGTCGTCATCGGCGTCCCCATCGAGCGCCGAACAACACCCGCCGCTCCGCTCCAACAACCATGATGAGGGCGCAGCCGCACGAGCTGGGATAGCAGAATCGGGCTACACAGCCCGGCCACAGCCTCAACGATCGGGCCTGAGCGAATTTCGCTGGCAGGCGCAGTCGCACAGCCGGGCCGGGCGGTGTTTCCCAATCGGGATGACAGGCCGGTCCGATGACCGAACCGAGCTCCGTTCCGCGTCCGAACGGCGTACAAGCCAGCGAGAGCTATTGGGGCCCTTGGGACGCGTCTAGGACGCAACAAACAACAGCAGAGGACGCGAGAGGCCACCCGGAGCCCATAACACCGGCATAGCCGCGTCGAAACGCGTTGGGACATAGCCCGGACGTGCGGCACTAGCGGGCCAAGCGCGTAATAAGCGTCGCGTAAGCAGGAGGGCGAAACAGGTTAGAGAGAGCGCTGTGCGCGCTGTGCGCGCTGTGCGTGCTGTGGGCACAGGCGAGATAGGGTGCTCGACGCGCCGGAGGGCAGTGCGCCTAGAGCTATAAATTAGCAGCATATTGTAGCTAGAAAGAGGAAGAGAATCCACCCACCCGCTGTTTGCTGTTATCGCCGTTGCTATTATCGTTATCTCTGTCGCCGTTATCGCCGTTTGTCATTCGTTATCTCCGATCCGAGCCCCGACTTCCGTTCCCCGACTTCCGACTCCCCCAAATTCAAGTTCTCGTTGCCGCCTTTGTGTTGTTGATGTGATAGAGTGTTGATGTGGACCCCACCATGCTCAGACGCGCTTCCCACCATGGAACGTCGACCTCCTATTTGGATTGAGCGACCCATGTTGGAGCTGCTTTTCAGGCAGCTGTTGCTCTTGATGCAGGTGGTTATGTTATTAGGAGGAAAATCACCAAAAACATCAGAAAACATGAAAACTCCAAACAAATCAGATGTGACTGTGACTGTGACCACTACCATTTTGGGTTTTGGTGTTGGTTTTGGTTTTTGGTTAGGTTTCACTTGGGTTAGTTGTTGGAGAGTGCAGGTCACACTGCAAGAGACATGTTCAAGATGTCACACCTGCTCTCATGTTCAGCTCAACCTCTACCTGGCCCTCTCACATCATCACCTTCTCTTTCTCTTTCTCCTTTGCCTTTCACCCTTCACTCTTGTCAGTACTTGCTTCTTATGGATTGCAGCATGCATATACTTTGCATGGAGCCCCGACCTCACCCGCCTTGATTTAGTTGTTGGTGGTGTTAGTGGAGTTTTCACTTGCACCATTGCACCTATTGCATGCGTTTCAGTGGTTAGCCGGGCGGCGTCCAAAGAAGTGTGGACCCCCAGCAAGTGGGAACCACACACATATAGAGCTCCGCGGCCGTCGCGGGCCCGGCTGGTGGTGTCCAACCCAGGCTCCGCCGGTTGACAGGCTCCAACTGAGCCGGCCGCCCTCGATAGCGATGTCCGCGCCACGTGTTATTGTCCAACGGCGGCTTCCCGCTGCACAGTGCCCTGGATTGTGGACACTGGATAGGCCGGGAGTCACAACCCGCGGGATTGGGGGGTAACTTGAACGCACATGCTGTCGAGTGCGTCGATCGGATTTGCCAGGCCCAGCAGCCAGGGGCCGCCTACCGGCGCCTACCTGCCGCCCACCGCCCCGTCGTCTACCCTTATCGCCGCCCATGGCGTGGGCAGTGTCCGAAAAGTAGCGTGGACCTGCACCAAGTGGGAAGCACACGCAGATAGAGCTCCACAGGCCCGGCCGGCGGTCCGCCGCGCGGCCCGCGCCGAGTCCAACTGGGCCACCCCCGATATTGCAGAATCCAGGGCATAACCCTGAACAAGGCCCGCGCGCGATTCACCTCAGCACGCCACGGCCCTGGTATTAGAAACCGCCACTCACACTGTGGCCGGCGCTCCGGAGGCGCCGCCCGGGGCATCGGACTCCGAGTGCACGAGTGCAAGTACCTTGTGACTCTCGCGCGCGCGCGCTGTGGCGCTGCTGTATGACACAAGGTGTCCCAGAATGGCTTCTGAGACGCTCTATGTCATCAGAGTGTGTACGGGGAAGCGTATGGTGGCCTCGCCGGTGGACGCCGGAGGGGCCGGAGTGTACCGGTGGACGACCCCGAAATTGTAGTAAGTCACTCTGTGGGGAGTGCTCACAGCCAGTGGATTGCACGGTGTAATCTACTCCATGTCGACCGACAATGGGGAGAATCCTCCGCCAGTGTCCCACGCCATCCCACGCCACGCCACGGCCATCAATGGCGTGCACGCCGGGCGTTTGGCAGGCGCACGCCATTCGGCCACGCCACTATGCGAGCTCTGGCAGAGAAACTGTCCAGTCATCCAAATCCAGCGCGACATTCTTCCACCGACCCGAGTGCTCCACCACGAGTTCTAGCATGCGAGAAATACTTCCATCTTTACTGTATGCCACTTGCAGCCCAAAGGCAAGCATATCCCTGAACTGCAGTACAAGCGGATACTGGCCACCTCTGGCCAAAGCTGTCTTGGTCAAATGGAAGACCTTTTGGGATACTGGGAACTGAGGCAAGAACGATCCTGTCAGTATAAGCTGGCTCCAAAGACTTTGCGTCGACAATGCTACCTCCCGCCAGTGCGCGCAAACCTCAAGGGCAGTCAACATTACTGTGAGTGCTGCTCGTGAACTTGAGCTCACCTGCATGAGAGAATGAAGGTTGGGATTGACCAGGTTCCTCAACACTGCATCAGAATTTCGAATTTCCTGCACAGTGCGGTACATATGGGCACGCGATGTCAGCACAGACAATTCGAAGATGGAGGCCAGAATCTCGGTTGGGAGCCGGCGGATGTGCGACGAGAGGAGACTCTTGCACTGAGATGCATAGAGGACAGCCCGCGCTCGTTCTTCGGTGACTGTGCGGACCAGTTCCTCCAACTGGGACAGATGGGCGTCATAAGCGGCAATAGTCGCAGACACGGCATCGAGTGTTTTGGCGGAAATTTCCATGGGAGTAGGAAGGTTTGAACGAGTGATATAGTGGAGGTGTTCGATTTGAGAGGCAGAAGGCAAGCTGAGAGCCTCCGGGCGGAACGAACAGAGGAAACAGTTTGTCATAAGTAATGGTTATTGGCGAAAGTGTGCCGATCACATGACACCACCCATTCTTCTTTGACACTTCCACCACACATGGCCATTTCGCTCTTCAAGAATCCGTCGCTCTCAACCATACCCATACCTACTCTAGGCCCACGAACAGCCATGTCTGTTTTACAGTTCGCTGCGCGAGGACCTACTAACTTCCCTAAGCTTCGCCTCATGATCAGCGGACACTGTTTCTGCCCAATGCTCCGTGGCACAACTGCTGCCACAACTGATATGTGCAAGCTCTTAGAGGGCAAGAGCTCAGTGGGATGTTACTGGGGAGCGAACTGCTGGTCTTCTTGGTGCGCAAAGCGCGGCCTCCCTCGCATTTTTGCTCACATTTTTTATCTCCACAGATGCTCTCTGAATCCCTGCTTGACAACGAAAAAAGGGAAAAGGCACCCACTTACGACCTTGCGCTGTTTGAAACGCTTGCGTGTCCCCCGAGAACGATCTGGAAACAAGCCACAAGCGGTTAGGGCGGAGAGAAACTCAGAATGAAGCGGTTCAAATATGCGCGTTGTATCGTTCTCTCGAAGCCAGTCATATACTTACTTTGCTTCTAGGCAGGCTGGAAAGGCCAAGGCCATAGCCGCCCGGTAGCATCATCGACGCAACGCGCAGGGAGCCAGATCAACATGTCCACCCACCCAGGCGTATACGGGGTTTTTTTTAAAAACATCTCTTGTAATTAGAATATTAACATTTTTAAAAAACATCAGTGATTTACAAGTCTTCCCCTCATTTTAATAAAATCCACGCTGTCAAACTCTGTATCTTTCTTGGCACCTTGGCATCAACAATTTTTCTCCTCTTTTTTAGCCTTTCCCCTACTCAGTATTTTCCCCATACTTAAGGAATTTTCCACACGTCAGGTCTGGGGCCTTATAGCTACCACACTGCCCACCCTGACAAGGCTTTTCAACCTTTTAAACCTTTTTTTGATCTCTCATTTCCCTATGTAAAACCCGCCTTTTGGCAGGGGCATAAATTAGAGGCATTTTTTAAAAACATTAACACTGGTAATGAGAAGGCTTTTTTAAAAAAAACCCCGTGTACAGGTGACCCACCCACATATCATCTTATGCCCTCCCCTACTCTGAAAAGCTTGCGTCTCTTCTCATCGACACACGGTGGGCCAGAAGCATTGTATTCCTCAGAAGTGAGACCTATTCTCGCCAATGACCACCCACCCTGCCAAATATGCATTCCCCTTCCACGACAGCCTCTCGCTCCTCTACACAAGCGCCACCTCTTTCTACTCCCGCCACTTGCGGAGTAGACACCCTCTTCTATGACAATCTTTTCGCTGCCTCCTTTGCAAGTCACATCCGTCACCGTCACGCTGCCTACATCCGACTTTGCGGCTGTCCTCTTGCTACCCACGCCTATCTCGAGTGTATCTCATGGTGCATCACACATTCGTCAAGTCACCCAATTCTTGCCAGGCGCCAAAAATGGTCCTTGTCGATGCCATTTTTGACAACAACCACATTTGCACTTAAATCAACTTTGCACTCGTACGACAAGCCACAGCGTCTTGGAAATGTGCATCTTTACGTGTCCTCGCATATGCCTTGAGGATCGTCAAGGTTTTTGGACGCGCTTTGGCACCGCCTTTGACCTCTGCGGGTGTTTTTGGCCCCTTGTCACTATTTCTCCACCCTTTACTCATTCCCCCCACTATATCTTCCATACGCTCTTGACGTACTTCTTGCTTTCAATCTCGATATCAATTGTGCTTGCTCTCGTTATGACGGTCGTTACTCTTACTCTGCATACATCACCGACTTAACTTTTGCCTCCAAGTGGCTGCCTCTACTGATTATGCTTCATCTGAGCCTTTCCCTTACGAGTCCGTCAACAAGTCCTTTCATGGAGATGACTTGATGAGGTGCTCGAGGCGACTTATTTACGACGAAGATGACGATGAAGGACTGGCGCCTGGATTTGTGCTTGCAAACATTCCGTGGTCGAGGCTTTAGCGCCGTCATACTTGAAGCACTGGTAAGCGCTTTCGCAAGCATTCCCTTACGGCCAGCCAAAGACTGTCACGAAGAATTCAAAGGCATATTGGGAGGACCAAACCAGCAACGTCAGCATGTATCGAAGGGCCAGGCAGAGGAACGGGAGCAGCAGGGAGCAGTTGCAGAAGTGCGGAGTCGTTGCAGGATGTATATGTAGCAAGAGATGAGGAATTTAATGAGAGAAAAGCGGAACACTTCCATAGATTGTCCAAGTGCTTCCCCGTACTCGTAGTCCTTTGCCAGCGGCCAGCTACACCTCCGCAACTCGAGCGCACCATTTGCCAGTTGTCCTCCATCCATTCACTTGCGACCCTTTTTGTGTCCCTTGTTGCCATCGAGCCAGAACCGTGATGGTGCTCTCCATCGATGTTCTTCCTCCTTTTCAGCCCTGGGCCAAACACTGGAGTGTGCGAAAGATCGTGGCCTGACCGGTCGCTGACCGGTCAGCCCGCGAAACTTTCAAACGTTAGCAAGAGACAGACTCTCTCCAGGGACGACACACCATCTGAATCCACCGGTACCATCGCCGCTAGCAAGTGGGCTACTTCAAGTTGACGCTCCCGCAGAGCAGCAACCACAGTGGAGGAGCCAAGACGTCGTTGGGTAGTAGCTCTGGACAAGATGAAGAAGTCATCTCGAGGAAGCAAGCGGGAGGAAACGTACCAGCGACCATAGGTCCATTGACAGAGCAGCCCGCATTTTCGAGTTCTCCTCCGCTATCACATCACGGCTTGGTCCCATTGTGCTACAGACAGATGTCCGCCACCTTTACACTTGAAGGCTGGAGGACCAATGTGCTGACTGCCGCGCCGAGCATCTTTGAGTGAAGGTAAGAGGAGAGTGCTGTCACCGCGTGACCGTCCATCGCTTTGACCACAATGAATGCAGCAACGTCAACCCAGTATCCTACTTGTATCTGCACCTTCAAGCCGCCTCCCGCCCCATCTGCCGCCGAAAGAGAGCGAATCGTGGCCCTTCTTCGCTCAAGCCAACCGGTTCCCCAATCCACTCATTTAGAAATCCTCGCTCAAATCGATGACGCTCAGAAGGAGGTTGCCAACTACGATACACACATTGCAAACCTGGAAGGCCTGGTGCGACAAGCAACTGCAGAGCGAGACAAGCTCTCCGCGCATATCGAGCTCTGTCGCGGGGTCGTTGACTCGCCGATCCGCCAATTGCCCGCTGAGATCTTGGGTCAAATTTTCGAGCTCTGCGTCCTGACGCAGGAGCATGGGAAGGATATGCTGTCAGGAATAAATTCTTTCACGATTGCGATGGAGCGCCTGGCAAAGCCAAGCCTTTTCTCCTTGTCGTTGGTGAGTTTGCCAACCATTCCACACTGGATCTACTTACAAGGGCATAGGTCTGTTTGCGATGGAGAGACGTGACGTGGAGCACAAGCAGCCTTTGGAATCAGCTCGTCGTTCACGCAGACATCTTATCCTGGAAATACGCCTCGCTTGCCTTGCTGGAGCGTGTATTAGCTCGAGGGTGTGGGCAGCCTCTGGACTTTCAAGCTTCCTGCCGTGGTCAAATAGAACCACAGGGACACATTATTCGAGCCCTCATGCGGCATTCACACCGCTGGCGACGTGTCGCGTTGCATGTCACTGAGCACACAGCTCTTCCGTTGCTGGAACGCACTCTGAATCGACTGGACGCGTTGGAGGTATTGGATCTGGACATAGGCTCACTTAATGCCTTGGAGAAGTTATCTGCCCCAATTCGTGCGTTTTCTGCGGCCTTTCATCTGAAAAAGCTCTCCTTTTCCGGTCACATTGGAAATCTGCCTATTCTGCCTCCGAGCCAATGGCGTCAACTTACTTTTCTTTCATGCCGAGTGAACCTGAATAGTGCAGACCTTGCAGACTACGCGACAGAATTGCTCGCCTCGCCGCTGGACCAACTTCCAGAAAACGCTAGCGTGGTGTTCAAGTTCTGCTACGATCCTCTGCGCGGCAACTGGGAACTGCCGATAGCACAGAACGTTCCCCCAAGTAACCCAACAACAATCCTTCGAGTCCACAGCTTTACACTTTGGATGTGGGCATCGGCCCGTGGCACGATCGATGATCATCTCCCCACCAGAAGCATACTGTCTTGTCTCTCCCTTCCGCAATTGACAAGTTTGACGGTGCGCATCCCACCCCACGACCACCGTAACCCGCCAACTGCAAACTGGAACCATGCAGCGTTCTGTGCCCTTGCGGAGCGTTCCGGCTGGGCCACCAGCCTTACCACTCTCAAAATAACAGCTGTCATGAGTGACAGAGAGCTCAATGAAGCCCTTGCCCACCTCCACAGTCTGGAGTATCTTCTTGTGGACACGTCAAACACTCACTTTCCCGCACTCTTTACAACGACTGTTCTGCAAAGGCTTACTGTGCCAGACCGCTCCGTGGACGCCGATTCTCAGATCTTGATTCCCCGCCTCACGCACTTAAGCATCGGAGGCGATCTCTGGATAATAGAGCGGGTTTTGAGTGACTTCGTGGAGAGCAGGATCCAGTACTTGATTGCGCAGGAGCCGCCGCTTGTATTCACTCTGGAGCTGTTCCCACCGAAAGACGCCCGCGAAAACTGAAGTAACGATGGACTGTAAACAATACAGAGACAATTCTGGGCCAAGAAGAAAGATACAAGATATGCGTAGCAGGGAGCTAATGAAGTGGATCGATAGAAGAGATAGGAAGAGAAAAAGAGAAGTAAACCTCACGAGTAGTCGTAGTACCAAGGCATCGGCATTGTTGTCCGTCGCGGTCTTCATCGTGCTTTCCCATCCAGACCCACCGCACCGAAGGGCTCCAAGTCTGACTCCACCCTCTTCCCTTCTATCCACAACAGCTCGAACGATTTCGACCCCAATTGTGCAAAATTCCAGGGATGCCGTCGACGATTCGGTTCTCGTCGTAGTCCATCCCAAAGCCGCAATGCCAGATGAGCATTGACCCAGGAAGAGCGAGGCGGGGCTCGTAGAATCACGAACGACAGGCACAATAAGCTGCAAAATCTCCTCCTCGACACGTAACAATGACGATGACGTCTCCAGCAGAACAGAGGGTGGGCTGGATGGAATGGATGCGAGTGTGGTGGATGATATGAGAGAGGTCGAAAACCCATAGATGTGGACGATATGATAACTGGTGCGTGTTTTCGATGAATTGTGGGGGGGTATTAGGTGGGTGGCAACTATCTGTCGATGCGTGGGTCGGTATCGCAGGTTGGGCCTCAGACGTAAAGCGGTGGAGTTGGTGTTAAAGAGAAGAATAAGAAGAGCTAAACGCGCTCGTTAGCAACAAACCCTAAAAAAGGACAGAGAATGACAAACCATTGATTCGCACACACCAGAGGCATCTCCCCAACAGGCTCTGCCATTCGTTTGGAAAGGTGCGCGCGTTTTTGACGGCGTTGTTCATGGCGGTACAGATAGCGTGTCTCAGAATGGGGATGCTACTTTCGGTAGGAGTGGGAGCAAGAATAAGACAGTGCCACAAGAGGGTTTGTGGGGCTCATAAGCATCTTCAGCGACTTTGGAAGCGAATGTGGTTGCAAAGACGCACCTATCGCGAAACTACTTGCTAACCCGTCTTCAAGCTCCATGAGTACATCGTTATTTTCTTCGACCAGCGTCCAGACTTATGACCACAAACACTGCGACGGAAGGCAGTAGCCTCCTTATGCGTTTCCGACTACTTCTGAGAGCATATTTTCGATGAGTTGTGGGAGGTATTAGAATTGGCGGGAACCATCTGCCAGCGTGTGGTCGGGTATTGACGGTTGGGCCTCTTAGACGTAAAGCGGTGGGGCTGGTACAACCGAGAAGAAGAAAAGCTGAAGGCTCGTCAGCAAGAGCGCCGAAAAATGACAGAGAACGACCCACCATCGATTCACACACACTCCTGAGGGATGTTCTCAACAGACTCTGTCGTTCGCTCGCAAAGCTGCGTCGACAGCAGTGTTTGGGGCGGTATAAGTAGTAGTGCGTCTTGGAATAGAGATGTTCGCGGGGGGAGTGGGGGCGAGAATATGACGGAACCACAAGAAGATGGGTGAGACTTATGAACATTTTCAGCTACTTTGGAAGCAAATGTAGGCGGAGACACGCACCTGTCGCGAACTACTTGCTGACTCGTCTTCAAGCTTCATATTGATAATTTGACATGGTGTTTTTCTTCGACCAGTGTCTAGACTTTTGACCATGAGCACGGCAATGGAGGGCAGCGCCTCCCCGTGCGCTTCCGACAACTGCGTCTGAGTGCCATTGAAAACGGTGGGCGGTGTCGTAGATGGAGCATAGAGTGGAGAGGAAAAGTGAAAGCAGTGCTGTCACTTTCCTGTCACACATCCTGTTTCTCGTCTTGGGCAGTCAACCCCGGCATAGCGGGACGCCGACAATACCGGTACTGCCTCAACATCTGCCATGACTTGGTTCGAAATGACTATCTGTGCTCTTTGGTGCCTCTCGTAACAGCCTAATGCCCAAGAACTGCAGCGCAATGGCCCATCTTAGCCATATTACCATCGTGGCGCCGCCCACATGCGGGTCAGCATCATCTGGAAGTCGACAGATAGCTCGGAACCTAGCTGCAACCGGTGGGCCGCTGCAATTATAGCTACAGGAAGTCATTAACTCGCACACTTCATACACATCTCATGCTTCTTCCCTTCATCTTCATCTGGGCGGCTGTAGTGGTAGGGGTGGTCGCGCAGTCTCCAGGCTCTTCATAGCGCGTTCGTAGCTCATTCTCCCGTCGAGATAGTCGTTGCTTACTCACAACACAGAAACCAAGCCTCACTACCTCTCGCGAGAACAGGATTGCTCTCGCTCAAGGAGCGTTGTCGACCTCGCAAAGCAAAATGGTGGGGACATCTATGGCGGAGACAGGCACGGGCCTGCAGGCGTCACGTTTGACATATCGTCCCAAATCAATGCAATCCAAGCTTTACTCAGCTCTGTTGCGCTCGATGAACCTGTTCCATCCTCGTCTCAAAGTAAGAGCAACTTCTCCTTCTCGTCTTCACCAACGGCCACCACCTCCGCCCCTCCCAGCCCATCTCCCAAGGCCAAGATGTCCCTTCGTGGTCTAGTCGGCGCAATTATTGCTGCAGTTGCTGTACTCGGATTGTTGGTCGTTCTGCTTCTCTGCTGGCGGCGGAAACGGCGACAAGATCAGTTCCAGACAGCCGCTCTCATCTCCCCACATCCTGCCCTCGGTATGGTAGACGTGTTTACAAGCTATCATCCTTCGAGCCACTCAGCCAGCCAACCAGTGTCTTCACGCTCTGCTTCCGAGCCCCGCAACCCTAAACGACCAGACAACCTCGGTACACCTATTCGCAGAGCTCCATTGCACTCTCTGAACTCTTCGGAGTCCTGGGCGGTACCACCACCGACCCTTATCGCCGAGACGACACGCTCAAGCTCAGGCTTGGCGCCGTTACCTCGCAAGCGACATGTACTGGATGACAGCGATGAGCAGCAAACGATGGAGGAAGTGCACGAGGAATTGCCAGAATATCGTGGAGCCTAGAAGGAATTTGTGCGTTGAGTTCTTGGTCTGCGCTTTCTCCCCTCAGGGCCATAGTCGTAGATGCTTGTCTGAGTGAATACTAATATGTACCATCAACACATTTGTTGAAATGTGGAGCGTATCGCGTTGTTCGCTGGTCACTGCCCAGCCATAGCCCCTATGTAGGGTATATATAACCTGTGTATAGCCTCCTATGAACCAGATTCTTCCCGTCATCTCCTGCCCCAACTTGGCTGTCCCGAGCGAGTCTCCCCGAGCTGTCCTGTTCCAACAGGTTATGGGCCCCGAAAGCCTCGACAGCCCTGCCTGCGCCGCTCCTGTAACCCCCGCCGCTAGTCACCGGCCATCGTACCCCGCCGCAAGTCCCCGTCTTGGAATTGTTTCCCCCTTAACCCATCGACCCGCCGAGGGATTGCGATGGGCCCCGTACCCGAACTGACCACTGCGGATGCGCCGAGCATGCCGTACGTCCCGACCGACTCGAAAGCGACTGGAGTTCGCATATGGCACCAGATATGATAAATCTCTCGATGGACTGGAATCGAACCCTCGCTTTGCTCCCGGCCCCGCCGTCAACTTGGTATACTGCAGTCCTGGGTGGTGGAGCTTTGCATCAGTGGGAGCTGAGTATGCATGTGGAATATGAGGAGCTCACAGCGCGTCGCGCTCAGTGGGAGTGTTGAAATGTGGACCGCGTCGCATTGTTCGCTGGTCACTGCCCAGCCATAGCCCCTATGTAGGGTATATATAACCTGTGTATAGCCTCCTATGAACCCAGATTCTTCCCGTCATCTCCTGCCCCAACTTGGCTGTCCCGAGCGAGTCTCCCCGAGCTGTCCTGTTCCAACAACGTTTACTTACATTCAAGTTACTCGGGGCTGTCTGCAAGGATACGGCAGATGTGTAGTGGCTCATCGTTCAAGTAGAATGCTGGTGTGAATAAAAGCAGGCCGGCGATTAGCACTTGAGGGTGGGCGGCAAGACGGATCGACATGTGATAAGAATCCACTCTTCTTCTTCCGCTCCTCCACCACCACAGATGTCCACTTCGCCCTCCCCGCCCCAAGCACCTGTCTCTCCCTTCTCCCTTACACCCATAGTTGTCATCCGTCTGGCCCACGAGCAGCCAGGTGTGTGTTACGGCCCACCACACAAAGTAGTTCTGACTTGGCTTCGCCTCAGCCTGAGCGGACTCTATTTCTGCACGATGTTACGTGGTACTACCGCCTCGATCCAACATCCCTCACCTTCCAAAGGAGAAAGACCTATGGCGACATGGTGGTGTAGCTCTCTTTGGTGCGCAAAGCACGATTTGTCTTGCTCTCTTTTTTTCTCTCCGCAGATGCTTGCCGACTCCCCATTTAATCGTGACGATGGGAGCAGGACATTTGTCTCATCAACTTGCGCAAGCCTTATCCTGCTCGGAAGCGCTTGCAGGTCCCACGAAAACGACTCGCAAACACGCGTCAGGCGGATGCGATAACCTTGCTTGCCAGGGTTGGGTTGCTGCTGCCACTGGGTGGCTATGGCGTTGGCGATTTCCAGACTGCGCGAAAGCAGAATGAGTCTGCTACCGGTTGCGATAACCAGACACACAAGTCCAAGCCGCTTCAGACGGAGTTCCTCCCCGCCCTGTCCGCCCGCGCGCCACCTTATACCCTTCTCCACCCTATCGACACTCTCGCGCCTATGTCCATTAGCAAGCGGTGTATTTCTGGGAAAGAGGCCTATTCCCGCCGATGACCACTCGCAACCCTCACAAATCCTATATATTCCTTCCACGACACTCTTTCGTCTCTCCACATTTTTGCAAGCGCTACTCCTTGCTACTTCGGCCATTGGCAGAGTCAGCCCTTGCTGGGTACGACACTTTTCCGTCGCCTCCTTTGAAGGTCACATACGTCACCGTCACGCTGCCCACATTCGAGCTTGCAGCTCTGCGCCTGCATTACCGACGCTCCTACCGACTGTATCCCGGGGTGCATTACACACCATTTGTTCCACCGAATTCTTCTTGGGCGCTGCGATGAACGAGAAGGCTCTCTTTGACGCTGTTTTCGACAACGCCGACATTTACATTCGAAGCGACTTTGCATCCCTACTACAAGTCACGACCAATCGAAACTCTGTGTTTCCGCATTCCTGTCCATATATTCTGGTGCTTTGGGACGTTTTCGCACACGCTTGGGCCCTGCGTTAGTCGTCCGCGGTCGTTTTAGGCACATTTTCGCTGCAAAAGTGATTCACAGACTCTATGGACAAGTTTGCTCGCGAAATTGAAGGCTCTTCAATCTGGGTACGCAAGTTCTCGACGGCGGAGAAGCATATCGACCACTGGTGCCTATGCCTGCGGACATCTTCATGTCCTCAATCGTGCCATACCTACGCGCAGACTTACACCTACTTACACCCATCTTCGATACCTATAATTCGCTTCTCCCCACACTTACTCCACTCTCAGACACTCTTCACAGCTATTTTTTTCTTGCATTTTCAGGCTCAGAATCTGTCTCTTACTCAGGTAGGCAGTACGACCTCGAGGCCGTGAATACTTTTATGTAGTATACCTCGTTTTGAGCTCGTTCACGTTCAACACACACCGCAAACACGCACATGAAGCAAATACAGACGTCTTAGGGAGGATAAGTATTGGTGCTCGAGTTCAAGCGCTCAATAATCTAAACTGGTGATCAGACATCTTTTCCTCCCAACACTCATCTGGCCTCAAATGTTCTCGGACAGGCTCTTCCCTCCCCATATCGCCGCTTCCATTGGTCGTCAACCATCCACTCAATAATAAGCCCCCTCGTCGCCACAGAGAAACGAGCCATGGTCGACTCTTTATCTCGTACCCAGCAACCACGCGCCGCTCAAAGTCATAGGCAGAAGCTGCTGGGCTCGAAGGTATGATAAATTTACCTCGCTATCGATACCGCTCTCTGACCTTATGAAGCTCTTCCCTCTCATCCTCGCCGCATCGGCAACGGCGCTCGGACCAAGCGCAACCAGTCTTGCTCCGACTCGGACTGGGTCGACAGGACCCATGGGTCACTCGCATCTCCATCAACCCCAACGGCGGCGGCACTTATCCTCGCCTCGCACAGCTGGCCGATGGTCGCGTTTTAGGCGCGCTCATGGCCTTCCGAAGAGCGGGTCTACTAGTACACATCCTTACGATTACCCCGCTCTCCCGACGGGGCAAGGACATTCGCGGCGTGGGGCACAGATGGGGGGACAACATGCATTTGAAGGAGCTGCTCAACGGCGATGTGCTTGCGACGTCCAGAAACCACAACAAGAACACGGAGGGGGCTTATACTTTCTATCGCGTGAGTTTTGCTTGTTTTTTCTCGAGGATTGGGCTTATTTAATATTTTTTGCTAGATAACCGCATGTGCCTCGCACGACAATGGCAAGATGTGGACACTTCGACCAGAGGACGCCGACAGTAGCTAATGGCCGGGCTTTGGGTGCGTGGCATTTGCTCCAGAAACCTACTCTAAACTGTTTTGTAGGAGCCTTTCATCCGCGTTGCAAAGAGTGGCGCTACTACGCTGCCGAAAACAGCACTTCCGACCAGGGTATTCTCATGTGGTCATCCACAAACAACGGGGCAACCTGGTCTGCTGCGACGACGGTTGCTGGTGGGGGAACTAAGTATACTGGGCGGGATGGAATGCCTGGCTGCACGGATTTCACCACCTCAGGCAGCTCGGCGCGGGTTTGATGCATATTCGAGACAACAAATGGGACAACACCGTTGTTTGCTGTCAAGTCGGTCGTCAGCAGCAACGACGTTTCGGGGAGAACACAGGTCTATGCGACAGCCTGAGCTGGCCATACCGGTGTGTTCTGAGTGGCTTTTGTGGATATTACCCAACGATTTCAGCTGGCCTGGCGCTCCCCAAATTGTTCCCACGTCTACGGGAATTCTGGTCGCATTGTTCATGACCGACGAGGAGCATTCGGGGAGGAAGCGTTTGGCCGCAAGGGCCTTCGCCTTCGGCTCCCAGGACTTCGTCTTCGTGAAGATTACCACCGCATCACGGATTATCAGACCCTGAAGTTCCTTGCGGCAGAGAGGGCTGCTGGTGAAACGGGAGCGGAGAAGACATCGATTATGACCACTTCCCCCGCTCAGCACGTTTCTCTCCGTATGTGCTCTTGTTTCGCCCCCGTCTTGGCGCTGACAGTAAAGCAGGACATTCTTCGTTACTACCCCTTCCTTCCGCTCGCCGGTCGTATCGCTGTCGAGGACTTTGTCCTCCCGCTGTCGAAGCTGGTCATCACGAAGTTTCAAACTTCGTGATGACCAGCTTGAATTGGGTGATGCTGGCGCCAAGTTGGCGCCAGCATCACCCAATTCAAGTTGTCGATTCAAAAAGGGCAGGATATCCATTTGGCTCTCGCATCGTACCCTCGGTGAGTATGTTATCCTCCTCCTGCCTTTCAAGTTCGTGAAACCGCATGCAGAAGGAATCCGATTTTGGGTAAGGATGCGGCCTAGGGAATGGCACGGGTATACCCACGGGTATCCGAGGGCCTACCCGCAGCCGTACCCGCACAGCCACAGTACTCATACCCGCGGGTACGGGTATGGGTTTACCCATGGTTTGGGCAGGCAGGGAGGAAGAGACAGCTTGGTTATTGTCCGGAAGGTGGGATAAAAATGCTGCGCAAGAACAGAGTCGAACGCAGAGCATCTTGGACACCACAAGGGAGCAAAGCCAGCTGAGTCATCAAGCTATGGGTAAGCTTGCCGCTGACCCGTACCCGTACCCGCGCGGGTAAAACCCGCGTACCCGCGCGGGTATGGCCTACCCGTGCCATTGCCTAAGGATGCCCACGAGTTCCGTCCATCGCGCTGGATGGAAGCGGAACCGCCAGGCAATGGTCTGAAACTTGTACCATTTGAGTCAATCAGTATAGGGTTAGCGATGATTGCGTGCCAATTGCAAACCCCATTCATCGCAATCGTGGTGCTTGAGACAGAGTTTTTCTCCCGCAGATTTGATTTGTACGTTGTTAGACACGTATACCTAGGTGACAATCCTTTCTTCAGCTCCCAGCGGGTTGAGATAGACCAGAATTGTTGCTGATGCCGAGCGAGTCGGATGCTGCTTATGAAGAGTACTTTTTACCGTTCCACTTGCCTGTGGAGAAAGCATAGTTACTATAAATTCCACCAGTACTCAGGTTCAAGTTGCCACTGGCAGTGAGTTGTTCGTCATTTCCAAACTGAAAGATTGTTATGGTACGAGTATAGATACAACAATTTGTGAATCGCTAGCCGCTAGGCTGCATCGAGAATTTGCTGTCTAATGAGCTGCGCTGTGGGATCTGTCGAATTCTCATCATGAAAATCGCCCGTGTAAATACGGTCCTCTGGAAAATGCGTCAGCAGCTTAATAAGTTAAGCTTCATGTCTGAGAGTAACCACTCACTGTCGATGCGGCCTTGCTTCCTGTAATCAAGAAAAATGTCGATTGCCGTCCAGAAGGAGGGCTCATAGCTGGAAATGACCTCTTCCCATTCGTCATAGACGGATACGACAATTCTTGGGTCACGGATCGGTAAGCTGTGGAGATATTCCAGGAGATCAGGGATGAGGTGGGGGTTCGAGGTCTGCGAGGGCTCCATGAAGGCAAGCACCTGGAGGAAGGCGCAACCGTCCAAGATTTGCTGGATGGAATGGGCAGGTGGCTGGCTCTGAAGTGCGAGGTGGGTCAGGCGGGGCAGTGCCGTTAAGAATGGAACAATGCGAATGAGGTCGCGGGAGTGGTTGTTGTGGCCTTCGCTGTCAAACACATCGAGGTGCGTGAGCGCCGGGAACGCTGGTGCATGTTCTTTCATCGAGATCGGGTGCGGTAGGAGATTTTCGAGAAAAGCCCCAAGGCGGTGAAGCGGCATGGTGGCCAAGATGGGGAATAATGTTGGCCCAATGTCCATGCTGTCAGCACCATTCACAGCGAATTCCTGGATCCCAGTGCAGGACCGCAGCGCATGGTAGGTGCACTCCAGAAGGTCTTGAGCTGGTGTTCCAGAATGGTCCAGCTCGAGCACCACCACACGCACACTTTTTGCGAGAAAGGATTGTGGGCGGGCAACAGCGACATGGAAGAAGGCGTCTTGCGCGGGCTTTCGTTCAAGGTCGGTGCTGATATAGACATGTTGGTACACATCAGGAAATTAACCAATCCTTTCGCAGGCCTTCCGAGACCTTCCAAAAGGTCTTTTGGCCTTTTGCATTCCAGCAAAGACTTCCACCAGCCTTTTCGGCCTTATGATCCTTTCAAAAGGTCTTCCGACATGCAGATTGCCGACATGATGAGTTGACCGGGAAGAAATGGCGTCATCTTCGGCGAAAGAAGCCCATTTCTTCCCACCCTTTTTCTTCCTCCCCCACCATCTCACTCCCTTTCCTGTCGTCGTCTGGCCCTATCCGCAAGCGTACCTCCCCTCAAAGCATCTCTTGGATCCTGCTCAACCTCATAGAACCTCAAGCTTCGGAATCTTGCGTCAATTCTACAAAATTCAAGACTACAAGCGAGCAAGTCACAATTTTGTCGTCGTCGCCGGCGGTCGGCGAGGCGGAGCAAGTGCCAAACGCAAAAGCCCGCAGCAAGCGCTAGTCTCTAGCCGACCCAACCTGCTGCTCCGCACCACATTGTTTCCGTCCACCACATGCACCAACAGCATTCCGTCCCCTTTCACTCCCTTGCCATTCCCGCTTCCACCCTGCTTCAGCGCCAAGCTCAGCGCCTTACGAAGTCCGACTCCGACCCCCCCATCGCACGACAACACGGGCGCAACCGGACGCGGGGAATGTCATGACATCGAACGAGGGCGAGCCGGCGCGGGGCTGCAAGAACGTGACTGGGATGACGATAGTGATTCGTGAACCGGGAGGAATATGGCGGCATGACAGGAAGTCGAGGTCGTGGTTACTTGTAGTATATGGCAGTAGTCTGTGAATACAAGTGTTGCTTTCAATGAACCTGAAGATACTGAGAAAGAAAGAGATCTTTTCAGTGCCTTTTAGCTGGCCTTTTTAATGCCTTTTGGGCCAAAAGGCCTTTTGAAAGGATGGGACCTAGCTTTTGGAAGGCCCGAAAGACCTTTTGCCTTTTTGGGACTTTTCCTGGCCTTTTGGTCCTTTTCGGCCTTTTGAAAGGCCTAAAAGTCCCCAGAAGGCTTTTTGTGAATTTCCTGATGGCAGAAGAGGTTCGAGCCTAGATAGGTCAGCGATGCTCAAGACGCTGAAACAAATTTCAGTTATACATACCATATATGTGCGCGCTGAGCGACGCGGAGAAGTGTGGGGATGAAACTCCATTCATCCTCGGCGCACATTTTGAGGATGACCTGCTCAAGCTCCGGGGGAAAGCGACCCATGTTGCAATCGATATCGCTGATGGAAGAGCGCAGCAGGAAGGTCAACAGCACACTCGACGTGGGCGTAGTGTGGCGATCACCAGCGCCACTTGCATGATTGCATTTCCGAGTCGATAAACTCCAGGCAAGTTGTTGAAGTTTCGAACTTCCACTGGTAAGTCGCCTGTTTCAAGGGAGAGACATAAGGACATGGAAGTCCACAACGAAGTCGGATGCCTTTGGAGGCAAATCAAGGAAACACCCGGGCCCTGAAATCCAAGGAAAGATACGAACTAAAAGCATGTCGCATTAGTAGTAACCGTGAGTGACGTCAATCAAAGTAAAATACACTCAGCTTCAAACGACGACTTGCAGGCGTACCTGGGGATTACATGAATCAAAAGACAGTTGTGAGAGAGATGCCATGATGAATCAAGGGCTCTAGCTCCGAGCTGCCTTGATGCATCATGACACTTCTCTAACGCTGTCTTGGCAGCCACCCACACTCATCCGCCCGCCGCCGTCCTCCCGCCCACCTGCCCACCCGCTCCCGCTTCCCGCCCTTGTGCTGGGCATGTGTCATGTATATGACGTGAGTTGCGCACGTGTTGATATTCATGGCCCGCGCGGCGCTGCTGACTGGATTTGCATGACACATCGGACCGGGCTTAGCATTGCCGCTTGCCCTCGCTTCCCGGTTCCCGGTTCCCGCCGCCCTCCCCCCCACACCGCGCCACCGCTCGCCGCCCGCCTGCCAATTTGCCACGTGCGTGACACTGTAACCCATGCAACGCTGATGGCGCTTGATTCTCTCACTTCTTACTGTGCTCTGTGGTGACTGCCAGTGGGAGTCTGGGCCACGAGGCCATCTAGGCTGTAGTGTTGCTGTAGGGCGCGGGGTGGGCGGGGCGCGGGGCAGCGGATGTCATTTTGAGTAGCCGCTTGTCAATGCCATCGGCTATTTTCCGCGCTTGGGGTTGATCGGCATCCATCTGACATCGTTGGAGCGTGAGACGGAATATCGGGGCACGACAAAACTACGATAATGACTTCAATTCACCAAAATATGTAAGGAGATTTATACTATTGATGTCTGGTAGTCAGCCCCCGCCTATGTACACGTTTCTGAACGAAAATCCAGCAGTTTTATCCGAACTCATATATTGTAGAAGTATTGGTGCATACCACCACTAAATTGCAACCACTGTTGGAGACCTTTATCTATTATTGCCAATTACCAGTAATACATTTGTCTACATATTCATGAGCAGGATAGTGCCTCAGGTTGGCAGTGCCCTGGCCCTAGTATTCCGAGTGGTTCTCATGGAGTTGAGGAGAACGGCGGGCCTGACCGAGCGTGGAGCGCCGGGAGCGGGACCATTGGGTCAGCACAAGCTCCCCAAGCGACAGGGGACAAGTATCCTACATGCTTCGATGGAGGATACACAGTGGGGGCTTGGCGGAGGCCGTGCGGGCAGTGGGCTATATGCAAATGGCCGGCGGGGGGCCCGGGGGGGGACCGATCCGTGTGTGCGCGGGAAGAGCGAGCCGCTACCAGTGGACAGCGCCAGTGAGCTCTAATCGATCTGGGGCATGGGAGCGCAAGATGGACATCAAATCCGAGTCCATATGGCCCACCAGTGCCTGCGCAGATGCTAGACGCGGCACCGGGCCGGCGCCGCGGCGAGTGTGTAGCAGGTAAATGAGTGGTGGTCAAGATCGGGAGGCTCGGAACGAGCGGGGCAACGGGGCCACAGGACGTCCACGGCGACCAGTCCACCACCGGCGGGTCTATATGAAAGCAAGACGCAAGGCGTAGAGCACGCCGGCGGCCTTCCGGAGCACGCCGGATGGTCCCGGAAGGCGCGCAGAAGCGCTGGGGTGGCACAAGATTGGCTGTGAGGAGAGGCAGGAATGCGGGCGAGGAGGATAGACTGGCCGTTGATCCGCTGGGCGACGGACGCTGAACAGCGGGCACGTGAGGCGGAGGGTGGATATACATAACGGCGGGTTATGGAAGGGAAATGGGGCCGCGGCATCTCTTCGAGCAGTCTCTGCACTCTTTGGGACGAGAAAACCAGCTGTGCACAGTCGCGTGTGGAGAGGTGCGCAAAGCGGCGCCGAGGAGAGGGCGAAGGAGAGGTGCTGAACCTTGAGAAACAAGCCAGCGAAGCGATCGGAGGCTGCCTGCGAACCGGGTCGGCGGGGCCCTGTGGCTCACTGTCGTGGCTAGGTGCCTGATTGTGGGCATTGCGCAGTGTGGGTCCAAACAGGCCCGTACTGGAGCAGCGTAATTTCGGGGATTGGCACCTGCCTATCACATGAATAAATCACTGCTCGTTGATGAGCGACTATATACCTACCCCGGGTAATTTTTTTCGAATTTTCTAGAATTATTTTACCAACATTCTGTGCTCATTGTCGACGGCGATGGCGACGGGTGCTGATCACTGTGATGGACGCCGACAGCGAAGATGTGATGTTGCGATCACATTGTTGATGCAGCGTCATTATGCAAGGGAACCAGAGGAGCCATGATGCATCATGGGCATGTCAGAGCTACAGGGCTTGATTCATCATTCCTGTTCTCTTGTCAGAGACAATGATGCATAAAAGCCCCAGGTTGGGTACCGACTTGCTATGGCCCCGGGCAACAGCCACGACTCACGGGTCACCACCTTTGACGATTATGAACTCGTTGGGCAGTGAGCGCCCGGCGGAGGATAGTGTAAGTATCAGTATCTTCAGGAAATCATTTTTATTTAGCCTGTGCGCAAGAGACAATATAGAGCACACAACCTCGTCTCGAGTGGGTTGACTGAATGGCTTGAGAGTAGAAGACAGAGACCGTGAAATGGAGGCGGAATCAGTGCTGCTGGCGAGGAACCATGGTCGAGCATGGCGGTCAGGGTGACATCTCTTCTTCTCTCTTACCGTCACCGCAATGTTCATCCACCTCCCTAAGCCGTTCTGTCTACAGCTCGCAAAAACCTTCTCTCATCCTTGCTCCAAATCGAAGACTAAGTGGCGACAGCCCAGCGGACGAACTTGAGGGGTTAACTAAGGAGACTTTCAGAGAGCTGCCAAGATAGCAGGCGCTGCTGGGAGCAGAGTAAACGAGGGGATGAGCGGGACGAGCTTAGTTGGCAATGGAGCAATGTGCGTTTTCAGGTGCTTTGACCTTGTATTTGCAGCTGACTTCTGGCGTAGCAATCATACTCGCAGCTTTGCGCTCGGGCAGCAGAGCACACACGAGGATGGAATCTTCGGTACTTCTAGCGTAGACCTAGGAAGGCAGCAAGCGCTGGAGGCGTTTGGATATAGGCGCGCGACAAATTACTCTCTTTCATCGTCGTCGATACGGCCTGTCGTGCCAGTTTTCCTCCACATGCCACACAAGATATTTCATCCGCTTCGTCGGCGAGAAGAATGGCATATTCTGCCCAAACCCTGATCCATCCTTGTGGCATCATCTGCGCAGCTTACCAAGGACTATGTATCTGCTTGTGGCGAATACCCGACCGATGCCGACTACAAACACGAAGGAAAATTTGGGTTACAGCTTGCGGACCATGGTAGCGACTCAACTGCGGCCTCACTATACCTCCCCGGTCTATTCTTATTCCTCCCCCGTCCTCCCCGCCCACGCCTGCACCCTCCAAATGCAATCGACGTCTCCGATTAATCGACTTCCATAAATGGCAAGTCACGTGCGCGCTTGGCTCACCGACAGACGGCCACATATCTCACACAACGCGGCGGCTGGCGCTCTATAGAGTGTATCCAATTGTGCCTCATATGCTCCCCCTCCTATCCAATTCTTTTTGTCCCGCGATTCAAGGGAGAAGGTCGCTGTTGAGCGCGTTTTCCCCTGCACCCATATGAGAGGCATGGCCGATATATCTTCGTCGAAGGCCGATATATGCGTTGGAGGAGTTGACATTGAGCGATTTTCAAGGGATGGAGGAGCTTAGGGGAGAGTTTTGAGCGGATTGGGGGCGGGGGAGGAAAGCTTCTGTGCGAACTGTGGGGAGTTGCCTGTTGGACGGGCTGATCGAGATACGGAGGCGGGGCTTCTTCTTGTCCTCGACAGCTGGTCCTTGGGTAGGCGGAGAAGGCCACATGTATGGTATTCAAGTCGAAGCAAGATGCCCAACCTCCGCAGCCTGATGCAGTGTCATTATAGCTGGCGTTCACCTGTTTCCCAGATCTGACTTCAACCTCTCCCCAGCAACACTGCTTTATGCTGAGACATCTCCAGCTCTCGAGCGAACAATTAGCCATTCACCGGAGGTATTGGAGGTCTCCACTAGCATGTATTTGAAGCCCTCCCTGAATCGCACCAATTCAAATGGTTCTCAATAGTATCTATTCATTGGCCACAATTTACATGTATGAATTGCCAAACGAAAGGAAGTTCATAGAATCTGAGCGCTTTGACTATTCGGATGTTGTGCGATGCACTTGTTTCTCGCGTGCTGATCTTGTCAGAATGGGAGTCGGCATCTTGAGCGCAGTGGTATGTTCGCTTACATAGAGGAACGAGTCAGCAGTCCGCCGAGAGTAATAGCCAGGACTCACGGAGTCACGATTCTGTCGACGAATAAAAAGTAAGCTCCCAGCAGATGACACGCATACCCTGCTCGTCTCCCATCCCCTGCTCCGCATGCTAAGTTGCTAACCCTCTGCTCAGTCTTCTTTCCTTCTTGTTACCACTGCCGTTCTGCCCGTTCCCGACTTTGTCGTTCTTGACACCGTTGCTGACTAGAGCCAGGCGTTGCTTTGCGGAATGGATTCGAAAAACACGGACGGCCGAGACATCAGTAGAGGCGGTTCGGCTTCGGTTCGTCGAGTGTTGGATGGCACACATATGGTCCTTCGTTGGCTTGAGACTTTTGCGCTCGCCGTTGTTTAATGTCCACCAGCCCAGCCAGCTCGACACGAGAAGCAGCGCGAGTGGTACTGGCCGCGCAAGTAGTAGCGCGTCCCGCAGCGAAGACTGGGCGATATGTCTGGCTTGGATCCAGAAAGCAGAGACAACAAGCCCAAAACAGCCGCGAAGAACGGAAACGGTGCCAAAACAAGGTCGCAAAGGTCGTAATGCGCGAGGGTACATGCACAGGCATGTGTGGATGCAGATTTCTGAGTGGTTCTGGCCTGCCATATGCATGCAAAGCCGATCCCTCGAATACACGTGGTCGTTGTCAAAAACGGAGTCAACGAGGACGTCCTCGCGCGTTTCAGCGCCCAAAAAGAATTGTGGGGCACGGATGACACGTGATGCACCATGAGATACAGGCGCTAGAGGCGTAGGAAGCGCAGGGCCAGACCCGCAAAATCGTCTGTAGGCTGCGTGATGGTGACATTTGAAGGCGGCAACGAGAATGCGGCTCCGCAAATGGCAGGAGTAGCAAAAGCTAACGCTTGAGCAGAGGAAAATATATCGTGGAGGGAGCATGGTATTTGGCAGGGTGGTGGTCATCGGCGAAAAGAGGTGCTCATTTTCGAGGAATGTGGGGCTTCTGGCCCATCGTGTGCCAAGACGGAGAGACGCAAGTGTGGGCAGGGGATAAGAGGATGTGGACACGTTGAGCTGGCTCCCTGTGTTGGGTTACCAGCGGCGATGCCCTTGGCGCTTTCCAGCCCGTCTGAGAGCAAAGTCAGTATATGACTGGTTTCGAACGATACACATGCAAACCCCTCCATATAAAGATGCTCTCCTCCCCAGCCGCCTGTCGCCTGTTTTCGAGTCGTTCTCGTGGGACGCGCGAGCGTTTCGAGCAGCGCAAACCTTGTGAATTAGTGCCCTGTCCCTGTTGTCGTCGTCATAGAGTTCGCAAAAGTACACCAAGCACTCGCACCATTTCGCCCTTTCAATTCGTCCCGCAGCTTCACCGGCGTTGACAACGCCGCGTTAACGTTGTCGTCGGCTGAAAGCTTTAGTGAGCCAAGCATGCTCCCCGGCGCGGACAATACACATACCTTGCCCGTCATCCTCCTGCTCCACATTTAAACCCCTCGTGCCTAGTCCTCCCTCCTATCTTGTTGCCGCTCTTGACGAGTGCGTGTCGTGCTCGTTGTTCCTGACATCGTCACGGTGGCTGACCACCAGATCTTGCTTAACAGCATCGATTTGCGCGGTACCGACGATAGAGACTACGGTGCTTCCACGCTGACACGTTGCAGCAGCATTGGCAAGCGCCGGATGGTGTACATGTGGCGCTTTCGCTGGCTTCCCGTTTTCACGCTCGAAGTTGGCCACCAGCCCAGCAGCTCGAAGCGAGGAGGAGCGCAAGCGCCACGCTAGCGACGCGTCTTTCGGCAGAGAATGGTCCTGTGTTCTGGGGCAGGCTGTGGGCGGGCTAGTCGGCGGAGCGAGCGGGAAGAGGCAGAGGCGAAGGTGGTTTGTCATCAACACGTGCTTCGGGCCACGGACCCGAGACGCCGGTTCTTCTCTCACGCTCCCACCTCTCTTGCTGTCGACCCCGCCGCCGCCGCGGTGGGATGGCGCCTCGTGCTGCAGCGGGGCCCCGTGGCGCGCGCTGGTGTTTCCATGGTCGTTATGTTGCACCTTTTAACCGTGGCCGTTGCGCGAGGCTACTACTAGTAGCCGGGCGACAATCATCGCGAAGCCGCCCAGCAGGGAGTCCTGCCATGATTGCTTTCGCGGTCATAAAAGCCCTTGTTTTCTTCCTACTACTTAACGCTGACCTGTTGTAGGTATCTCATCTTCGATCACTTCCCGGGCCTCCGTATTGACTCTTTACTCCGACAGTCCGACTAAGCGCTGCTCTTAGTATACGAGCAATCGCAAAACCGATCCTATGGCAGTTGTCCTGGCCGCGCCGCGAGAGTCATTCTGGAAATGTATCCTTGCGCCTCACCCAACAGCAGAATCATTCCCGCAGATGGTCGCGCCGCCTATAACGCAATAACATCAATTCATCCTCCATACACCGTCCGATATTCTGGTAAGGTCTCCTCGAAACCCCCAGCGCTGCCGCCACTCATCCTACTGCTCAGTATCCCCGTCAATTCCTCTCTCGTCCGCTCCTCCGAGGCAACGCCGCCCAACCCACCTTGGTTGGGGTAGAACGATAGCGCTGCTGCTTGCCGTCCCGCGCCGTTGACCTGTGCCAGGGTCGGTGGCGGAACTGCCCACGAGTTGCTGCTGGGGGCCCTCTTCACGGGGAAATTGCGGTCTTGTGCCATGCCGCCCCGTCGCTTGGAGTTGTGGGGGGTGGGGCCCTGCCCGGGGGGTCCTAAAGAATCGAAACGCTGGTGCCAATCTCTCATATCAAGAGCGGAACTCGGCGCCTCAACGAACGGTGTCATCAGCCGACTATATCTCCTTTTCCGACTCCAGCACAGTAGCAGCGCGCCAATCAAGGCCAGAACGACGAGCGCGCCGAGAACCATACCGACAATGCCGCCGATAGCCTGCTTTGCTTTCTCCGAGGATGGACGGGCCCGGGGGGAGACAGAGCTCGTTACTGTTGGTGCGGGTGCGAGCGAGAACAAGAACGAGGTCGAGCTCGAAGCAGTGTCGTTGAGAGCGAGCGAGCTGATCAACGCCTGGATGGCGTTAATTTGGGAACCCACGTCAAACGTGGTACCCGGAGGCCCAATCCACGAGGCTCCGTATATATCGCCGCCACTCTGCTTCGCCAGGTCGGCGACAGCGTTATACTACGCCTTGGTCAGAATTAACATCATTTGCAGGAAATCAATGCCAAACCTGAACAGCGAGATATGCGAGAACGGACGGCGTCAAGGACGGGCTCATCGCGTTACGCAGGTGCGCGGCCACCAGCCCACGAGGAACCGATCCGTCGCCGTTTTTGGTAGCTAACGACGATGAAAACCAAATGTGGAGAGCCAAACAACACAAACTCACGTCCCCACTGGATGATTCCCGTATCATTTTGCCAGGCGGTCGTCGCGAGCGAGGCAGTGATAAGTTCATCAAGCCTTGGAGGGTATTCGGTAAGCAATAGCTGGGAAACAGCGGGACATTACTCACATGTCGCGATAGGTGGTGTTGCGTGAAATCGAGTACAGCACGGCCAGTCCTTCGATAACGACGCCAGAATTATAGGGCAGGCGGCCCGCAGTGTTTAACGCACACTTGTCATTGACATTCGCCGATAGCCCGTCGAGCACGACGTCCCCATGGCTGTACAGGTGGGAACGAATGAAAGACACGGCCTGGACTGCCGCAAACAGATACTTCGGGTCCGCGGTCGCTTCTGCCAACAAAGCAGAAAGGCTGAATGTAAATGAGGAAGGGGGATGTTGGGCGTAAGGGAACAAACACGAAGAAACTGCTGAGGCGGGAGGTAAGTACCGACATAACAACTGGCTGATTATAGAGCGCACCCTGTTGCGAGAACAACCAGCTGAGGATCGGCAGGGTCCGTGCTCTATGTCGCGTCAGAACAGAGCAATGAGTCGTAATAAGAAGGCAATTGAACCCAGAATGTTCCGCCCGCCATGCTAACTGTGTGGATCTTGAGCGACGTCACTTATGTTGGTCGGGAGATGCACATACCCCCTTGACAGTCATGGCTCAAAGTGAAATTCTTGTTCGATGTCTTGCCTGCATCGAGCGCCGCCTGTGTGAGTGTGTAGGGCACTGCGGCCGACCATGCTTGAACAGCGAATTGGAGGAACAACGAGTTGTTATACGCCTTATATGCGACGACAGCTCCGTGTCCGAAGTTCCTGTAGCCAATTCAGCCTCTGCATATCACGAGACAGAACCGAAAGCTGCACACAGGCCATTATTGAGCTACAATCCTCAGTTGTCAATTCGAGTCTGCTACCAGCAGGGATAGAACGCTATAAAGTCGATGTCAATTATCCTCCGCGGCAACACAAGTTCTTCACATACCACATAAAGGCCCGAGAAGTTTGCCGCCGTCACCGCGCTCGCCGAGCCAAAGTACCCCACCAGATCGACAGCATACCGCGACCGGTTCGTGAGCTGGTCGAACTCGGCGAGCAGGGAGTAAAGAGCGCCAGAAAAACCATAGGTGTCCACTAAACTGCTAATGAGCCCCTCCGACAATGAAAGCGCTAGCACGCGCGGAAACACGAACCGGGATCGGGAAACATCGAGGTTGTGCTGTCCAGCTCTGAGATGGCCTGCGAGATGGCCCCTTGGGCGAGCAGAACGCGGTCCTCGAGCGAAGTGGTTATATTCGGCTTCTGGGCGAGCCATGATCAATAAAACCCGAAGGCCAATAAAGACACGAACCCGCCATGACGAGCCCTGCGGCTGCGAGGCCACCTGTGTGACCACAACCACGGCCACAAGAAGGGGAAGAGAGCGCATAAGATGCGGGCAGTGCCGTCGTCTCCTTTAATGACCTCTGACAACAGTAGCAGGTGGCAGCCAGATGTCATCCCGCACTTGAGATCGGGATGGGACTAATTTGCATGAGAAAGAGTATTGCACGCATGTGAGATCATTGCCCGAAAGACCGTTTGTACAACAAGTCTTGTATGTGTAAGAAGAGACGAATAACAAGGGAAACCACGCGTGTGGGATGAGCAGGAACATGAGAACGGATTTGAAGAAGGAAAGTAAGTGATATGTAGGGATGAGCGGTAAAGAGAAGCGGATGGATTGGGTTGGGCAACACCGCCATGTCAAAAGTGGGAAGGGGTATATGGGACAGAGATCGGACAGAGATAATAAGGATGCGTAAATGCAGCAAACGAGGAAGGGCTTTTGAAGTTATCTACAGAGGCGTCAATGGCAGATAAAAGACAGAGATAGCACGCGCACCATTTGCCTTGCCCAGCTATATGGTGCTTCCCTTTTGTCTTCTAGCCCCCACGCTTCGTTCCCGCGTTCTCCGCCGCCCAGCAATAAGTATGTAGTATCAGCTCTCGAGGACCAATAAAAGAAGGCGAAGGATACTGTGGGGTGTCGTGAGTCGACGCAGGCCTTCAGCAAGTCAGAAAGGCACACACATCATCTGGCCTTCTACCGCTGCAGAACCCGTATTCGAAACGATAAGTATGGCGGCGGGAGACCGGGGGCAATGACAGGGCTAAAAACGAGTGTCAGCGGAGAGATATGGGCGGTATGGCGAGGTACGCACTCGTTACATTGCCGCGCGTTGGAATAGCATCCAGCGCCCGTCGCGGACAGACACGGGGGAGTCGGGGAGCGCAATCTTGGGAGGCTGAGGTCCCTCGAGCAGTCCGGGGCAGGTGTCGATGGCGAATGCGGCCGCGCAAGCCGGAAGGATTAAGGTGGAATGTGTGTTCAAGGCGCGCAAGTGCGGAGCCCGGTTGGGCGGGCCATCTGCAAAGGCGGATGGACATAAAGCCAGACAGGGAAGGAACGAAGATTTGCGCACCAAAATCTGCCCACGGTATCTACCGTGACGTGTCCCACAAACAGCGGACAAACGCTGGGGCTCGAGCTTTAAGTGGTTTGAGGAAACGAGAGAGGTTGATGAGACGTCCCATGAGGGAGAAGAGGAAGGAAGGCGCGTGTGTGACCACTGTCCGAGTCAAACTCATTCAGTTTCGATGCAATAGCGAGGGGCCGGAAAGACTACTAGGTCCATAGAGGGTACTGTAAGACCGAGAATGCTTAGTCTTCATCTTATAATGATATACGGTCATCTTGTCGTTACTCTCTCCCCCCGTTCCGGGTTCTTTCTTTCTTATGAGTACGCTGCGCATCGATACAGAACAAGAAAGATCGTTTATTCACAATACAACGTACATTGTGAGGAATAGTCCGACAAGCGATAAGTATACCGTGGCTCCTGGGCGACATAAGTACATGTAAGCTTGTAGCGTGTATCCTAAAAGCGACCCATAATCGTCCGGAGAATAGACTGTAGATTCGTTGAGCCGCCAGAGAACATCGTCCTCCATCGCATAGCAGTGTGGGCAGGCTAGCCCGCTTGGTTGGACCCAGAGAACCGCGACAATGGGCACGAAACGACCGCGGAGGTCGAACGTGGTGCCAAAGCGCGTTCGAAAACCTTGACAATCCTAAGGGTACATGCACAGGCATGTGTAGATACGCATTTTCGAGTGGTCGTAGCTTGCAGCATAGATGCAAAGCCAATTCCGGTAGAAGTGTGGTCGCTGTCGAAAACGGCGTTGACGAAGACCTTCTGGACCATCGCGGCGCCCAGAAAGGATTGTGTGGCACCAACGGGGTGTAATACACCACGATATCCACTCGATAGAGGCGTAGGTAATGCAGGAGCAGAACCTCAAAGTCGGATGTGGGCAGCGTGACGGTGACGCATGTGACTTGCGAAGGCACCGGAAAAAGTGTCGTCGAAGCGGGTGTGTACTCTGCAAATGGCGGAGGTAGCTGGAGCTGGAGCTTGCGTAGATGTAGAGGAGCGAGAGGCTGTCGTGGAAGAAGGGATTATGACATTGGCAGCGTTGTGTGTGTGTGTGGGCATTTGGCGAAAGAGGGCGAAAATAGTCGAGAAATAGAAGTCTCCCCGCACACCCCCGTCCAAGAAAGACAGATTCACGAGTGTAGACGGGCAAAGGAGGTATTGGGATGATGTGCGGGCGGACACCATAACAGTTTGGTCGAGCCTGTTCCAGGCGGGCATGGTGCTAAGGCTTTCCAGCCCGACTGAGCACAAAATGAGCGTACTATTTATTGCCATAAGGACGATAAGACGCACCGATTCAAGTCGTTTCAGACAGAGCTCCTCTTCACCCTCCCCAGCTCAAGCGGCAACTCGTTTCAGAGTCGTTGTCGTGGGACTTGCGAGTGTTGCGAGCAGCCCAATGCTCGCGGAGTAATGTCCTTGCCGAGTTGTGGTTGTCCAACGGGAATTGGAGGGCATCTGCAGACAAGAAAACGTTAACAATGCAGAGGACGACAAGAGGATGCTTTAACGCACCAGAAAGACCAGCGACTGGCTGACTCGTCATGGCAAACGAGGTTGTTGGCCTTGAATAGCTTGCGCATTTGGTGATCGACACAGTCGTGCCATACAGCATCAGGTTCGCTGCCGCTCACTCAGAAACCGGACGACAAATGAGCATAATAGCGCACCACAAAGACCAATCTTTCCTTCTTCTTCCCGCCCGCTCTGCTGTTACTCTTTGCTCCCAGAGGTCGGGGCGGTACGCATCATCGCCTAGCGGAGGAAGGTCAGTCGGACTTCGCCCCAGTCGGCCGTTAAAACGCACTAAGAGACGCCCGCGCAGACGTCTAGTACGCCAAACACGAAGGCGGCAGGCGCCAAACAGGTCCGTCCCAACAGCAGTGCTTTCCCCGAGCATTGCAGACGACAGTGGCAAGGCGGGTGGAAGTCAAGACGAAGAAGGATTGACGGGTGACGCAACGTGACCGGCCCGTCTTTCCTTTCGCTCCATAACCATCATGACAACCTGCTTTCTTTGTTCGTTCCACCCGGAGGCTCTTGGCCTGCCTTCTACGTCTGAAATCGAACAGCTCGACTCTATCACTCGCTCAAACCATCCAACTCCTGTGGATATCCCCAGCAAACTGAGTGCTGCGTCTGCGACCATTGCCATCTACGACGCTCATCTTGCCCGACTGGAGGAACTGGTCTGGGCAGCTACCGAAGAACGAGCGCGGGTTGTCCACTATGCCTCCCGGTGCAAGAGCCTCCTCACAGCGCATATCCGCCGGCTCCCAACAGAGATTATTGCGTCCATCTTCGAATTGACTGTACTGATGTCGCGTGCCGATATGTACCACACTGTGGAGGAAATCAAGGACTCTGATGCAGCATTGCGGAACCTGATCAGTCCCAACCTCCGTTCTCTTATGCAGGTCAGCTCATGTTCGCGAGCAGCACTTGCCGAGCAGCCGAAGTTTTTAATCTCCTTGTGAAGGTTTGCTCGCACTGGCGGGAGGTGGCATTATCGACGCAAAGTCTTTGGAGCCAGCTTATACTCGACGGGCCGATCTTGACCAGCTCACCAGTACCCTCGCAAAAAGCCTTCCATTTGACCAAGACAGCTTTAGCCAGGGGTGGTCAATATCCGCTGGTACTGCAGCTCAGGGCTATGTCTGCCGGTTGGGCAGCATACAGTGAAGATCAAGAAGCTCCTCGTGCGCTAGAACTTGTTGCGAAGCATGCGGGACGATGGAAGGATGTCACACTGGACTTTGACAACGAGACAGTTTCGCTGCTTGCTCCAGTTCACCACCATCTGGACTGTTTGGAATCTCTGGATTTGCGTATCTTTCAGCCGTTGTCCCATTCCCATACCATCGACTGTTTCTCCGATGCTCCTCGATTGGGGAGTGTGGTATTCTGTGGACGTGCGATGGACTTGTCAATGGTCAGGCTGCCGTGGAACCAGTTCCGACAATTTTCTTTTGCCACCAACCTTCCCTTCCCTCCCTCCGACTTGCGCTTTCTCCCCTTACAGAGCCTTTCATCTCATTGTGCATTGTTCCTCAACTTGTTTCTCGAGCAAAATGACGATGCCAACCTGACAGCAGTGACGCCCCAACCAGTGCTGAGCTGGTCGCTCAAACTTCATTTCCGGGCAATGGTCGGCGATGCACAAGCCATTCATAGTCTGGGGCGCGTCCTAGCTTTGCTTGTGTTTCCCAAGGTTACGCAGTTGATACTGGGATCTAATAAGCCCGAAAATCCAAGCCATCTATGCTGGAACCAAATCGAATTCTGCACTCTCATCGGACGCTCGAATATGGGACAACGCCTGACTTGTCTCATCATCACCCTACCTTTGAGGGCGCCTGAGCTTTGTGATATTCTTGCTCGGCTTGACTCGTTAGAGGACCTGTGCCTCGTGGACACCTACACCACGGAGAGTCCGCCGCCCCTCGTAACCGACGAGCTGCTGAACCGGCTCACCGTCGATGTAGATCCAGACCGGATGCTGGTTCCCAAGCTTGGTTTATTCGAGATCTCCGGCCGCTTTGCGTTTACGGACCACGCTTTGAAGGAATTCACCCACAGCAGAATGTTGCATGTTAATGCAGTGCCCTTCTCGTATTTCTTCAATCTTGCTCTATTCCACTATCAAGGAATTCAATGTCCGCTGGGTGACGAGCTTCAAGCCCAACTGCGACAATGGGACGAAGAAGGTGAGTTAGCCCTTGTAATAGAAGGGTCCTTCTTTCTTGAATAGGTGATATACATACATCTCTTGTTTCGCTACAGTGGTGAAAAAGCATTGCGAATCAAATACGAGCTCGAGATACATGCAGGAGAAGTGGAATAAAAGAAGGCGGGAATGATGCTATTGAAGGAGAAAGGCGCGACGGGGTTGGTGCCAGATACGGTGCAGGAAGGAGTGAAGATGGAGAACACATCGTTGTTCCTCATGACCTTCGTTTTGCTCTCCCCGAACAACAGCAACCGGAGCGCTTGACTTCCGCATCGACCTTTTCCCTCTTCATCTCATTCATCGTCGAATCCCACTCCTCCACCCGTTAGGCTCCTAGCCCAAATATCGTCTGCAAGTTACTACCTGCCATGAAGGATCGCAGCAGCAGCAGTCCCACAGGAGAAGTCGCCAACCAAGGTGAGGGTGGCCACAAACTCCGCGCTCGGCGAGGCAGAGACCAAAAAGGAGGAGCTCCAATGGGTGTTGGCGCAGTAGAGGTTGCCGATGACGATAGTGGGCAGTATAAGGATTCGCAAGAGATCTAGCGAGGTCTTGTCTCAAACGGAAGAAGAAAAGAGCTGAAAATTCTGGTTAACACTTGACAAGGGATGAGCTCGAGAAGGCCACACACCTGTAGACTCCAATTCCAGATTCCGCCTCCCTTGTCCTCTACACGTGTCGCCACTCGAAGCGCTTGGGCTCGTTCTGAGAGTCATGCAAGTGCTAAGTACTTGCACCCGTGTTGTCGCACCATTCGTTGTAGGTGGTCCAGAGTGGCTTGAGCTGGAGTCTTTTCAGTGGCTTCAAACAGAGAAAGCAGGCAGAGACGTGCGCGCACCGATTGCGAAACTACTAGTACGCGGCGATACTCGATATCGACATCTTGCTCTTGTCTTCGTTGTTGACCCCGAAGACCACGGTTAGTGCCTCGCGTTAGGATGTCGTATATGACCGCAGAAGAGCGGGTGCCGTCGTCGAGACCGCCAACTGGCGGGACCATGGAGTCGGGAAGAGAGAAACGAGTGCATGTCACACGCCCACTTCTTGTTTCCCGACCTCGGTGATCCCGCCGGCCTCAAACTCGTCAAGCCCTCCAACGAACATGCCGGGTACCTGCCCTTCTCCACCAAGCATTCAAACTGCTCACCCGATGTCTGCAAACGGAGCAATGTGCGTCTTCGCGCGCATTGGCTTGTATTAATCGCTGACCTTTAGCATAGCTCTGCTCCTGCGCTACCTTGCAGCGACTCAAAGGCACTTATGCTGGCAACGACGACCGAAAGAGTCTTGGGTGGTTCTCGAAGGAGCAGCCACGCGAGGAACAAGTGTGGATACAGATGCGCATGCAGTCACTCTCCTCGCTTATTGTCGGTGCTAATGGTCTCCCCAGCAGGCTTGTTTGCCGCTCGCTTTCTCAGTCACCATACCGTGACATTCTCATCCTGCTGCCAGAGAAGGCTCGCATATCAGTTTTGGGGAAGAAAGGAGGGAGTTACCGCCAGTATGGGTGTGTGTTTGACCACCCACCTTCCTGCCGTTGACCAAATACTCTAGTCCTCCCCGCCATCGATGGTCTATCCACCCCTCGATTGTGCTTCGTCTCCGCAACAACATGCAGAACTTGCGTTGGCGGTTGTGATGCTGGCCCGATGGCGGTTTGGCTCACCGTCATCACTCGCCCTAGCCAGTGGTCAGTCGACAAACCTGTATCCGCGTAAGCATATCGCGATGGCAGAGTCCAATATGTTTATACCTCTCGTTTTCGTGCGACAAGCGTGTTTCAAGGGACAATCCACTTTTCACTCCAGCGATTCTGTCTGAAGCCTTGTCTAGCCACAAGGACACCAATATCTACTCAAAAGCAACATAACATTCACTCCATCCTTCACCGTCGGCTCCTCCGCCGCCCCTTTGACGCCTGCACTACCCGCACGACCAAACTCGAAATCTTGTCCGGCTTTGGCAAGTCACGTGCACCTCGCCGTCCGCAAAGAATACGACATATCTGCCCCGGCACCACAGCTATCGCTCCATTGAGCGTATATCCTTGTACCCCATACTGTTCAACTCCTATCCAATTCTTTCTGCCCCGCTTTTTGAGGGGCAAGGCCGACGTTGAGGGTGTTTTGCCTGCGGCGGTCGTGTGGCGGGATGGCCAATATTTCTCTATCGAATGCCGACGTACGCGTCAGGCGAGGTAATTCGGGGTGGCGGGGCACTTGGGAGATGGTATGTTTCAGGCGTTTTGAAGGATTAGCATATGTGTATGTGTGAGGAGTTACTTGCCCCGTCCGACTCTACTTACACTTAAGCAGGACGAAGAAATCCTTTGTTAGGCTGCCTCTTCTCCGGTCCCTTCCTTCCTTGCCCGTTGGCTTCGCTCGTCCGCGCAAGGAGAGCGGGATGGCCGACCCATATAAAGCAATCCCTCTCATCATCGCGCGACAAGTACATTCAAAGGTATGATCTTTTTACTTCAATTTTCCTGTCTGAAGCGTCTTCGAGAATAGTTACAAGGGCAACAACACCTTCTTCGAATCAATATCATACTTTCATGCTTATCCGTTATCTGTTTGCTCCTCCGCCTCCCCGTCAGGGCTTGCACTACCCAAGGACCACCCACAAGACCGACTCGAAATTTTGTCCGCATATGGCAAGTCACGTGCCCTCCGCCATTCGAAAAGACTGCGGATATCTTCCCTGACACCAAAGCTGTCGCTCTATAGAGCGCATCTTCTCGTGCCCATACCGCTCCCGTTCTACCCAATTCTTTATGCCCCGCAACTCAAGGCCTAAGACCGCCGTCGAGCACGTTTTCCCGTGCCGCTTTATATATGGGGCACGACGGCGTTTCTCCTTCGAGAGGGTGAAATCCGGGCAGTACCAGGCTCTTCTCGTGGATGGGCAGTCCTTGACAGAGGGCAATGACCTTAGAGAATATGTCGCCTTTACTACGATCATCTGCCCGCCCTTCGATATATAGGCCTTGGGCCTTCGTCCTCCACTCAAACCCGATTTCATTCGTAAGCCTTCCAGGTAATGTCGTAGTCGTTTTTGGCCTTTGGCTTGTACTTACCGACCGACAGCGCTCGAGCTGGACACGCGCCTTCCGCGCTCTTGCCCCAAAATCAGCTCCACATTCTAGATCTGGCTGTTGAATGCTGACCTTATCACAGCCCCGTTCTCGCGCTGTTTCTTCCCCATACGACCGTCATAGGCATCGTCCGTGGTCCCTTCGCCAAATCCAAGCTGGAGGAGGAGTTAGGTCCCATCAGTTCATTCGAGAATGTGTATACTTACTTGGCATAGGCCTCGTTTCCTGGATCGCCTCCGCTATCGTTCGCAGACCTTCAAGCTAAGTTAGTACGCGTTTTAGCCCTTGACTTGTACTCACCGGCCAACAGCGCTCGCTTCTCCGCGCCTTCTCGCAGACTCAAATCCACGACCCACTCATTCATGTCTGTTCCCTCCGCATACCTTTTCCCTCCTCCGAGTCGGCGTTGAGCTAGGCGTCAAAACGAGACCACTATCCAGCAAAAGGACACAGATGATGCATATAATCTCACCATTCGCGCCTGCTGACCGTTCGACAACGTCTACAAGAACCTGACAGTTAGCAACAGACGCGCTATGGGCGGACGACAAACGCACCGTCCTCAACCCTCTCCTCCCCGCCATCCGCATGCTAACCCGCGTCTCCAGCATCCAAGTTGCGGCCTTGTGCCCGCTGGCGATTCCAAAGATGGTGCGTGTTCTCCTCGTTCTCAGGCTCGAGATTGGCGCTGACGTCGTCGGTCTTTCTAGTATCGACTTTGCGGGCTTTAAAGGCGGCGAGGGCGGAAAACGAAGTTCGGCAGGCATTGGAGCGGTTCGGCAAACGGCAGGCGGGAGTCCATGACTTAGCTGTGTAGAGCAGACAGCTGACTCGGATTCGGCCGCTTGGCGTTGAGCGGTGGCCCGGCAAGCGAGCGCGGGGCCGTTCGCGGCCATGCAGGCGGCGCTCTTTGAAGCGGGAGGCGGCCATGTGGCCCGGGGCAGCGGGCGGGTCCGAGTCGGGGAAGTGAGAGGACCGGAGAGAGTTGATAAGCGACACGTGTCATCGGGTCACGGGCCCGACCGGCCGGTCGTCGTTTTACCCTTCTGACTTCACCACCACCACCGCCGTTGTCGTTGTCGTCGGCGCTGCCCGCGTGCATCAGCGTCTGCGCATGGTCTTTGAGACGACCGCTGCTGCCAGGCAATGTGCGCGCGCTGATGCCTTCAGATAGCTCGGGCCTGGACACTACAAGTGTCGAGTTATTCTTGAAACTTGATCGGGCTGAGTACTTACCCGTCTTAGCGCCCGTCGTCCACCGCCCTTCTCCCACCCACATCATGCTCTCCCCCCGGACCTCCACCCTTTCACTGTCCCCACGACTCTACCATCGTGAGCGCCACAACTTGAAGGCTACGAGTAGATTAACCACATTCTACTAGATGTCGCGCGCGCCCTGGCGGTGTGGTATATCCTATGCACCGTCTCGGGGCAGCTGCCCATCCTTTTCACAATTGCTCGCCATGGCAAAGCCGTCGACGACACATATGTGAACACGCATCTCGGTCCGTCCTCCGACATTCCCGAATCCCCCGCCCGCACTGGCAAACCCTGACACTGTCTCCCAGCCGTGCCATTGGTATTCACGATTCTCACCCCCATCTACGCATTATGCCTCGTCTATGCAATAACCCTGTGGTATGCCCACCGCATCTGCATCATGATCGCCCTTCTTTTACTACCCCGCTCACAGGATTCGCCCCGCCGAGCGCCCCGACCCGCTGCAGTTCGGCACCATCAACGTCCACGTGTGCCTCTGGCTCTGCTGCGGCGTCGTCCCCGGCCTGTGGCCCCTCTTCCGCGCGCCGTCAGAAGACATGCAGCAGTGCATCAAGCAGTGGCCGTGGTGTCTTGTCCTGCTGCAGCACAACCTCGCTCCGGCAGCCATCTGGATTGCCTGTGGGGCCTGTTTTTTCTACCGCGAACTGCTGCTGAGCCCCTCTCAGTGCTATGCGCGTCGATAGGCAGCTACCAGCCGGGAACGGAGTATTATTTGTTGCCTGCGTGGCGATATTACCCGGGGGGAAGGGAAACGGACGGCGACGCAGTGGACAAGACTAACGTCTTCAGAAAGCAGGTCGATTCATAGGCAGATGTAGAGGTAGGAATACATTGAGGCATTACAGTTTTGGTCGCGGGGGTAGCGTAAGGGGAAAGATTAGGCCACGGTCCGTACAATGCGTGTCGACTTTTGGCATTGTTTTGTGTCAAAGACTAAGTAGTCTGAATCCGACTCGTACTGTACTATTTCAATCAATTAGTCCTGTCACGGTCACATTGACTTTTTTGGCCGAAAATTTTCTGCCTGTCACAGGTCACAGCGAGTTTCTTTGGCCCTAAACCGTCCTAAAATGGTAATTCTTAAAAAATTTCCGCGCCTACGGCGCGCAGAACTTCCATATAAGGCAGGAGGTCACACCAAATTCACCCCTTGGCTGAATTGCACATTTCTGCCACATGTGTCACAGGTCACAGGCCCGCAGAATTGAATGAAATAGTACAGTAATCTTCAGCGTCAGCGCCATAATAACACTCTGCACAAGGCGGTCAGCTTAGAAACCCGCTGCAAGCACGCCACACACCTTTGCCATTCAACCTGGGCCGCGCGCGGTACCCGGGGAGGGGTAAAGGGACAAGGAAGCTCATCGCAGTTGGGGTGTTGACGGGACGGGGTCTACATACTGCGAGCGTGTCGCAGCGAGCGCACAGGCATGGTGATGTTCCCATAGCCGCCCCTTCTACTAGTAACGGGCTAGCGCAAATGAATGAGAGCGGAAGGAAGCACGGGTGGAGTGGAAAGGCACGATGGCCATCCGCCTCGCGCCAGCATGAGCCCGCAGAATCTCTTGCTCCACTCACTGTCTCCATAGATCTCGTCTTCCCTGTTCTCACTCTTCACATCCCCATCTTTGCGCTTACCGCGTGCTAGAACCACAGAGGCTAACGATTGCGCTGCGGAAACAGCCTGAGACCCGACAGGCCCGTTGTCGCTTACTCTATGAGCCTGAGCCGCCGTCGTTGGCGTTGCGCCTGATCGCGCGCTGTCTGGCCTGGGCACTGCCTATGGGCTTGGTGAGTCTGCTTTTGTTTGAACAGGCTCGTGCTTACCGCTTGTCAGCGTCGCCACCTGTACCCTGGTCGGATACATCGATGCCGGCTATAACTAGCTCAGAAAAGCTTGAGCTGAGTGATATAAGAGGCGAATAGGTCGTTAGGATGCTGCAATAAGGGTGCCGACGTGTCTGCAGGCTGGGAACGCTCCAGGTGGTTGTCGTGGTCGAGAAGAAAATTTGTCACCCATCACATGACACATCTGGGGTTTATCTCCAGTTCCCGAGTCAAAACAAGGCGTGTCGCCTGACGCTCCCAGATTACCACATCTAACCTCCTCTTTGTCATTTGCGGCCCTGCGGGCGTTCATACCCCTGCGTCTTTCGCGCCAGATATGTGCAAACCTTGAAAAATATCAACCCCTTTGATTCTATGTGGGTCATAATCCATGATTTTCAGCAAGCTCCATCACCATCGCACGCAGCCCCATCTCCTCCTCAAGCTGCGAAGAACCCATATCAGCATCTGTCAAGCCGCAGAACAACAACGTACCTCTCTCCGCCTGACGTGGTCCTCTCTTCCTGCGTCCCCGCCAAACACGCGGTCCATATCTTCGAGTGTCACGCCCGCTGTTTCCGGCACCGTATAGGTGGCCCACAGATAGGCCACGAAGCACGCTGTGGCGAATGTGAGGAACGTCCCGCTGGAGAAGTTGTCAGTAGACGGTGATGTCGGCAGAAGAAAGGGCAGACGCAGGTGAGTATTCCATCATGATTGGTGTTACGAGCCCGATGAAGACTGAAGCAGGTCATGAGACGCAACACGGTAGACATAATGACGGACAGTTGTTGCTCCAGTTGGAGGCAGTTGATAGAGCCACTCCACGGCCGCGCATCGACAGCGGGAAGACCTCGCTCGGGAGGACCCATCCAATGGGTCCAAACGAGACGCCATATGCAAACGTAAATGTATAGATTGCACTGGGAAAGTTTTCAGAGGGGCTGAGGCGGAAACAAAAGAAAGCCATACGCAACAGCGGTCCATGCGGCTATTGCATGCGAGCTCCAGTCTGATTGGAACTGCATTACCTGGTCGGCAGTCAGCATTATATAAGAGAAAGGAAGTTCAGCACTGACGAGGACGGCAATGATAAGATGAGAGGCCGCCATAAACGAGCTACCACCTTTTTCGCGTTAACTACATGGATAGGGGACGATGCAGAAGTAACCTCTTAACAAAGGCTTGCGTCCTGATTGCAGGGTCAACAGGATATATAAACAGAGCAAAAGAGACAATTACCAACTCGGTCGATATATATGACAGCGGGTCCAACAGCAATGAACTGGACAATTCCAATTCCCCCAGAAACAATCAGCGAGATAGTTTCGCCTTTGAGACCAATACTCTTCACAAGAGTGGGACCATATAATAGAGTAATGCATTGATTCCGCTCCATTCTAAGAGTCATATCAGTGGAGAGACGCAAAAGAAACTGTAGCTTGCGTTGGAAGAACATCATAAGAACCCCCACCAGCATGCGCGGGCGGTATTTCTTGGAGAACAACTGCCGCCACGCCGAAAACTCGTTCTGGGCACCAGGTTTGGGCGAATCCGAGTTGGATTGGGAAATCAAGGCTGCTTCGACACGCATTTCGAGAAGCTCGATCTAGAGCCAGGTCAGCGACAGACCTCAAGAAGCAAGATAAAACCTTTGTGAGCACGTCATCGCGACCACGCAGCTTGACCAAACTGGCTTCTGCTTCGTCATATTTGCCTTTCAGCACAAGCAATCTAGGCGAAGCGGGAAGAAGGAACAACGCCCCGAAAGCTAGAAGGACTCCGGGGCCGATTTGGACACCAAGCGGAATCCTCCATGACGCCGAACCTGGGACTGGCGGAGAAATTGAGTATGGAGTCAAATGAAACGACCACCACATACTATTTCGCGTGAAGAACCCAATCCAGAATCCGACAACGACTCCAAGGACGATCGATCGAGAATTGTTCGAGCGCAATGAGCGAGCCGCGTACTTCGGGTGTACTGATTTCCGATATATAAAGTGGTGAAAGCATGCTTAGAGCGCCGACACCAATGCCGCCAACAGCGCGACCAATGAAAAGGTCTGCAAGTGTTCGCGCGAATGTTTGGAAGAGCGCGCCAATGTTGAATATGACTAGCGACGATATGAAGTTAGACGGACGGAGGTTACCGTAAACATACCACAGGCAATGAAGATGGAATGTCGGCGGGAGTATCTATCGGCCAAAACTCCGAACGTGAGAGCGCCAATCAGGGCGCCCAGTTCAAGAACAGCAGCTGAAAACAGTAAGGGCCGGTTATGAGCGAAAGGTAGAGCACGCACTGAGAGCGCCTTTCTGCAGCGGTGTTATTGGCCATCGGCCTACAAAGTCCTCCATTACAAGTACATTGGCAATCTGGAGAGAAGAAGAGTTAATCAATGTATATGAAGCAGAAGGTTGGGACACACCACGCCCTGGTCATACCCAAAGCTCAGCCCGCCTATGGACGCGAAGACCGCACACAAGAAGGCGTAGTAGTTGTGCCACAGTCCAGACAGCCCGGGAGGGCCATAACTGTAAGTGTACAAGGAGTCTTCAGCGACTTTCAATCCAGAATCCGCGTTTGTTTGAAGGGAAGGGAGCAGGCAGCTATGTGCTGTGATTTCCTCGTCGGATTCGCGGGGGAGAAGAACGGGGTCGTCGTTGGGAAGGGGTGCATAGTTGCTTGGCTGGAAAGAGTCAATGTAGGTTGACACAACGGAGCTGTTGCTCACCATAGAGCTGGGATTATAAGATCGTAGCGGTGCTTAAGTTGTCAAGGAAACGGAACTGGTTGCTGGCGGCCGCGGTATTGAAGTATTACGGAGTACTGAGTACAATGTTAGGCGGGTCCGTTGCGAATGAAGGGAGAGAGGGAGACACACGATAGAGAAGAGAGATATGTATAAGATAGCGAGTCGTGAAAGCAGCAGGAAGACAGTGTGACCAATTGTGACCCGAAAATATCAGGGGTTCTTTCCTCCAGCCACGACGCATGTCCTTCTGGCATGAAGATGGCCCAAATGCTCATAAATCCCTCGTATCTCACTCACAACCACTGCTCTTGCCTTGCATGTCTGCTACCCGTCCGACTCCTTTCGCCTTGCTTTGCCCACTTGGCGTCGGTTGGCGCTGAAGCGCTGGTCCTTGCTCGGCGTAAGACGTGTATTGCGAGACCGGGAAGGGCTAGAACGAGGCTATAACCAGTGCAGGATATGGTTCGGTTGGCCAAAAGGTGTGTAACTTTTTGGTCTCTCCCGCACTCATTTGCTAACTTTCCTGTAGTAGCCTTCTCAGATACTAGTATGCTTCAGACTAGAAAGCGGACATAAGAAGGCTTCTTCCCACAACACACCATTGACGATGAACTACTACGAGATGGCCCTTCCCACCATTTCGCCACCTTGCTGGTTGCTGCGTTAGAGCTCCACCTGTATCGGGTCTTTGGTATGTTTTCCAGTCGCTGACCGTATACACAGACTAACCCATGCCTGCTAGCTGATTTTTTCGAGACGGTACTGTCGATGACGATAGTTCGCGAGCAAAGCTTCCCTCTTCACGCTCACCATGGAGTTTCGCTAGTGGGCCTACTGAGCCATAGCCGGGTAACGAAGTCGGTGAGTTGGGTCGTATCGTAACTGGCGAGTTCTTATAAGTCGTACGGTGTTTCCCGCAGGCTCTCGTTCGTTTTTCGACACATTTGCGCAGTTTTCCGTCGACGGCCCACGGCTGCCTCGCGTTAGGTGAGTGCTATCCACTCCTGCAGTATCTCGCGCTCACCTTCTCCTTCATAAGCTCCTTGTTGTCGACGATGAAGAGCATGCACTACTCTTCCCCGCTCGACAGAGTCCCCGACTCCAGCCCAACAATCAGCACTCCTTAATCTGAAGCTGCCCGCACTCACCTCAGTCAACACAGCGCTCGACGACGATGAGATCCCACTCGCAAATGCGACCGCTTTTGTTGGCCCGCCTCCGTTCGGGGGCTTGCTCGTGCCAGCGTTGTGAGGCCGTTGGCACTCGTGAAGGCGAAGAACGCACTGTTCTCGTGATATATCCAAGTTGTCAAGGTGGTTATAGTCGCGTCATGTTGTTTGACGACGCTGACTCGCATTCTACAGCTGCAGCCTGAGGCCTGGGAGCTGTCGTCCAAGACAGTCTCGAAGCCGTCTTCAAGACGCTGTCGTTGTTAAGCGAACAAACGGTAAGCAGGCACCGTTTAAGTTGAGAAGGCGCGCTCACTTTGTGCTTTAGCAGCTCGGGCGCAACTCGCAGGTACTAGACGTCCTCGTTTCACTTCACGCATGCTTACCATTCGATAGCATTCTGACAAACGGTTAGTGGTGGTAACTCCTCAGCAAGTCCAATATACTCCCCGTTACCGCCGATCGCAGTTTCATTTGGGTTTCCCGTCCAAGTCTGCGCTCTCCCGCTCGTTCTCCGTCCTTTCGCTGACTTCGATCTCCAGCCTGACCCCGCTCGAGCCTCGATGGAAAAGACGAGACGGCGCTGTTGTCGCCAACTCGTGCTCGTTGCTCGGCAAGGTAAGTGTCTCGTTGCGAAGCTTAACAAGACTGACTGTGCAGTCAGAGTGTGGACGGCGCTGTCGTCGCAGACAGTCGCGAAACGATAGAAGATCGTGGTGCTTCCCGTTTCTCACCCTCTTGGAGAAGGGCCACTAACAAGCGCACACCGATAGTGTTAGTGTTATGGGCGAACAATAATGGGTCGGGGAGAATGGCAAAAATAGTTCTTCCCTTCATATCCTTAGCTCACAGCTAATTATAATCCACGTGTCTATACCTCCATGCGTGAATTCTTGCCCCCGGGCCGGCCAGCAGCAACAAGACAGATCCAAGTTCACATACTCTTACGATAATAAACCCATCCTGACGACTAGTGCTGTCCAATTATGATTATGAATACGAAATTTTCATAATTTATTCATATTCATAATATATTCTCTCTGCTGGAGCATATTATAATTGTATTCATATTCATAATCATAATTGGGCTCAGAATATGAATATATTATGAATATATTCAATTATATTCAAGCTTCACAAGTCTGCACATAGTGCATATAATCCACCTTATCTCATGGTTTATTGAACCACTCCTTGGTTATGGTTATTTCTGTGGCCAATTTTGCAGTCATTGAGGCATGCATATCTGTCATCCTATGCTTGATGCTGGAGTCTGGAGACCAGGTGCCCTACAGAGATGCTCTTTGCAGCCATAACCAGGATTGGTAACATAGCCTGGATATTCTACAACAAGATATTAAGCTGAACAAAACTCTAGCCTAGGTCAAGTATGATACCTTCACCAGCGAAGAGTATCATCAAAGTCCAGGGTAGCAATATAAAGGTCAACTTCAGCCTTCTGTCAGGGCTGGATATGGATATTGTCCGGCCTGATTTACTGCCAAAAGCCATTGATATGGTAAAGACTGAGTTTGAAGATGTTGCTACTGCTGCTAGTAGCCTGCTACAGAGCTAGTACCTCTGGCTGAAGGGCTTGCTGGTGTATTTGAATATAATTAATTATGGCCAAGGTATAATATATTATATTCATAATATATTCATATTCATAATCACTCATATTCAATGGGTCTGAATATGCAAAGGGCATAATATAATCATATTTATTCGAATATATTCAAAATATATTCTAGCATAATATAATTGTGGACAGCACTACTGACGACACACATCCTACCCAAGTCTGAAACCAGCCCTTCTACACCGGAATAGTCCTGTTGAACCAATCCACCGCCTGCTGGAACGCCTTCTCGAACGCCTCCTTGACCTCGGGGTACTGCAGCGCGGGCCGCGCGCCAAATCCATGCGCTGGAAAGCGTCAGTGCGATCCAGCATGCGGCATCGTCTCGCCTTACCAGTCCCTAACGACACAGTCAACAGAGAGAACGAGGACGTAAAAACGCCACGCACCAGGGTACACCTTGATTTCATACTCCACATACGTGTCCTTCCCCTCCCGCGCCTTGTACAGCGCCTCGATCTGGTCCAGCCGCGCTTTCGAGATGGCGAAATCGTCTGGAGGCGTGTTAGCGTTAGTGTTTGGTCAGAAATTTGTTGCTCCATGGACCTTCCGCCGCGATCCAGGCAGTGGGCGCCGTTATACCGAGAATTTGCGCGTCTTTGGGCGGGGACGGGTGGGCGATGACGATGCTGCTGAAGAGCGCGGGGTGTTGCGAGCCGAGAATGAGGGACACGCCGCCACCGAAGCAGTAACTTGGGCCATGAGACAAGTGTCGGACTCCAGAAGTAGCAACGCACCCAATAGCCCCCAGTTTCTCGTACTTCTTCGATTCCTGCAGCTTGTTGATGAACTAGAAACGCATGAGCTTGGTAGCTAGAAGTGGGAAGGCGACGCACCGTAAGTGCCCGTGCAGCGCCCTGGGGTGGACGGTTGCGGATGAGCGCGAAAAGGCTCGGCAACACCTTGAAAAAGAGTTTGACGTAGCCCAAGAAGCCGATTTTGAGCCCCGCCCTCTGCGGGATGGCGGACATCTGCTCTGGCGTCACGGGCGGGCGGCCCGCAAAGAGGTCGGGCACGTAGACATCGCATTCGAGCGATTTGGCAAAGTTATCCGCGATGATGCGCGCGTTCTGCCACAGTCAGTCAGGCGCCATGCAACAACGAGAATGGACACGCACGTTCAGCGGGAGCCCAAATATGTCCGTCAGCAGGATGATTGCCAGTGCCCGTTTGGCGGAGGCACCTTGCGGGCCCGGGCCCGGGGAGAAGTACGCTGCGTTGTCAATGTCGGAGATCGTTCCGGTCGGCGTGCCCTCCAAGGCCTCGCCGGTGAAGCAATTGGGGCACGACATCGTCTGTCGTGGAGGCGGGAAGGAAAGGAGGACGACGCGATGATCATGCGAAAATGGAGCGAGGAAGGCGATTATGTCATCCCCGAAAAATCTCACTTTGGACCGACTTCAAAGATGGTTTCGGCGCTCGGGAGCGGGCAAAACAAGATTTGTGCTTGAGGGACATATTGCATTTAAAGAAACACCTAGGACTGCTTGTAGTTTATAAGCAAGTAGTGTTGAAATTCCGAGGTGATCCGATGGGATCAAAGTGAGCGAGGAATCTGTTTGCAATCACACTCCGGTTAGGAATCTGTGCGTTAGGGCAAACGATGCCCTACGCTAACTATCTATTCACTTTATATACTGTTTTTACATTGTTCCAGTATATTCTAAATGAGTCAGTAGAAAATCAGTCAGCGCAAGTAGAAACTGCCAGAACATTCCGGCGAGTCACACATGTGACCATCAAAACTTCAACACTCCCCCATGACGAGCCGCTCCCCCATTCCGTCTGTGCTCCCCCATCAACTGATTGCCGTCCATAGATACCTCTGGCATCATGTAGTACACCAAGTTACGCAGCCCTTTGGCAGTTCGTCGCCGGCTCGCGCGCCTCATCCGCAAGTGTCAGCACACTTGGATTGCCGAGGCCTACATGTCCAGATCGTCACGGTCAAAGTACTGTTTGGGTTTTGGACATGGGTGCCGTCGGGAGTAAATATCCAGGGTGGGAAGGTAGGAATTTGTTGATTAGAAATGGATATAGGGTAGGTAGGGATGCCGCCCGTTGCCGTAACGGCAACGGCCGTTGACTTTGACGGCTATCCCACGGCAACGGCCGTCAGATACACGGCCGTTGTGCTGGGCTACCCAAGGGTCAACGGGTACGGCACGGCTGACGGGACGGCCGTAACGGTATGGGAACGGGAAACGGCATTTTTTTTTAAGACTAGTGCATTATACTTCATATAAACTACCCCGCAATCTCCAAAATAGCTTCGCGTGCAAGACGAAGACGCTGCTTGACGATCATTAAGGTGCTGATTGTTTCAGGCTTAAGACGAGAGCGCCGGAGCGATATGGTATCGCGACCTCCGGAAAAGATGCGCTCGACAGCAACAGCGGAACCTGCCTCAAGTTAATGAGTTGACAGGAATAATGAGAAGGTACATACCAGGAATGGCCATCAAGTCGCGGGCTAGCCGAAAGAGGTTTGGAAACTGCGCTTGACGCGCAGCCCACCACTTCAGGGGATCACAGCTATTGAAATCTTCGCGCGGGAGACTAAAGTACTCCCTTAACTCGTCCAAGACACGCTCCCGCTGGACGCGATATCTTGCTGTAAAATCCTTTTGCGGAGAGCCTCCTGGGCGTGGGATGGCCGGCGGCGCAGGCGTGACAGAGACAAGATTGAACTTCAGGTAGTGTGTTTTGAAGTAGTCGTCCAGTGCCAGCTTGGACATCTCGAGATGGGAGAGTAGGTCTTCGTCATCACTAAAGTCCTGCTTCAAGCCCTCGTAGGAAATACGAGGGTCAAGCACTATAAGTATCAGAACATGAAGCGCTAACTGAGAGAGTTACTTTACAGGCAGCCCAAGTATAGAACGGTGAGGCGTCAATCTTGTAGTAGTAGTCGCTCAGTTTGTTGTAGGCGGCAAGAAGTCCGTTACGAAGAATAGATGGAGTCGACAGGGGCAGATCGCGAAGACAGGCCTTCAGATCTTCTTGCAAGCCACGGAATATCGCATGGGTGTATGATAGCATCGGTCGCTTGGTTGTTGACATAAGAGTCGTCGCAGATCGGAATGACTTAAGCCAGCCTGAAACAAGGGTGATTCCGTCCCAGTCATTGTCATCCAAATCAAGATGACGAAGCTCACGATGCTTCCCAACGAAGTCATCTGTGGGCTTGCGGTAATGGATACTACGACCTGGAACCCAAACTTCTTGAGTATTTACATTGAATTGATTAAGAAATACTCGTACGGGTCATCATATGAGTCGATGACCATCGGGTTTTGACATCGAGCGTAGGAAGTAGTGCATGTTTGCCTAAATTTCCTGTGCGGAAATCTTCCGAAGCCTCTACCTCGCGGATCCATTCCTGACGTCGCTGAGGGCTTGAACGAATAGCGCGGTTAATTCGGGCGGAGCTACAGTTTATGAGATATAACAGTCATAGTTTGCGACAGATACAATACCTTATGTACCGGCTCGTATTTGGACTGTCGGTGCGACTGGCTGTCCTCGTCATCGGTGTCGTCTTCCCCATCATTGTCGCTGTCTCCGTCCAGTGGTGCACTAACGGAATGTTGATAATCGCCGCTTTGACTCTGAGCCTTCCGACTATCTGACTTGGAAATCGCGCCAATAGTTTCGAGCAACTGCAACGAGAGATCAGTAGAGAAACATAGGTTTTATTGAATGGTCAAACCTTGACGGCCGCTAGGTGAATCGTGTGTGGCAAACAACGAATTCGCGCGGCGTTGGCATCGAACGGAATGTCGCGAGATGTGCATTTGACTTCGAGTGCATCGATCATCGTGTCATTGTTGGTAGCGTTATCCATGATAAATGCGGACATCTGAAGCGACAACATGAGGATAGATTCAATGGGAATAGCTAGGTATAAATGGTACCTTTTGCTCAAGTCCGTATTTCTCGATTGTCCCCCAAACCACTTCCGCCATGTTTTCCCCGGAATGCTCTCCAACGATCTCTTGGAAATCGATGAGAAGCTCTTCTGAAACGGGGATCAATATCGTGCAAGGCCAGCAGACGAGATATACCAAGGCGGCCATCGTTTGTCACATAGTGGGCAACAATAGCCAAAAAGGCGTATTGATTTGGTGAAGTCCACGCATCCAGAGAGATGCTGACCTTCGAGTCAAGTTCCTATATGAATATAAGCTTGACACTATCAAGTGGAAAGGTTATAACATACTGCGAACATTTTCCGTGTGCCTTCAATCGTGTCTTGACCCATTTTCATGATGCGCGACCGGATCGCAGTACGCCCCGGAATCTTGAAGTTTGCAGTAGCGCCATGGTGGGTGTACTTCATTAGTCGGACGAACTCGGGCCTTTCCACCTCCTCGAATGGCTGATCACACGCAACCATCCACTCAGCTAAAAGGCTTTGGAAGACCTCGTCCTCGAATTCTCCCTTCGGTATAATTAGTTATTAGTGAGCGAAGACCACTCAGTACTTGCCTGATCCTTCTGCGCTTGTTTCTGCAGCGCTTGCACGATACTCTCCGTCGCTGCTTCAAGCTGGGAAAGATAGGCCCGGGCCTCGTCGCTGTCGATCGAAACACTTCCTCGCGCGAGATCGAGCTCCTGTTGACTTGGTGGTGTATCGCGCCGAGCATAGAGACTACAGAATAGTCGGTAGTGCAACGGCGAGTACTTTTTGAGATGGGCTGAAAGCTCTTCGGAAGAGGATGAGCAACCGACAGGGGAAAGTTTCCATGACATACTGGCCGTATTGTATCGCATACTCTTGGTGATCGTGAGCACAGTGCGGTTAACCCCATGGCGGGCGACGTAGTGCTTGTCTCCACGTTGGCCGACAGTCCCCTCTTGGTTCTTCGAGACGGTGTCGAAGAAGTAATATATGGGGTTCTTCTTCTGCAAAAAAAGGTCAGGGAAGGACAGCTTGTATCGAGCACGAACTCACACGGGAGGCCGCTACTGCTTCTTCATCCTCTTCATCGTCGATGACAGTGCTGACACTACTGTTTGCGGAAATGCGGGCTGTTTTGCTGCTCTCGAGAGGTGCGGCCGTCGTTTTGCGTTTATTGCCATGCGATCGCGTCGTTTTAGCGATTGGGGCGCCCATGTGTGCTGGGGCCGTCTTCGCCGCAAGCAGATCGGCTATCTGTTGGACACAAGCATGAGATATGCGGACGAGAACAGCCAAAAGCCACACACCTCGTCGTTTGTGATTCCATTGCTGTCGGAAGCGTCGTCCTCTGATTCGGAGTCCGACATCGATTCCAGCGCTGGAAGATCGTAATCGTCGTCCTCTTCCTCGCTGACTGTCTCTGCAACAAGAGGCACACGAGTCTGTGCCTGTTTTCGGGTGCGGCGTTCGCGGGGGATAAGAGTGTTGCCATATTCGTCAGTCTTTTCGGCGGCAAGGTATAAGGCTAAGTTATCGGATTGACGAGGGCGGTCGCTGCGGCGCAGAGTGTGCTGAGCTAGAAGGACCATGAGAATGGATTAGAATCCGAGATATGTGGGAAATACGCACGGAGAGGCCGCTCGTCGCTTTCAGAGTCATAAAATGTGATGTCTTTTGCATCTTTGAGGTTGCCATTGGCATCGACTGCACATTGGTCAGACATCGTGTTGTTTTGAAGGAAAAATATGTACCGTCTTTTATAGCTGCAAGAGCAAAGAGAAATGTCAGCAACTCCAGTAATCGGGCCACTTCGTACACAGAAATGAGAGAGAGAAATGGCTACCTTTGCGGCAGAGACATGGTTTTGTTGCTAGGGATGGACAATGCGGGTTAGATGAGCAGCCAAGATGACAATTTGGTGAGCTCACTTTACCTTGTCATTGCCGCATCGTTCGTTTGGGGACAAACGCGCAGCATGCAGCGTTGTCAATGGGGCCGAAATGAATCGGTCTTCATGGCAGTCTTAGGGGCAATGTGGAATGCAGTCATGTCTAAGATGGTTGGACATCTGTGGATGTGGTTTCGAGAAATGGAGCGCTGGTGCCTGCTCATGAGCGTCGTGAGGAAGCCACGTCACGACTTAGTCATATGGGATGACCCGGCGGTTAACCGTTGACCCGGAATTACGGCCGTGACGGCCGTAATTCCACGGTATCGACGGGTCAACCCCGAACCGTAGCCGTCCCGCTAGCAAAAACCACGAAACTGCTGACGGTACGGTAACGCATAGCCGTAGACCGTTGCCGTCAAACCGTGGGGACGGCAACGGGCGGCATCCCTAAGGGTAGGTGGGGGGTATCGTCGATGAAGGAAGGGGTGCATCCAATTTCATCATTGAGCGTCGTCGTCGGTCCGCGGTGCAAGCAGCAATAGGTGCAGGGAGGACGGCTGAGGTGCTGACAGGCCGTGAATGCCAAGTGAATGGCGCATAAGCAGCAGGCAGCAATGGCGCTCGCTCCGATTGTGAGCGGGTAGCCAGTGGGACAGAGAGCAGGTCCCAGGGGTGTTGATCCGGCTGAGTTGAGGGCCGGGTCAGAGGCGCAATGAGCAGCGTGTCGGATAGCGCAGCCATGACGGGAGATCGGCGATGCTCCGGTGGCGAGCGGAAGGCCGAAGGTGGGACAGCGGTTGCCAAGTCCCGGAGTAAGGTGGTGCAGGGAGCGAGAAGAATCCAGCACGCCGGCGGCGTCAATGCCGACAGTTCGATCGCATCAGAGCGATGGGGGTGGAGTGGTTGCCAGCCTGGGAACACAAGGGTGGCGGCAGCCATTTGCGAGAGGAGGCAGAGGGCGGCGGCCTCAAGCGAAAGAACGGGCTCGGCCCGGCGTCGGTGAGTCCGAGACGTCGTGGGAGCGCGTGGGAACGCCAAGCGAAGAAGCGCGGAGGTGACGTAGGCTTCGGCGCGTGGGAGCCGATGGGCAGTGGCCAAGGGATGGCGGTCGACGGTGAGGTCGGACAGTGGCCAATCGCATGCGCGGGCGAGGCGCGATGCTGGGCGGGTTAACGGTGCCGTGTACCGTGATCGTTTGTGTTGAAATTCCGAGGTGATCCGATGGGATCAAAGTGAGCGAGGAATCTGTTTGCAATCACACTCCGGTTAGGAATCTGTGCGTTAGGGCAAACGATGCCCTACGCTAACTATCTATTCACTTTATATACTGTTTTTACATTGTTCCAGTATATTCTAAATGAGTCAGTAGAAAATCAGTCAGCGCAAGTAGAAACTGCCAGAACATTCCGGCGAGTCACACATGTGACCATCAAAACTTCAACAAGTAGCGATATTATCAAGTAAGCATTCAAATGGCTTGAGGTCAGTAGCAAGCAGCGTGCTGAAAACGACCGCGGAGGACGAACGCGGGGCGCAAGCATGTGCGCCAACGTCCAAAAGCACGAGATTATATACACAGACATATGGAGATATAGGGTTTCGAGTGGTCGGGGCTCTCAGTATGGATGTAAAGTCGATTCGGATGTAAATGTGGTCGTTGTCGAAAAGGGCGTCAACGAGAGCCTTCTCGCTCATTTCAGCGCACAGAAAGAATTCGGTGGAGTAAATGGTCTGTAATACACCATGGGATACAGTCGGTAGGGGCGTCGGTAATGCATGCGCAGAGCTGCAAACTCGTTTGTGGGCAGCGTGACAGTGACGGATGTGACCTTCAAAGGAGGCGACGAAGAAGTGTCGTACTCCGCAGGGGCTGACTCTACTCACGGCCGGAGTAGCAAGGGGTGATACTTGCACATGCGTGGAGAGATGGGAGGACGCCGTAAAAGGAGTAGTATTTGGGAGAGTTGCAAGTGGTCATCGGCGGCCCGGGGATAATATGGCTCCTCTTTTCGAAGGACACAGGGCACCATAGGCGCGAAGGATTCGATATGGTAGAGAAGGGTGTAAGGTGACGTGCGGGAGGACAGGGCGGGGCAGGAATATGTCTGAAGCGGCTTGAATTTGTGCGTCTGTTTCTCGCAACCGGTAGTGAGCAGTTTGAAAATCACCAGCGCCATAGCCGCCGAGTGGCAGCAGCGACCCAGCATGGGCCAGCAAGGTTATCACACCCGCCTGACGCGTGTTTGCGAGTCGTTGTCGTGGGACCTGCGAGCGCTTTGGACGGGAATTCGGAGAGCTTCTGTGGAGAGAGCAGGTTAACAACAAGAAAGCAAGACAAAATCGTGTTTTGGCGCACCAAGGAGAGATTCGCTACGCCGCTACGTCGCCACAGGTCCTTCTCCTTCGAAAGGTTGGGGATGGTAGATCGAGGCGGTAGTGCCATGCAGGTATTAGCGAGAAACAGAGTCTACTGGATCGAAGTCAAGTCAACAGAACCTCGTCTGGCGAGCCAGAAAACGCACCTGGCTACTCGTGCATACGACTACGGGTGTGTGTGCAGAGTGAAGCGAGAGGTTCTCGGGGCGTGGAGGGTGAAGTGGCCATCTGCGGTGGTGGAGAGCGGAAGAGAAATGGATGCTTATCTAATCATCACGTTCCGATCTTCGACTTCTTGGGTTGATACTCCCAATTCTTCGTCTTGTTGGGCACGCATAATTCAATAATACTTATGTACTTATTACATCGACGACTACCGAAAAACCTCCTCAAGGTGCGAGGTCTGACGCTCCTCCGAATCAGGAAAATAACAAATCCTTGTGGGAGCCTTGTACAAGGACCCATGAGCCTTGTAAGAACTTGTAGGCCTTGTAGATACTTGTAGATACTTGTAGCACCTTGTGAGTAGTACTTGTAGAAGCACCTTGTACAAGGTCATCTACAAGGACATCCTACAAGCACCCAAGCATCATAACTCCAAACAGGTACCTTAACAATACTGGTATAGCATTCATCATAATCAATAACCAGCTCAGTTTCTGGAGCTATAGGCTAAGTATACTGTACTTATATTTAATGACAAACTGTCACAAACATTATAGTACTGTAAGAAGTCAATTATAGGAAGTAGCCTGACCTATATTTTGAAGCCTTGATACCAATGATCATTACAGTAAGCTACACAATCTGTCAATGAGCTTCATTGGTCTGGAATAACAGTGAAACTTGGCTAAGTCTAGCCGAGGGCGATGACACAATTAGGCTGACGCGATGGTCCGGAAGATCACGGACAATGACTGCGGAGTGACGGGGACGTCACGACCATCTTTTTTTCTTCCTCTTCCCCCACTTTCGCCTCTCCGCACTCACAAACGCGGTGCATCTTTTACTCTTGCTCTCTGTCCCCCGCTTATTACTCGTTTTCAGCTTACTCCCGCGCTGATGAGCTGCCCGCAAACACGCCACGGGTACCCACCTGGTGTGGTCGTGTTTGCCACGAAGCGGACATCTGGAGACGTCGCGGGGCGGACTGGCCCATCCTCAAAGGCGGTGGGCTGCGCACGGGAGGGAGCGCGGCGACCTACGCCCCAAACTCGCTGCCCAAGTATAAGTCTTCACTCTCGCCAAACCGGTCGCCATTCGGTCTTGTGACCGCGCGCAGATGCTCGGGGCTTCGTCTTCGGCGGTGCGTTTTGTCCTGTCCTTCACCATGTGCAATGTGCTGACTGTGAAAATACAGCGGGATCCGCGGGACAGACCGCCGCGCCCCGCAGTTTGACGTATTCACTGGCGCTCGGGGCGTACACCATTATCCTACTCGGCCGTCCTCGTTGGGCTTCCGCGCGTGACAGCCGGGCGTCGCTCATCCATCCGCCGTGACGCTCCTCTGCGTGCTCCTGATGCTCTCCGCCATGGCGCTCGTTGCGTGCTTGTGGCGTAGCCGTGCATGTTCTCGCATATTACTGCGTAGCCGCACACGCGACTGACCAACGACTCCATTCGTGGCCGGCCGACGCATATTCGGCGCTGGTTGTGGCTGTAGAAGCGGGAGGGTGGGCAGTTGACGCATGTACACTGTACTGTAGTATATATTCCATCAATGAATGTTTTTTCCTGTTTATTTTGCCCATCCTGAGTGCCTGCAGTGTCCTTGTAGATGTCCTTGTGAAGAGGCCTTAACCCTAACCTTGTAAGCCTTGTAGACCTTGTACAAGGAGGGGACATAGCTTGTACAAGGCCTTCTACAAGGCTGACCTTGTGGGGCCTTGTAGGCCTTGTAGACCTTGTACAAGGCCTACAAGGCCTCTACAAGGATTTGTGATTTTCCTGATGACTCCTTGCTCACAATATTCAAAACACCCAACTTTGCCGTCTTTGGCAGCGCGTCGGCCAGCTTTGTCGCTAGCACGTCGACATACTGCATCGGGGGGTCCTGCCAGCCGACCAGTGAGCGTGAAGTAGGGTAAACGGAACTTGAAGAATGAGACCAGTTGAAGGCATACTTAGGGCTCCAACCTTTTTGTTTCCGTTTGTGGGTTGAGACAAATCAAACAGAAAGGGTTCAACAAACGTTTTAAAACATTTTAAATAGTTTTAATACAGTTTAAAAATCATTAATATATTTTTGTCTTCCTTATATGTAGAAAATGACGGAAATATGATATAATTATTATGTTGTTATGGCTGCAGGATGATAAATTATTCTAGGATAGTATTTCTGTGGTCTAGAGACATGAAATCACTGTGAAATTCCTTATAACAGACAATCATCAGTATTAAGTCAGACATGCTGACTAGTGCCATTGATATCTCTATTCCAGAAACCATATTCAGGTGAATCATTACTGAAACTAAGAATAGTTTCTTGAATTCAGAGAGCAGGTAAATTGCTAATGACTAAGTCATTAACTTTTGTTATAGTCTAATGTATGTACTTATTGCATACAACTAGCAAATGGGACAATTCAAGAGGAAACACAGGATATCTATACATATACATTGGATATTTTCTAATCATATTATTATGATTATTATTTAATATTGAGTAACCGTTTAAACCTTTTGTTTTCTTTTATTTACCATTTGCTCAACCCCACAAATAAAACGGAAATAAAAAGGGTTAAAACCGTTTATAAAGTTTGTCAAACGGAAAGTGTTGGAGCCTTAGGCATACTCGAAGTACTTCAAGGACGGGTGTCCAGCGATGGCATCGTCGAGCACTGTGAAGAAGACGGGGTCAAGGGTGTACAGGTCAACAGAGCTGGCCAGAGTCGGCCACGGATAATCGGTTAGGAGGAGCCAACCAATAGCGAAGGGTAGCGAGAAGCGTAAAGTGACGCCAGTAAGTAGTGGTGCAGCAAGGGGTTGGAGAATGTCGATGATCGGGATCGGTATGTGTTCTATATTGCCAGGTAGTAGCGGACCCGGATAGTCGCCGAAGCCGCGGGAAGTGCGTTGGGAGCACAAGCTGTGTTTCAGTACTCGCAAATGGATCTTCAAGTTTACAAGTGAGTTGGGAGCCTGAGGGAAGGCTGAGCGGAGGGACATACTGTAGAATATTAGCTTGAGGGTTTCCAGTGAGTCTGCAGCGCGGAAACACAATGTCAGGTCTTCTTGTTCGCTTACCCTGTGCAGGGTCAGGCTTGAAAGGGCGCTCAAGTGAGGAGCGAGGTTGGCATGATGAAGAAAGCTCGGGCGGGCAGATAGATTTCGCCGTCTACCGCCGCCCACCTGCCGCTACCCACCGCGACCCTTACCCCCATCGCCGATTTCCCCTGTCACGCTGCCGCCACCGTCACACGGTGGCGAAGCGGCTGGGTAGCGGCGAAGTGCATCTTTTGACACATCGCCGCTCACCCTCGGTTTGACCCCGGTGTGCAATCGAGCTACACACCACAACGAGCAGGCTTCAAGAGCCGCACCTTGGCCTGCGTGGCTCCAACTATGGGTCCGGCCTCCGCGGTGCCCATGGCGACGTCGTCTGCGTCACATCGAGCTCATCGTCGTCACACAGCGGGAAGCGGCGAAGTTACTGTTTTTTAGATATGCATTTTTTTGCGTAGAAGGACGCCTTCAAACCGGGCCACCAGAAATTGGCGCTTCGCCCCTGGAAGCGCCAATTTGTCACGCTGGAAGCGCCACACTGTGACATCTGAAGCGCCAAAGTCGTGACACATTTTTTCACACACACATCAATATGAACTGATAGAACAAAAACCAGTGAACAACTTGTGAGATTGGAGTTCTTTTGCCTTAGGGGAAGCCAAAGTGTGACTTACATGTCACCCTGCAGCGCCAGCGTCAAGTGTGTGACGTGCAGCGCCAATGTGGCGTCACAGCAGCGTCAGTACGACGGAACAGCAGCGCCAGCATGACATGACTGAAGCGCTAGTATCAGATGTTGCTGCGCCAATATTCCATGGCGCAGCGCCAACATTCCGGCAGTGCATCACTGTGCATGGCGCTAACTTCAAGTTGGCTCTACTGGAAAACCTGAATGCTGCAATTGATCAATGACAGTAAATACTATTGTGGAATTTTCGGTAGTTACATGGAGTTCTAACTCTGAATTTCATGCGGGGAGCCTGCGAACTTCGAAGCAACGTTGACAGGTTGGGTGCCTGCCCAATCCCACCAGCAGTATGATGCCTATAACCAGTCGATTGTTGCGGACGACGATGGCGCCACCGGAGGCCTGCTGGCCGCTAAACGCGGAACGCCGACAGCTCACACTATCGCGTCCTCGGATCTGGTGGACCCGAATGCTGCGCTGGCTCGGGTCCAGTCCCTGCAGAGTCCAGACTGCCCGGATCCCCATCCCACCTCCATGCCTGCCGACGTGCGTTATCGAGAGCACCGGCAGCCGGACGGCGGCGATGTAGAATGGCGCCGATGTTCACGCGACGCACATTTAGGAGGAATCCTGTGTCCCTTCCTGTGAGCCTGTTTCTTCGGATACCCGCCAGAGAGCGGAGGCGATCTGACGAAGGGATGCGCTGTCGCGCGCGTTTGGCGGGGGCTGCTGTGCAGGGATGTATGGAGGTCGGGCTGGAATGTGAGACAGAAAGCAAAGACGTCGGAGAGTGGCGAAGGTCATGGGCATGGGGAAGAAAGACAAGGCGCAGTCAAACGCGCTGCTTGAAAGATTAATGGTCCTGGTCCAAGCGCAGGTCAGCACCCGCTACTAGTAAGGCTCGCAAGAGGGAGATATACCGCAGTATGCGCGTCCGCATTGTCATCAGCGCCATCGGCGGCAAGAAGGGCCCCGCATCGCTGCCATCGTCCTCTGCATCAGCCAACCCCGGGCCGAACCCAGCGCCATAGCCCGCCCGCGGCAGCAGGCAGGCTCGCCGGCGAGCCGCACATGGAACTGTAGCTCGGCCAGCGCGCGTGCCGGCGTATTGACGACGAGCGGGACGAGTGCCCGCTGTGCCGGCCCGACGGCCACTGCGACAACAGCGAGATCGGGTGCATGTCCGGCTCTGATTCCGCCTCATGGTCGTCCTCCCAGCGCAGCGCGGGCCCGCGGGCCGTCTTCGCAGGCGTGATCGTCAGAACAGTGTACGTGTTTCTGCGATGCCGCGGGGCACATCGGCGGGCTCGGCGTGGCACGTGGAGTACTGTCGTTGGCGCGCAGCCTGTGGGATGTCGGGGCTGGACGGCCGACTGGGCAGTACTAGGGATGACACACCCGGTAAATAGATTCGTGCACGCGTCATTGACCTGCCGGTTGAGTTGCGGAAGTCGGACAGTGTGATCCCGTCTGCGCGGAGTCAGCAGTCAGCGCAAAATAGGCTATGGATGTGTTCGCACTGCTGAGAAGCCGCGGGCAGAAGTTTCCCGACTGGATGGTGTACCACCCCCGCCGGTCCACCAGCTGCACAAGCTTGCAACGCAGTACCGGGTCATGACTGTGCATAGCGCCCATTCAAGCCAACATTGCCTCAACGTTTAGATGCTGTATATATCCCCGAGCCGTAGCCGAACGGTGAACCACGGCGATTCGAACACAGAACAAGAGTGCTCCACGGGGCCCTGTACGTATCGCACTGGTGTTTGTTTGTAGACAGCCTGCGCAAAGTCCCCAGACACAACAGTCGTGGCGGTCAAGCTGCCGCAAGACCATGAGCCGTAATGAGGAAACTCTCGAAGCGGAGCCTGCGAGTAGAGCCGTCGGAGTCGGCGCCAGCGGAGGCGAGATGGTAGTTGTCCAGTCAAGAATGGTGATTGTCCAGAGACTAGAGTGTCGATGAAGTAGGGAACCAGTTGATGATGGTGGTCCAGAGTCAAAAAAAATCCGCGCGTGACATCAATCTGATGGGTGCGCCAAGATGTCGTAATGCAGCGCCAACCGCGGAGATAATGCGTCGATGCAGCGCCAAAAGAAGCGCTAGAAGCGGTGAATCGCCAATTTATGGTGGCCCCTTCAAACCTCCCATGTACTGTAGTGAAGACCCCGCAAAGAAATTTGCACTCCTTCCACCTCTATTTCCTTCTACTAGTAAGTAATGAGCACAGTGCAGTGCCAGTGCGCTGGCCAGTCACCAGCCTGAGCAGTGACAGCCAGACACCATCTATCAAAACTATGCACTCCAATACCTGCAGGGGTCCCTGCAGTTTCTCCCGACATCTCTTCGGCATCGAGCACCGCCTACTGCTGCTGCCGCCGTCGCCGCGGCGCCGCCATCGCGCCGCGCAAGGGGTAGCGGCGAAGTACCTAATTTTTATGATTTGGGTTTTTTGCATGAATCGGTAGCCCTGAATGTCCAGTACATGGTAGTGCAAACCCCACCATCAAATTTGAAGTTGTTGCTTCAAAATTTCCATTTTAAGTAATGTACCAAACACAAAATCATTGTTCAAATAACGAATACGGGAGTTCTACCTGGTAGGATGCGCTCTGGGAAGCATCCGTGCATCACTACACCTCCACCATACGGTTTGAGAATCAATGAGGCACTCACCATGCCAAGATCGAGGCTGTGGTGGAGCGCGGCGCAGATAAAGCGTAACGAGTTATGAGGACTTGGCGCCAGGACCAATGAAGCCGTTGTTGCACCGCAAGTGAGTGGCCAGGTCGAGGAACTGCCGAGACCGAAGAGCAGTGCGATGAAGGGCCTTGTACATGCCGCTCGCTGTCCAGTGCTGCCGAGTAGGTAGCATTTTCGAAACCGCAAGCTCTGGTGCTGCATCTTCGAAGCTTGTGCGGCGATCCACCGGCTGGATGCGGGCCAGAGCTAGGTGCGACTTTAGCCAAATCTTGGCCGATTCGCCGAACCGCCTCAGGAGAGCGTCGCCTACGTCCGCGAAACCTCGCGGAACGTATCTCCGCCGCGCGTTTGGGTATATACTGAGTATGCGCGGGTGATAGCGGGTCACGAGTTCGCAAGCCGGTTCACGGCGCAATGTCCTGGCATTGCTGCGATAGCTGTATGGCACTAGCTCAGTGGATGTATTGCGGGGAGGAAAGAGGGTGGCGCAAGCGCAAGTGGGGTTGGTATTGGAAGGGCCTGGCAACAGGTTTGTCGCAGTCAACTTTCAGTGAGCTTTCGCGACCCGGGATTCGTAGCGGCGCAGAGCTGTTTGCGCATTCAAGTTGATAGACACCGCAAGCAAGAACGATGTTCGTAGGACCTCGATGAATGTCTATGGCGTCGTCAGCGGGCTCGTCTCGCGACCTTTTCGTTCTAAATGTGCTCACGCTTCCCATCAAAATGAGTACCTGACGCCCGTCAGCCTTGCCATAGAGCTTCACATGCGACGATGCCGACCTCGCTTCCGCGCAAAATACTGAAGCTGTGGCCGACTTCATTCTGCGCCGCCCGGACCGCCTAGATCAGTGGAGGTCATGTCCGGAGATAGGAAGAATGCGCGACATGCTACAGAGTTGCGAATGATAGTGTCAACAGAGAAGGGAAAATGTCCGTTGAAATTGACTGGGGATACTGAATAGAGTCGTCAAACGCGTTAGACTCTTACACTACATGCGCACCTCACAGTAATCTGCGGGTTTCGGTTGGGCAGACGCGTGGTTCGCAGCGAAAGCAACTGCAGCGGGGATATCGTGGAGCAGCTGAGTGATTGCGGCCAAAAGTACTACAGGGAGTGCTGTCAGTCCGTAGAGAGCAAGGGAGTGAGGCGGGCATGCAGGAGATGAAGGAAGCAAGCAAGACCGCCAGTGGGTTGGCATCGAACGCGCAGAACGCGCAAAATTGAGTCCCACATAGCTAGCAGAGTTTGCTTGGGATCAGGGAGGAGAAGTGTGTGGCCGGCTGCGTATTTGTTGTCCCAGTGTACGACGAGCCGTAAAAGATCGCTGGTTGGTGGTGGTGGAGCGGAAGAGAGAGGGAAAGATGTGTATCATGTGTCATTGACTCATCGTCACAGTTGTCACTGTTGGGGGCAACGTTGGCCTCGATGATGAGCAGTCACTCCCGAAGTACCAGCACTGCCATTCGATGGCTGTTGAGGGTTGCGGCAGTATCTGATGTTGCTCCGCTGTTGCCGCGGGCGCTGCTATCGCGCCGCACAAGGGGTAGCGGCAAGGTAGCGGCGGGGTAGCGGCGAACTACTCAATTTTTGGCATTTGAGATTTTTGTGGGAATCGGTAGATCTTGACGTCTAGTGTACAATAGTGAAGACCCCACCTTCTAATTCAAAGTTGTTCCTTCAGAATTTCCATTTTAAGTAATGATTAATTTTTGAGGGATTAGCTTGACACTATGATGACAAGGTTGTATATGCACCCCATTCCCTAACAAACATATGAGCAATGCTCTCTGCCACATGTCTAGCACTCTGGAGCTGTCTGCTGCTGAACGCCAATCAGCCGTCGCAATGGTGCGCCTGGTGGTGCGTTCTGTGCGGAGGTTGGCTGTCAGGGGAACCTCCCTTTCGGCCCCTCGGAGACGCCTCCGATTCCGGTCCGACTCCGGTTCCGTCTCCGGTCCGGCCCTCCATCTCGCCCGCACAATCACCGATCCGTCAACGCCCTCCCGACGGTCGCCCTGGGACCTCGCCTGCGACGCCGCCCAAGCCTTCTGTGCCCGACAGCGGCAGCTACGGACAAGCAGTATATAGTCAGCTACCTAGCAGGCGGACCCTTAGAGTTTCTTCTCTTTGGATCCTCCCCTGCTAGGTCAGCTTCCTTTGTATTTGCTTACTGTTATTCACTCTTTGGATCCTCCCCTGCTAGGACCTTGATCTCAGGCCTCCGGGGTTGCCCTTACAGCAGAAGAAACTCTCTACGGGATCAACCGGACAAGATTGCCAGGTTCGGCGCTGACTCAGGCTCGAGTACGAGTCCGTTCCGCCCTCGTCACCGCCCCTGCCACTTGTCCCCTCCTCCTCTACTCCTGTGGTCCCCGCACCCGTCATGCCGTCCGGAGTCACTCCTACCGCAGACGCCCGGCTGGACTCACTCGAGGCGAAAATCGATAGCCTAACTGAGGCCCTTGCTTTACTCACCAACCAGGCTTCCGCTGCCGCTGCCGCCGCTAATAATGCTGGCGGACCCCAAACACCATTGCCGGAGACGTCGATTCCGACTCCGACTCCGGTCCAGGGCGACTCCGAAGCCCTTTTTGGCGACATCAACCTCGCCTCAAAATTGGTCTTGCGACCAAACCCCCCGTTCACCTTCAACGGCGACCGGAAACGCGGCCGCGCGTTCCTCTCTACGCGGTCCGCACCTACGCCCGCCTTGCCCCTGAGGCCTTCGTGGTCAACGGAGAGGCGAGTGAGGAAAAGGCCGTCCGCTATGCCATGTCGTTTATGGCAGAAGGACCCGCTCAGCAATGGGCGGAGCGCCACGGAAGCAAAGCCCCGTTTCCGTTTCCGTCCTGGGGCTCGTTCGTTTCCGAAGTTTCGACTCCGGTTCGTCGAGGAGAACGAGCAAGATCATGCTCTCTCCAAACTGGAGACTTCCGCCTATCACATGGGCACAAAGGATGTCTACCAGTACACCGACGACACCGAGGACCTGATGGACCTCGCCGGATTCGAAGACGCGTTGGTCAAGGTGACCAAGTTCCGCCACGGACTTGACCCCCTGATCAACAACGGAATCACGTCCTCGAACGACCCCCCGGACCTCCGGGATTACCTTAGCTGGCGCACCCGGGCCTTCCGTCAATACGAGGCCCTGGTCCGGGCCAAGCTGATCAAGTCAGCCGCCCCCAAGACGCCTGGCGGTTTGATTCGGACTCCGTTTCCGGTCAACCGCATCCCGGCTCCGGCCCCTTTCCGCCCGGTGGCTCCGGTCGTGCCACCCGCGGCCCGCGCCCCCCTCCGGCGCCTCCAGCTCCCGTCCCTATGGAGTTGGATCGCACCAGGGCTCGGGGTGCCCCTCGTCGCGCCTGCTTCAGGTGCGGCGACCCAAACCATCTCGCCCGGGATTGCCCCCTCCCCGCCGATGTCCGCTCAATGGACATCCTCGACGAGGTGATCCAACAACTCGGTGACGAGATGTTAGCGGAGTTGATCGCCCGCTACACGGACACAGCTGCCCTGCCGGAGACGGCAGCGGAGTCGATGGCCGGAGAGGATTTTGTCCCCCGCGACGAGTGACTGGTGTGCCCTCGTTCGCGTCTATAAATCGTTTTGCCTCCTTGTATGATGAATGCAGTTCCTTGCCCTACAATGAGCCCGAAACGAAAGACACACCCTCTCCTGCCCCCGCCTCGACTCCGTCTCCGACTCCGCCCGACTCCCGGTCATCGTCCTCCGCCGCCTCACTGCCTGGGAAAAGAAACTGCCCAAGCAGTACACCGTTGCCGCTGCCCCTGGGGCGAACTCCCTCCACCTCCCGTTAGAGCTCGAGTCCACTACCAGCGCGCTTAAGCTCTCGCTCTCTGGCCTGGTTGACTGTGGTGCCACCTCCGACTTTATCGACACAAACTATGTCGCTCGGAATGGCATTCCTGTCCGCACCCTGGCGCAACCGATTCCGGTCTTTAACGTTGATGGCACTCTGAACGACGCCGGCTCCATCAACCAGATCGCGGACTTGGTCTTACGCTACAAAGGCCATTCCGAGCGTGTTCAACTCGCCGTCACTCATCTTGGTAAACAAGACCTTATTCTGGGGTACTCCTGGCTGCGGAAGCATAACCCGGAAATCAATTGGGAAACCAAGGAGGTCAAGATGACACGGTGCCCCCGGCTGCTGCTCCACTTGCCGCGAGGAAGAACGCGTTGAACGGACTGAGCTACGGCGACTCCGGCTGCTCCAGAAGCGACTCCGCTCCGGCCCGTTCCCCTCGATCTGCGCCATGGACCTCTCTGGGCCTGACGACGGAGACGATTCCGTCTCCGGTGACGACTCCGTCCTGCCTGATCTGATGCCGGACTCCGACGACGACGAAGACGATGGTCAGCTTGAAGATGGTGGGCTTGTCGACTGTGGTGCCACCTCCGACTTCATTGACACGAACTATGTTGCTCAGAATGGCATTCCGGTCCGCACCCTCGATCAGCCGATTCCGGTTTTCAATGTCGATGGCACCCCCAATGACGCTGGCTCCATCAAACAGATCGCGGACTTGGTCCTGCGCTACAAAGGGCCATGCCGAACGAGTTCAGCTGGCCGTCACCCATCTTGGCAAGCAAGACCTCATCCTGGGGTATTCCTGGTTGCGGAAACATAACCCAGAGATCAATTGGGAAACCAAGGAGGTCAAGATGACACGGTGCCCCCGCAATTGCTCGACCTGCCGTGAGGAAGAGCGGGTCGAACGGACCGAGTTGCGGCGACTCCGGCTATGCCATGTCGTTTATGGCAGAAGGACCCGCTCAGCAATGGGCGGAGCGCCACGGAAGCAAAGCCCCGTTTCCGTTTCCGTCCCTGGGGCTCGTTCGTTTCCGAAGTTTCGACTCCGGTTCGTCGAGGAGAACGAGCAAGATCATGCTCTCTCCAAACTGGCGACTTCCGCCTATCACATGGGCACAAAGGATGTCTACCAGTACACCGACGACTTCGAGGACCTGATGGACCTCGCCGGATTCGAAGACGCGTTGGTCAAGGTGACCAAGTTCCGCCACGGACTTGACCCCCTGATCAACAACGGAATCACGTCCTCGAACGACCCCCGGACCTCCGGGACTACCTTAGCTGGCGCACCCGGGCCTTCCGTCAATACGAGGCCCTGGTCCGGGCCAAGCTGATCAAGTCAGCCGCCCCCCAAAACGCCTGGCGGTTTGATTCGGACTCCGTTTCCGGTCAACCGCATCCCGGCTCCGGCCCCTTTCCGCCCGGTGGCTCCGGTCGTGCCACCCGCGGCCCGCGCCCCCGCTCCGGTGCCTCCAGCTCCCGTCCCCATGGAGTTAGATCGCACTAGGGCTCGGGGTGCCCCTCGTCGCGCCTGCTTCAGGTGCGGCGACCCAAACCATCTCGCCCGGGATTGCCCCCCCCCAGGGACGTCCGCTCAATGGACATCCTCGACGAGGTGATCCAACAACTCGGTGACGAGATGTTAGCGGAGTTGATCGCCCGCTACTCGGACACAGCTGCGCTGCCGGAAACAGCCGCGGAGTCGATGGCCGGAGAGGATTTTGTCCCCCGCGACGAGTGACTGGTGTGCCCTCGTTCGCGTCCGTAAATCGTTTCGCTTGTTTGTATGACGAATCAATTCCTTTGCCCTACAACGAGCCTGAAACGAAAGACATACCCCCCCCCCCGTTTCGACTCCGTCTCCGACTCCGCCCGACTCCGGTCATCGTCCTTCGCCGCCTCACTGCCTGGGAAAAGAAATTGCCCAAGCAGTACACTGTCGCTGCTTCCCCTGGAGTGAACTCCCTCCACCTCCCGTTGGAGCTAGAGTCCACTACCAGCGCTTAAGCTCTCGCTCTCTGGCCTGGTTGACTGTGGTGCCACCTCCGACTTTATCGACACAAACTATGTCGCTCGGAATGGCATTCCTGTCCGCACCCTGGCGCAACCGATTCCGGTCTTTAACGTTGATGGCACTCTGAACGACGCCGGGCTCCATCAACCAGATCGCGGACTTGGTCTTACGCTACAAAGGCCATTCCGAGCGTGTTCAACTCGCCGTCACTCATCTTGGTAAACAAGACCTTATTCTGGGGTACTCCTGGCTGCGGAAGCATAACCCGGAAATCAATTGGGAAACCAAGGAGGTCAAGATGACACGGTGCCCCCCCGGCTGCTCCACTTGCCGCGAGGAAGAACGCGTTGAACGGACTGAGCTACGGCGACTCCGGCTGCTCCAGAAGCGACTCCGCTCCGGCCCGTTCCCCTCGATCTGCGCCATGGACCTCTCTGGGCCTGACGACGGAGACGATTCCGTCTCCGGTGACGACTCCGTCCTGCCTGATCTGATGCCGGACTCCGACGACGACGAAGACGATGGTCAGCTTGAAGATGGTGACCGCATCTTCTACACCTCGTTCCGCCCCTCGGAGGAGATACGCGCTGGCAGTACTGTCTCACAGCGCCTGGCCGAAGCCTTCGCCAGGAACTCCGCCCCTCCGCCCTCCGAGATCCCGGACTGGGCTAAGGAGTTTCAGGACGTCTTCAACAAGGAGTCCTTCGACACGCTACCGGAGCGGAGAGCCTGGGACCACGCCATTGAACTCGTCCCCGACGCTAAGCCCACCAACTGCAAGGTGTACCCCATCTCGCCCCTCGAGCAACGCGAGCTCGACGCGTTCATCGAGGAAGGGCTTTCGACGGGCCGGATTCGCCCCCCAAGTCTCCGATGGCGTCTCCGGTCTTCTTTGTCAAGAAGAAGGACGGCGGACTCCGCTTCGTCCAGGACTACCGTGCTTTCAATGCGATGACTGTCAAAAACCGGTACCCCCTTCCGCTGATCAACGACCTCATCAACCGGCTCAAAGGCGCTCGTTACTTCACCAAACTCGACGTCCGTTGGGGCTTCAACAACGTCCGGATCAAGGAAGGTGACGAGTGGAAAGCGGCTTTCCGGACTAACCGAGGCCTGTTCGAGCCCTTGGTGATGTATTTCGGCCTGACAAACTCTCCCGCGACGTTCCAAACGATGATGAATGACATTTTCCAGGACCTCATCCTCTCCGGAGACGTCATGATCTACCTTGACGACATCCTGATCGCCCATTCCGACCTCCGGAAACACCGGCAGATCGTTCAGGAGGTCTTGCGGCGACTCCGAGAGCACAAGTTGTACCTCCGAGCGGAGAAGTGCGACTTTGAAAAATCGTCAATCGAGTACCTCGGAGTCATCATCTCCCACAACCACGTCGAAATGGACCCCGTCAAGGTCGCAGGCGTCTCCGCTTGGCCGACTCCGGAAAACAAGAAGGACATTCAGCAGTTCCTTGGGTTCGCTAATTTCTACCGCAGGTTCATTCGGGACTTCTCGACCCTTGCGCGCCCTCTTTTCGTTGCTCACCAAGAAGGACCAGCAATGGACTTGGGGCGACGCGGAGGCCTCCGCGTTCCAAGCGATCAAGGACGCAGTCACCTCGGAACCGGTCCTGGCGATTCCGGACGACGCACGGCCCTTCCGACTTGAGGCGGACAGCTCTGATTATGCGACGGGGGGCGGTTCTTTCACAATCCGCCCCGGACGGGAAGTGGCACCCTGTAGCATTCTATTCCAAAAGCTTAAATGATGTCCAGCGCAACTACGAAATCCACGACAAGGAGATGCTGGCGATCATCCGCGCACTCGAGGAGTATAGACACTTCCTCGAGGGCGCCGCGCATCCCGTCGAGATTTGGACTGACCATAAGAATCTGGAGTACTTCAGGAAGACGCAGCACCTCAACCGGAGACAGGCCCGCTGGTCCCTCTACCTCTCCCGGTTCGACTTCACGCTGCACCACAAGCCCGGCTGCGACATGGGCCGACCTGACGCCCTCTCTCGGAGACCCGACCACGGAATCGATTCCGACAACTCCGACGTCATCCTTCTGCGGCCCGAACTCTTCCATGTCCGCGCTCTCGAAGGTGTTTCCGTTTCCGGCCCTGGTTCTGAACTCCTTCGCGACATCCGCGATGCCCTCTCCGGTGAGCCTGACTTAGAGGAGCCCGTCGCACTAGCGGCCCGGCAACTCCTAAAGGTCCAAGGTCAAGCTCGAGGCCCCCGCTCCTCGCGCTCCGACGAGTGGGCTGTCTCCGGTGGTCTTCTTCACTTTCGTGGGAAGATTGTCATACCTAAGGATAAGGACCTCTGGAGACGCATCATCGAGCTCTGCCACGACACTCGAGTTGCCGGACACGCTGGTCGCTTCAAGACCTTGGAGTTGGTCTCCCGGGACTACTGGTGGCCTCAGATGTCTCGCCATATTGGCCGGTACGTCGCGACCTGTGACTTGTGCTGTCGCACCAAAGCACTCCGGAGACTGCCCCACGGAGAGCTGCACCCGACGGAAACGCCCCCAGAGCGTTGGCATACCATCTCCGTCGACTTCATCGTCGAAGCTTCCGGAGGCCCATGGGTACGACGCGATCATGGTCGTCGTCGACACCCTTGGGAAGCGTGCCCACTTCTCGGAGTGTCACACCACGGTCGACGCAGTAGGGGCGGCTCGCCTCTACTACCGGAATGTCTGGCGCCATCACGGGACTCCGGAGAAGTACGTCTCCGACCGCGGCTCGCAGTTCATCGCGGACTTCACCCGAGAACTCTGGCGTCTAATCGGCATCAAGCCTGCCACGTCCACCGCGTACCACCCGCAGACAGACGGTCAAACAGAGCGCGTCAACCAGGAGCTGGAGCAGTACCTGCGGATCTTTACCAACTATCAGCAGGACGACTGGGATGAGCTGATTCCGGCCGCGGAGTTCGCCTACAACAACCACGTTCACTCCTCCACGCAACAAGTCCCCTTCATGACGGACACGGGACGACTCCCCGCATGGGCTTCGAACCCGGAATCCGTTCCGCTATGGAGTCCGTGAACGAGTTCCGCGACCGGATTGCCACTGGTGTTGCCGAAGCCAAGGCCGCTCACTAAGGCCAAAGAGGAGTACAAGCGCTACTACGACCGAGAGACGCACTCCGTCTCCGGAGTTTAAGGTTGGCAACCGTGTTTGGCTGGATGCCTCTGACATCAGGACGACTCGCCCCTCGGAGAAGTTCTCCCACCGCCGCCTCGGACCGTTCAAGATAGTCGCGGAGATCAGCAAAGGTGCCTACAAGCTCGACCTCCCTCCGCGCTACTCGAAGCTCCACCCGGTCTTCCCCGTCGTCAAGCTCGAGCTCGCCCAAGACGACCCCTTCGACGGACGCCCCGGCTACGACCAGCCCCCTCCGGACCTCGAGGACGGAGTCCCGGAGTGGGAAGTAGAGGAAATCCTGGACGCAAGGGTGAGGTATAAACGGCTGAATTACTTTGTCAGATGGAAAGGCTACGACGCGTCGCACGACCAGTGGGTCCGCTTCGACCGCGTCTTCGCCCCGGAGAAAATCGCGGAGTTCTATCGTAAGTACCCTGGCAAACCACGGCACATCGCCTCTGCAACCTTCGACTCGATTCCATTCCGGTCTATGCGTCGGGACGCCGCATTCAAAGGGGGGGGTGATGTCAGGGGAACCTCCCTTTCGGCCCCTCGGAGACGATTCCGATTCCGGTCCGACTCCGGTTCCGACTCCGGCGATCGCATCACCGCCTCCGTCAGGCGCATCGCCGCCCCCGCCTGGCGATCCCCCTGGGACCTGGCCTGCGACATGGCGCAGGCATACTGCACGGAGCAACGATCAACCTTGGCGCGTCAAGAGCGCAGTATATAGTTCCGCTACCTAGCAGGCGGACCCTTAGAGTTTCTTCTCTTTGGATCCTCCCCTGCTAGGTCAGCCTCACTTGTATTTGCTTACTTCTATTCACTCTTTGGATCCTCCCCTGCTAGGACCTTGATCTCAGGCCTCCGGGGTTGCCCTTACACCCATTTCCTATTTCTTACTATTGTTTCTACCCATGCCTACCCTCCCATCTTTTTCTTCTTTGTGTCTTATTTATGCTTATTTAAAATAATGACTTAGGGAGGCTCACTTTTGATAATGATGAGTAAGACCCAGCCTGTCCTAGCGGTTTACAAATAAGGGTATATATGGTGACCCTACGGTGGTTTGCAAGGTGGCTAAACAGGCAGTCCCAACCTCTTTGTACTTTCCTTGTGTACTTTGCACACATCATGTCTTATGAAAGGGAAAAAAACATAACTAAATTTACTTAAGCTATTGTCTTTGACCCATTTGACATTTAAAAAAACATATGCTGGATTTCATTATAAGATCATTGCTTCCAAAATTATAATATAATATAATAGAGAATCAGAAAGGGGTGGCCATGGAGTTGGTAACTGAGGACCACTAGATACCAGATGTGGTGAAGGCAGTAGAGGGAGAGCATTGGGTGTGGAGACACGGAGATGCAAGCGGAGACACAGCACTTGATGGGATGAAGTGACGGCATCAGGGTTTCCCCTGACACTCACCTCACTAAGCTTCAGAAAGCCCAAGACATTTGAACTGCAAGATCCCTATACTAATCACTTGGTAAGTCAAGCTTTGGAGACTTTGAAAGTTTGCATTGAGTTTGCATATAGTACTGGCTTGTTGTAGAGTGATGATGAGTTGATCGGAAGATTCCAAATCTGTTGAGAGACACTGTGAATTCCATAGACACTTGCAATACAGGCCTGAAACCTCAACCACAGAAATCAAAACCCTTAACTATGGTATACTACAGGGACAAAAATGACCAGGAGCAAATAATTTTTGGTGATAACTGACCTTATATATAGACTGTGGATAATAGTTTGGTTGTGTGAGTCTACAAGGCTTGTAGTACAAGCTACCAGTACTAGTGTTGTAACATTTTTTTTCTGAGGCTGGGAGGAGCGCCGGCCGCTGACCCACCTGCGTCCCGACCAGGTCATGTGGTCGCTGGCTGCCTGGGAGTGCGTGGGTACTGCACCCGAGAGTCGAGACGGGTCCTGCACCGAGCGCGGCCCGGATCACGGAGATTGAGTGCGTGGACGGATGCGGGGGGCCGATATCAGTGATGGGTGATTTAGGTAAGGGCACTGCTGTTCGGGGATCGCTCAAGCCGCGTGGGTGCGAAGCGAGGGCTGCGCCGTGGTTCGCGGAGGCGGGCGAAGGGCCGCGACGCTCTCTCGATGCTAGAGGGAGACGCAGTAGGCAAGCGCGGGGGCGAGGCATAGCGTCCGGTACCACGCGAGCGTGCGCAAAGGCCAGGTTTGGCAGGGCAGAACCGGGGGTGCGGCCCGACGTGTGATACCCGTGCGCACGCGGAAGATTGGTTCGCCCGTGCAGCGTGGACGAATCGGCTGGCGCGGAATGACGCACAAGCACGCCCATATAAAATCGGCGTCCTCACGTCAACATGCCTACCCTTCTCCATGTCCCCGTCTCCATCGCCCCCGCCCAAACCATCCGCCATCCGCCTGCCCTCCTACCAGGAGCTCGTTGCGGACTGCAGCCTCGACACACCGCTCCCCCGGCCCCGGGCCGGCCCGCCGGTGCAGCGCTACGCCACGCTCCCGCCGCTCCGAGTCGTGAGTCACGCCGCGACCCGCCCACGGCGCAAGCACGGCTGACACGCACCCCCGCAGCCCCCGCGCCCGCTGAGCAAGGCCGACCTCGCGCGGTTCTGCAGCGCTGTGCCCATCCCCCCGCCCCCGCCGCAGTCGCCGTACGGCTATCGGCCGAGCCCCGTGTTGGTGTCGGCCCCGACGCCGACGAGCGCGTCCCCGCCCGCGTCGGCCTTCTCCGGGCCGCCCCCGCAGCCGCCGTACGAGCCCGAGCTGCGGTTCGCGTATTCCACCCGCCCCGGCGGCGTACGTGCCAAGAAGCAGGCGCTGTCGTGCTTCTTCTGCCGGGAACGGAAGATCGCGTGTGGCCGGCCGGACGACGGGACGATCGACGGGCGGTGCAAGTGCGTCCCATTCCATCTTGTTTGGTCGTCGTGCTGATGGGTAGTGATTAGTCAGTGCGCACGAAGAAATATTCCCTGCACTTACCCCACCATCTCGCACCGCGGACAGCACTCCCGCTTGAAGAGCGCTGCGCGCAAGGTCGAGCACGCGCACGCCCAACAACAAGCGGCGGCCGGGCCGTACTCGCCGAACAGCGCCAGCGCCAGCTCTGACCGGGCCGACAGCGCGTCGCCCGGCGCGTACGCCGACGGCGTGCAGCTCGCGCACCCGCAGTATCGAGGAGCGTCCTGATCGCCGTGATGGGCGGCATGCGTGGTCGAATGGCGACCGAATCCAACTATGGCTATGAAGGTTCTCGCGTCAGGGCCGAATGGCTCGTTTGACGAGCGTGCGCTGTTCGGGCCCGCAACGGCAGCGCGGCGGCGTTGAGCGCGACGAGTACGGGCCACGATGACCTTGTCTGGGTCCGGGAGGCCGGGCCGTGGCCGGGCGGTTGCCTAAAGCAGCGACCGGCGATAGTACTAGTGCGAAGACGAAGAAGCACTCGCGCGGAGCGGGGTTTCAATCCGCGACCGTGAGGTGCGAAGATGCATACGGAGATGCGGTGGCTGGGCCTAGGCTGGGTCGGCGTGGAGTGGGAGTGGGAAGAAACTGGCTGCTGGCAGGAGGAGATCCGAGCGACCGAGAAGGGAATGCCAAATGGGCCAGCGCGGGAGCAGTTGTCGGTACACCTAATCAGAACGTGAATCGAATCGACGCCCGGAACGGGATCCATCTGTCAGAGTGTCGAGGCGCGGGCTCGACGGGCGTGTGCGTGTTCGGTGTTTTAGGAAGGTAAAGAAGGTTGTTTCTCTCACGCGTGCTGTGCTGGTGGGAACCTGAAGGAGGGAAGGAACGCGGAACAGCGGGAAGCCCAAAGCTGTGAGCACGGTATGATTTCGCACTCAGGTGGACGCTTCGCGGACCGCCGGCGCCTGTTTCGGAGCACTCCTGCCAGTACGGGTGCTTCTGTTATCAACTGGTCCAGATTTGTTGCAATTTGCCCGACGTGCAACCGAGGAGACAGGACCAGTAAGCAAGTGTTGAGGCGGCCCGGGACAGCGAGCGGGAGCGCGAAAGCGAAACGGACAGAGCGAAGACCGCGCATGCACCGCTCGGCGTCGAGTTCGCCGCCAGGGACGCAGTGCATGCCTTTGGGGCATACAAAGCGGGACGATGTCGGGCGGAGCGTGCAGCGATAGAAGAAGGCGGAATGGGAAAAGAAGGAACAGCAGGCGCAGGCAGCCGCCGTATGCCCAGTTGGAACGGGCATCGACGCCCGGCAGTTGGAGCGGGACACATCTGTCGCGGGGCCACTGGGCAGCGCGACTGGGAGTGGGTGTGTTATGTAGGCGGCAAAGTGGCAGGACTGTTCTGAGGCTTCCCACAATCCCACTGGGCAGCGACGACGGGAGCCTGAGGCAGCGCAGAAGAGGCGTACTGGGCCGGGTGTGTGCCGCGTTGTTACGGAAACCCGAATTCTGACTCTTCTCTTCCACAGTTCTTCTCTGATATTCGAGTGGTTTCCGTTGCAACATCGCACAGGTCTGACGTTGGACTTGTGAAGCGGACGGCTACAGGGAGTTCGAGCTCCAACGGGCGCGTGAGAGGGAGAAGCGCCGACGCGCGGGGGACAGCAAAGCGTCCTTCAAGTCGGCCATCACCAGCAAGGCAGGGTGGCGCGGCTGTTATCGCTCCTGAGGCCGCACTAGCAGCACGCATCGAAGGGAATTTGACATGCGAACGTGTTGCTGGGAGAGTTGGTGCTGGTCCGGCCCGAAGGCAGCTGAGCGTGTATCGGCGCTTGAAGCATTCAGCCGTCCGAGTCCATGTGTTTTCAAGCAAGTTGCTCTTCGTAAGTGGGGTCCAGGGTTCGTGTTTGTGAGCCACTGCCAGTAAGCAGTGGGGGATTCAAAGTTGCGGCAGAAGTCTGCAGAAGAAGGAGAAGCCAAGAGTGATTGATGTCAGTCACAGGTGACTGACAGGTGACTAAAGTGTCAAGCAGCTGATCCCACCATCGATAAGGCCACGCGGCAGCACGGTGCTTGCCCGCATACCACCAGCACCCCGCGCACAACCCCACTCGTGACTCCGCTACCATCCCCGGCTATGGAAAGAGGAACCCATGCGATGGCAGGTGCCAGGATTAGCATAAGCGGTGTGTATACAGAATGCTGTGATCAACACCCATTTTATCTGGCTGAATAGGCGGCCAAGGGGGCCGGGGCGGAGGAGAAACCGGGGAGTCAGGTGGAGATGGAGGCAATGGAGAGGGGCCAATCATTACTGGAAGCTTCAATACTACAAACTACTACTATCAATCAGGTCCAGGGTGAGTTGACCTGTTAAACTGCTAATTGGTCTGATCTCTAGTATAGGAATGCACAACCTCTCAGTGAGAAAAATTATCACACTAATTATGTTATATGGGCTAAATTTTCACAGGACCACATCGTGCATGTCCTCCTCCTGCTGAAACCTTCATAGGTCTTGCAGACACTTTGACCCAGTTGAAAGAGTTTTTTGGGAACACAAGTCAAGATGGCCAGAAGAGAGTGTTATTGCATGGGCTCGGTGGAATAGGGAAAACACAAATTGCACTCAAGTTTATTGCAGACTCAGGTTCAAGGTCAGAGCACATAGTACAAAGCAGGAATAATAATATGGAATCCGCGGACGCGCCAGGTGCTCGCTGCGCAATCTGAGAGCATGATTCAGGTTGTCACTGTCACAGGGGTCACAGTGGCATGGATGAATACACAAAATAGAACTTCGTCAATTCAGCAACATTTTGTCTATAACTTTTACAGAACGTGCTAATACATAACCACAAAGTAACTGAGAAATTACAGGGTGAAAGAGCAAGAATTGAATGAATTTGAGGCAAATTACTACACATAGGTTGGCCATCAATCCTCCGGAGAAAGCTGTGCAGCAAAAGCACATTGATCACCCTCACCCTCACATGAACAGAAGAATTGCTCGCTTCGCTCGCAATTAATTGTGCTAGGTTCACTGATCAATTCAAGATAGATGCAAGTAGTGCAAGCACTATTGATACAGGGTATAAGGAAATTGCCAGGATCAAGAACCAAGAGATTTCAAGTCAGGTTGCCCATACATGGCTTACCAATCATCCTGATGAATGGCTCATCCTCTTTGACAATGCTGATGATGTTAAACTCAACCTTGGAGATTATTTTCCTCATTGCAACCATGGGAATCTTCTCATCACATCTCGCAATCCAGAGCTCCATGTACATACAAGAGACAGAGCTATTGAAATGTCTAATTTGCCCCTCTAGGAGGCAATCAGTTTGATCTGTAATGTTGCTCATATCAATGACAGAAGTGCTGTAAAGGAATTAGCACAAGTGAGAGATCTTTGTTTTATTATGTTGTGTAATTTTTTATGTACTCTAGGAACTTGACTGCTTCCCTCTAGCACTTGCCCAAGCAGCAGCTTTTATTTCACAGTCTCGCAAGTTGAGAGAAAACCCATCCAAGTATCTTGAGCTATACAAGAAAAATAAACAGAAATACTGGAGTGAGAGACCTGCTCAGATTGTCTGGGACTACAATGACACTGTTGATACCACTTGGAGAGTCAGCTTTGAAAAGTTGTCAAGTGTTGCACAAGAGATTATGCAAATATGCTCTTTGATGCACAATAATCAAATTACAGAGGCTATCTTTGCAAGTGCATGTATATATGAAATCTATATAGAGAACTGGAAGGAGAGACCTACTCAAATTATGTCGGACCACAATCTTACATTCTACACTATCTGGATAGTCAGCTTTGAGGAATTGTCAAGGATGGCAACAGAAATGATGCAAGCATATATTTTAACACACAATAGTCAAATTCCAGAGGCTATATTGATAAATACATACATATATGCAGCTGATACAGAGAACTTGAAGGATTTGAGGAAAGAGGGAGAGATTACACAATCATTGCCCAGGGTCAAGGAACTATTGTCACATTTCTTGGATGAGAACGGGGAGTGGGATGAGTTTCAGTTTGAAGCTACCATGACTTCTATTGAAGCTCACTCCTTGATCAGTCATAGAGCAGATGGATATTATATGCACCCATTGGTTCATGACTGGACAAGATCAACAGTTGCCCCATCCAGCAATCATTTGGACCTGGTTATAAACTTGCTAGCGATGTCTGCTGTTAGTTCGTCAGAAGTGGAACATCAGGGAATTTTAGCAAGACATCTCCAGAAAGTGGCATCAAGACCAGAACAGATACCTAGGGCTTTCCGATGGGCGATTTGGAGCATATATTTTAACACAGGATACTTTCTAGAGGCAGAAATGTTAATGAGATTGGTTTACCAGGAGAGAATGAGCACAACAGGCCCAAATAATGTTGACACAATTGGAGCAATGTATTGGCTTGTAGAAACACTTCATAAATTGGGCAAGTACACAGAGGCTCAGGAGTTGCAGAACCAGGTTGTGATAAAAGTCATAGAGCTAGACAGTCTCAGTGACACTTTACTCATGCAATATCTTGTAATGTAATAGGCTAGGACTTACCCTTACTTGTCACAACTCAGATTCACATAATGGACATATCAGATAAGAAGTCGACACATGATCAGTAGTCACATGCTATGTAACGGTAGACTTGACTAAGTTACTCAGCAGCAACTTAACTCTTTACTTCTCTCTCTTGTCATTTACATACTAGCTTACAACCTCACTTGCTAAATCAGGCAAGTCTACAGAGGCTCAGGAGTGGCAACACTGGCTCCCAATGCACTAGGCAAGCTAAAAATGAGACTGACAAGCCACAGTGTATTGACTGTGTGTGTGTGGAGTGGGTTGCCTCAAAAATGGAAGATGGTGCTGCCAACCCTGATGCATTAGCCTGGAGCTGGATGATAGCATCAAGAAGGGTATTTGTCACATTCTCTAAGTCTTTACGGACCTCAATAAGAAATGCAGAAAGAATTGCAGAAAAAAGACCAGCCTATATGTGTAACTCAATATATAACAATGAGTCAACATGTCACATGCACGACCGGCCCGTGATGTCCGACGATGACAGATCATGTCATAAAATGTCTTCTTCTCTTCTTACCTCTATGGGGGCTCAGCAGGTGCTTCTATAACCTATGCAACCACCTATTCTAGGTAGGAACCTCACCTAACATAGGTTATATTTCAACCTGGTTAGGTTGTTTTGTAGGGTGATAAATCAACCTAAACTAAGGGTGGAAAACTTACCTAAACCAGCCGAATCTAACCTAAGCCCTACAGGGGCAAGAATAGGTTGCTTTTTAGGTTGATTTCAAATATTGTGAAAGAAAAGAAAGCATCTAGTTACAACTATATAGTACTCTATTACTTGCTCCAGTGATTATTATTATTATTATTAGAGATTATAAATTCAAAGAACAGCCAACATTTGTGTAACTAAATATTTAATAAATGTGCACATGTAAGGGCAACCCTGGAGACTCCGACGAAAGCCTAGCAGGGGAGGATCCAAAGCATGAATAAAGCTACGGAAATACACGGAGGGACCGACCTAGCAGGGGAGGATCCAAAGAGAAGAAACTCTAAGGGTCCGCCTGCTAGGGCGCCAACTATATACTGGTCGTCCGTAACTGCCGACATAGAGCGCAGAAGGCCTGAGCGGCGTCGCAGGCTCTGTCCCAAGGTGATCGTTGGGAGGGTGTTGACGGATCTGTGATTGTGCAGGCGAAGGAGGCCGTGGACAATGGTCGGGGTGGGTCGGAGCGTCCGAGGGGGCGCCGGTCGGATGCGCCTCGGATGCGTTCGGAGGGTCCGAAGGAGGCCGAAGCGGGGGTTCCCCTGACATCACCCCCCCCTTCGAATGCGGCGTCCCGACACATAGTTCGGAAGGGCAAGGAGTCGAAGGTCGCTGAGGCGATGTGCCGTGGTTTACCTGGGTACCTCCGATAGAAGTCCGCAATTTTGTCTGGCGCAAAGACACGGTCGAACCGAACCCACGAGTCGTGCGAAGCATCGTAGCCTTTCCACCTGACGAAGTAGTTAAGACGCTTATACCTTATCCTGGCATCCAAGATTTCCTCGACTTCCCATTCGGGGACTCTGTCCTCTAGCTCGGGGGGCGGTTCGTCGTAGCCGGGTTGTCCATTGAAGGGGTCGTCCTGAGCGGGCTCGAGCTTAACAACGGGGAAGACGGGGTGGAGCTTGGAGTAACGCGGGGGGAGGTCGAGCTTGTAGGCACCTTTGCTAACCTCTGCGAGCACCTTGAATGGTCCGAGGCGCTTGTGGGAGAACTTCTCGGAGGGCCGAGTCGTTCTGATGTCAGAGGCGTCCAGCCAAACCTTATCACCAACTTGAATGTTCGGAGCGTCCGAACGCTTCCGATCGTAGTACCGTTTATACTCGTCTTTGGCTTTAACGAGTGCGGCCTTTGCTTCGGAGACACCGTTAGCTATCCGATCGCGAAACTCGTTTACCGACTCCAACTCTGAGCGGGCGCCTGGCTCGAACCCATTCGGGGGAGCCGGCCAGTGTCCGTCATAAAGGGTACCTGTTGAGTGGAGGAGTGAACGTGGTTGTTATAGGCGAACTCAGCGGCAGGGATAAGCTCGTCCCAGTCGTCTTGTTGGTAGTTGGTGAAGATCCGGATGTACTGCTCGAGCTCTTGGTTAACGCGTTTGGTTTGTCTGTCGGTTTGCGGGTGGTAAGCCGTAGAGGTAGCCGGTTTGACACCAATTAAGCGCCAGACTTCGCGCATGAAGTCAGCGAGGAACTGCGAACCACGGTCCGAAATGTACTTCTCGGGGGTTCCGTGGTGCCTCCAGACATTCCGATAGTACAACCGGGCGGCTCCGACTGCGTCTATTGTCGTATGGCACTCAGTGAAGTGATTCACTGTGTTTGCCAAGAGCGTCGACGACTACCATGACCGCGTCGTACCTGTGAGCCTCGGGGAGCTCGACGATGAAGTCCACCGTGACGGTGTGCCAGCGTTCGGGGGGAACTTCGGTCGGGTGTAGCTCTCCGTGCGGGAGCCTTCGGAGGGCCTTCGTGCGGCAGCACAAGTCGCAGGTCGCGACGTAGCGTCCGATATGGCGGGACATCTGTGGCCACCAGTAGTTGCGCGAAACCAGCTCTAGGGTTTTGAACCGACCGGCGTGTCCGGCGACTCGCGTGTCGTGGCAGAGCTCGATGATGCGCCTCCTTAGGTCCTTGCCCCGAACTTAACCTCGGACCTTCAAGAGTTGCCGGGCCGCAAGCGCGATGGGCTCCTCCAGGTCAGGCTCACCAGATAGCGCTTCCTTGATGTCGCGGACAAGTTCGGACCCAGGCCCAGAGACAGTGACAGCCTCGAGCGCGCGAACGTGGAAAAGCTCAGGGCGCAGGAGGGTGACGTCCGAGTTGTCTTCGGAGATGCTGTGGTCAGGCCAGCGGGAGAGAGCATTGGGGCGGCCCATCTGGCGACCTGGGACGTGGTGCAGCGTGAAGTCAAACCTAGAAAGGTACAACGACCATCGGGCTTGCCGACGGTTAAGGTGCTGTGCCTTTCGGAAATACTCCAAATTCTTATGGTCAGTCCAGATCTCGACCGGATGCGCGGCACCCTCGAGGAAATGCCGATACTCCTCGAGTGCGTGGATGATCGCGAGCATCTTCTTGTCGTGAATCTCGTAGTTGCGCTGGACATCATTTAAGCTTTTGGAATAGAACGCTACAGGGTGCCACTTCCTGTCCGGGGCGGATTGTTGTGAAAGAACCGCCCCCGTTGCATAATCTGAGCTATCTGCTTCAAGTCGGAAAGGCCGAGAGTCGTCCGGGATCGCTAAGACGGGCTCTGAGACGACCGCGTCTTTGATAGCTTGAAAGGCGGCGGCTTTCGGCGTCTCCCCAGGTCCATTTCTGGTCTTTCTTGGTGAGCGCAAAGAGAGGCTGCGCGAGGGCCGAGAAATCCCGAATGAACCTGCGTGTAAGGGCAACCCCGGAGGCCTGAGATCAAGGTCCTAGCAGGGGAGGATCCAAAGCGTGAACATTGGTAAGCAAATACAAATGAAGCTGACCTAGCAGGGGAGGATCCAAAGAGAAGAAACTCTAAGGGTCCGCCTGCTAGGGAGCTGACTATATACTGCTTGTCCGTAGCTGCCGCTGTCGGGCACAGAAGGCTTGGGCGGCGTCGCAGGCAAGGTCCCAGGGCGACCGTTGGGAGGGGGTTGGCGGATCGGTGATCGTGCGCGCGAGATGGAGGGCCGGACCGGAGACGGAACCGGAATCGGACCGGAATCGGAGACGTCTCCGAGGGGCCGAAAAGGAGGTTCCCCTGACATCACCCCCCCCTTTGAATGTGGCGTCCCGACGCATAGACCGGAACGGAATCGAGTCGAAGGTCGCGGAGGCGATGTGCCGTGGTTTGCCAGGGTACTTACGGTAGAACTCCGCAATTTTCTCCGGGGCGAAGACGCGGTCGAAGCGGACCCATTGGTCGTGCGACGCGTCGTAGCCTTTCCATCTGACAAAGTAATTCAGCCGTTTATACCTCACCCTTGCGTCCAAGATTTCCTCTACTTCCCACTCCGGGACTCCGTCCTCGAGGTCCGGAGGGGGCTGGTTGTAGCCGGGGCGTCCGTCGAAGGGGTCGTCTTGGGCGAGCTCAAGCTTGACGACAGGGAAGACCGGGTGGAGCTTCGAGTAACGCGGAGGGAGGTCGAGCTTGTAGGCACCTTTGCTGATCTCCGCGACTATCTTGAACGGTCCGAGGCGGCGGTGGGAGAACTTCTCCGAGGGGCGAGTCGTCCTAATGTCAGAGGCATCCAGCCAAACACGGTCGCCAACCTTAAACTCCGGAGACGGAGTGCGTCTCCGGTCGTAGTAGCGCTTGTATTCCTCTTTGGCCTTGGTGAGCGCGGCCTTTGCTTCGGCAACCCCAGTGGCAATTCGGTCGCGGAACTCGTTCACCGACTCCATAGCAGAGCGGACTCCGGGTTCGAAGCCCATACGCGGGAGCCGCCCCGAGTCCGTCATGAACGGGACTTGTTGCGTGGAGGAGTGAACGTGGTTGTTGTAAGCGAACTCCGCGGCCGGAATCAGCTCATCCCAGTCGTCCTGCTGATAGTTGGTGAAGATCCGCAGGTACTGCTCCAACTCCTGGTTGACGCGCTCTGTCTGACCGTCGGTCTGCGGGTGGTACGCGGTGGACGTGGCAGGCTTGATGCCGATTAGACGCCAAAGTTCTCGGGTGAAGTCCGCGATGAACTGCGAGCCGCGGTCGGAGATGTACTTCTCCGGAGTTCCGTGGTGCCGCCAGACATTCCGGTAGTAGAGGCGGGCTGCCCCCACTGCGTCGACCGTCGTATGGCACTCCGAGAAGTGGGCGCGCTTTCCGAGGGTGTCAACGACGACCATGATCGCGTCGTACCCATGGGCCTCGGGGAGCTCGACGATGAAGTCAACGGAAACGGTATGCCAGCGCTCCGGGGGCGTTTCCGTGGGGTGCAGCTCTCCGTGGGGCAGTCTCCGGAGTGCCTTGGTGCGACAGCACAAGTCGCAGGTCGCGACGTACCGGCCGATATGGCGAGACATCTGAGGCCACCAGTAGTTCCGGGAGACCAACTCCAAGGTCTTGAAGCGACCAGCGTGTCCAGCGACTCGAGTGTCATGGCAGAGCTCGATGATGCGTCTCCGGAGGTCCTTGTCCTTTGGTACAACGATCTTCCCTCGGAAATGGAGAAGACCGCCGGAGACGGCCCACTCGTCAGAACGTGAGGAGCGGGGGCCTCGAACTTGACCTTGGACCTTTAGGAGTTGCCGGGCCGCTAGTGCGACGGGCTCCTCCAAGTCAGGCTCACCGGAGAGGGCATCACGGATGTCGCGAAGGAGTTCAGGACCAGGGCCGGAAACGGAAACGCCTTCGAGTGCGCGGACATGGAAGAGTTCGGGCCGCAGAAGGACAACGTCGGAGTTGTCGGAATCGATTCCGTGGTCGGGTCTCCGAGAGAGGGCGTCAGGTCGGCCCATGTCGCGACCGGGCTTGTGGTGCAGCGTGAAGTCGAACCGGGAGAGGTAGAGGGACCAGCGGGCCTGTCTCCGGTTGAGGTGCTGCGTCTTCCTGAAGTACTCCAGATTCTTATGGTCAGTCCAAATCTCGACGGGATGCGCGGCGCCCTCGAGGAAGTGTCTATACTCCTCGAGTGCGCGGATGATCGCAAGCATCTCCTTGTCGTGGATTTCGTAGTTGCGCTGGACATCATTTAAGCTTTTGGAATAGAATGCTACAGGGTGCCACTTCCCGTCCGGGGCGGATTGTGAAAGAACCGCCCCCGTCGCATAATCAGAGCTATCTGCTTCAAGTCGGAAAGGCCGAGAGTCGTCCGGGATCGCTAAGACGGGCTCTGAGACGACCGCGTCTTTGATAGCTTGGAACGCGGAGGCCTCCGCGTCGCCCCAAGTCCATTGCTGGTCCTTCTTGGTGAGCACGAAAAGAGGGCGCGCAAGGGTCGAGAAGTCCCGAATGAACCTGCGGTAGAAATTAGCGAACCCAAGGAACTGCTGAACATCCTTCTTGTTTTCCGGAGTCGGCCAAGCGGAGACGCCTGCGACCTTGACGGGGTCCATTTCGACGTGGTTGTGGGAGATGATGACTCCGAGGTATTCGATTGACGATTTTTCGAAGTCGCACTTCTCCGCCCGAAGGTACAACTTGTGCTCTCGGAGTCGCCGCAGGACCTCCTGAACGATCTGCCAATGTTTCCGAAGGTCGGAATGGGCGATCAGGATGTCGTCGAGGTAGATCATGACGTCTCCGGAGAGGATGAGGTCCTGGAAAATGTCATTCATCATCGTTTGAAACGTCGCAGGGGAGTTCGTCAGGCCGAAATACATCACCAAGGGCTCGAACAGGCCTCGGTTAGTCCGGAAAGCTGCCTTCCACTCGTCACCTTCTTTGATCCGGACGTTGTTGAAGCCCCAGCGGACGTCGAGCTTGGTGAAGTAGCGAGCGCCTTTGAGCCGGTTGATGAGGTCGTTGATCAGCGGGAGGGGGTACCGGTTTTTGACAGTCATCGCATTAAGAGCCCGGTAGTCCTGGACGAAGCGGAGTCCGCCATCCTTCTTTTTGACAAAGAAGACCGGAGACGCCATCGGAGACTTGGAGGGGCGAATCCGGCCCGTCGACAGCCCTTCCTCGATGAACGCGTCGAGTTCGCGTTGCTCAAGGGGTGAGATGGGGTACACCTTGCAGTTGGCTGGCTTAGCGTCAGGGACGAGTTCGATGGCGTGGTCCCAGGTTCTCCGTTCCGGGAGCGTGTCGAAGGACTCCTTGTTGAAGACGTCCTGGAACTCCTTAGCCCAGTCCGGGATCTCGGAGGGCGGAGGGGCGGAGTTCCTGGCGAAGGCTTCGGCCAGGCGCTGCGAGACGGTACTGCCAGCGCGTATCTCCTCCGAGGGGCGGAACGAGGTGTAGAAGATGCGGTCACCATCTTCAAGCTGTCCGTCGTCGTCATCGTCGTCGTCGGAGTCCGGCATCAGATCAGGCAGGCCGGAGTCGTCACCGGAGACGGAATCGTCTCCGTCGTCAGGCCCAGAGAGGTCCATGGCGCAGACCGAGGGGAACGGGCCGGAGCGGAGTCGCTTCTGGAGCAGCCGGAGTCGCCGTAGCTCAGTCCGTTCAACGCGTTCTTCCTCGCGGCAAGTGGAGCAGCCGCGAGGGCACCGTGTCATCTTGACCTCCTTGGTTTCCCAATCGATCTCTGGGTTATGCTTCCGCAGCCAGGAGTACCCCAGTATGAGGTCTTGTTTACCAAGATGGGTGACGGCGAAGTTGAACGCGCTCGGAATGGCCTTTGTAGCGTAGGACCAAGTCCGCGATCTGGTTGATGGAGCCAGCATCATTCGGAGTGCCATCGACGTTGAAGACCGGAATCGGCTGCGCCAGGGTGCGGACCGGAATGCCATTCCGAGCGACGTAGTTCGTGTCGATGAAGTCGGAGGTGGCACCGCAGTCAACAAGCCCAGAAAGGGAGAGCTTCAACGCACTGGTGGTAGACTCTAGCTCCAACGGGAGGTGGAGGGAGTTCACTCCAGGGGAGGCAGCGACAGTGTACTGCTTGGGCAATTTCTTTTCCCAGGCAGTGAGGCGGCGGAGGACGACGACCGGAGTCGCGGGCGGAGTCGGAGACGGAGTCGAAACGGGGGCAGGGGAGGGTATGTCTTTCGTTTCAGGCTCGTTGTAAGGCAAAGGAATTGATTCGTCATACAGACAAGCGAAACGATTTATGGACGCGAACGAGGGCACACCAGTCACTCGTCGCGGGGGACAAAATCCTCTCCGGCCATCGACTCCGCGGCCGTTTCTGGCAGCGCAGCTGTGTCCGAGTAGCGGGCGATCAACTCCGCTAACATCTCGTCACCGAGTTGTTGGATCACCTCGTCGAGGATGTCCATTGAGCGGACATCCGCGGGGAGGGGGCAATCTCGGGCGAGATGGTTTGGGTCGCCGCACCTGAAGCAGGCACGACGAGGGGTACCCCGAGCCCTAGTGCGATCCAACTCCATGGGGACGGGGGCTGGAGGCACCGGAGCGGGGGCGCGGGCCGCGGGTGGCACGACCGGAGCCACCGGGCGGAAAGGGGCCGGAGCCGGGACACGGTTGACCGGAAACGGAGTCCGAATCAAACCGCCAGACGTCTTGGGGGCGGCTGACTTGATCAGCTTGGCCCGGACCAGGGCCTCGTATTGACGGAAGGCCCGGGTGCGCCAGCTAAGGTAGTCCCGGAGGTCCGGGGGGTCGTTCGAGGACGTGATTCCGTTGTTGATCAGGGGATCAAGTCCGTGGCGGAACTTGGTCACCTTGACCAACGCGTCTTCAAATCCGGCGAGGTCCATCAGGTCCTCGAAGTCGTCGGTGTACTGGTAGACATCCTTTGTGCCCATGTGATAGGCGGAAGTCTCCAATTTGGAGAGAGCGTGATCTTGCTCATTCTCCTCGACGAACCGGAGTCGAAACTCGGAAACGAACGAGCCCCAGGACGGAAACGGAAACGGGGCTTTGCTTCCGTGGCGCTCCGCCCATTGCTGAGCGGGTCCCTCTGCCATAAACGACATGGCATAGCGGACGGCCTTTTCCTCGCTCGCCTCTCCGTTGACCACGAAGGCCTCAGGGGCAAGGCGGGCGTAGGTGCGGACCGCATAGAGGAACGCGCGGCCGCGTTTCCAATCGCCGTTGAAGGTGAACGGGGGGTTTGGTCGTAAGACCAATTTTGAGGCGAGGTTGATGTCGCCAAAGAGGGCCTCGGAATCGCCCTGAACCGGAGTCGGAGTCGGAATCGACGTCTCCGGGGGTGGTGTTGTTTGGGGTCCGCCAGCAGTATTAGCGGCGGCAGCGGCAGCGGAAGCCTGGGTGGTGAGAAAAGCAAGGGCCTCAGTTAGGCTGTCGATTTTCGCCTCGAGTGAGTCCAGCCGAGTGTCGGCGTCAGGAGTAGCTCCGGAAGGCATGACAGGTGCGGGGACGACAGGAGTGACAGAGGAGGAGGGGACAAGTGGCAGGGGCGGTGGTGAGGGCGGAGTGGACTCGGACTCCGAGCCTGAGTCAGCGCCGAACCTGGCAATCTTGTCCGGTTGATCCCGTAGAGAGTTTCTTCTGCTGTAAGGGCAACCCCGGAGGCCTGAGATCAAGGTCCTAGCAGGGGAGGATCCAAAGCGTGAACATTGGTAAGCAAATACAAATGAAGCTGACCTAGCAGGGGAGGATCCAAAGAGAAGAAACTCTAAGGGTCCGCCTGCTAGGGAGCTGACTATATACTGCTTGTCCGTAGCTGCCGCTGTCGGGCACAGAAGGCTTGGGCGGCGTCGCAGGCAAGGTCCCAGGGCGACCGTTGGGAGGGGGTTGGCGGATCGGTGATCGTGCGCGCGAGATGGAGGGCCGGACCGGAGACGGAACCGGAATCGGACCGGAATCGGAGACGTCTCCGAGGGGCCGAAAAGGAGGTTCCCCTGACACTGCGGTAGAAATTAGCAAACCCCAGAAACTGCTGGACGTCCTTCTTGTTTTCGGGCGGAGGCCATGCGGAGACTCCGGCGACCTTAACGGGATCCATTTCGACGTGGTTGTGAGAGATGATAACCCCCAGGTACCCGATCAAAGGGCGGATACGGCCGGTAGCAAGTCCCTCCTCGATGAACTCGTCAAGTTCGCGCTGTTCAAGGGGGGAGATCGGATACACCTTGCAATTAGCGGGTTTCGCGTCGGGAACGAAGTTCGACAGCATGGTGCCAAGCCCTCCGCTCTGGTAACGTGTCGAAGGACTCCTTGTCAAAGACGTCTTGGAACTCCTTGGCCCAGTCCGGAATTTCCGAGGGCGGGGGGGCCGAGTTACGGGCGAAGGCCTCTGCAAGGCGTTGGGACACGGTGCTCCCAGCGCGAATCTCCTCAATTGGGCGAAAGGAGGTGTAGAAGATGCGGTCGCCGTCTTCAAGATGCTCGTCATCGTCGAGGTCTGGCGAGGGACTCGGAGGGTCTGAAGTAGCTCCGAGTTCGCCGTCAGCATCGTCTGGACCGGCAATATCGATAGCGCAAACGGTGGGGAAGGCGCCCGAGAGCAAACGCGATTTGAGGAGTCGGAGGCGCCGAACCTCAGCGCGCTCGGTCCGTTCCTCGTCGCGGCAAGTGGCGCAGCTTCGGGGGCATCGACTCATTTTCACCTCTTTCGTTTCCCAGTTGATCTCGGGGTTGTGTTTCTTGAGCCAGGAGTATCCGAGTATCAAGTCCTGTTTCCCAAGGTGGGTTACAGCCAGCTGAACGCGTTTGGAGTGTCCGTTGTACCGTAGAACGAGGTCCGCGATTTGGCAAATAGACCCAGCGTCGTTGGGGGTACCGTCGACATTGTAGACCAGTATGGGTACTGAGAGATTTCGGACTGGCACGTTGTTTCGGTTGACGTATTCTGTGTCGATAAAGTCCGAAGTGGCTCCGCAGTCGACCAGACCTGAGAGGGAGAGCTTGAGCACGTTCGCAGTGGACTCAAGTTCGAGAGGAAGGTGGAGCGAGTTAACCCCAGGAGCGGCAGAGATGGTATAGCTGCCAGGTAACTTTTTTTCCCAGGCAAGTTGGCGAATCCGAACGGGGGCTTCGGAGGGGGCAGGGGGTGCGTCTTTCGTTTCAGGCTCATTGTAGGGCAAGGAAGTTGATTCATCATACAAACAAGTGAAAGGATTTATGGACGCGAACGAGGGCACACCGGTCACTCGTCGCGGGGGACAAAATCCTCTGCCGGAGCCTCCGAATGTGCCTCCGCTAAGGCCGCGGTATCGGACAACCGCGCAAGCAGCTCTCCCAGCATCTTGTCGCCAAGTTGCTGGATTACCTCATCAAGGATGTCCACATGGCGAACATCGGCGGGGAGCGGACAATCCCGGGCCAAGTGGTTGGGGTCGCCACATCTGAAGCAGGCTCGACGAGGGGCGCCCCGAGCCCTAGTACGATCCAACTCCATAGGGACGGGAGCCGGAGGTACCGAGACGGGGGCGCGGGCCGCGGGTGGCGCAGGTGCGGCCACCGGGCGGATGGGGAACGGAGTTGCCGAACGGGCGATAGGGAATGCGCCACGCGGAGCCCCCGAAGGCGTCCGCGGGGTGGTCCCTTTGATGAGCTTCGCCCGTACCAAGGCTTCGTATTGGCGGAAGAGGGTGTTGACGGATCGGTGATTGTGCGGGCGAAGGAGGCCGTGGACGGTGGTCGGGGTGGGTCGGAGCGTCCGAGGGGGCGCCGGTCGGATGCGCCTCGGATGCTTTCGGAGAGTCCGAAGGAGGCCAAAGCGGGGGTTCCCCTGACAGTTTCCCTTGACCCGAAGAGTCCAGGGATGTTCAGGTCCCTTTGTTTTCATGAAATTGTTCATAACTTGTTTTTGTAGTTCTGCAGCTTCATCGAATTTGCCTACATTTGAATAAGTGCCAAATAGATTTATTTTGGAATTTATAGTCTGAGGATGTTCAGGTCCTAAAGTTTTCAACTGCTGCTGTAGAATCTCCTCTTGTAGCACCTGAGCCTCTGCCCATTTCTTTTGGGATTGGTAGGTTATTGCCAGATTAGTTTTGGCCTCAATAATATGGTTACGAGCTATGTGTGGAGATCTTCTATGCCATTGTATTATCTCTTCTTGTATTCTCTGAGCATCTTTGTATCTGCCTAAGCGATAGTATATTGATGCAAGATTGGTCTTGATGGTCATGGTCTCTGGATGCTCAGGTCCATAGATTTTGATACTTTTTTTGAGAGCATACTCTTGAAGATCCTGGGCATCTGCATATCTGCCTAGTTCATAATATGTTATAGCAAGGTCAGTCTGGGCCCCAATAACATCTGGATGCTCATTGTCTAGTAGTTCAAGACGCTGCTTAACAACATGTTCACGCAATTCTTTAGCTTCTTCATATCTGTCAAGCCGACTATATGCAGTTGCCAAGAGTAGTTGTGCATTAGTTGTATGGGAATGCTGTATGCCAAAAACCTTTCTGAATAATTTTACAAGGTCCTCACATAATGCTGCTGCATCACTAAAGTACCCTGCATCATAATATATCCTCTCAAACATATAGTAAAAGTCCACTGGTGCTGCAGCTGCCAGTGGAATTGATACCACCTTCTGTACATGTGGTGCTAAAGCTATCTTATGTTGAATCTCTTCAGGTGCGCCAAAGGCTGACATTCCCACAAGGTTCATTACCATCTCCTGCTGAGCTCTTCCTCTTGAGAGTGTCAATCTTGTCCACTCATGAACCAAAGGGTGGATATAGTATCCATCTGGTCTCAGGGTAATCAATGAATAGGCCTTGATAGATGTCATTGTACTTTCAAAAAGCATCTCATCCCATTCCTCGTCTTCATCTAGGAAGTGACCTAACAGCTCCTTTGCCCTTTATATTGGCTCTGGTATTCTCATTCCTGGACGTCCTTCATTTAATTGATCCCATTCAAATTTGGATGCATTCTCAAATATAGACTCTGTGATCTGACTGTTCTATATAAAGGAGCATGCTTGCAGAACTTCTTGTGCCACAGGAGGTAAGTTATCAAAACTTACTTTCCAAGTGGTGTATACTGTAGCATCATAAGCCCAGGCTGTTTGTCTTGGTCTTGCTTGCCAGTACTTCTTTTTTATTCTTCTTGTACAGGTCAAGATACTTGGCAGGGGTCTCTTGCAACTTGGGAGACTGTGAAATAAAGGCAGCTGCCTGTGCAAGTGCCAGAGGAAAACAATTCAGCTCTTAGCACCATGAACATATCAGCACATATGGGAATAAATAGGAATATAAAACTTACTTTCACTAACTTCTCTGCAACAACCCTGTTGTCAATTTCAGCAATATCACAGAACATGTCAATAGCCTCCTGCAGAGGCAAATTAAGGATATTAATACTTCTTTGTTGATATTCTGTTCTCTTCTTTTTCTTGCTATGCACACTGAGCTCAGGATTGCGGGATGTCATGAGAATGTTGCCATGGTTGCAGAAGGGCAAATGTTTGCTAAGGTTGAGCCCCACATTATCAGCATTATCAAAAAGGATAAGCCATTCATCTGTATTTGCAATAAGCCATGTATGGCCAGCGGTGCTTGAAATTTCTTGATTCTTGATTCTGGCAATTTCCCTGTATCCAGATTCTATCGTTTTTTCACTAGTTGCATCTATATGAAACTGATCAGTGAACCTGTGAATATACATTATACACAGTTATGCCAGGCGCTAAGAATCCTGACCTAGAGCCTGAGTCTGCAATGAATTTGAGGGCTGTTTGGGACTTTCCAATGCCACCCAAACCATATAGAAGCACTCTCTTCTGACCCTCTTCACTTCAAGTTGTTTCTCCAAAGAATGTTTTTATTTGAGCTAAGATGTTAGCTCTGCCAGTGAAACTCTCAGAAGGAGGAGGGCATCCATGATATGGTTCTGTAGAAATATTAACCATTGCAATAACTCATTGATTGGCTTACTGAGAGGACCTGACTGTCTACCCTATGCTATGAGCCCAATTCTATAGTTTATCAGACCAACTCACCCTGGACCTGTCAGACTGGGGGTCGGGCCGTGCAAGGACTTCTCCTAAGAACGCGCGCCCGGAACAGAACAGACGAATAGTCGGGCCCGCAAGTACGGCGGGCGGTGTAGATCGAAACCGAAAGGGCCCGTGAACTCGGTCCCTTGTCGTAGTCGGTGGTCGATGGTTCGAATCGGGTCGTGTCGGGCCCGATGAGTCGATAGCGTCTCCTCGCACGGAGTAAGGTAGTTCTTCAGACGATCTAAGCGATAGAGTACAGGGTACACTATCGCGCCTTATATACGCGGGCCCGCAAAGGGGGTGATCGGACACCCTGGCCTCTCCTCCTCCTCCTCGCTCCCGTTCCTGGCCGCAGAGGGGACGATCGCACATCCCTTGCGGGCCAGGCGCTACTCCTGACCTCCTAGCACTCCTCCCCAGTCCCCTGGTGTCGAAGTTGGGCTCGGCGACGGCTCGATGCGTCGTTCTCGGTCACGTGCTTCCCACGTGTGCGTTCCTCCTACTGGGGCGCATGTTCCCCGTCGTCACGTGCTGCGTGTTACGGGCCCGCAATGGCCCGACACCAGCGCCGGAGCGGACGGGCCGGGTCTTATCCGTGACAGGACCTGATTGATAGTAGGTATTGAAGCTCCCAGTAATTGTTGGTCCATTGCCAATACCACCTTCTCCACCTTTCTCTCCAGTTTCTCCTCCGCCTCGGCCCCCCTGGCCGCCTATTCAGTCAGATAAAATGGGTGCTAATCACGACATTCTGTATACACACCGCTTATGCTGATATTAGCACCTGCCATCGCATGTGTTACTCTGTCCATAGCTGGGGATAGTAGCACAGTGGGATTGTGGGTGGGATGCTGGTGGTTTGCGGACAAGAGCCGTGCCGTCGCGTGGCCTTATCGATTGGGGGATCAGCTGCTTGATACTTTGCACGGTTGTCATGTCACAGGTGATTGACATCAATCACTCTTGCTTCTTCCTCTTCCCACTGCCGTTCGGACCGTCGGTCACCGTCCCGCAATTGCCGCTCTCAACTCTCGAGTGGGACTGGCTCTCAGACTCGGACATCAAGGGGGGTTCAAGATTCGAAACATGGATATAGGGTCGGAAAGTTTCTTTCCGACCCTCTGGGGACCCCCTCCCCCCTCCTGCCATATATAGCTCACGATTAACATCATGTGACCACTGATGCGATCAAAAATTGGGATTAAAAATTCATTCTTTGTGAAACTTTTTACAAAAAAAATTTATATATGTGTATGTGTATATGTGTATGTATGGAACCTTCAAACACACATGGCAAGCTATATCAACTCTTCAACATGTTCACCTCTCATCAATTGCCTGACAATGGGCCTATGACAGACTGGGCTGTCCAAGCTCATAGGCCTGAACAAGGGGGGTTCAAGATCCTTATCAGGCACATGGGGTAGGGGGGAGGGGGGGGTCCCTGGGGGGTAAAAAAAACTTTTTGTATATAAAAGATTTGGGCCTTATATGGGTATAAAGACACTGAAAATATAGTGTATACCTTCTAATTTCTATACTTCAGCACTCTCATTACTTATATCTATATACCTTCAGGCCCATGCACTTGGATAGCCCACTCTGTCAGAGGCCCATGCATCAGGTAATTGATGAGAGGTGAACATGTTGGAGTGTTGATATGGCCTGCCATGTGTGTGTTGGAAGGCTCTAGGTACATACATACCTACACATATACACATACACATGTATAAATTTTTTACAAAAAAAGTTTCACAAAGATTGAATTTTTTATCCCAATTTTTGATCGCATCAGTGGTCACATGACGCTGATCGTGAGAATATATTACTATATATGGCAGGAGGGGGGGAGGGGGGGTCCCGGGGGGGTCGGAAAAAAACTTTCCGACCCTATATCCGTGATTCGAACTTTGAACCCCCCTTGGGCCTGAATATATATAGATATAAGTATAAGAGTTGTGAACTATAGAAATTAGAGTGTATACACTATATTTTCAGTGTCTTTACACCCATATAAGGCCTAAATCTTTCATATACAAAAAGTTTTTTTACCCCCCAGGGACCCCCCCCCCCTCCCCCCTACCCCATGTGCCTGATAAGGATCTTGAACCCCCCTTGTCGGACATAAAGCGAGTTCTCCGCCAACTCCTCGCGAGAATCCTGCTGAACACCGCGCCTAGTTACAATACACGCACGACAAACGAACGACGCAAGGCAGATGGATACTTCTCAGCAACACATTCACATGCCAAATTTCAAGCCCCGCCCTCGATGCTTTGCTCCAATTCATTTCCAGGCTCACGCCCCACGAGCCTCGCCAGCCATAATGTCGACCCCGGCGCCACCACGCTGTGACGTATTGCCGTCCATCCCGCGTCCGCTTCTCGAAGTCGATGGCGCTTGGCGCAGCAAGCTATCTAATATCGCCAGTGAGTACCAGGAGAAAAACGGCACGCACCAGCCTTCTCACACCCCAAACGGCGTATTTTCGCGGCCCACTGGCAGCCCGGGCTGTCCAACTGCTAGCTTCAGCTCGATTCAGTACCGCCCTTCCCATCCAACTCTTCGGCATCCTGTCGTCGTCACAACCTGCGGCGCCGTGGGGCACCCGTCACCGCACACGCCAACGCAGACCCGTGCCACGGTTTGTGGCGATCGGTACCTCCGAATCCTATTGCCAACCAACTTGAAGCACACACCCGACTGCACCCGCCTCAAATTCAGTGTCGCCGGTGGGGATGATGCACCTGCGAGTCGCCTCCGAAAACGTGAAGCGAACCTTCCGACTCGAAGTGCTGAACAGGTGCATTGTCTCCATGCCTCGGGCTGCCTCCCCGCATTGACCACTACACTGGACCCACATCCACAATGTCGCATGACCAATCGAAACCCCGCTTTTCAATTCTTTGCTCCGCTTTTTCACTCTCAGCCCTGCGATTGCGACACATTGCCGTCCATCGGACGTTGAGCCTTGTCGCGCTCCCATTTCCTGTCTGCTTCGCTGCGCTCTGGCGGCGCATTTTCGCGAAGTCCAGGCTTCGGCCGGCGATGAGCAGCCAGTTTTGGCTAGCATTAATGAAGCAGCCGTGCGGGGCCAGGCATGTCCAGTGACCTCGCATGCAATCCTTTGCATGAGCGCATGCGTTGCGCGTTAACGTCTAATGGAGGCTCCAACGCGATGGCATCCTCTAGTGTCGACGGCGTGGCGCAACCTCTTTTCAAGTTGCCCGAAACGTCTGGCGCGTGCGCTGGGACAATGGTGAAACCCGATATCTGATAGCACGCGCAACGATAGGGCCACTGGCATTCCCAGCGAAAGACGCATCAGTAAAATAGCATAAAAGTCTTTCTGGTCTTTGGTCTTTGGTGCCTGATCTTTGGTCTTTTTCCAGAGTCTTTGGTCTTTTTGAGATTAGTCTTTTTTTGAGACTGGTCTTTGGTTGAGATTGGTCTTTGTCAAGAACAGTCTTTTTTGTGAAAGTACTTTATATCTGTATATGTATAGGTATAGACATGATCTAAATCATCTGATATAATCTATTTCATAGTATGAGAGACAAGGATGTAATAAGAAGTTGGTGGAGATAGAAATCAGAACATATGGAGGCTTAGGACTTGCAGTGAATAAAGAAAGGCCCATTGTTTACAACTTTATCTTCCACTTCAAGTTGAGCCATAGAGACAAATTCAAGGACAAGTCCAAGCAATTTCCAGTACACTGTCATTCTGTTATATACTACATTCAATCATAAACATGCACATGAACATCTTATGCAGCATCACCTAAGCTGTTTACTCGATGAAATGTGCTAAGTCCGAGCCGAGGTGATGACGAAGTTGCAATGACAAACCGGCCGGGTAAGGTCCGTAGCATCACGGACGATGTCAATCGCTCCGCAGTCACGGTCACACGTCTGCGTTTTTCTTCCTTCCCTCCTCGATCCTCCCTCTCTCCGAACGGTCCCCAGAAGTACAGGAACCGACATGGAGCAGTCTAAGGCGCGTACCACCCATATAAGGAGAGCATGTACTGATATATCCGCTCTATCCCTGGTCGCCCGAGCTGGCAGAGCCGCCAGCTGTTGCTCTGACATTCGGTGAGCCAGTAATGCTTCCACGATATTCATTCATCATATTACAGCACCATAGTCAACGCATCCACCTCGGACTGGGCCTGCACGGCACGACGGCCATTTTTCTTGGCAGACAGCGCCGTTCCGGCCTGTCGCTGCGCGTTCTTCGCAAAAGCACGCGAGTAGAGGCCGTATGCGCGCCCCACTCGACGAGACCTTCTGCGAGAACACGCCGTTGCTGTCCCGCAATCCCTGGTGAGTGTATTCAACTTGTTTCTCGACACAATTCGCTCAGCGCGTGTGTTTTCAGGTATAACATACCACTGCGCCACCATCGCGTCCCTCCTTGTCGAAGGTTCCGCGGCGCCGCGTCCCCCAGGTGCACCACCTCCCGCCGCCGTCACAGCGGCCGATGCGATGGGCGGGACGGGGCGCGACTTCAGGCGTGGAGTTCTGCCCCCCGGGTTAAATCTACGGCCGAACGGGCTACGTCTAGCCTCGTCTGGCCAAGATCAGGCCCGGGCGGGCGATGCGAGACAACCGCTCGCCCATCCGGGCTGAAATTTTCAACGTCGGGAGCGACATATCTTTCGCGCTCGACCCTGAAGTTTGGTGGGAATTGGCGTGAAACTGGGCACGGGGTCGGCGGGCAGGATGACAGCTTGGGAGCTGGAAGGCGATGAGCATATGTTGTAGTATGTAGGATGCTATGTATCTAGAAAATCATTTATATATTCAATTTCTTTCATTTATTGCATCCTGAATACTACTAGAGCATCTTTCATAGTCTTTTTGGTAGTCTTTCCAAAAACCCTCAGGTCTTTCCAAAGATCCCAAGGCCTTTCCAAAGACCAGGACGCTGCCTTGCAAAGACCTAAGGTCTTTTGAGTCTTTCAGGTCTTTCAGGTCTTTTTGGTCTTCACCAAAGACCTCAAAGACCTGAAAGACTTTTATGTTATTTTACTGATCGGCAGGAGAACCTGCTTCTGCGTCCGTGCAAGACCCGGATTGCGGCTGACGCCCCCGCGGGGGCTAATGGGGATGGGACGAGGGCTGGTGCTGATGAGCGGCGGCCCGGGCGGAGACCAGTCACGGTTGCGGTCGTGCTGATGGGCGTCTACGGCACGGACAGCCCACCCACCTGAACACGTGCGCAATCGCCTGTGCGCTCCAGTGCGGATGTCCCCAGGCTTTCGAAACACTCCCCGCTGTTCCGCGTTCCTTCCTGCGTTCCCACCCGCACGCACGTCGCGCGCGTGATTCCGGGCGGACACAAGTGCCGGAAAAAGATGCTTCTTTACCTTCCTAAAACACCGAACATACACACGCCCGTCGAGCCCGCGCCTCGACACGGAGACTGACAGATAGATCCCGTTCCGGGCGTCGAAGATGTTGTTCTGATTGGGCATAGCGATAACTACTCCGCGTTTGCCTATTCCTTGCTGCTTCTATCCCTTCTCTGGCGTTCGGATCTCCTCCTGGCTGGCCACTCTCACTCCACGCCGCTCTACCTTCTGCTTCTCGTTCCTTCGGATCTCCTCCCGTCGTGCGATTCCCAGTCCCACTCCACGCTGGCCTAGCCCAGGCCCAGCCACCACACCTCCTTATGCATCTTCGCACGTCGCAAATCGGGCTTCCTCGTCTGCGGTTCGCTGCTTTGGGAGACAGGCAACAGGCCCTGACCGGCCACGGACACGGCCCGGCCGCCCGGACCGCGCGAAGACGGGCCCGTGCTCGTCGCGCTTGCTCCCTCGTCGCCATATCCATGTTCTCCTTCAAGTTGATCCGGCCTCGGTCCGCTAACCGAGCAAAGAGTCCAGCGCTGGACGCGGGCCCGTGCACATCGCTCGCTCCCCTATCGCGGACGGGCCCCAAGAGCCACAGGCGAAAGTAGCTCCGGCCTCGAAAATTCATAGCCATAGTTGGATGGCGCGGCCTCCACTCGACCACGTATGCCGCCCATCACGGCGATCAGGACGCCGCTCGATACTGCGGGTGCGCGAGCTGCACGCCGTCAGCTTCGGCGCCGGGCGACGCGCTGTCGGCCCGGTCCGAGCTGGCGCTGTTCGGCGAGTACGGCCCGGCCGCCGCTTGTTGTTGTTGGGCGTGCGCGTGCTCGACCTTGCGCGCCGCGCTCTTCAGACGGGAGTGCTGCCCGCGATGGGAGATCGTCGGGTACGTGCACGGGATGTTCCGTCTTGCGCACTGACTGCTTTCATTAGCCAAACAATACCAAACAAGAAGAGGAGAAGGCAGACGCACTTGCACCGCCCGTCAATCGTCCCGTCGTCCGGGCGCCCACACGCGATCTTGCGCTCCCGACAAAAGAAGCACGAGAGCGCCTGCTTCTTTGCACGTGCGCTGCCGCCGGGGCGCGCGGCGTACGCGAACCGCAGCTCGGGCTCGTACGGCGGCTGCGGGCCGGGATACGCCGACGCGGGCGGGGACGCGCTCGTCGGCGTCGGGGCCGACACCGGGCTCGGCCGATATCCCGACGCGCCGGCGTACGGCGAGGGTGGTGGCGGGATGGGCAGCGCGGGCGCGGCGGCACAGAACCGCGCGAGATCGGCCTTGCTTAACGGCCGCGAGGGCTGGTGGCTGTCAGCCTCGCGGACGTGCATCACTGCTGACTCACGACTCTGAGCGGGGGGAGCGTGGCGTAGCGCTGCACCGGCGGACCGGCCCGGGGGCGCGGGAGGGGCACGTCGGTGGCGCAGTCCGCCATGGCGACGAGTTCCTGGTAGGATGGCAGGCGTATAGACGACGGTTTGGGGGGCGAAAGCGGGGATTGGGGCGGGGACGGGGACATGGAGAAAGGAACGAGGCGTTGACGTGAGGACGCCGAGTTTATATGGGCGTGCTCGTGCGTCATCTCCCGCCACCCGATTCGTCCACGCTGCACGGGCGAACAGATTCCCCGGGTGACGCCGGGTATCACACGTCGGGCCGTACCCCCGGTCCTCCCTTGCCAAACGCGGCTCTCGCGCTGATGCCGGACGCTGTGCATGCCTCAAGCTTCCCTCGCCCCCGCGCTTGCCTACTGCGTCTCCCTCTAGCATCGAGCTAACGCCCCAGAGGCTTTCGCCCGCCTCCGCGAACCACGGCCCTCCTCACGCGGTCGAGCGATCCCCGAACAGCAGTGTCCTTACCTAAATCACCCACGCAGCCCATTCCATCACTGGTATCGCCATCCGTCCCACGCAGTCACTCCGTCTGCGCTCAATGTGGTCTCGGGTGGATTTCCCGGCCCAGGACTTCGAGCCACATGACCTGATCGGGACGTCGGGGTCCGGGACCGGGATCGGCGCGAGGTGGGTCCCGGCCGGCCGCCGTTGATGCAGATGCCGCCGGTTCGCGGTCCGACGCTCCTCACCCAGCTTGTACAAGGGACCCCTGCTAATGCCTGCATAAATATCAAGGCCTCAGGCTGTACCTAATAATCTACATCCTAATACCGGCTCTAGACACACCCCAATACTATTCTGCAGCTTGTCCCCCGGTGTACTTGACCAAAAGGGTACCACACATTCACCCGCTTTTCAGCTCACACCCCCACTGACAGAGTGGCCGTGCTAGCGCGCTGGCAGCACATCGCAAGTGGTAACAAGCAGGGAGAATAAAATTCTGGACTTTGCGGCAAATTTCTGGCAAGTCGAGTCAAAATATATATAAGGTGAATAACAATGAATAATGGATAGGAAGGGCTATGGAATATGTAGGCAACTACACAGTCCTGATATATTTCAATGCACTCCCTACTGTAGTATTTGAATTGTTTCATCATCAGTCACATGTCACATCCAGCTGATTGAACATATTTTCTTTTTTGTCAGTTACAGTGTGTATGGACCAGCACAACAAAATGACCAGGCTAAAAGCTGGGGCTGCAGCTTCCATGCAATGAATATGCTTGCTAGTCCGACAGCAGGCTGCCGGCGGAAAATACAAATTCAAATTATGTCCTAATTAGGAAGTTCTTGTCTAGGGTTAAGGAAAATCGTGGCAATCAAATTTTATAGTAGATGGTGAATGGTTTGGGTAGGGGCGATAGAGACGGGGACAACCAGAACATCCGGTAAGCAGCGTGGCCACTACTCCAAGACTTTGGCTATGTCCGTCAGGCTTATGCTCAGACATATGCAATCCCTAGGTAAGCTCTCTTTTTCTCTTTTTTTCTTTTTTCGTTCTAGGAATTTATTTTTTCTTCTTTTGGCTATTAACAACACCAGTATCTAGCCCTGTTAAGTGCCGTGCAAGAACCGAAAGGAAGTAACAGAAAGTCCGAGGCAGAACCGAGTGGCTATCACAACACTATATCAGAGTGAGCGACCACACGTCTTGCAGGCCGAAAGCAAGTCTAAACAAATATGTGAACTCCTGCGGATACGTTCAGAGAAGCCAAAGGCAATAAGGCTTAGAACACGGGGAGGAGTCCGACGAGAGTGGAGAGCGAGGCAAGAAACGTTAATAACGAAACTGAAGTACAGGAGTGTAGAGTACAAGTATTTATACTAAGTGGTAGGCATAAGGCATATGACCTCGCAGAGAGATCCGATGAGGTCCGCAGGATCTCCCTGCGGGATAAGTACAAAGGCATAGTAAGTAAGGGGAACGAGAAGACGTACATGAGGCAAAGGAAACAAGGCGAACGCATAAAGGATATAAGTAAACAAACGCAAGTCCAAATGGGTAAAGATCCGAGTTGATGGTCGGAGGGTCCGAACAGGTCCGAGAGAGTCTGCGTGCAGATTAAATGTTTGAAGGGAAACGCTCAGATACCTTCATCGCGTAAAAACCCTGTGGTGCTCCAAGGATAATTTTGGAGCGTCCGAAGATGCATGGGATATAACAAGCCCGATTTTATATGGGCGTGCTTGTACGTCATCCGCCATCCGATTCGTCCACACTACAGAAGTGGAACAACAACAGATTTCCCAGACGGCGGGCGTGGCATGGGTATCACATGTCGGGCCGCACCCCCGGAGCCCTCCTCCCAAACATGGTTCTCGTGCTGATGCCGGACACTTGTCTGGCTTCATCTTCCTTTTGCCCCCCGTGTTCGCCCCACCCACCGTGTCTCCCGTTTAGCATACTGCTAGCCCCTCCGCAAACCATGGCCCCCACGCTTAAGTGATCCCCGAACTGCTGTGTCCTTACCTAAATCCCCCACACAGGGTTATCCCATCACTGATATCGCCCCACCCGTAGGTGTAAGATTTAGCCTGGGCTCTAGGAATAGCTAGAATAGCAATAGCCTAAAACTCTAGGAAGACTTTTCCCAGTCAAAAAAAGACTTTAGAAATGGGTTATTAATACATCAAATTGATAGATATGATGCTAAAAATACTATATATAGTAATGCTAACTCCTTTTCTTCAGGCCGATGACCCGGTATATAGTGGGGAAGGCCTGTGTCCAGGATTATCCTAATTGGGACTAAAATGATATAGCTTGACACAGTGATCAAAACTACTGATGGCCATCAAAAATTGTTCCACATCAATAATATATATCAAGGACCACAATGCCATCAAAATTAAGGCAATATAAAGGCAGAAAATGCATAAATAAAGAATAATATTATAGTAATTACACTGCTAGAATATGAGGACTAGGAATACCTAGATTTCTAGGCTAGCGCTATTCTAGCTATTCCTAGAGCTTTTTAGGCTAAATATTACCACTACGGCTCATCGCCCTGCCCCATTCGTTTTCCCATGCAGTCCCACTCATTCTCCTTGATCCGGACCGCAGACACACAGCGTCTTGGGAGTGGGACAGGCACTGCACCCGATATGCCAGCTGCCCATCCCATTAATGTATTCCCTCCCAGGACTCCAACGCCACATGACCTGTTTTGGATGCCGTGATTGGTGAGAGGTGCTGATGCCGCTGTTTCAGCTCATAAGAGGTCATCCGGAATAATCATGCCTATCGAAATTCTGTCTCAACCTTTCCTCTATATAATGCAAAAAAAGAGAAAGGAAGACCACAAAGCAAAAATAGAAGATGCTTAAAAATTAGTTATTTTCTCTCCGACCGTGACTTCCCCCAGACAGCAATCAAAGTGGGCAAGTTGGATCTTATCTTCTTTTGTTGCTCTTGACAGAATTGATTCCAAATAATGACCAGAAGCCTAGATATCATATTACTTACTTGTTGGCATGGACAAATAAGCATTTGAAGTGGGGTGGTTTGTGTTATCAGGGTGTCCTCTGCTTTAGCAGACCCTTGCTCAAAGTAGGACAGTAATGTGTGATAATTATTCCATCAGAGTTTCACACACTCTTCTCAGATGTTAGTAAAGTGTTCACAACTAAGGTATAAGGTGAACTCAGAGGGTCAGAGTGAATATAGATCATATATCAGTATAAATAAGAGAGGGGGTAGGTAAAGAAAAACAAAATAAGTGTGAAAGGGGATAGATAGTATATTGACATCTATTTTTCTTCTGCTACAAGGAAACTGCCTTGTAGTTAAGAATAGGTAGATAGATCCTCAGAGTTAAATTGTCCTGACTGCCATGCTAGCACCTCTGCTTCTTGCATATCAGCCTCATCATGATTTCCTAGATGCCTGTATGTTTCAGCTAAATCAGCTCTGATCCTAATAGTATCATGATGTCCAGGACCAAACAGGAAGGTGCATCCTTCTAGTATTGCTTTCTCCACCATCTGTGCCTCAGTAAACTTGTGTTGAGCCTTATAGGTTTTAGCAAGGTGTGCCTGTCCATGGATAGTATGTCGATGATTGGGACCAAGCATATGCAAGCGATGTTTTACCACTTCCCTTTCTAGCACCTCAGCCTCAGCATACTGGCCTAGCTCGATATAGACTAAAGCCAAGGTAGCTTGTGCAAGAATAGTTTCTGGATTCTCAGAGCCAAGCAGACGTGTATATTGCTCCAATACTGTCCTTGCTAATACTAAAGCATCATGATAATTGCCACTTTGAAGATATTGCAAGGTCAATTTCTTTTGTATAGCAAGAGTATCAAGATGATCAGGCCCAAGGAGATTCATGCGGAGCTTTAACACTTCTTCCTCCAGCATCTGAGCCTCATGATACTTGCCAAGTATAGTATATATCTCAGCTAGATCAGCCTGTGCTGTAATAGTATCTATATGCTGTGGCCCAAGTGAGTATTTTTGCTGCTTCAGTATAGTCTCATATAATGCCTGAGCCTCAACATACTTACCCAAGCTTTTATAGGTTTCAGCAACTCTGGCTTGTGTAGCAATTGTGAGTGGATGATCAGGACCAAGTAGATTTGTCTGCCGCTGGTGTATTGCTTCTCTAAGTGCCTCAGCCTTAGCATAATCACCTATATGTTCATAGGTTGCAGCCCAGCTAACTTGAGACTCATCATCTTGTGGATAATCAGGAAGATGTGAATGTGAATGCTTTTCAAGCACCATGTTCTCAATGATTTGAGCCTCCAAATCATTACCTAAAGCTCTATGAGTCATAGCTAAGTGAGCTTGTGTATGAATTGTTTGTGGATGGTCAGGGCCAAGTTGATTTATATACTGCTCCAAGATTGCTTCCACCAGTACCAGAGCATCAGTATATCTGCCTAACCTCATGTAGTTTGCAGCTAAGCGTCCCTTGGGCAGCAAGTGTATCAGGATTATTAGAACCAAGGCAGCGTGTGAGATCTTCTATCACAGCCACATCTAGTAACTGAGCTTTATGATAATTTCCAAGCTCCACATATGTCATAGACAGATGGATTTTTGCATGGATGGTCTTTGGATGATCAGGGCCAAAAGTATATGCACACTGAGTTAGCACTTCTCCTTCCAGAGCTTGGGCCTCAAAATATGATCCTAGATACCCATAAATCTCACTTAATGCCATTTTTGCATTAATAGTCCTGATATCATCATCTCCAACATACCACTGATACTTCTGCAACACTTCTACTGCCAGTATCTCTGCATGCTTCCACAGACCTGCTGCTGCATATATTTCTCTAAGATCCTGCTGAAAGCCCAGTGGAAGTGGAACTAAAGAGCTCAACTCTCTGGAGTGGATAGCTAAGAGAAATTGGTTTTCTGGTCCATTATGATAACAAGTGTGAGCAGCCATTCCAAGCAGGTTCAATACCAGCTGTTGCTGTGTGCACATGTCATTGATGGTTTCCTTGGTCCATTCGTGTACCAAAGGATGTATTGAGTACTTATCACCCTGCGCTGATATCAAAGAATATTGTTCAATCATTTGCATAACCTCCTCAAATTGATAGTCATCCCAGTGTCTATCACTGTCCAGGAAGGGAGCAAGGAAATCATATACAGGTTGTAACTGCTGTGCAGTAATCTTCTCTGGATCATTTTGATCATTATCCTGCAAATCCAAGTTGTACTGTGATGCTAACGCAAAGATAGTTGGACTGATCCTATCATAATGCATCATGCAAAGCACTTGCATCACTTTTTGTGCATGGATAGGAAGGTTGTCAAAGCTAATTTTCCATGTTGTGTAGACAGTCTCCTTATAGTTCCAGGGGACTTGCTTTGGCCTTGCATTCCAGTGTTTGGTTTTGTTCTTCCTGTACATTTCTAGATAATCCATTGGCTTTGCTTTCAAAAGACGAGACTGTCCAATATATGCTGCTGCTTGGACAATAGCTAAAGGGAAAAGATGCAGCTCCTTATTGGTATCGATTGAGTGAACAATCAGGGTGATAATAACAAGTCGCTCACTTTGACAATTTGTTCAGCTACATCCATATCATTGACCTTCGAAATATTGAAGAACAAATTGAGAGCTTCAGATAGACTGAAATCAGTAATGTTGATTGACTTGTCAGCTGTATGGATGCTTATGTCTGGATTACGTGATGTGATCAGAATATTCCCATGATTGCATTGTGGAAACCATTCTCTAAGATTGATATTCACATCATCTGCATTATCAAAAAGAAGCAGCCATTCCTCTGTGTTCCCAACTAGCCAAGCTTGAGCTTTAGCCACTGAAATATCCAGGTTCTTGATTCTTGCAATATCCATATAGCCTGTTTGGAGGGTGTTGCTATCTGTTGCATCAATTTTGAACTGGTCTGTGAACCTTTTGTAATGTCAAGTAGGTTGGAAATTTTCAAAGCTGGATAACCAACCTGTGTTTGGCCATCTCAATGAACTTGAGGGCTGTCTCCGTTTTTCCTATCCCTCCAAGACCATGAAGAAGGACAATTTTCCTATCATCATGGCTGCTCGCTCCAAATAGCTCTGTAAGCTCATCCAAGATATCTTCTCTACCAGTGAAGAAGTCACAGGGAGGAGGACATCCTTGATACATAGGAGAGCTCATAACTGTGAATGTGATCAATTTCATGCACCAGCAGAGCAGTTAAGCTTACTATATGCATGACCGTGGCTGTCACCATGATTATGACCGTGACAGTGACCGTGGTCGCGACTGTGACTGGGAAAATGTGCATTAGAATAATAGAAAGAGGGATCTCAACATGCACACCTGTCAATGTATACGGAGTTTGTGCTGATCGAGAAGCTTGGACCCTGTCCAGGTCCCCCATTCCCTGCTCTCCCCCTGCAGGCCCGCCATTCCCTCCAGTCCCTCCTTCGAAACACATGTACAGTCAGGTTAGTATTTCAATGGGAGCAGAAAGCCATACCGCTGACGCTCATTTGAATAACTTGAAGCTGGGTGCTCTGGGCGGCTGCTATGTCGTGCAGCGAGCTCATCGTTGTCCTCGATAGGTGGCGGGGAGACGGAAAGAGATGTGGTGTTCGTATATCTGACCCCCCACATACACATCAGATTGATATCTGTCTGATGGTCGCATGCGCATGGGCATCGCCACAATGATGGTTTCCTGCTGCCACGTCACCAGCAACAGCCGTTCGTCCAGTGCTCACAAATGGCGAGCGGCCGCAGCACATACTGGCCAGTGCAGCAGGCAGTGCTGTGGCCACCCGGGCCATGCTTCTCTTGCGCTGGACATGTACAGCTTGTCTGCGCAGTGTCCTTCTACTAGACTCCAGTCACTACAGTACTTACTACTGTGCCTCGAACACCCCCAGTCGAGCTGGCACCGCGACGCGCGACACACCGACAGATAGATCCCGTTCCGGACAGCGATTCTAACTGGCTATGCCCCTAACTACTTACTCCCACGCGCTGCTTTGCTATTCTCCATCCCCACTGCCCCCTCCACTTCCCGGCCTTCTCTGCCCGGCTCAGATCCCCTCCTGGCCTGCCACTCCCACTCCACGCGGCTACTACTAGGCCCACTGGATTCATCCGCGTCCAATCCTTGCACGTCACTGGCACCCCCGCTCGGCGCTTGCCCGGGCTACACGCGTCGCTGCCAGTGTCCCGGCGGGCGAGGCGCGATCGGCGCGGTCCCCGCTTAACCTCGATGGGCACAGAGAAACACCCTCCTTAAACGGGGGGTGTTGCAGCGGACTTTGACCACTGGCAGGCGACAACAGCCCGGGCCAGGCGCCCAAAAGCACGGGCACTTGGAAACGGAGAGTGCGACATCGCCGGGCACCTGCACCCAACCCCGGACGCCCATCGCAGCCTCCCCGCTGTTCCGCACTTCCAGTTTCCCACCAGCACTAGCACGCGCGCGTGACTCCGAGTCCGCGTGGAGACAAAACGTCCTTCTTTCCCTTCCTAAAACACCGAACACGCACACGCCCGTCGAGCCCGCGCCTCGACAGGCTGACAGATGGATCCCGTTCCGGGCGTCGATTCGATTCGCATTCACATTCTAACCGGGTGTACTGCTTCCGCGCTTGCCTATTCTTTTCCTATTCTGCTTTCTTCTGGGGCGTCCGGATCTCCTCCTGCCAGTAGCCAGTTTCTTCCCACTCCACGCCGACCCAGCCTAGGCCCAGCCACTGCCGGCCCGGCCCCGTGCTCGTCGCGCTCGCTTCTAGCTCCCTCGTCGTCCGCGCTGCCCGGCAGGCACAAGTTGACCCGGAGGCCGGAACCCGGACAGCGCCGCGAGCTTCATAGCCATAGTTGGATTTGGTCATTCGACCACGGATGCCGCCCATCACGGCGATCAGGACGCGCGATACTGCGGGTGCGCGAGCTGCACGCCATCGAGCGCCGGCGACGCGCTGTCGGCCCGGTCCGAGCCTGCGCTGGCGCTGGCGCTGGCGCTGTTCGGCGAGTACGGCCCGGCCGTCGCTTGTTGTTGGGCCTGTGCGTGCTCGACCTTGCGCGCGGCGCTCTTGAGCCGCGAATGCTGCCCGCGGTGGGAAATGGTGGGGTACGTGCATGGAATGTTTCTTCTTGCGCACTGACTAATTATTTCCCATCAGCACGACGACGAAAGAGAGAAGAGAAGGCAGACGCACTTGCACCGCCCGTCGATCGTCCCATCGTCCGGGCGCCCACACGCGATCTTGCGTTCCCGACAAAAAAAGCACGACAGCGCCTGCTTTTTCGCGCGCGCGCCGCCGGGGCGCGCGGCGTATGCAAATCGCAGCTCGGGCTCGTACGGCGGCTGCGGCGGCCTGGGATACGCCGACGCGGGCGGGGACGCGCTGGTCGGCGTCGGGGCCGACACCGACACGGGGCTCGCCATACGGCGACGGTGGTGGCGGGATGGGCAGCGCGGGCGCGGCGGCGCAGAACCGCGCGAGGTCGGCCTTGGTTAACGGGCTGCGGGGGGTGCCGCCGTGCGCGGGCGCGCAGCGGACTCACGACTCGGAGCGGCGGGAGCGAGGCGTAGCGCTGCACCGGCACGGGAAGCGGCCACGCGGGCGTTCCTGTCCAGCGCCGCATGCTCCACCTTGACTTCAAGACGCACCAATAAGCTTCCCCGCCCGCTCTGTTCCGGCTGACGAGAACGCACACACAGAAACATGCCTAGCATGCACAGATGACTCTGATGAGCAGACGCCCGTCGATTCTGAGGAGGAAAACGCACAGTTTCCCTCCACCCGCGCCGCCCCACTGGCAGCGTGCCTGGCGGTCGTCCGTCTCGTCGCCGACCAGCACGCATGCCCAGCTGCGAGGATGGATATCCGGGCGGCGCTGCGCTCGCAGTAGCTCGAGCGACAGCCCGACAACGCCTGCGAAGGAACGGCAAAGCGTCAGGTAACTGGGACGGTAAACAAGCCCACTGTTGCGCACCGAGCAGACGAGCCAGCCAGCGCCCGTCTCTCATTAGTCCCCCTCCCCGCTTCTTCCCGCCCATCTCCGTGCGCATCCTACACACGACGTTGACGCGGAGACCGTTCTGATGCGCTTTCCCTCCCCCGCGCCCCCGCCAGCTGGTACCCTTGCGGTCGCGTTGCCGCGCGCCGTTGGAGGCGTCATCGGCCAGCAGCAGCGAGCCATTTCGACGCCGAGGTGGATGCAGGCACCAGCACCGTTGGTCTCGAGGAGCGAGATTCCGCTGTAAAGGATGAAAGGTTGACGTCAGAAAACGGGGACGACAGAGAAGCACGCTGTCGCGCACCTAGCAGACCAAGAGCCCATCCTTCCCGCATACTCCTCCCCCTCTTGTGCCCGCCCTCCTCGGTTACGGTCCCTCGCCAACAAGCGCTGGAGGCAGGCATCGTCGCGCGCGACTTGTTTCAATCTAGCCGAGGAAAGTCAGCCAAGTCCACGCAGTCGGCCGCGAAGACGCACCACACGGCCCACGGGCGTTGAAAACGGGTCGCCGCCCCCGCCCAGCTACTGATCTTGCTCTCGTTCGTTGCGCGACCTAGAGGTTGGTCGTTGGCGCGAAGACGTGAGCGGTCTTGAGGACGACACGGAGGGGGATACAGGACCAGCGGGCGTTGTACTCGGGGAGCGCTAACCCAACAGCACCTGTAACGGTAAACGGTCAGAAAAAACGCAGACGACAAACACGCGTTAACGCACGCCCCGTAGACCAGCCTGCGTCACGCCCGGGCCCGCGCCGATTTTTCCACATTCCTCCCCCTCTCCCGCCCGTCTGGGTCCGCTGCCACCGTGACTGTTTTCAGTCAGCCGGTGCCTCATGGCACGAACGCCCTCGCGCTGAGGCGTTTCCTCCCAGAGATAAACAACGGAAAGTGGTGCCGGCTGTGTAGAACATGCGGGGGTAGTAGGCGCTGGAGATGGTGCTCGCGCAGGCGCGGATGGAGAGGGAGACGCGGAAGGGATAGAATCGCTCGTTTCGTTGTGACTTGTCGGTAGTAAACAGACGCGAAGTCTTTCGCTGGTACAAAACTCGGTGCTGGCGAACGACATACTCCGCACGCTGGAAGCAAAGTGAGAAGCCCTCCACACCCGTGCAACGACAGGAAACGCACCGAAGACCTCATTCGCTCTTTCGCCCGTCCGCAATCCGACCCACCGACAGCCAAAAGCAGCTAGATGGAGGAGGTGGGCCGACGTAGGCCAATACTGAGGACGGAAACTCGCAACGCGGCCCGTGCTGACGCGCCTTTCCCCCCATGGCCCCGACCGTGCTCGCCGGACCGCGCCAGCTTGTCCTGCGGTCATCCGCGGCCTAGAAGGAGAGACCAGCATTGGGGTGGGGTGGGGTGGGGTGGGACAGTGAGCCGCAGGGGATGCAGGAGGCGCCGCATTGTGCCCGGGTAACAAGAATCCGAGAATACCTTAAAAGATGCAAGGTCAGAAAACGCCGAGCGACAAACGAGCGTTATCGCGCACCAAGCCGACCAGCCAGCCAGCGCCCATCTTTCCTGCGTGCTCCCTTTCCTCGCAGCTTTCCCCTTGGTATCCTTCGCCGCAGCGGTCGTGCCACGTATCGTCGCGCCACTCGATCTAGCACAAGAAAATCAGTCAGTCGGACTTCGCGGTCAGCGACAAAGGCGCACCTGGCAGACCGCAGACTTCAAACGCGCCACACATGGGCGTGGACACACTGTAGTATGCACGCCGGGAGGGAGGCGCGCGCATCCGTGGTGGAAGAGCGGAAGAAGGAGCGATGACGCCCGTCACGCGTTCCCGCCGATCGATCGATCAGCGTGATGCTTCTTCGTCTCGCCCGCCATGTGCCTGCGACCTGCGCTGCGCCCCGAGCGCGCCAATTGCGAGCGCGTGAAAGACTACTGCGCGGCACGACCGTCTCGAGGAGAGTGACCGACGGGTCCGGGGTGGCGCGGCGCGTGACCGCCGGCCGGCCGGCCTTTCTCTTCTTCCCCGGCGTCCTCCACCCCTCTGGGTTGCCGCCCGCTGCCAGCCAGCCCGCTCCTCCGCGGGCTATACCCTCCCTCGTATGCGGCGCGCATGATGCACATGGACAACCCGGTGCGCTATACGGTCTCCTACATGTCAACGCCGCCGGTCCACTGTAGCGCTCCGCGTGCTACTAAGAGAGAATATGAAGGCCAGTTAGTGTGTGGTGGGAAATCCCGGTGCGTCTCAGTGTTTTACTGTCGACTTTCTGTTCGCTGACCGTTTTACTTAGATGTGCTCTTACTCCTCCCGGCCGACCGATTCTCTGGACGGGAGGGACTGACACGTCCGGGGGTGGCGCGGCGCGTGGCCGGCCGGCCGGTCTTCCCTTCGTCCCGTCCTTCACCACTCCGGCGAGCCGCCTCCGCCGCCCGGTCATCCGCGGGCTATATCCTCGCATGTGGCGCGCATGCCAACGCACAGCACCGGCTGAGCCCGTTTAGCTACTCAGCCCCCCCACATCGTGCTCCTCAACGCCGACGGTCCCGTTTCAAAGCAGGGCGCCCTCGTTCCTACCTACTGTTGCGGGACGCTAGCGCGACCGTAGCGCTCCGAGTCTGCGTATACTAAAAGGGAAGTGTAGACCGGGATAGTGTGGGGTGGGATGTCCAGGTGCGTCCAAGGGTTTTATTGTCGACTTTCTGTTTGCTGACCGTTTCGCCCTCAGATGTGCTCTTACTCCTACTCAGTACGGTGACTCAATCGACTTTCAGAACTCTGCACCGCTTGTACACGCGCCTCCGCTGCCCAATAACGACGACCCGCTAACTCGACTCTCCACGAATAAGTACTCGGGGACCAATCCGACCAACGGGGCGCAGTGGTGGCGGGCGCATATAGAAAAACCATCCCAACGGGAGCAAAGCTTACGTCCTCCGCCTTCAATTTGGACAGCAATGCTTATACCTGCCTTCAAGCCATTCGCCATCGCGCTTGCTGCTCGGCCTGAATGCAATTCGGACGGGGGGCGTGATTTCAGGCTACGGGAAAGAGACGTGTGGACCATCGCTGGGTCGGGGAGATCTATGCGGCAATGTCAGAGGCCCTGGAGTCCCAGGACGCCGATGGCAATGCCGCCAGGACCGTCCAAGCTCGCTCTCGTCCCAACACCCTCGCAGAGTCAGGATAAGGCAATATCATTTCATTCAAGTTCCGTAGAAGTCATTCCAACCTAGCTCCTCAGGCGTCTGGAACCTAGCAGGGGCTTCAGCTGGACCAAATATGACGTCCTGGAGCACCGCCGCGGACGCCGACGAGCCGCGCTCCGCGCAGAAGTCCACCAGCTTCAACGTCATCGACTTGCGCACGGCTGGCGTGTGCAAGTTTGCGCGGAGAAAAGCGACTTGCATTGTCTTGACCTCGTCGAATCTGCAGTGCTCGTCAGTTGGAGGCAGCAGAAGAGAAGCGGCAAGGCGGACATGGCAGTGAAGTTGGAGAACACTTCGTGCACAATGGTGTCGACCGAGAGCCGCGCGCGGATCGCCTCGAACGCGAGCAGCTTGAGTTCCGCGAGGCCGTGCTGTTGTTGGATCCTCAGCAGACGTCATTAGACTGCAAGCTGCCTCACCTTGTCCGCGAGTTTGTACATCGACTTCGGCGAGCATTCCGGTGCCTCATCTTCTCTTGGCTGCCTCAGGTCGAAACGCGAAGCCCTCCCGCCGACCTCACGGAAATGCACCTTGCCTGTGTAGAGGTAGTATATCAACGCTTTCCAACTATGTGACATTGTTAATTCAACGGCCTTCAATGAGAAGACGACTCACGTGTTATAAGCATGTCCCTTGATGACAACGCGATGGCCGCGACGCCCCTGGAGCTCTTGTTGAACAATGACATCAGGCGATGTCGAGCGCTGTATGCTCGGTCCAGCGACGGGCTGCTCTTTCTCATCCGGTTCTACTTGTGTTTCGTCTGAGTAATGGGAGAGAGGACGACGGCTCGCTTACCTGATTCCTGGCCGTGAATATCCGTGTCGCCATCGAATTCTTCGCCGTCCTCGAGGTCGCTGTCGGACATATAGTCATACGCGTCAAACACATTCTCGGGAGCCTGGTCATTCGTGATGTCCGTCTGCCCCGATTCGGAAAATCCGCTGAAGATGTCGTCGAGATCTGGACATTCAACCTTATCAGCACTAAAAAAAACAGATGAGCGCACAAGTACCTTCATCGAACTGTTTCGAAGTCCCGCGCATGAGCCTGAGATTCCCGTACAGCGGACGGGGAGCATAGACGTAGCCGCTCCGGGCGCGTGAATATGCCCAGAACTTGACATCGATGAGCTCGCCGCCATGGATCGTGTCGACAAGAGAGGCGCGGATGCGCGTTGGGAGGGGCTCGTCCGAGAACGGGAGGCGGGTCTGGATGGTGACAGGCTTGGGAGGAGTGAGGGCGAAGGTGGCCTCAAAGGAGACGGTAAATTTAAACGTTGGAGTCGTACTAGTGGAGCTCTTGCGGTTTTTTGTCTTCTTGCCACTCAGGGCACGGGTCCACAAGCCAATTCGCAAATTGCGAGCCTCGGTGTCCTGAAAGGGCTCTGGAACCAGGGATTGTGATATGGAACGGCTCAAAGGGAGGCTGAGGGAGAACAACATCAAAGAGTAGTCGAAGGAATACTCCGTCAATCCCGTCGTTACGACAGTGCACGATACGCGTCCGTATTCCGCGTTCGCCACCAGGTGCGGGTCGAAGTAAACAGCGATGGGGCCATTCGAGCAGTCCCACTTGAATCGCCAGCCCCATCCGCAGACATCGGTCGTCCCAGTGAGCGAGGAGTCCTTGTCGAAGCTGACACGGAAGGTGGATTCGACGCCCTTCGCCGTCCAGGTATCGGGGGAGTCTCTGACGAGCGACAGCGATGAGGGGAAGAGAGAAGGGGCGTTTGGGAGTAGCCACCTCGTGTAGGCAGCATGTCTGCCTGTGGATGCAGCGTGTTTGGTTGTTTTGCTCGGCCCGGAAGTGGGAGGGAAGAGAGGAATCCGCTGTGACGTCACAAGCCACTCTTCTTCGTCTTCTCCGCCATGTCGCGTCTCGCCTTCCTCTCCCATCCCATCTCTCTCAACTCGGACACAACGAATGCGAAGATCTGAGACGCCCCATAAGCGGAAATGCAGCGCTTATGCACTCGGTGCGCGTGAATACTTCCACTTACAAAACTCGCGCTGATTCGCTGGACCAGCCATCTTGACTCGATTCCCCGCAAGCTCGCACACCATATTGGTCGACTGGAGGGAAGGAAAACACCGTTGTTGACGTGGAGCTGCTCTTCTGCTGGCCCTAGGTGCGTGCTTCAAATCCTTCATCTTCCCTCTCTTCCGTCGTCACTTATGCTGACTCTACAGATATCCCCACTCACTCAGTCACACCCGACGCCGTATACCCGCCCCAAACTCACGCCCCCACCACCTCGAAAGCCGCGTTCTCTACTGCACGCTTGTTCTCCAAGTTTGGCAGGCGAGGTCCTTCTCTCCAGCAAGAAGACGTCCCCGAGCTCTTCTACATTCATTCGCGACGGGCGCTCGGAGTATAAACGAGTCAGAACGATGTATAAAGTGTGTATCTTAAGCCGCCGCCCACTTCTTGCGTCTTACTCCGTCTTTTAACTCCCTCTTTGGGCCATTCCTCTTACTCCCTCCTGGCGCTGCAAGTCGGACTTCCACCCGTTCCCGGACCGATTCCCCTCCCTCAGAAGGTGCACAAGATGGCGACTGGTCCGTTTCTAGCCTTCCGCCAGCGAAAATCGACTGACGAGAATCTACAGCCTGGCGTCTCATCGCCTTTTGCTCCGGTGCATGACAAACGATACACGAGCAATAACGGAAGCCGAGGAATGAACGAGTTGAGCTGGAAGGTCAAGAGGCCGCCGACCTCAAACCGTCTGCCTCGGGCTCGACGACTGCCCAGCGCTGTTGCCCAATACCTCCCTTCCAGGTTCCTCGCCACCCATACCGCTCGCCAATACGCCCCTCCCCTTCCGTCTTCACCATCTCCACCACATATCCATCCCTCTCTCTCCGCCCCCCGCATCCGCGCTCGCCGTCACCAACCGCCATGCGTCTGCGTCTTCCCCCGGCGCTCCTTCGCAAAATCGGCCAGGTCACGTGCCGCGCCGGCCGTCGCCGATGGGCCTCGACACGTCTCAATGTCCCGGCACGACAAGTATTGCTTCAGCGAGTGGATCTCGTGCTTACGCACATCGGCCTCGCGCTCTCTCATCTCTAGGGCTAGCCGCTATCTGAGGTATTGAGCGGGCAGCCTGTCGTTGGGGACGCGTTCGGCGGCCGGCGCGGCGCGGACGTGCCAGGGAGGGGCAGGAGGAGGCGGCGGCGGCGGCGGAGGAGGAGGAGGGCGGGACGACTAATGGTATCGTCGTCGGAACCACGAGAAGAGCTAGCTGCGCACCCCCGTTTGGCGCTAATCTGCGCGAGCGAGGCCTGCGTAGCAGTTCTTGTCGCCAAATTTCTAAAGGGTTAAGTAAAGCGACTTGCTATTCATTACCTCTCGCTATTCCTTCTGTTTCGTTTCACCTCCTCGCTTCCACCGCCGTCCTCGACGACGATCCCGTTACCGCTTTCTCTCCCTCTTGACTACGGCCACATTTGATTTCCGCGTCCACGACCCATATATATTCTTGCTGCACGTACTCGTTTCGGGACCCCTTGCCATACATTTTCTTTACTCTATCTGCTTGTCGCATTCTGCTGGGACTTTGTCCCTCCGAATCCTCCATCGTTGTAGGTTCACCGGAATGTATAGTGACTAGTCTATATACGCGTTACAACACTCTCCCGAATCCCTGTCTATGGCCTGCTTCCCGCACGGACGAAAGGCGCTTGGACACACGAAGATGCCCGTTGCCTCCTCGATCCAGACGATGAGGCTTCTTCAGTTGCGGCCGGAGCAAGCCAAGAATGAAGGCCGTTCCAGCCACAGCCCGAATTATCCGTCGCAGGCAGCTCGACGGCACCACAGCATACTAGTAGTTCTTCCTCCCTCTCTTGGAAAGTTGCCCCGTCCTCCCAGAGCAATGGACGCCTAGAGCCGGGCATGGTCGTGAAACACGGGCCCGGAAAGGGAGGGTGAGCATTCTTGTGACATTGTCTGCCTGCTCTTGGCAAGGCGAAGGCACACGGGCCGGAGACATAGACACAAAAGCCCGCTCGCTCGCTGACAAGACAGAAGAAGGAGGCGTTATGGGGCGGGGAGTCTGGGGTGGATTCGTCGGAGAGTGGCAAAATGAAGCGCTCGAGCATTGCATACGAGTTAAGTGTCGGCAGACGTAACATGAAAAACAAGACCGTTGACTCACCTTCCAGCACATCCCGCGTCAGCTCAGCACGTCCCGCGTCAGCTCCGAAGCACGTCCACACTCCCCATTCAGTGCCGCACCTCCTCCTCCCCCGCCAGAGCAAATATGGTCGTCGTTCGGGTTTGTTAAGCATGGAACAGGATGTCACCATCTCGGTTTGGAAGAAGCGGTCGTCTACACATGGTGAAAAAGTCAGCGAAGGAGACGAAAAGGAGAGCTGGCTATTACGCGCCGTTACCCATCCATTCCACACCTGCAGCCAGCGCAGCCCACTCTTGCGGTACACCCAGGCCATCCAGTATCTCCTCCAGCTCGCCAGCACAGATGTCCGCCGTCGTCCTAGAGCACGGCTGCACGAGTTGAAGCGTGTAAAGGGCGGAAGAACTTGAAGTGAACTTTGAAAGCAGCAGCGCTTTGTCGAAAGCGGCTAGGCGCTGAAATGGACGGTGAAACGCCGTCGGCGAGGCAGTTGGACGAGGGAAGCACTCGCAAGCACGAGGAAGCGGCGCTGGTGGTGGTGCAGAGCCAAGATCGGCAGGTCACATGCTCCGCAGAAGCAAGTGACCTCCTTCAGCTTCTCCACCTTTTAACTTCTACTGCCACGTCGCTAACTTGGAAGCACGCTCGCCTCTCGCAACGATGTCATGTCTGACACCACACGTTACCTTCAAACAGGGCAGCTCCCCCCGCGGGCCCCGCCTTCCCTTCGAGTTATGGAGCATTATTTTCGAATATCACGCTAAATCCTGTCAAGTTTATCCGACGCTGGCGACAGAAGGATGGTGGGCCTCAGATGAGCTGATCAAGATGAACGTCGCGGACCGCAACTCTCTCCTCATGAGAGGCATGACGGCGCACTATGGCCTCCGCCTTGTTTCTCGCACTTGGAATGAGGTTATTCTTGCGAGCGCAGACCTCTGGACGACGATTCACGTGTACATGGACGAACGCCAGACATACATGACCCCACAAACAATGCAAAACGCCGTATCCCTCCATCTCCGTCTAGCCAAAAACCACCTTCTCTCTGTCTCGCTCTGGGCTGAATCCTTGGTGTATATGCCTGAATTTCTTGCAGCACTTCGCTTGCTCAAACTGAGTCAACACTCTGCGCGATTCGCCTCACTGGAGCTCCTGAACCTCTCGGGTCCTGGTGTTTCATATACCAATATTCTGACTGATCCCTCCCATTTAAAATCCCTCTCACTGTGCTCTGACGGCACACCGTTCAATGACGAGCATGTTCTTGCTACTACGCTACAGGTGGCTCCTTTGCGCTTCGTTCGAATCGCTAGTCGCTATTTTGGTCAATTCCAGATCGTCCGGAAGCACGTTAATTGGCGTCGCGTGCGCATTTTAGCATGCAGCGACAGTGAAAAAATGCTGCGTGCCATTGCCACTTCTGACTTCAGCAATGTCGATTCGATCCAGCTGTTCGCCTTTTCGATGCCCCCCCGCCGACCACTGGAAGGGCCTCCGAGTCTGACAACTACCCTCCCCCACCTAACTTCACTAACCATCGACTGCAAGTCGAGAAACTGGGAGCTCCTCTTAGCCAACATCATCCCGCCCATCCTTGAGCATCTTACTTTCCGCGGCCCCCTTGCTCTCGATCCGAATCGCATTCCTCAGGTGCAGCAAGCCATTACCTCAGGGCACTACGCCAGCGTCACCACGCTCTGCCTTGACCGCATCACCTGTGACGATTCCACCCTCGGCATCATACTGGCTGGCCTCTTATGCCTGCACGAGCTGCAAATCCGAGATGAAACTTCCACTGGTTTCCCAGTGGTTTCGAAGCTCGCCGACTGGGCCCATCGATTCGATAAGGCGCGACATGCAGACCAAGACTATCTGCCGCAGTCTGCCAACCCGAAGACCAACGTTCCTCTTGCGCAACTCAAGACCGTCATTTTTGAGCACGTGGAGCCAGCTCGCAATAGTATTCAGCCCGTAGAAGATCTTCCAGAGGATGCGAAGCTGAACCGCAGCTTGCAGCTCCGTCTTACCCTATCTAGGATCCACGAGTTCATCTACTGCTTGAACGCACTAGTGCCCCTGGTCTCTGCAGCACGTGTGGAGAGTGGGAGAAGATTCGTAATTCGTGGCTTTCATTCGCGGATCGCGCTGCATTCTTGGTCTTGGGAATACAATACCAAAAGGGAAGAGAACGACTATTTCGCGCTGGTTTGCCAAAGAGTGGCCTGAGACGTGAGAACGTGCCGGCAAAAGCTTCCATAGATCAGTATTGTGCAAGCCAAACAATATCATACTGCCCAATTCCAATGCTGCTTTGTTGATACCCTAAGTCGTTGCAACGAAACACGAAGCCAGAGCACTTATCTCACAACCTTCATTTACATGCGCCTCTTTGTACACTCTACTCCAGGTGAGCGCGTATCATCACTGACCGAACTCGTCGTTCGCCTATGCTGCATGCAAAACAGGGACAGGAAATGGATATGAGTCTCCCCCGATTTAAAAAGACGGCGACGACCCACCGAGCTCCAAGGAAGAATCTTGCATCAACGCATCCCTCTCGTAGGCAAGTACGTCGCCGGCTCAGCCTCTGGCTCTGTCGATTCGTCAGTCTTCTGATGGCGTGGACACTTAGTACTGGTAATGCCCGCCTGCTTTCTTCTCGTCTCTCTTGCGGCGGCTCTTGGGTGCAAGACGACGCCTTTAACGGTTGTATCGCTCACAGTGCCAGTGTGACTTGAGCTTCTCGAGCGCGTTGACTGCGAGAGCCGCCGGATCGTTAACGCAAGCACGAACGATAAATCAAAGAACGCACATTCGTTACAGTCCATTCCTTTCCCGCTCGTTAAGGGTGTCCGTGCTGGCTTCAAGCCGCGTCGCAAGCGACACGCGACAAGGAAAAGAGCAGCAGTCGGCGAGCTGCTGACCAGTGAGCATCGATACAAATGAGCAGACACATCACGCACGTTGGTAGTTGTCGTGGAATGGGGCTTGTGCTTGCGAGCTGTTATGGCGGGATGGACCATCCTTCGGATTGACGCCAAAGAGGTCGCGAGCACGAGCGCGAGAGAAGAGACACCGACGCTGTCCAGCAGCGGGTGACCGCCTCGAGCCCAACAGCCCTGCCCAACTTGAAGGAGGAAACGCGACAAGCCAAGATAACGCATTGATGCACTTCCACCTCCTGCATTGGCCCAACGATCTCCAGTCCCTTCAATCCATCATATGCTCCCTGTGGTCGTCCTATAGAAACAAGCCGCCTTTAAGCAGTAGGCAAACGCGAGTAGAGCTCACCCGTTACCATGTGGCGCCGCTCGGGCGTGGGTCCTACGGGCATGAGGCGTCATGATTTTTCTTCAGTACCATCGTATCGATGACAAGGTAATCCCGCGAGGGAAGAGCTTGCAAGTTGCACTGTCCTGTGGAGAATCGTCGACAATGAGCAAGGAATACCAGGCGGGTAGGGCTTTCGCTGGTTGGAAAGGGAGGGGAGAAGCATTCGTGGAGTGCGTGATGAATTTTGCAAGCTGCCTCGCGAATCCAGACAGGCGCCGCTGTTCCTGCGTGCCAACCCGCAGCACTTCGCAAGTTTGTAGACCCGCCGCCGTCATAGCCTCGCGCCTGTTGTCATTTGAAGGCGTGCATGGCGAGCGAGAGATGGCAATAAGCCGGCGGAAGAGGTAATAGGGCCCCGTCAGAAAAAGCTTTCGCCGTCTGCGCCGTCAGCGAGAAGCTCATGGAATAGGCAAGCACGCACGTTGTCGCCTGCTGGCCTCCCTTGCCTGCTGATTCGTTGTGGCGCGTAGATATGTACGGTGTGGCGTGCAGTCTACCTCCCGCGGAAACGTGATAAAGAGCCCTTGCTCCCAAGCCGGTCTGTGATGAATTAGCACTTTCACACAGCAGCAGAGATGGCGACGCACCGTCTGCGGGACACAGCAGACCCCGGACCTCTCCACCTCTTTCCCAGCCCTCTATACTCCTGTCTAAAAGGGTTCGAATAGTGTGCAGTGCTATCGGCAGAAATCGCGCTTCAGCACGCAAAACAGAAAACATCAAGGAAGGGACTTACGTGGGGCCTACACGCCGTGCTCATCGCATTTGGGAGCGGGACACCGCTCCTGACGACGATGACCAGCTAACGTGGCGCTGGAAGGAGGCAGTGGCGTGTGCGCCGGTCGTCGTGGTGGTGCGGAGTAAAGATCGGCGAAGTCACATGTCTTCGGGCCGATCTCGCCTCTCTCTTTTATACCACGACCATGCCGCGAACACCTGTCGCCCCGCGCAGTGGCTCTCTCTCCTCTACGCGCTCCCTCGGGAGGGCTGGAAGATGCTGGGATAGCCTCACGGTGCGTTAATTGTTTGCCATTTCGTGTCGCTGCTGTGCTGACCGTCCCGCTCAGTACGACTGTACAAGTCTGCTTGCGCTGGCCGGAATAAGGGTGGGATGGATGGAGTCGAAGGCAGATGACTCAGAGCGGGACTGCGGGCTCGGATCCAGCATCTACTCAAGCAAAGGAGAGTCGGACGGGGAGGATAATCGAGGAGGAGCTGTCGCGAACAGCGAGAACCAACTTCCCCTCATGCAGGCGGCCATGTCGAGCCAGGTATGCTTCTTACCTTGTTTGCTCAATGCTGACCTTTGTATTGGACAGCATCGCCCGTGAGGCTAGGGAGAGAATCGATGGTGCTAGTCTTTACTCGTGTCGGACTTCCTAGCTTTTTGCTCTCTCTCAGTTACATCACGCTCCCAATGCCGACTCTGTTCCAAAAATGACACCCGACGACAACGACGTCTGCACAGAGTGTGAAGATGAGGCAATCATGCGTCAAATCTGGAAACTAAGCGCTCCGTCGCAACCGGAGGATGAATCGAGGGATGGTAAGACGGTCGTAACGAGGGACTAAGATTATCGTCAATTTTTGGGTCAACAACACGCATACATTCCGCGTGTTTTCTCATTTTGCAGAGTCGGTAGGGAGAAACAGTTAACCACCACGCGTTGGCATCTCTCCCCCGTGTGTATTCATATCATCTGGTATGCTAACAAGTCACTCAGCAACGACTCGTCGACTGCCAAGTATGACTATCACAAAGCCTGGGAGGAATTGCCACGCGGCAAGCTTCGAATCTTTGCTCAACGAGCATTAATAGCCCTCTACTGTAGAGGTAAAGCGCACAAGAAGCTTCATGCGGGTGAGCATCATCGGGTTCCCATCTAACTACCACAGCATGTTACCAGCCCTTTGTCGGAAGAATTTCGAGGCAACCAACGGGATCCGCGCCGGCACAGCCCACATCTCATGCTTCCTCTTTCCCTCGTCCTCACTCCTCTGGTGGCACAGGCGGCCGCGCAGCTACCCGGCCCATCCTGGCGGGTTTGTGCCTTCTTCCGCTGCCTGTCGTGGCTCATTCCCAACCCACAGAAGCCGAGCATCACAACCTCGCTCGAAGACCGGATCAGCGTCGCCCACGGGGCCATCTCGCAGGCTATCTCGCAGCTGGATAGCACGAACTTTATGTTCCCCGATCCAAGTAAGCTGTTCACCGAGTGCAGAAGCTCACCTACAGCGTTGTACAGCCCACTCTTACCCGCGATCCGGCACGCTCTACTCTCAACTCGTGGAGTTCGATCAGCTCACCAACCAGTCGCGGTACGCTGCGGATTTGGGAGGATATTATGGCTCAGCGAAGACGGTGCTCGACAACATGGGAGCAAAGAACTTCTCGGGCTTCAATGTAGTGAGTGTACTCACGCGTTGTTTCTTGGTCTTGTTCCAACTTCAAACTTTCAGCGTCATTCATTAACATCAGGACAATTGCCAGTGATAATGCGGGGACTTGGTTGATTAGCTCAACGATGGCCTGTGTGTAGTCTCTATCTTGTTTGCGACATCTGAACTTGTTATAGGACCTTCGGACACGGGGCTGCTATCGCCTACAAAACCTACAATGTCCCTATCTTTCTTCAGTATGCGAAACAGTCGTGGTGGGCAGCAGTCCCGTACACCCTCACGCAAACAGCGCTTGACGCGGGAAAGATCGCGTCCAAGAGTTTCAACCTCAGCTCGTCATGTCAAGGCAGTATGTGCTTTTCTCCACCGAGGCAACCCCAGCTCATGGTCATTGCACAGTTAGCATGGCTGGCGGGGTATTCTGGGTGCGCTCCCCTTGTGTGTTATGTTTTCATCATGTTGTCTAACATAGCATAGAACAAAGATGTGAACAACTCTGACATCGTCATGATTGCCACAGGGTGCGTATCAGCGAGAACGGGTTTTTTGTGTGTTACTGACACCTGTTACAGCGCTTTTTTCATGTTCGTCCCTCCATGATCCACCGCACATGCAAAAAATCTCATTTGTCCCTTCCTGCAGCCTTTCGGCCATGCTGGCCGAAGCAACCGCGGACGCAATGTACCTTGCCGCGGCAGTCCAGTCCATGTCATTCATCCGCTCGCATCTGTACAACGACCAAGGTCTCGTTAGGGACGGGATATCTGCTCGCGCCACGGACAACTGTGCGCTGGACAAGGTCGGCCTATTCGCATACGACTCGGGGCCTATGATCGAAGGGCTCGCGGTCTTGTACTCTGTCTCGCAGAACACGACTTATCGCGACATGTCCGTCTTGTGCCTGGTTTCCTCCATTTTCCCCACTGAAGGCATCCAAACAGGCTCGATGAGCTGATAAGCGCCGCTCTCAAGACGAACAGCTGGCAGAATGAAACTGGAATCATCCAGAACGGCGGTGCGTTTCGACTCTGGTGCCCATGAGCATTCAGAAATGACCGTCTTTCAAGTTGGTCACACAGGCGACATGATGATACCTCGCGCGTTGGTGGCCGCATATTCCCGCAATGCAACCAGCCCCTCCCTGAGACCATCCATCCGCGCATACCTAGCTGTCCAGGTGCGTGTGTGTCTCCTTCCAAACCGAGACCTTCACGGAGCATAGTATAACGCCGTCGCGGATCTCGCAACACAGAACAACAGTAATATTTATGGCGCGTATTGGAGTGGACCTGCGGGCACCAAGTTTGACACGGGCTACCAAACCAACGCCATCCAAGCTTTGATAAGCTCCTTTGCGCTTGATGACCCCGCATCTCCGAGCTCAAGTGGCTTCTCCTCACAAGCGCCACCCAGAGCGACCAACTCGATCTCTCCCGGGCCCACCCCGCCTCCCAAAGCCAAGGCGTCTGTCGGCGCTATTGTAGGCGCCATTGTAGGCGGAATCATTGCCCTCTGCTTGCTGGGTCTTCTGCTGCTCCGCTGGAGGCGAAAACGGAGAGATATGCGTCAGCTGACAATGCCTTTCCCCAACTCTGCCCTCGATATCAAAGATGCCTCTGCCGGCGATGGGCATTCGCCTTCCCGCCCCGCCGCTCCCAACCCCAAGCGACGCATTCTGCCCGTTCGAAGAGCTCCCTCGCAGTCCCCAAGTTCCGAGTCATGGGCAGCACCGCCGCCAACCCCGGCCAGCGGCGAGGCTCGCGCCGACTTGCAAGAATTGAGTCCGTGGCCTTTGTCTGTCAAGCAGCGCAGCGTCTCAGTAGTTGCGGTTGGTCGGGGACAGCCGGAGCCGACGACGGAGGAGCTCTTGCGCATGCTCTATAACAGGATGAACGGCGCGAATACCAGCATGCGGGTTGTGGACGAGGAGGCGTTGCCAGAATATCGTACAGCTTAGAATATCGGCGTTGCTTATCAAGGCAAGTTATAACTCAGCTAGGCATTCGGTAGCAGCGGCAAGGTAAAAGAGAAGTCGGAGTCGATGGAGTAAAAGTAACAACAATGAGAGTAGACGCAACTGATGTCGAGAAGGCACGAAGAATGTCGAGAATGTATATAAGATATCGTGGGCGGGAATGAGAGTAGGGTCAACCGGGCGATATGGATACTTATGTACCCCGGAAGCAGCGATGGGCCCAAAACAGCGAAGGACGAACACGGTCCCGAAGCAAGGTCGAAAAGATCGTAATGCGTGAGGGTACATGCACAGACATCCGTAGATTCAGACTCCCGAGTGGTCCCAGCTTTTCATGTGCCCGTAAAGTCGATTCCTCGAATACATGTGGTCGTTGTCAAAAACGGCGACAACGAGGACGTCCTCACGCGTTTCAGCGCCCGAAAAGAATTGTGTGGCGCACGATATACAGTCTAAGCCAATTCCGGTCTAAGTGTGGTCGCTGTCGAAAACGCCGTTGACGAGGACCTTCTGGACTATCGCGACGCCCAGAAAGAATTGTGTGACACCAACAGTGTGTAATGCACCACTATATCCACTCGATAGAGGCGTAGGTAATGCAGGAGGCGAGCTACAAAGTCGGATGTGGGAAGCGTGACGGTGACGCATGTGACTTGCAAAGGCACCAAAAAAAGCGTCGTAGAAGCGGGTGTTTACTCTGCGAATGGCGGGAATAGCAGGAGCTGTCGCTTGCGTAGATGTGGAGGAGCGAGATGCTGTCGTGGAAGAAGGGAATATGGTATTGGCAGCGTTGCGTGTGTGTGGTCATTTGGCGAAAGTGGGCGAAAATGGTGAGGTGTTCCGGCACATATGTGTCAAGAAAGACAGTCGCCAGAGTGCAGACAGGGTAGAAGAGGTGTTGGGATAATGTGCGGGCGATGTTGGGTTGACGCTGTTACAGGCAGGCATGGTGCTCAGGCTTTCCAGCCCGACTGAGCACAAAATGAGTGTACCATTCGTTGCCATGAGGATAATAAGACGCACCGACTCAAGTCGTTTCAGACAGAGCTCCTCTCCGCCCTCCACAGCTCAATCGGCAACTCGTTTCAGAGTCGTTGTCGTGGGACTTGCGAGTGCCCCGAGCAGCCAATTCTCGCAGGGTAGGGTCCTTGCCCAGTTGTCGTTGTCTCTAACAGGAGATGAAAACATTAACAATAGAGAGGGCGACAAGCATGCTTAGACGCACCAAGAAGACTAGCGATTCGCTAACCTGCCACGTTCTTGTCTCGAAGAGCTTGTGCATGTCGGTGGTCGACACAGTCGTGCTATGCAGCATCTCACTCAGAAACCGGACGACCAGCGAGCATCATAGCGCACCAACAAGACCCATCTTTCCTTCCTCTTCCCACCATCTCCGTCTTTACTTTTTGCCTTCAAAGGTGGGGGCAGCACGCCTTATCACCTAGCGGAGGAAGGTCAGTCAGATTTCCTGCAGTCGGCCGTGAAAACGCACTAAGAGACACCCGCGCAGCCTTCGAGTACGCCAAGCACGCAAATGGCACGCGCCGCATAGGTCCGTCCCGGAAGCAGTGCTTTCCCTCGAGCATTGCACACGACAGTGGCAAGGCCCACCCGGGGTGGGAGTCAAGACTAAGAAGGATTGACGGGTGACGCAACGTGACTCCGGCCCGTCTTTCCTTCCGAGCCTCCACCACCTCGCCTTGCACGCCTCCACACGCTACACGACCTTCGGGACTCGCTGGCACTTTGGGGAGGATCTTATGGCTGGATAATATGTCGTCAACCATCTCGGTGAGCTGAGCGTCCTTGTTGTACTAGTAGTCCCTTTTTCTGACTCTTTCTCGGCAGATGTGCATCCTCTAACTCTTCGTATGGCTCCCAATCAAGATGAGCTCTGTGTCATTCAAGCTTCTGAGCCCCGCGCTGCTCGTACATCCTCACCGCCCCTGCCTATCAACGACGACCTGCGTGAATCGCACAAATCAGTATGCCCCCGCAAAAGTACTCGGGCATTCGGAGAAGGGCGGTGGAGGCGCATATACTAATAAAACAGCAGCTATATCAGGAGGGGCTGTAAGCATCTGTTGTTCCGATTCCGCATTCGCTTTCCGCACCGCTGATACTTGCCCTCTTTTACATATCAGGCTGCGTCGGATATCCCCCCCAACCCCCCTTGAATGGTCATCACCAGCTTGCGCGACAGTGGCGGCACCTCTTTTTGACACTTGCTTCCCCAACCATCTCGTCATTGACGCCGTTTTCGACAACCTGCCGACGAGTACTCCACTTGATTCGACACCTGGTCCCGGGCCTGCCCTGGCCCCAACTCTCTAGACATCCAAAGAGCCGTTCCGGGACAGAGAGCCACGATGCAATGTGCATTATCATTCACTGGCACTAACATCTCTGCATACATATTTCGTGCTGACTTGTATCGTAGGTACCGCGATCGCCACCAAACTCACCTTGCTGAAGCTGGCTTTGTCACCAACTCTCCCCGCCGCAATCATAATCGCACAGCAGGCTTCGCCCTCGAATCTCACCATTCGTGCGCCGACAACCACGGTCCGAGCAGGAGCAACGACGTCGGTTTCCCGAGCAGACCGAGAGCTTCACTGCTCCGAATTTGCTGGGCCCATTGTGGACTTGAAGGTGGAACGACCTGCTATCAAGGACCAGCCGTCAGTGCTGCAGCTCGATGGCAGGTCTTGAAACTATGCCGGCGCCGACGTTCGAGCCTGGCGGTTTGTGAAAGAAATCCAGAGAGTTAGCGGCCTCAAGTGAGTGTGTTATCTCGTGAAGCACTTAATAGCTTCTTCATGAGCAGATATCTCATCTCTATTCCACAACCTCCGAGTCAATAACATGTCATGAATAACTGTACTATGGGCGCTGAGGGGAATATAATCGTAAGGAAGTCCGAGTCAATGATGTATGTATCGATAGCAGCATAACGAAGAGAGCGCAAGTAGACGAAATCAATATCGTAAATACAGTGTTTGAGAATAAGTCAAGGCTGGGCCAACTGGACAGACTTGTCCGGCATGAACCCGGAGAGCAGCGCCCCAAACAACCGCGGAGGATGAATGCGGTGCCCAAGCGCATTCGAAAACATTGGGAGGCGTGAGGGTATATGCGCAAGCATAGGGAGATACAGATTTCTAGGTGGTCGTGGCTTGCAACACGGATGTAGAGCCAATCCGGCCATAAATGTGGTCGTTGTCGAAAACGATGTCAACGAGGACCTCCTCCCCCGTGGCAGCTCCTGGAAAGAATTGGGGGCTTCTATTGGCATCTAATGCACCACTGCATACAGTCGATAGAGGCGAAGGTAGCGCAGGGATAGAGCTGCAAAGTCGTCTGTGGGCAGCGTGACGGTGACGGCAGTTACTCGGACCTTCGAAAAAGGCACCGAAAAAAGTGTCGTAGAGGCGGCCCACAAATCGCGGGAGTGGCAGGAGCTGGTACTTGTGCAGATGTGGAGTATGGCGTTTGCCACCGTGGGTGGTATTTGCGATAATGGCCCTCGTTTAGTGAAGAATACAGGCTTCCAGCCCGCTATAGCCAGGAAGGCGCAAGCTTGGCGACAGAGAATGTGCGGGCGGACTTCAAGTTGCCGCTCACGTTGGGTAGATGCTGCCCGCTGTGATGACTCGCAGCAGCAGCGACCCCACGCGAGAAGTCGCCAATCAAGATGAGGGCGGGTTGGTTGAGCCACAAACTCCGTGCTAGGCAAGGCGGAGACGAAAAAGGAGGAGCTCGGATGGGTGTTGGCGGGGTAGAGGTTGATGATGAAGATAGTGGGGAAATATGACGATTCGCGAGAGGTCTAGCGGGTCCTGCTTCAAACGGAGAAGAAAACGAGCTGAAAACTCTGGTTAGCACTTGACAAGGGACGAGCTGGCAAGGGCCACACACCTCCCGACTCCAATTCCAGATTCCCCCTCTCTTGTCCTCTACACGTGTCGCCGCTCGAAGCATTTGTCCTCGTTCTGTGAGCTGTGCAAGCGCTGAGTGCTTGCACCAGTGTTGTCGCGGCATTCGTTGTCGGTGAGCCAGATTAGCTTGAGAGGACGTCATTTCAGTCGCTTCAAACAGAGAAAGCGGGAGAGACGCGCGCACCGACTCGGATTGCGAGACTGCGCGTCAACACTCGACATCGACATCTTGCTCTTGTCTTCATCGTTGACCGGGAAGACCATGGTTAGTGCCTCGCGTTAGGATCTCGTCGTATAAGCCCGCAGAAGAGCGGGTGCCGTCGTTGAGACCGCCAACTGGCGGGACCATGGAGTCGGGAAGAGAGAAACGCGTGCATGTCACACACCCCGCTTCCTGTTTCGCGACCTCGATGATCCCGCCGGCCTCACACTCGTCAAGCCCTCCAACGAGCATGTCGGGTGCTCGCCCTTCTCCACCAAGCATTCAAGCTGCTCACGCTATGTCGGCGAACGGAGCAACGTGCGTCTTCGCGCACATTGGCCCGTATTTATCGCTGACTTCTAGCATAGCAATGAAAAGCTCTACTCTCGCGCTACCGTGTAGCAACTCGAAAGCACTCATAACGACGACAAGGACTGGGTAATCTCAGCAAGTTGGGTTAGCCTTCAATCTTGGGGTGGTTCTCAGGGGGCAGCGGTCGACGAACGGGTATGCATATCGGTGCGCAAAAGCACACATTCTCTACTCAATGTCGTTGCTGACGGTCTCCCCCAACAGGCTCTCGTCTCCTTGGCCTTACTTCTCAGTCGCTAAGAGAAGGCTCGGGAGCTGTTTTCCCCCTGAACATGCCCCGAATATCGCTCGCTGTCGAGAGAAGAGAGCGACAGTTGTCGGAGCCAATTTTCACCACCTATCTTCCACTCATCCACGAAATACTCAACTTCTCTCCGCCATTAATGCCATATCGACCCCTCGGTACTTGTTTCATCTCCACAGCTTTGGAGCTGGCCCGGCGGCGGGGTCGCGCGCTTTGGCTAGCAAGCAAGCATCGTCACATTGCTCGCGCTGGCCAGACGACACAGGCGTCTTCCCCTGTATCCGTTCAAGAGATTCGCGATGCCCAACCGAAATACAACGAGCGCTCTTATTGTTGCTCGACAACGCCGCCGCGTTTGAAGGTACGATTTCCTTTTTACCTCAGCTTTCATGTCTGAAGTGTCGTTTAGCTACAACGACGACAACATACACCCCAAAGCAACATAATCGTCACCCCTTCCTTCACCACCAGCTCCCCTTTTCCTCGTCGGAGCCTGCACCACCCGCACGACCGACTCGAAATTTTGTCCGGATTTGGCAAGTCACGTGCGCCTCGCCGTCCGCAGAGAGTGCGACATATCTCCTCCAGCACCGCAGCTATCGCTCTAGCGAGCGTATATCCTTGTATACCATGCTATTCGACTTCTACCCAATTCTTTCAGCTCCGCCATTCGAGGGGGAAGACCGCCGTTGAGCGCGTTTTCTCCTGCGGTCGTATGCGAGGCGTAGACGATGTCTCTGCGTCGAAGGGCTATATATGCGATTAGCTCTGCTGCGGATGCCAGCTCTGGCTTGACGGGTAGACTCTGCTCATGCTGGATGTCTTCCCAGTCGGCGACAACGGCACGAGTCTCGTCTCGCTCACAGCAAATACCCTGACGACAATGAATCCGAGTGATTGCTCCCTATCGACTACATCGACCGCTTTCATCTGCCTTGCCATGACTCCGTGGCAAGGCAATTCACATCGTGTCGCTGATTTCTCACTCACAAACTCGTGTCCGCATGTCCAGCGTTGATCTCGTATTGTCAAGCGCTAGGGCGTGTCCCAGTCCGCTTGGAGTCGCTGGGGCGGGCTGGATTGTGGAGGAGGAGGCGGTGGATGCTGTATTGAAACCAAGTGAGATGAAGTCAAAGAGACAGACGGCTACACACCTATGGATGACGAGGGAGTAACTTGAACTTGGGGGCTACTCGTAGTTGCAGTTCGTGGGGAAGCTAGAATACGAGTAAGCGATAATCAATTATCACTCCCTTAACACATACTGAGAATTGAGCTGGAAGGAGCGGGTGAGGTCGAAGCACGGGTGGGCCGCAGGGAGGGGGGGTACTCGTTCGGAGGAGGCGCCGGAATGGCTCTCAGACGACGCTGATGCGAGGGGAGGAACGAACGTGGGCAGAGTGGGAATGATTCCCTGGGACTTGTCAGTCCTTGTTGTCTGCGGTGGCGCATTCAGGATGCTCGATAACAAGCTGCTCAGTCCGCGTCCTCCGAACTGGTCCGTCGTTTGGCGGGCCTCCAATGGCGGTTGCATTGGCTGGGGCGGATGCAGCGAAAAGAGCGACGGCGAGGATGGAGAGGTGCGGACAGGGAACGAAATGAGCTCTAGCGGTTGATATAAGTAAGTGCATTTACTTTCCGCTCGATCTGTCAAGCTAAATTCAGCGTGTAGTTGCGCGGATAATAGCTGTTGACCTCCAGAGTCCAACGTTCTTGCTGAGCATTTCACTTTGGGTTGACCGCTAACCTATAGGCGATCTTGCAAGTCTTTGCTCAGGCTGTCTTCCGCCCAGCTGAAGCGTGATCCTCGCTCGCTCAGGCCGCAGCTCACTATCAGTTCCTACCACGACACGAAGAGCCCCCCGCGGAGCGCTGACTACACCATGCGCAGAGTCAAGCAAGTACAGTTTGCCGGCGAGATGCGCAGAGTCTGTCGATGGGTGTCGAGAAGCAGATGAGGAGTGCTGACTCATCAGCGTGACCATTTTTCTTTTGCTTCTTGTCGACCACAACGAGCCGGAGGGTGGAACGCACGCAGCGGCCGGACAGCCTATGGAGGCGCTCCAGGACCTCGTACGCCTCGCGCTACTCCGTTTTCCAAGGCTTTCTCACCCACTTATAGCTAGAACGGACACTTCTCGGCGCGACGAGCAGCGAACAGCAACGACGAGTGCGGCGACTCCGACACTCCAGCCAGCGGTGCAATGGGCCCCCAGCACATGAGTAGCGACTAGTCTGGGAGTGCAGCACCAAAGGCTGAAGTCTTGGGCGAGAAACGGCTCGCTCAAGGTGCGGGTTTGCGCTACTTGCTTCTGTGCGCTTTGTGGAGCTGAACACGTCTTTCGACAGCCTTCCTATGCTCCTTCTTTGCCCTAATCAATTGCAAGTCTCCACTGCCTCCGTAATCCCCAGCCCCCATCCGTCGCGTCTTCCTTCCCAGCAAGCAGACAAGTCGGCTTCTTGCTTTACATGCGCCTATGCAAGTCGGCCGAAGAAGGAAAAGCCTATCCTCGGATGCGTGGACGCTCTCGTCAACTGCGGGCTGGACGGAGGGAAGAAGGGAGGAGAAGACCTGCAATTGGGTCTTGCATTCCCAGCACGGCTGCATGTGCGTATTCGGCTCCTCTATTACCTCTCCACACGCTTACCGAGCTCCAAGACGAGTTCTTCTCCGTCATCATCAACTTAGTCTTACTTGGAACCAGGCCTTCACCGACCATGATATTGCCCTCTTGCTTCGACAACGCCTCCCTCAATCCTAGCTGTCGTCCCAGCTCTATCAACTCCTTTCCGACCACCATATGGCCTTGTTGGTCTTATTGTCTTCGAAACGTCAGCGCGAAGACCGCATCTCTGTCCCACAAACTCCTCTTCCCCTTCCGTTGCCATTTTTGTTCCCCATAACCGACACGCTAGCACCCTCCCCGTTGAAGCAGGCTTTGCTGTTTACCAGCGCCGGTGCTTCTCGTTTGGGCACTTGCGATTGGCTTCACGATACAATCGAGCACGACACAATGTCCGCATTCGAGGCATTCGATCCCTTCATATCGTTGGACGAGGCGAACTGGATGGACAAATGGAGGGAAATACTGTCCTTCGAGACGGCTGTCTCCACGGGTTTGCCCCGTCGCTGGCTGCATTTGCGCTCGCGGAAGATAGCCGCAACGACTGCTACTTGGATTTCGCCGAATCAGGAAATGGCAGGTGAGTTAGCGAAGTTTGCCTCGTTTGTTGGTAAACTCATTTGTCTGCTTCTTTCTGTAGGATCTTGTATGTGCCCTCCGTTCTCCAACAACGCTGTCCCCTTTACTTCGTCCTATTTCTATCGCTTTCCCACTCTTCAATCGACTCCGTTCATGGCACATATCTTTTGACTAAACTTTGGCTTCTAGACTCGATACTTCTTCTACTTATTATTCCGCTCGTATATCTCCACTTATATTCTTGATTCACCTCCAGCTTACTTTGTATCAGCTTCTCTTTGCGCTACATGGACACCCACCTTCCCCAGCTATGGTTTTTCCTTCTTTCCGCCATTGTGCTATGGGCATTTACTTGTTACTCTCCAAATCGAATGCGTACTTTTCCTTCCTCTCACTGGCGAGCTGCCTTGCCCGTCTTGGTCGTCGCAGCACTCGGTGGGATAGCGCTCGTTTGCCATTAACATTAGAAACTATATACATAAATATAAGGAACAGTGGCATTACTTATACTACTGAGTCACGGACAGTTTCGGGGGCAGTTGGCAGGCCACGAACTGCTGAGGTAGCGCCAGGATGTTGTCCGTTTTGCGCTCCGGCCCCTCTGTCGCGCGAGCCAGGCGCAGCGCCGTATCCTCCAAGAACGACATGTTCATGTGGAGCGGAAAGACTAAGCTGTGCTCGTCCAGCCCGATCGGGATATTGAGGATATAAAGGACCAGACGGCCGTTGCTCCGCCGCGCGCGGTCGATCCAGTCATCAGCGTTGGGAACGGCAGCTCGGAGTGCGGCGTGATTGGCAGGAGTCAGCGCGGAGCTGATCACCATGTCATCGAGCTCTAGCTTGCCCCACACGACGCTGACTGTTGTGGTGATTACGGGGCGCGGGTCGGCACCGGCGGCGGCCTGCTGCTGGCTAGCGGACAAACGCTCAATAGCACTTTGGCAGTGCAGGACCACAGAATTGTCAACGTAGAATCTGTGCACCATAAGGCGGAAGAAGCAGAGCTGTCGCTTCGAGAACGTAGCGCGTATTCCTGGAGCAACGTGGACATCAGATGCAGCATTGCAGCTGGGAGAAAGAGAAATCACGTACGCGTGAATTCGGCCTGGGTCGCAGCGCAGGTAATGCGGTGGTGACCCTCGCGCCAGTCGCTTTTCTGGCAGGCACGAGAGCAGTAAATTCGGACGCGACAGGAAGAGCACCGGCGGAAGATCGTGCGATTGTCGATGCGGCCGCACTGCAGGTAAATAACACATTCAGCGAGATAGGTACATTGTCGGGGAAGAGGCTTACCGGTGGATTATCACAGGCAGCCAGTCGAAGGAAGGGAGGCTTGTGCTTTAGGGCACTGAGCATCTGTTCTTGGTAAGCCGCGCTCCGCTTGAAATTGTCCCAGACTTCATTCAGTCTTGCGTCGGGAGTGTTGTCCAGCGGCGAGGCAACGATGACCTTGATGGACTGGGTAATGAGCGGCAAAATCGATGGGAAGCAGACGCCGGCCGGCAGTTGCGTTTTGATGAACTCCGTAAGGCACAGCAGAAGGTGTTCGTCTGGCAGGAACTGCGCCGAATGAAAAATTTGGGGAATAACGTTGGCCTTCAGTGCCTTGCGGAGCGCATGGGGACTCGTTGAAACCGTTATGAGAATGAGATCGAGAGAGTATCGAAGCGTGGAGCGCCAGAACTCGTGTCCCGGATGGTCGGACCGAGAGACATCGGGCAGAGGGTCGAGAGTGCCTTTCAGTAGGTTCAGCACCTCCTTGAAAGCACGATGAGATGCCAGGCATTCCGCAAGGACCATGAGCCCAGTGGGGCTTGCACTCCTGAGTACCTCGCTGACGAGGAGCGCCAGCTTGAGCGGTCTGGAGCAGTAAATGAAATGCATAGTGGATCGGGATTGGAGAGAGCCAACCAACGCCAGATGGGTCTGGATCAATCCAACCAACGTGGAGACTCCATTCCTACACACATCCAAGATCTCGTCGAGCTGACGGTGGTTAAGCATCAGGGGGAACATGAAGACGAAGTCATTGAACAGCTTTATGTCCACCCCCTCCCACTGTCCGCGTTGGCCGATGACAAACTCCCACGTTGGTATGAAGAGCCGAAAATACCCAGGCGTCTGCTGCATCTTGTGAGATGGCCCTTCGGCGTCCGTCGGGATACCCCCCACATCGTCGTTGCATTTGGCTTGCCATTTATGTTCCAGATCGGCCGTGAAGTGTCCCAGGGATGCTAGCAACACCGTCTTGGAAGGCAGTATGTCGACAAGCTCTTCGGTTAGCTGCAGAGAGTCGTGGAAGACGTACAAAAAGTCCACCCAGGCGACAACAAAGCCGCATAGCTCAAAGACCCCGTCAGGGAGTTCACCGGTGCGCACGAAAAGATGCCCCAGAATCCAGAGCAGATGCCGAATCTGGGTCTTTGTAACTCGAGATAGAGTCTCTAGTTCAGCGGCTGGCGGGATTCGAGATGGATCCAGTATGGCGAAGAAAACGGCAAACAAACGGCCACGCAGTGTACCGTCTGCCCCTGACCAGATGCCTTCAAAGCGGCGATAGTCGAAATCGGAGCAACCGGGTTTGCATGCGGCAAGCGCAATCTCCTAAGAACAATCAGTGGTCGTCTATGAAGCCGTCTAGCGTCTCACTCGATGGGAGGCCGAGAGCTTTCTGAGCTCTCGCATGTGAGCGACAGCTCGTGGATGCATCGTAGGAGTCGGGACGATACCCGGTTACCGCATCGTCACGCGCCCCTTTCCTCTCCCCCGCCAAGAGAACGGTATTCTCCTGCCTTTGCTTGGGGGCGAACGTTCATTCCACGCAGCGTAACCGATGCTGTGCGCGCGCACAATGACAGTATTCTATGCAGCGGCCTCGGCGCATTCTCTGATTTACACGCTCTCATATAATTTCGTGTACTCGGAATACCTGAAACACTGTACGCGGTCGGTCAGAATAGACAAGGATGAAAAAGGGTCAACGCACAGCTACACACTTTGAATTGCTCGACCTGTTCATAACCCTAAACGACCTGCCACTCCCCATCCCCGCGTCATTCGTTCACCCTCCATATCGATCCCCTGTCGTGCGCCAGCTCATCCTCCGCTAACTTCACGTTCAGCATGAACATCCGCCCGCGAAAGTACGACTGCTTGTAGGCCGGTTTCCCAGAACGCGCTTGTGGTGCTGTTAGCGCCATCCTCACCGCTCGACAGTGAGAGAAGAGGCGGCTTCGAATACGGAGAGTTGGTGGTGGGCGCCACGGGTGCACTTGTCGAGTATGGAGAGGTGTGTTGCGCGTGTGGCGGGAGTATGGGAGCAGGGAAGGTTGATACCGCCACTATCTTTCTTCCTACACGAGGAGAAGTCGATGCCAGAAAGCTTGAGCAAGCAAAGGACATCGCGTCGAGTTTTGAATCATCCGGTGCATGAAGCGACGATGTTTTGCGTGTAGTATCCGTTAGAAAGCTATATAACCACTCTTGAGCGAGTCTTCAACGGAGTACTAGTCAGTGAATGCGAAAAGACAAGATGGCCGTTGACGCACCGTTGGCCACCCAGTCCACGTCCCGCGCCAGCTCGACGCGCTTTTCCGGACCATTACATCCATCCCAAGCCCCTTCCAGCGCGCCAGCACGAATGTCCAAGGCAGTCCTGAGGAATGAGTCGCGCTTGAGCGGGGGGAAAGAGGGAAAGGAAAGACACACGTGGCGCCGTCCACACATCCCCCTCAGCGGCTTGAGGCATCGAGCGGTCGTGCTAAGGGCCGCCGTAGCGATTCCAGGGCGGCCGCGCAAGGGCGGAGCGCGCGCCGTCTGCGGCTCATCGTGGTGCGGAGAGGAAAGATCGGCGAGGTCACATGGCCTCGGGCCGATCGCCGCTTCTCTCTTCTCCACCACGACCACGATCATGCAGTCTGCGGCGCTTTCCTCGCGCGCTCTCGCCTGCGCGGCGCGGCTCGGGGCTTTCAAGGGAGCCCGTCCGGAACCTATCGAAGGTGCGGCTGCTGAGCACGTGCGCTGTCGCTGACCGTCCCTCGCAGCGTCGGCCTGCTTCTCGATGTCCGACTGGGGCTCTGGTACTGGGGGATGGCCAGCGTGAAACCTTCTACGAGGGAACTAGTGCGTTATCGTTTCCCTCCGTGCTTGCTTGTTACTTACTTATTATACATGCTCGCTAAGCGCCATTCCCCGGTATGCTGTCGAGCGCCCCACACTTGCGCGGCGCATCCCCGAGGCCTCAACGTTGGACACAACCTCGCTCGTCTCACTCTCATAACCGTCTCCAACGATCTCTGTCCTTCCCCCGAACCCGGGTCCTTCCCGCCGCGGCGCTGGCCTGCCAGTGAGCGAAAAAGTTTTTTACTGCCAAAAACACAGTCCGTTTGGGCCTTGGCAGACCACCCATCAACGCATCCTCAACTACTCAAACACAGTGCACGTCTGGAACGGCTTCATCGACATATGGGCCCGCTTTCGCGAGGAAGATGCAGGCCGTGTTGGTCTTGACTGACCTCGATGCGCAAGCGACTAGCGGCGCGGGAAAGAAGGCGGGTTCTGGGACGAGTGGTGGAGGGAAGACTGACCGGGACACTGGCAAGTGGCCCGTGTCAGGCGCGAGGAGCGAAGGACAGAGTTCGCTGGAGACATTTTGTGAGTGTCTTCGAGCGTAAAACTTACACAGCTAACACTGTTAACAAGGCCGCGCTCTGGAACTGCCACGCGAGAGGAAAGACTCGGAAGGCGACCAGCGACGGGCCGCGGGTTACAAAGTACGCGTTGCGCCAGTATATGGGCCAGGGAGGAGAGTTAGCTGAGACGGCCGGCTCGCTCGTCTCCCCTTCCCACACCTCCCACACTCAATCCAAACCGCACTCGCATTCGCCCTCTTGTTCCCTCTTGGCCAGCCATTTTCAAGTTTAGTCGCTATCGCCTGCAGGCGTGCGGGCCAGCAACAAGCTCGAAATGAGTCCACCCGCCGCTCTTGTTATCGCGCTGCTGCAGCCAGGCCCCCTTGTCGACACCCGCGGCCTCTCAGATCTCCGCCCTGGGTCTGCGGTCGGTCGCCGGCCGGAATCACGTGCCGATCCGGGCGAAAACGGCCTTTTCTTCTCCACGACCACATCCATGTGCCACACCTGCCTTCAGCTCTCCTGCCCGCAATTTACTCCTACCACTGGTTCACGGCCACTTTGTTCCTCGCCAACGCGAGCAACGGGCAAGAGCCGCAAGACAGACGGGGAGTGGGGCCAGGTTTGTGGCAACGGCCATAGCTCTCCGCTCAATATCAGTTGCGCAAGCAGCCGCTCTAGCATCTCTCGTCACATTACCCTGGACGGTTTCCCGCCTATGCAGGTCAACTTACGAGGCGAAACGTCCGCCACCTAACGCAAAGCTAGCTCGCCAGGGAGCTTGCCCATAATCATGTCTCCCCCTCCGCGTCCTCATCCCACGTCACCGATGCATCACCCGCCTTCCTTGCCCGCACCCCCCACCACCCTCGTTGTCCATTCGGCCATCGCTCGTTGTCCACTCTGCCATTTTTTGCCAAAATCGGCCAGGTCACGTGCCACGCCGGACCTCCGGCGCTGACCGCCCTCCATACATCTCGACGACCATGCGGAGTACCGCCATGTGGGGTGTCTCTCGTGTTGCCCTACATGTAGCGACACTCATTGCATTCTTCCAGCTCTCGTTGCTCATGTCGTCGTCAGCGCAGACGTGCTTGGGAGAAGGAAGGGTGGCGGGCGGGGCCGGGATGGATAGCATCTTGGGCAGGGCGATTGATCGTCGCGGGAGTGGGCTTTTGAAGAGCGGGCAGCGGGCAATCACCTTCCTAATCCTGTGTGGCGACTAGCAAAAGCGATACTTCCCTGGCTCGCGGGTATAGCGAGTGGATCGAATTGGCTCTCTCCTTACTCTCACTACTATTTCTGTTTCTTATCTCAACTCTGCCCTTGAAAACAATTGCATTTCTCCCTCCGTCTCTGCTGCATGTATTCTTACTGCACCAACCCCGTCTGGCTACCAACTACTTGTTCTGTATATGTTATCAAGCCGCTGCTTTAACAATGTGGAGCTGGATGAAAGTGAGGCGGAGAGTCTTGGAGGGCAGGCTAGCGCCTTCGGCTCCGCCCAGTATACTTATCTACATGTCGTCACGGTTGGCCGCGTTTTGCTCGTTTTCGCCCCGCTTGCTCACCCTTCCATACTGCCAGCGAAAGCGATGTCAACGGCGAGGAAGATGCCCTCTCACCTTTGATCTTGCGGGTGGTTGCTGATTCCGCGTTGGCCCTTGCAAGGGATTCGTTCCCGATGTAAGACCCGCGGAGTTTGAGTATCGACAAGTCATGGTCGCGCGGCATCAGAGATTTGACAATTCTGCAAGTTGGCGGTAGTAGACAAGAACAGAGTACGAAGGACTAAGGAATAATGATACTCTATCGGCGTGTCGAGCGATGATACATAGCCCACGGGGCATTCCCCCGACCTTCGCAGGTGGAGGCCTGAGTGCCCGTCTTGAAGCGGCCACCAATGAACCCCGAGGCATAAAACGCGCAAGGTTCATCTCCAGCTCTGTACCCAGCGGCAGGATGTACTTCAGCCCGTATCGAAGCCACTGTCCATCTTGTGAAAACGGTCCACAGACACAAGACGGGCCATAGTTTCGTGTTCGACAGGTGTATTCCCCGCGGAGCTCCCCCAGGAGAGCAGCGACATATACGAAAGACGCCAGGCATCTTGCCGCGGTCACGGTCTTTCCAACGGACAAGACTTAGCACTAATGTGAAACGCATAGGAAGAGAGAAGCCATGGTGGCGATGTCGGGTGTGGATCGACGAATGAGCGGATGGTAGAGTACGTCGGGGAAATAATTCAAGGGTCGGTGTTTGCCCACGACTGCGGTGCCGATGAACCACGGCAAAGAGGCGGCATATACAGCTTGACCAGCGGCAGCGCATCTTATGCTGCGTGAAATCGTGGACCGCGTGCGGGTATCTGAGAACGCGCATAAGGATAACATAGAGTCAGGCGACAGGATACACGCACCATTCTCCATCTGAGTACCCGCATCTCATCGAGCAGAAGAAAGCCTTCCTCGGCTGGCCAATGAATGTTGCCCTCGGGCTGTCGGGCAGCTCAAGCTCAGACTCTCGCGGGTCGGGCAGCGAACGCGGTAATCTCTCCAATGCGGGCAAGCACGGGCATCTGGAGGAATCGCGGGCAGTATAGGGAGGGAAGAGTGCAAAGAGGAGAGGGACTGCCGGGCAGGAAGCGCTACAGGGTGGATCAGCGAAAATGCAAATGCAAGGCGGATGATACACACCTTGCCCATGTACCGTCCCCGGGCCTTCGCGGCCATCATCCCAGCAGCTTCATATGAAACAGCACGACCTCGAGGTAGGGAGAAGCCGCGTATGGCGCGGGCGGGAAGGCGACCCGCGTCTATCGAGGAGAGTGGTAGAAGTCGCAGAAGGCAAAGGCCGGAGCTGGGATGAAATGACGATGGATGGTCTTTCTAGGGGACGATTCACGAAACGAGTCAAGCCCGAGGCTATCTGACTCATCCGAGAAGCGCAACATCTTCTCCTTCATCCACATGGTGAGGGGTATGCCCTGCCGCTTTCGCAAATCTCGCTCCTCTCCCAGAAACGGCGCCGATACCGTCCGGATACTAGTAGACGCCATTATAAACGCGTCTAACGAAGGTCTAGCGTGTTGAATAGTGAGGCCAAAATGATTGTGTAGTTTGAGGAGGGTACGGTGGAGCAGGAGATACACTCGACATAGCGTTAGGCCGCGCGTACGCCGCGATACCTGGACGTCCTTGGAGGGGTTATCGCGCACGCGACTTCCATTTTCGGACGAGGCAATCGACTGTGGATGGGGAGGGACATGGTGATAGAGGTAATGAATGGTGGGGGCGGTATGTTGATCTCGCTTTCGAGGACTGCAGGTTCCGTTTGAGAGCGAATATGGCTGCCGAACACGCAGGTACTGCAGCAGCGTCGCCGAGAGTGCTCCCGGCTCATCAAGCCCTTGCTTCTAGCCGTGCAATATCTGTCTAGCGCCACGCGGCTTGAGCCGAATATATCTTCGAGGACTTCAACTTCGAAGAGCTGTGGGATAGTCAAGGCTAGCACACATGATAGGGCGGAGGACGCACCTTCAAGTCGAGTACATTCCTTTCCCTCGCTTCGGTAGCGAGACGGGGCAAGGAGAAGGGCAGTAGTCGGAGAGCTGCGGACCGGCAATGAGCACCCATACGAACGACAAGTACAATCACGCACGTTGTTCCCCGTTTTCGAATCCATCCATCCATCGTTCTGCTAGTTGCAAGCGCGAGAACCGGCAAGCCGAACGCAACGACGACTACACTTTCTCGTCGCGCAGAGGGCGGGTTATTGGGCTTGAGGATGAGTGGTACCTGAGAGCAGCCAGAATGTAGCTCTCGACACACGCGCTGTATTCATAGGGATACCGATAAGTCAGAAAAAACTTCAAAAGAGGAGAACGTCGACGCACCGCTGCCTATGCCCGTGTCCTGCGCGGACTCACCACGGCCTTTACTCCCTCCCGCCCATCTAGTACCGTTTCCGGGCGGCCCGCGCGGTCACCGAAGGTATCGAAGCGCCTTGGGCGGCTAGCAAAGGTCAGCCGCCTAGGCCTTTCGCGGGCTGCTTTCGCGGGCTTGAGGCACGGGGGTCTCTGTCTTGAATGTATCTTCCCGCAGGCGATAAGGCTGTGGCACAACGGAGCAGCCGCCGCGCTCGCGCGAGCAGGGAACGGTGGTCGTGGTGCGGAGGCAAGAGCCGGATCAGCAGGTCACATGCTCGCCGGGCCGATCTTCCTTCTCTCTTTCACACTACGACCACGACGATCTCGACTCCACCGTCTTACCCGCTTGGGGGCACCGGACACGCGTCGTTTGGAAGGGCCTAGAAGGACGTCGATGGAGAGTCTGCCGCGCGGTGCGTCTCTTTGGCGTGTTTTTGTGTTGGGAATCCGCTGACAGTCTCGGTCAGCACGAGTATGCTTGTGGCGCGGCGGTGGGAGGGAGGAGAGTATCAGAATGGATGGTGCTGAGGGCGGAGCAGTCAGCGTGGGACTGCGGGCTCGGATAAGAGTGCGTCATCGTACTCTCAATTTGGTTGTCGTGCTTACTCGCACTCGTATGGTAGACAAGCACAATATCTCCTCTTGCTGCCCTATTCGTCGGCAGCCTTACGCTGGACGATGAGCCGACATGTCTGGTGTGTCCCGCCTACCTCTCGTTGCTCGCTCGCTCGCTGACTCACTCTTCAAGATGGCGCCTTGCGGTGGACTGGTGGGCCTTCACCCTGCGGTGGGGATATCCTATGCTAGAGTATAGCGGGATGAACGTGCGTGGCCGCATCCGCCCAGCCTCATGCATATTCTGACTTTGCTCGTCAGCTTAAGTTCGCCGCGAGACAGCGCTGCCACCCCTTCCATTCCCTCCGCGACGAGCGCTGTAGTCACAGGCGACACTGCGCAGGCTCACGAGGGCATACTGGCCTGGGGCTGTTCACGACGGCAGGTCGGCCTACGACTATCCTTGCCCCAGTCACCCGACAAAACGCGATCGCCGATGGTGTGTTGTCGACTGGGCGGCTACTCATCTTACGTTTTTTTTCCTTTTACAGGCGCACATTCTCCTCAGGCGGCCCTTGCACCTCCACGAACAACTGCCTCTCGATTACAGCCCGCAAAAGTTGCCGCTTAACATCTGCCCGGCAGCCCGCCTGTATCCTTATACATTAGGCTGAAACCTCCCTCGTTCGAGCGAAACGACCAAGCGCAGTGGGATAATACGCTCCGGGAGGCTGTTAATGGGCTTGAGCAACTCATTTCGAGGGTCTGCAGTATCGGAGGTACGTCCTTGGACTTGTTTCTCAGTCAGTCTTCGTGTTTATTTCTTGCAGACCGCAACAAGTGCAGCACCAGCTCCATCCGCATTGTCCTCTCTTGCTGCCAAGGCGGTGCTCTACCCTTTCCGACGTCAATTGCTTGCGCCGTCAACGCCGCTTGTTGCCGAATATGGCGACGATGTCCAACACGAATCCCTCCCCTGCTCGGCCTATTATGCCGCAAGCCTTTTCCGCCCGGCATGTCTTCACGATGCTCCATCATACACCGCTTTTCCAGCGTGATTCCGTTGCCCGTTTTGGAGGTCACTTTTGCCCTCCTCGTTCCGCGTCGCGGTGTCCTGTTCTCCTGGCGGACAAAACGAGCAACTCGAATATCCGCGACGTCGACGTCATTCGAACCCGTACAAACAACATCTGGGCCACGACGTCAACACACTGTCTTTGCAACAACAGCTCAGCGTCTCATTCGCCACCCCCAGCGTTGTTCCACCCACGCCACCACTTCCCTCTTTCGCTTCCAACCCCGCGCGCCCTCGCGATGGAGCTCGCCGTTGTCAGAACCGACACGAATGGCACCAGTTCCGCCGTTTTTCGCCCGGTTTCTTGTCGGCTTTGCTGGTGCTGCATTCCACGCACCACAAGAACTAATTTCGTCTCGCCTCCGGCTTTTCCCGCAGGTTATTATTCGTGCCCGTCGCTCACCCGTATGACTCTGAGGCGACTTCGGAGTCGATTAGTATCGATGTCGCCTTCGCGTTTTTGTGATACTTTCATTGTGTCCACTCCCCCGTTCATCAGCGCTATCTTTTTGTCCTTAACTGTGCTCATTTACTAGTACACCTCATCTCTATTCACCGAAACTACAGAAGAGTTACATCTCACTTACATACTCAAGAAAGATACGATGCATTCGGCGGACACCCCAAACGACAGTTACCCCAAGCAAGAACGATGCACAACACAGCAGACAAAGCAAATAATGGGAGAGCAGATCTAGAAGGGAGTGATGAAATGCAAGCACAGTGTTCATATCGGAAGGTCTTTCGGGGACTTCCATTTTCATATCTTCAGCACTCCATGTCGACCGTTGGGCATCCTCGGAGACACTAAAGGGGGTCGAAGAACGGCTGTTAGTGACCTGCACACTATATTCAGGCAAAGCGATGGCGGCCGTGGCTTGAACTCACCGAGGAGAGCGTCATGTCGTCTCGGACACTAGCAGCATCGTCGCGAATCAGCCCATAATTGGAGCCCACTTGTGCCTGTCGGCTTCGTCAGCCCACTGCAAATGCTCGCCAGGCCCGCGCACCGAGCACAGCCGCCACCCAGCTCCTTCTTCAAAGCTCCACAATCTCTACATAGACCAACTGTATGAGCATGCTGGCGAAGTTGAGATAGTCCGCGACACGCACCCTAGGGTCCCCTCCGCCGCACCTCTGCAACTCAGCCTCCCTCCGCGCGAGCGCATGCGCAAACCTGAGTTTCTCCTCCGCTGTACAGAGGAAGTAAGGCCACTAGCACCTGATTCGGAGTAACAAACGACTGACCGATCCATTCGTTGCTCGCGTTGACAACCGTGCCCGGTTTACTGTTGAAGTACAGAGAATATTGCGGATCGTCGCCGACTGCATCGTCCCAGAAGCGGCAGACGGGCTCTTGAGAGGCGGTTAAGCTGCTAACTGGTTCCCACCTAAGTCGCTCGTAAGAAATGCGCTACCAGTGGGAGTCGGACAGCCTACGTATTCTTGCTGTTATCATAACCCGCCCACTGTAAGTAGCGTTAGCAAGTACCACGCCAGGAACCACTGAACCTTGATATAATATTCCTATTGTTGGTTAGAACTCAAACCACATTGCTGTTTTGCAAAGAGCTCACCCATCGTGGATCACTCAGTGGCCTGAACTCCCCTGGCGCACGGCGCACACCCCTTGCCGTCCGTCGTGCGCGCAAGATGCATTCTACCGACGTTGTCTCGAGTGAGTAAAAACCGGTGAGTACCGTTTGACAAAATGCTCACCCACATAACACTCGGCCTGTGTGTAGCTGCCGCCTGGGCGGAGCCGCGAGATCGAGAGACCACACAAGAGCGGCCCGCCTGCGAGCTTCGGGTGCCGCCCGCTGTGCCGTTTTCCCTGCCTCGCCATTCCAAGTTCAAGCCTGTCGCTGTGCCCAGGTGATAAGAGAGAAAAAGAGAGGGAAGGGAAGAAACACGCTGCGCTGTGGAATATATACGCTTTCCAGCGCTTCCTTTGCGCAGCTGGAGGATGCTTCCCTGTCACGAATAAGCTTTGTGTGTTTCATATTTATCACAAGACTCTACTCAATATCAGTGGCAGGCGGGGGGGGAAGGTATCAATGTTACAAACAAAGATGAGCAGCCAATGGCATAGAGATATGCGACCGAATGAAAAATAGAACTTGAAAAGGAGATAGAGAGAGAATTAGACAAGCAATATACGCGAGAAGGATAAGCAATCAGGGCGAGAAATATATAGAGCATCCATCGATCTACAAGCAAAACAAGTGGCAGAAGCCAGAAGCTTTGAAATGAGTCAGCCTATTTCGAATGATTATGCCGCTCGCAAGGACAAACACTGAAGAACGAGCCCGACGACAGCCCAAATGCGGGCAGAGAAGTATTGCGGTGTGTCGTCCTACTTAGAGCCCCCGCATCCACGTATTCGCGACGTCGTAACTCGTACTAGTAAGATTGTCGGCCAGAGTGAGTGACTGTGCCATAAAAGGTGTCGAAAAGGACATTCGCGCGCGTGCGTAGGCTTCAATACGGATGTGGGGTATGAGGACATAAGTGAGGTTCGATTGGGGTTGTGTTGTGGGATTTTTTCGAGAAAGGAGACTGGGGGACGATGCTCTCCAATTTGGGGGCGCTATTTTGGTTGGAAGAATGCGAGGAATGTGTTGACGGGGATATTGGATACGTAGCTGAACGTTTACAATATGCCTGCCCATTCATCGTTAGCGTCGGAATCTTTGTCGCAGGAAATTGATGACATACTAGAGTTCCCCGCCTTTCGTTCGCGCGCTCCAGACCACATTCTCCTCTGTCTTTGCGACGACCACGACAGCTTCTACGCCAGCCGACACCGCTTGAGCGCCGTTCACCACCAAGCCTATTGGTGGCTTTGCTTTCCACAAATGGGTCCTTGATGTCGATAGCGAAGCCGCTCGGGTCGGGAAGAGGGAGGAAGAAAAGATGAAATAGGGCTGGAAAGCCAGATGGAGGGAAGATCTGCGTGGACAAGACACGCTTGGTAGGGCTTGTAAACCCTATATCTGGGGGAAAGGGCGGCAGAGACGACTTTTGAGTGAGAGATAGGACGATTTGTCCAGGAGGAGGGGGTTGCTTAGGTCGGAAAGTGCTCGTAGATGACATTGAAGGTGACTGAGGCGACAAAAACCCTGTTGACGAAGGACGGATGGTGTGTGTGTGTGTGTGTGGGCTCGTCAGGATTGTCTTTGTCAATACATGGCCAAGCCGCACGCTCTTGAGCGTGGGGCATAAAGGAAAGGAAGTATGATCCAGTGCTGAAGTCGCAATGAGCCATCGAAAAAGGGAGGAAAACCACGTCAACGCACCGATACTCCGCAAATTGCCATCTCATGTGTCCTCCCTCCTCAACTATTCTCTCTGCCAACGACCCTCTCCCAAAGTGGTATTATGTCCTTCGAGTCCGACTTCGGCGCGTTTTGGAGTGGAGACAGGTCACTTGTGCGGGGGGTGCGGCAACGATATGGGAGTGCAGACGAAAGAAGGAAATTGTGATGTCACGCATATCCTGCTTTCGTTTCGCCAAACGACAAGCTATGACGGCGCTTCAGCGGGTGTCATTATCGTCTGGGCGTGCTGTCCAGCGGATGGTGGTGGTTTGGGTACAAGAAGAGAAGACGTCACACGACGGCCGCTGTGACTCCGGATCTGCGTTTTGACTTCTACCGCCATCCGAAACACACTCGCCTCTCCGAGCGATGTCGCGTGTGGCACCAAGCGATACTCTTCAACCTCGCAGCTCCTTCACCCTTCCCTTCGAAATCTGGGGCGCCATTTTTGAATTCCACAGCAAGCGCCACCAAGCTTATCCAAGGCTGGCGACAGAGGGGTGGTGGGCCTCGGGCGAGGTCATCAACATGACTGCTTCGGACAGAAACACCCTCTTCAAGAGAAGCATGACGGCGCACTACCACCTCCGCCTTGTCTCCCGCGCTTGGAACGAAATCATTCTCGCCAGCGCGGGCCTCTGGACGACCATTCACGTCTACATGGACGAAGACCAGACATACATGACCCCGAAAGCTATGAAAGCAACCGTGTCCCGCCATCTCTGTCTCTCCAAAAACAGTCTCTTGTGTGTCTCGCTCTGGGCCCAGAACAGTAACTTCAACGCCTCCATGCAGCAATTCGTCGCAGCAATCCGCTCGCTCAAATTCAGTCAACACTCTGCGCGATTTACCTCGCTGGAGCTCATAAACCTTCCATGCCCTGGCATCGCCTACACTGATATCTTTGACGATGTCTCCCGTTTGGAATCCTTCGCCCTGTGTTTCGAGAACAGGCTGTACGACACCGACGACAAGACGCTCGCTGCTGCGGTCAAGGCGGCTCCTTTGCGCTTCATCCGCATCGCCACCCCTAGTCTTGGTACATTCAAGTGTCTCCAAAATAATGTAGACTGGACTCGTGTGCGCATCCTTGCATGCAACAACTGTCAAAATGTGTTGCGCGCCATCGCCACCTTCGACTTCAGCCACGTCAATGCCATCGAGCTCTTTACCATTTCCGCACTGTTGGGACCATTCAGACCTGAAGCGGGGACCGTAATGACGAGTCTTCCCCGACTGTACTCGCTTGTAATTGACTGCCAGGTGCCGCATTGGGAGCTTCTCTTAGCCAATGTCGTGCCGCCTGTCCTCGAACGTCTTACTTTCCGCGGCCCCCTTACTCTCCATTTGGATCGCATTCCCGCTGTGCAGCACGCTATGGTCTCGGGGAACTTCGCCAGCGTCACCGTGCTTTGCTTGGATCGCATGTTCTCTGAGAACTCCAGCCTTCTCGGCATTATCCTGGGTGGCCTCTCGGGCTTGCACGAGTTGCAAATCCGAGATGAAACCTCGACTGGTTCCGCGGTGGTCGCCAAGCTATGTCACAGGGTTCATCAATTCACTGGGGAACGACATGCCTTGCTCGAAGACCGAGACCACGCCCCGCTATCGCTCGAGACCAACATTCCGCTTGCGCGACTTCATACCGTCGTCTTTGAGCAGGTGGAGCCGGCTTGTAACGCTCTTCGCGCCGAAGATCTTGAAGAAGAGAACGTGAATCTGCGCCGCAGCTTGCAGCTCCGCCTCACCTTGGCTCGACTCAACGAGTTCATCTACCGCTTGAACGCACTGGTGCCCCTCGTTCCAGCGACACCTGCGGAGACCCGGAGAAAGTTCATAATTCGCGTAATTCGTTCGCGCATTGCGCTCCGCTCCTGGGTTATGGCGTACAACAACCGGAGGGGAGAAGGGGAGAATTTTGCGGTGGTTTGCGAAAGTGTGGACTGAGATACTTTTTCTTCATTGGCATATAGTATAAGTACGGAACAAGCAACATTGTATTACCGATCTACGTTGCAGGGAAGAGCGATGTGACGAGAGTATATACTCCACGCCTTCGTTTTCGAAGCACAAGTCGGAGCCCCGGCCTGGCACGTGATTCCCGCCGGGCGGGCCAGCAGTCGCCGGGACTGGGGCGAGCCCGGCGACAGGCCACGGAGGGACTTGGAGGAGAAAGTGTGGGGGGAGGCGAGTATCGGCGAGCGGGCTGCCGCATGGATGAAGGGTAGATGTGGGGTGGTGTAACGACAGCGTAGTTGAGCAGGCGTGCAGCTGGGCGTGCTCCGAGTTGGGGAAGGGTGACAGGAAAGGATGTGTACGTTCGAGCTAGATTTAGGGAGCCTGCTTGTCCGTGCCGATCATGGGACCGCCGGTTACGGAAGGAATGTAAGAGGATTGGCGAGGAAAAAAACTAAGTGCAGCAGAATCAGAGAAGGTGGGGTAGCAGAAGACTGCTACGCACCTCGATATACCCCGATGAGTACAAACACGCCCACCCTGCGTCCATAGATCCACTCTGTGGTGCCAAAGCTTTCAGCTCTGCGATACTACTAGTAGTCGGTCGGTGACTTCAAGGAGAAAGCTATATGAGCAGAGCGGGTGTAGGAGGAGCGGAGCAGACGCACCAGCATCTGCTGGTGGATACACTTGCTGAAGACGGGAGAAAGATGCTGGGGGACGAAGACGGCAAGAACGGGATGGTGGTACGGAAGAGAGAGGGAAAAGTGTGATCGATCACAGTCACATTTTACGAGCTTGCTTTACTCGCTCATCTTCAGTTATCTTCATCGATGCACCGCTGCCTGGAGACCCCCGAAATTGCGCTACAGGTCGTGCAACAACTCGCCAACTTGCCAAGAGACATGAGCGTGCCGTCCCTTGCGCGTCTGGCACGCACATGTCGGCTCTTCTCCGACTTTGCCCTCGAGGAGCTGTGGCGTGGAGACAAGTTTGTCCGCAGACCGCTGTTACATCTTCTACGGTGCTTTCCGCCAGACTTGGTGGAGATCATTGGGAGAAATGACGGAACACGGGCAGCAGTGGTCAGTACTCAGACCGAGTAAAATTTTCTCAGTTGCTTCATTGTTGACACGAGTCTTACAGAATCAGCTGCGCCCATTTGTCGTTGAGGATCTAGACCGTCCACAGCGGTACTTCCGGCTAGTGAAGGCATTGTCTTATCATCCTGGCGACACAACACTTGACACGCGTATTTTGACCTTGTTTTCGACATGGATACCTTGGGACTGCATATTCCCTTCCCTGCAAACGCTCACGTGGAGTACGGAGTATATACATGCAGATGGCAACTCCCCCGAGATCGCCAACCTCCTCCGTTTCCTGTTAGCACCCCAACTCCAAACTTTACACCTCGGTGGCATAGGCACTCCGTTACGGAGTATATACGAGAATGGTGGGAGTGGGACTCGTGCCAGTCCCACTCCCGGTGCAGCTTGACGTCGGCTAGACGAGTTTGGTGGGACTCAGCCCATCAAAGTGAGATGTGGTGGGACTCGAGTGATTGTTTCAACTGTCAACAACCACCACACTTGTGTCGGCGGTCATCTTAGGGCTCGGCACCGTACCGTAGTGGTACGGTAGTACGGCGCCGTAGTACGGCTACGGCGCCGTACCGTACCAGCCCTCGAGGGCGGCCGGTACGGTACGGTACGGGTCCGGCGAGCCGCCGTACTGGCCGTAGCCGTAGCGCCGTATCCGGCCGTACCCCGGGCACTACGGCGGTTGCTTCTGATTGGGCTACGCGCCGGCTTTTCATGAGCCGAATGCCGCCTCATGGGGTCCAGAGGACCGGCTCGTTGGCATCTGGGCTGTTGACCGGTGATGGACGCCGGCCAGCGCTCGCCCGATTCGTTGTCGTGGTGACGTGACGTGACGCCGCTGCGTCACATGTGGCGCCGGCAGGTGCGCAACGGGCACTGACGACGAGCGCGGACCTTTGAAGCAACTAAGGTCAGTCTGGGACACATTAGATCGTATAACAACCCACCGGCAGGGGTAGAATGCTCGCCATCAAACATTGATGGGAAATACGGCCGTATGACCGTATACGGCCGTACCGGAGCCGTACCGGAGCCGTAGTGCGAGTAGCCAAGGGGCGGTAAGGTACGGCGACGGTCCGGGAGGCGCCGTATTGCGCCGTAAAAGTACGGCCGTAGCCGTATACGGTACGGCGCCGAGCCCTAGGTCATCTCAGGGCTTGCAGGGCTGCCGGGACCCATCCAGGCGCTGCGTAAATTTACGATTCTCAACATGATGTCGGAGGCGGAAGGGCGATGGGAAGGCGACTGGCGGGTGAGCGCATCGGCGCTGGCACACCTCGCGCGTTTTACTGGCCTGACCAATCTTGCGCTGGCGGCTCCTGGCGGACTCGATTTGGACGATGACGGGCTCGCCGGGCTCCTTGGGCAGCTTCAGCAGCTCAAGCGGATACGCTTGACCCATCCAAAGACTGCCGCACGGCTAACCCTTGGAGCGCTGGTAATCGCGGCGCGGCACGCGGCCTTGCAGTGCCTGATACTGACTATGGACGGCGGCACCGGGCCGTTACCGGCGGTCGGTATTCCATCTGCGAGTATGCTGGAACTGCATGTCGGGCACACACATGTCGGGGACCCAGCACTGATGGCGGGATTTCTCGGCGCGCTGTTCCCTGCGTTGGAACATATTGGCAATGCGTGGTTCGACGAAGTTGATGAGCTTGATGGCGAGGCCACGCAGGCTGAGCTGACCGCTATAGCTGAAGCACAGCTGTTCGAGCTCCGCTGGGAAGCGGTTGCAGAGATTGTGGAACGGACTGGGGACAAGGGCGAGGCGAAAGAAGATTGATAATTGAATGCTAGACACAGCTATAAGTACCTGACTAGTACTCGCGATACTCAGGCAAAATACTGGGTCCGAGGGTTCCTCATGGCTGTGGCGCACACGAACAGGTCGCGTACAATGGAAATGGGAGCGTTGAGGCAGTGCATATCGTGGGTCACTCTCTTGGCTGGAGCGACGGGGATTTGGGAGGGCGCCGTACCTAGACCGTGCAAGCAACTAAAACAATGGAGGATTCAGAAGGATAAACTCGCGGCAGAATGCGACAAGCAGATAGAGTAAATGAAATGTATAGTGGGTAGCACCGAAACGAGTACGTGCAGCGAAAATATATGTGGGTCGTCGACACGGAAATCGGGTGACTCTGACTGTAGTCGAGAGGGAGAGGAAGGGGTGTGCAGCTAGCTCTTCTCATAGTTCTGACAACGATAACACCAGTCGCCCTCGCCCACTGTGCCCACCATCTCCTCCCTCCTCCTTTCGAGCAACGACGAGTTGCCCGCTCGATACCCCAGATAGCGGCAAGCCAGAAAGAATGAGAGGAGGGAGGTCGAGCACGAGATCCACTTGCTTCATAGATACGTGTTGTGCCAGGTTATCGAGACGTGTCGCGGGCTGTCGGCGGCCAGCCGGCGTGGCACGTGACCGTGCCGGTCCTTGCAAAGGAAGGCATGTGGATGGCGGCTAGTGGAGAAGGCGAACGCGAGGGAGAGAGCGGGGGGTTTAGTGTGGAGACGGAACTTGAAGAGAGGATACCAGTGGTATTGGCGAGCGGTATGCGTGGCGAGAAGAGGATAGGGCTCCAACCATTTCCGTGTACAAATGTTTGTACACGGTTATAAGCGTTTTTATTTTCATTTAGTTTACTGTGGTATGTAAATGGTAAATAAATGAAAACAAATGGTTTAAATGGTTATTCCCTGATAACAATAGCAGACATGCTCATAACTATGTTACTACCAGGTATATATCTGGCTACCAAATACACACTAGTGTAGGACATACCTTCTACATAAATATAGATAGTTGTTGCATTTGTAGGCTTCTTCTTGAAGGAATCCATCACATGATCTGGCATCAAATAAGCCAAAGGTAGTGAATCTTGCCCTACAGGCCCATCTAGAACAGTATTACAAGTGAGAAAATGCCATCTTTCAGTTGAATAAACCTTATAAACTCAAGTATGTACCATAAAATTGTTGATCATTTTACATTATTATATTACTATTTTTAACTGTTTTTAAACGGTAATAAACGTTTACTAAACGTTTTCTTATCATTTCCATTTAGTTTACCTGGAGGTGTAAATGAAAACTAAATAGTTGGAGCCCTAGAAGGGGAGGTCTTGAGGAATTTGGAAATCGGCGCGGTAGTCGTCTGGCGTTAGGTCGAGAGGGAGATGGTACTAGTACTGCCAAGTGTGCGCTTTTATGCGTTTGCGCAAAGACTGGATAACCCGCAAGTGAATTTGCTCGTCGGCGTATGGACAACAAGCAGCAAGGACACGTTGTGCTCCCCAGCCCTACACCACAATATGCTCAGGCTTCTCCGATTTCGGGCCATCTCATCTCCAGAAGATGCCCTTGCAAGCCCGCGTCCACCTCCCCGGCCAATACCCACATGAAACCACTAGACTGGCTAAGCCGCGGTCGTGCAATCGATATATCTGGGCAGGAAGAGTCGGCGAAACGGAGTGAGGGAGAAGTTTAGCTTCACACACTAGCAGTCATCCTCACGACACACACCCGGTCCATTTCAGCACCTTGTTCGTCTTCTCACTCCCGCTCGCAAGGCGTCTTCTTGTGGTAAGGTCTGAACGCTGGAGCAGATTAATAACAGCTGAGTATGAAGGAAGTGAAGAGGAATACCCATGCGAGAGGACGCCGTCATTGTGCATGTTATGCAGAGCTGGCAGTATGTGCCTGTCTGGGGTGGTAGACACGGTGCAGGGAGGTATGGGCGTAACCGGAAGGCGTTGACGTGGCAGGCAGAGAGGAGAGGCTGTTGTTATTGGAGTTCATGAACCGTCGGAGAAAGAAGTGTCCGCGCTACTGGCGGGCTGGGGCGAGAGAGAAAGAATGAGCATGGATGTATGACAAGTGAAAGAGGAAAAGCGGTGACGTGTGACCCGTACGACGATCATCGTCGCTTGCCGGGAGCCACTACCTTGCAGCTCCAGCATCCAGCATTCCTTGCGTATCTGCTACTTCATCTTACGATTTGATTTGGCTCTCATGTCTTCTGAGAACATTCGAGCTCTTTCGGGGCTCCACGGCACTGGGGGGCTTCAAGTTGTCCAGCGCTACTTATAGTCACTCTCTGCTGCGGAAAGAGGCAGAGCAAATTAGACAAACGATCAATGCGCTCGAACTCCAGCTGGAACAACTCAACGACCGTCTCGCCATAATCCAGGACAAGCTATCCACAGCTAGTCACATCTACCCGATCGACACGCTCCCAGCCGAGATCCTCTGCGATATATTCGCGGCTGCCCTTTCTTCGTCACACAGGAACGAAATCACCCGCATGCAACTGGTAATTACTGCTGTTTGCCAGCGCTGGCGGCAGATCGCAATCGCCGACCCGAGCTTGTGGACATATACTTGCTTTCGTCTTCAGGCCCCAGACCTCGAGTTGGGACTTGAAACGCCAAACGTGCTGTTCGAATACTTTCTGGAGCGCGCTAAAGGGCTCCCTATCAACTTAGCGCTATCGGTCTCGGAGAAATCCAGTTCTCGTGAATTTCCATACGAGATATTTTCGTCTGCGAGCCAGTGGGTAGCAGCAGACCTTTCTCCATTCGAACCTTCTGTGTATATCACACCGTTCATGTTCGATACCGCTTCCTTCGACTCCTCATGGGCACTCGACTTCCCCCATCTCGAAACCTTAACTTTCAATGTATGGACACCAGACCCGACCCCATTGTCGTTGTTCCAAGACGCATATTATTATGTCCGAGAACTGACCATCGGCTCCCCAAGTCAACTTTCCCTGTTCTCTTTCCCGGTCCACCAGTTACGGAAACTCGTGATCATAATCGGACGCGAGAGACCACTGAGCAGGGAGGTTTTGGCAATCTTACCCAGCCTGATAGCAGTGGAGGACATCACGCTCCCCGCGCTTGACGACGACGACAGGGATCTCAATTCGACCGCACAAGTGGGGGTCCAGAAGAAGATAGTCATGCCCCGTCTGTCGCGCCTGAGCTTGTTTGACACCAGCATCATCCTCTTACCCCATCTATCCTCGTCGTCTCTCAAAACACTCCAACTCCTCGACCCAGTCGGCTTCGACTTCGTTCTGGTCAAAGATTCGATCCCCGGCATCGTCTCCTTGTTTTTCCAGTGTAGCAACATCGATGAATTCAGTAACATCCTCGAGTCCCCGCTCACCCCACTCAAGCACCTGACCGTCACCGCTTTGCCATGGACCCACCTGCCGCACGACGGTGCAGAACAGACCTGGGAAACCTCCGCAACCTCCCAAACCTCGAATCATTCACCCTCCGCATCACGCCTGAAATGGTGTATATGGCAACTATAAGCTCGATCCTCCGCCCATTCATTGACGGCATCGCCATGCGCGCTCACAATACGGGTGTTGCAGGCGCGGACATGAAACTTACTCAATTCAATCTCGACTTGTCGCCATCTGTACTATCTTATGAAGAGACACGCGACTTGAAACTCCTACAGCAGACGACGCAAGTGAAGGTCACAATGCCCGCTGGATACCCAGCCTGGAAGGCGTGGCATTGACGATGAAGGACCAGGATATTATAGTGTATCACAGACAACAAAATGCTCATCCATACTGATAGAATGAATAAGTAAAGTGAATATACTAGTAAGCAGCGACATAACGACAGAAGATTTGGATTTGAGTCCATGTAAGGGCAACCCCGGAGGCCTGAGATCAAGGTCCTAGCAGGGGAGGATCCAAAGCGTGAACATTGGTAAGCGAATACAAATGAAGCTGACCTAGCAGGGGAGGATCCAAAGAGAAGAAACTCTAAGGGTCCGCCTGCTAGGTAGCTGACTATATACTGCTTGTCCGTAGCTGCCGCTGTCGGGCACAGAAGGCTTGGGCGGCGTCGCAGGCGAGGTCCCAGGGCGACCGTCGGGAGGGTGTTGACGGATCGGTGATTGTGCGGGCGAGATGGAGGGCCGGACCGGAGTCGGAACCGGAGTCGGACCGGAATCGGGCGCGTCTCCGGGCCGAAAGGGAGGTTCCCCTGACAGTCCACAGATACATAGTCCAAACGTCACCCCTGCCTGTAATCCATTTGAAAAGTGCCTGGTTGGAACCAGGGAATCGGATTGAAACGGACCTGACTCGCGGCAGTCGGGGTCCGGGGTGGAAAACCCCCGGCCGCCGCGGCCAGCGCCGCAACCTAGTATGCCCAGAGCTTATTCAGGAGGAAATTACTGGAAAAAATAAGGAAAAAATTAAGAAAAAATTAAGAAAAAAATTTGCTGCCCCCGGCAGGGTGGGTCCAGGGCAAAGCCCTGGTCGGGGTCTGGGGTGGAAGACCCCGGCCGGCGCCGCAATCTTCAGACAGGGCAGATCAGAGCAAGCAGGACTGCATACAAATCACCTTACATTCAATTCACTCTTGGCTTAGTAGCAGACATTCCGGATCACTCAGAACAGTTGCCGGTTCGATTCTGCTTACGGCCATTATTTTAAATGAATGTTTATTCAAATTGTGGTTGCAACCAGGACCTGGTTATTTCCAGGGATATTTCAATCGGGTCCCCTGGTTATAACCGGAGTATATTTCAAAAATACTACCACTACGGCTCGATGTATGCTTGAAAGACGGTTTGCTCGACACCCAATAATTCCCCGACGTCCAGTCCAGCCAGATTCAAGCTCGCGACATATAGCCCTTGAGAGTGTCATGCAGTGGACCAAATACTCGCGACAGATGTCAACGAAGGATGTCGTTTGTGTCGCGCAAATGCAAACACATAAATGGGCTCGACGACGGCCTTGAAAGCCCAGATGCGAGGTTTGGATTGCCGGTACCTCGAGGGAAGGACAGTGTCGCCAAGGTGCGGAAGGTTGTTGAGGGTTGAGAAGATCGAATTGACGTCGATAGTTTGCGCGAGAAACGAGGCTAATACAGCCAAGTTAATGACAGTGTCACTCTAGACATGCGTAAGATCCTCTTTTTCATCCACAGAGTCAGAGTATACACCTGCGTTTCCGCAAATCTCGCTCCTCGCCCTTGAGACCAAGCTCATGCCGTCCGGATAGACTGCGCCGTAAACGCGTCTGACAACGACCTAGCGTGTCGAATAGTGGGGGCGGAAAGAATTGGGTAGCATAAGGAGAGTGGGGTGGAGGTGGAGATACGGTCGATATAGCGCTAGGTGGCGCGTGCACGACAATACTTCGACGTCTGTGGAAGGGATGTCGCGCACGTGACTTCCATTTTTGGGCGAGCCAATCTGGTGAGTGTGGATGGGGGGGGAACGTTGCGAGTAGGTGGGAGAAATTGTGTGCGCGGGTCGGTTGATATCGCTTTCGAGGGCTTGACAGTCCGTTCGGGAGCGAATGGGCTACTATAGATTGGCGTTTAGCGCAGGGGAAGAACGAGCAATGTCTTGCCAGGTTATTGGCTGCTTGTGGGTTTTTGAGACACAGCCAGGTCCTCGGAAGCTGTGACAATGAGCCATTTGCAACTCAAGCTCTTCCTCCGACATATATATTCTTGTCTCTGTGGAGGCCCAGCAGGTGGGTTTCTAACCTATAGAACCACCTATATCAGGTTGGGATCCCACCTATCTCAGGTTGATATACCACCTACATAGGTTGCTTTTCAGGGTGATAAATCAACCTATAGGGGTGATGGAAAACCGACCTAAATCGGCCACATCTCACCTAAGCCTTACAACCAGAGGAATAGGTGGTTCCTTAGGTTGTTTTAGAGTATCAGTGCTGAAAAGAAAGGATGTAGTAGGTATTGTATCAATTTGTATGTTACTGATTGTTCTTAGCCTTATACTGTAGTCTTGTTATAGGATTGTATTACTGATGTTTATAGATATCTTTACAAGTAATGATTTAAATATGGCAGTCAGGGGAGTTGAACTGGCAGTCTTTATATATTAAGTACAAAATTGTGCTAACCACTAAGCTATAATACTATATCTGATATTCAAACTTTTGCACTATCTTGACATTGTCTCTTACTATAAGGTATCATTTACTTTGCATATGTCAGCATAAGACTTCCAATTACAAGCATATGAACTGCTATATAGTACTAGTGACTATTTTAATATGGTTGCCTATATAGGTTGAAAACAGACCTAGTTAGGCAGGTTTTTAGATAGATGTCTTCTAAGGTACTTCACTAGCAATAGTCAGACAGATAGCTTATTAGATTAATGATATGATGTATAATCATCACAGATAGGATTTATTTCAATTATTTTTAACCATTTTCCCCCTATATTTTCTTCAACCTAAATAGGTGGCAAATGAACCTATCTAGGTTGATTGGTCTTTTAGGCAATAAAAAACCACCTAACTCTTAGGTTGAAAAAAATTATGATGTAATCTTTATAAAAATGAGGTCTATACAAGCAACCTAAAACCAGCCTAAAATAGGTGAAAAGAGGGAAACCCTCCTAAGAAGGGTGGTATTCCCACCTAAGTTGGCCCCATAGTGTGTATTCTTGTCATTTGTCATTGGGCTTGACAGAGTCGGATAGGCTGAGGCAGGAAGAGGGAGTAAGTGGTGCAATTCAGTAGAGAAGGTGCCGAAAACGCACCACAACCACCGACAGCTCGCCTTTAGCCCCAGGCCGTCCCGCTTTTCCTCGTTTCCCTCCACTCCGCCTTGCACAGGAAGTTGGCGGCCTCCACCTGCTGTCGGCATGTCACTGGTCCTTGTCATGGGACCTGCGAGTATTTCCTGGCAGCGTAGAGCTCGCAAGTTGGCGGGATTGAATGTGCTGCCCCCGTTGTGGTCATCGTACGGGGATTGGAAGGGAATATGTGCAGAAAGAGTGTCAACGAAAGCGAGGAAGACAAGATCGTGCTTTGACGCACCATAAAGACCAGCGATTCACTATCCAACCAGGACACACTGAGTTCCCGTCGCCCAAGAGCTTGCGCCCCTCGCTGGTCGGGGCAATAGTGCCGCGCAGCATAAGGCAGAAGTAGAGTCTGCTGAGGCGGAGCAAAGTCAGCTAAACCTCGCGTGGCGAACCGTGAAACGCACCTAGCTGGTCGCATAGCTGGTGTACGATGAGTATATGAATCGAGGAGAAGGGGTGGACGGGTCCTCGGGGCTGGAACGGCTGTGGTGGAGGTGCGGAAGAAGAATGTGTCACGGATCACACTTTCACCATTAACCGCCATGACAAACTGCTTTGTCTGTTCGTTCCGCCCAGAGGCGCTCGGCCTGCCTTCTGCCTCCCAAATCGAAAACCTCTGCTCCGTAACCCGCTTGAATCTGCCAACTCCTCCGGATATTCCTGCTAAACTCGAGGCTGTGGCTGCGACTATTGCCGACTATGACGCTCACATTACTCGGCTCGAAGCACTGGTTCGGACGGCCAAGGAAGAACGCGCCCGAGCTGTGTTATACGAAGCTCAGTGCAAAAGCCTCCTGACGTCGCCTATCCGCCAGCTTCCCTTCGAGACTCTAGCCTACATCTTTGAGCTATGTGTACTCGTGTCGCCTGCGGAGATGTGCGACACTATGGATGCAATCCAAGACTCTCAAGAGGCATTGAGAAAGGTGGTCAATCAAAACCTTCACGCTCCCATGCAAGTAAGGCTAATTAACGGTGGCATTGGCAAACGCTGATTCCCTCCAGGTTTGCTCGCGCTGGCGGGAAGTAGCACTAGCAACGCCAAGTCTTTGGAGCCAGCTTATTGTCAATGGCCGTCTTTTGACTATGTCAACAGCTGTGTTGGAAACCTCCTTGAAGTTAGTTGAAACAGCTTTGTCTCGAGGCGGTCGATATCCGCTGATTCTACAGGTCAAAGCAATATGCGCCTCCATCTGGACGGATAGCGCTGGATATACTCATCTTTGTCGGTTGCTAGAGGCACTCATAAAGCAATCACCCCGGTGGAGGAACATCACTCTGGATTTCAACGCCAAGACAGCACCGCTGCTTATTTCTATCCAAAACCGTCTAGACTGCCTAGAAATTCTAGATATTACCACCCCGAAATATTTGCAGTCGCCACCCTCCCCCGCAATCGACTATTTCTCGAATGCCCCGCGGCTACAAAAGGTGCTCTATACCGGACTGGCAAATTCCATCGTCGCGCTCCCATGGAGCCAATTGCAACACTTCTCGTTCTACACGCATAAGACGGCCTTCGATCCGGCCCATCTCCGCTTTTTGTGCCTGGACAGCCTTCCATCTGGCAGCACATTACTGCTGGACTTATATCTGGGGCTGAATAACAACCCGCCGACGGCGCTGATACAGCCGCAAAGGGTGGCGAGTAAGCTGCTGACGCTGCGGGTTCGGACAGCAGACATCCCAGATACCACCCACAGTCTGGGACGCGTGCTCGCTTCGTTCTGCTTTCCCGAGCTGACACGATTGGTACTGAAGGAACATTCGCCGGTAACAACGATCCACCCATGTTGGAACCAAGCGGAATTCTGCAGCTTCGTCCAGCGTTCGGAGCTCGGAAAATCTCTATCATCCCTCAGTATTGGCCTACCTTTAGCGATAAGCGACCTCTGCAATATTCTTGCACAACTTGAAGTTCTGGAGGACTTGTACCTTGTAGACTCGTACGAGACTCAGGCTGACCTTCCGCCACCAAGGGGGGTTCAAGATCCTTATCAGGCACATAGGGTGGGGGGGAGGGGGGGGGTCCCCAGGGGGTAAAAAAAACTTTTTATATATGAAAGATTTCAGGCTTATATAGGGATAGGGACATCAAAAATACAGTCCATATACTTCAATTCCTATAGTTCTCAGCCCTCATACTTGTAAATTAATTATATACATCAACTTCCAGGCCTATAAGCTTGGAAAGCCCAAGGTCTGATCATGGTGTGACCTGGTCATCATCAGGCAGGTGAGCATACTCATAACTCGATATGGCCTTCCATGGGTGTTTAAAGGTTTCAGGTACATACATACCTATACCTATACACATACCCATACATAAAAAATTTCAAAAAAAAAAAGTTTTCCAAAGATTGAATTTTTTATGCCACCTTTTGATCGCATCAGTGGTCACATGATGCTGATCGTGAGAACATATTACTATATATGGCAGGAGGGGGGGAGGGGGGGGTCCCCAGAGGGTCGGAAAAAAACTTTCCGACCCTATATCTGTGATTCGAATGATGAACCCCCCTTGTCCGCCACTCGTGACGGATGAGCTTTTGGCATGCCTCACACTGTACGCGTCGGGCAATGCAGTGTTCGCCCTAAGGCGTAAGGTCTTATTAACCTAAGCCCCCTTAGGTGGGGTTAATCTAAGGGTTAGGACACTCACCGCTCTTCAATGGGGGTTATTTAAGGCCTTAATGTGTCACATGACCTCCGGTCCGCAGAAATCCGAAACCTTCACACGTCAAACCGGCAACTGAAAATTTCCTTCCCACCGCCACGATGCCCGAAAGCAAGATGTGGCATTACTTCGAGAAGCTGCCTGGAAACGGGTCCGATGCGCTCATCAACTCGTCGCACAAGAAGGCCTGGTGCAAGGGAGAGCTGGACGCGTACCTCGAGCAACATCCATTGGACGAGACGGGGCTTGACGAGGTGGCGCTTTCTCGAGCAAGGGCCGAGCGGAAAGTAGCCGGTGCGTGCTCACTCAAACAACTCCATTCCATCTAATCTTTTTGAAGCTCGCGAGTTCGTGGCTCCCATCCGTGGGGTCGAAGACCGGATGGTCAACCATGTTCTTGGGACGCTCGACCACAAGAGCCAGCCATGCTCTCTCGCCACAGACGCTGCTCGCAAAGCGGCTCGTGCCTGTCGTAGAGCTACCCAAGCTGCCGCACAAGCGAAGAAGGACACCGCTGCAGCTCAGAAGCGTGCCGCCGATGATGAAAGTAATCCAACTCCAGCAAAGCGCCAGAATACCGGCCAAGCAAGCATCGAGAACTATACCGCTGCACCCCACGAAATGCCATTCCCTCCCTCTGCAATCGAGCCGTTCTACACGCAGTTTGAACGCGCAACGGTCTCGACAGGCTGTTCATTTGAGTTTTGGCACGACATTGAAGTCGTTCGCCTCTTGCAGATGTTTCGACAGCATGCTGCTGATGTTATGCCATCGCCAAAGCTCCTGGCTGGACGTTTGCTGAACGCAGCAGCAGAGAAGGTTGACGAGCGTACGGATAAGGCGTTGAGAGGGAAGCAGATTTCTCTGTAGTGAGTTGTCAGTCCCCGCATAAGCTGCTTGTGCTGATCGAAGATTGAAGCATTGACGCCTGGAAAGATCGTACGAAAAACAGCCTCAATGGCATGAACGCCAACGTCGACTACAAGGTGCGTCATTTGCATTGTACTACCTATACACTAATTGTCGCGCAGTGCTTCTTTCTGGAACTTGAGGAGGTCACGGCCCAGAACAAGGATGGACCTTCTCTGTGTGCTCTATTTGCGCGTAAAATCGACGAGGTCGAGAGGACGAAAGGGTTCCAAGTCATCGCGTTCTGCACCGACGCTGATGGCGGGTCGCTCAAAGGCCGGAAGCTGCTTGGAAAAGCACGTCCATATCTATTTACCCAAACCTTTCTGCTGCTGACCTTATGAAGATGGTTACCTGGGTGCGTCTCAATTCCGACTGCATATTAATATCTCTTATATGCCATATAGATGTATCGTCGTATATCGAAACATCCTTCAAATACTGACACCGACGGAGAGCGTAATGTGAAGGAGCAACAGGTTGTCCGTGCCTTCAAGCATTATATTTCGGGAACAGGTCGCTTTAGCACTCTCTGTTGAGCGCGGAAGAATCCTGACGAGAGACTGCGTCGTAGCGGTCAATGCTGTGTTATTGACTATTCTAGCTGAAGTACATACCTGCGTCGTAGCGGTCAATGCTAAAGAGCAGTGACCGTCACGACGCAGCACTTATACTACCAATGTGACATAGCGCGTAAAGTATTGGCTTCAACACTCCCCCTCAATGCGGCGCGTCTTGTCACGTTAAGCCGAGTGATTGCACCATCTTGAGGAATTTCTCGCTTCCGAGTGGTTTTGTAAGCCCATCAGCGACCATGTCCAATGTGCTGCAGTGCTCGATCACGATCCACTTTGCTGCGACTACCTCCCTCAACCAGTAGAATCGTAGGTCGAGATGTTTGACGCGACCGTGATGGTCTGGATTTCGTGCGACGGCAATAGCTGACTGGTTGTCGATGAAGAGTGTAGATGCTTCTGGTTGATTGTACCCCAGCTCATGTGCCAGATTCTGTAGCCAACGTATTTCCTGGCCTGCTGATACCGCCGCCACATACTCCGCCTCTGTTGTCGAGAGCGTGACGAAAGGTTGTAGGCGGCTCGACCAACTTATTGCGCCGCCGCCCATCATGACGACATACGCTGATGTTGAGCGTCCGTTATCTGGATTACCGCCATGGTCGGCGTCGCTGTATGTGGTGAAAAGCTCCCCCTGGTTGATTTTCCCCCCGAAAGTCAATTTTCGATCGATGGTCCCCTTGAGATAGCGCAGTACTCGTTTGAGAGCCTGCCAATGAGTTTTACCGGGATTTTGAGAGAACCGGGAGAGCACACCAACAGCGTATGCAATGTCGGGTCTCGTGGCGACGGCAAGGTAGGCGATGGCGCCAAGAATGTGGAGGTAAGGTACATTCTTCATTGCCTTCTGGTCTTCCGAGGATTCCGGGCAGTCGGCGGCGCTTAAGCGTACTTTTGGGTCCATCGGCGTTGTTACCGAGTTACAGTTGGACATGCCCGCTCGTTCGAGGATGTCGCGGATGTACTGATCCTGGCACATGGATATTGTACGGGCTTGGCGGTCGCGCACAATCTTTACTCCCAGCAGCCAACTCGAGGGTCCTAGGTCACGTGGTTTGAAGTGCTTTCCGAGTTCGTCGATAAATGCATGTGCTTCAGCGCTTGATTTTGCAGCAATCGTCATGTCGTCGATGAACACCGGTACAATGATGCGTGTACCTGATCCTTTGCTCGTGTACACCCAAACGCTGTGCTCGCAGCGAACTCGTTCGAACCCCATCGAGGTAAGGACTTCGTGAAGTTTGAGGTGCCATTGATGGCCTGCTTGTCGTAAGCCGTAGAGCGATTTGAGAAGTTTCAGCGCCTGACCCGGAGGTATGATTGTGGACCCTTCGGGTAGTTGCATGTAGACGTCTTCGGATAAGTCGCCATATAGGTACGCGGATGAGATATCGACACTCCAGAGTTCGAGATCCTCCATTGCGGCAAGTGGCGAGGACAAAGCGGAGTGTCGCCCACTTCGGGGTTGGGGCAAAGGTTTCCGTGAAGTCGAATCCGGGGCGCTGAGAGTAACCTTTTGCCACAAGTCGGGCTTTATATTGTTCGATGGATCCGTCTCCGTTAAGCTTCACACGAAATACCCAGCGGCTGCCAATTGCCTTTCGTCCTTCGGGGAGTTCGACCAGTTCAAACACTCCCATCTCGATTAATGATTCTAACTCCCGAAGCGCAGCAGCATGCCATTTCTCTGCTTCCTCCTTGGAGAGTCGCATTGCCTCCTCGTACGAGTTGGGACCGGCTGTCGATGTCGAGAGGGCTGATAGCATCGCATTTTGGTAAGCGAATTTGAATGCTTCTAGAGGGCTGAGATATACGAAATCTGACGGCTCGGATTCAAGTTGAGCGTTTGCTGCCCAGGTGCCTTGGTAGTTCCACGGTGCCTTTTGGTTTAATTGGTTTAGTTTGAGTCGCTGACCACGTCCAAGGCCGGGGGGCATGCGATAGAGCCCGCCTTTGCCGGAAATATCGAATTCTTGTGGTGCGAGTGGGCGTTTCGGAAGTGGGGGTGGAGTTGATTGATCCGAGTTGGATTCAAAGTCAGATGGTAGGTCTGTGAGCGTTGACATTGGGGACAGTGGTGGTGTCTGGACTTCTGGGAGGAGTGGAGATGATAGCTGTGGTGGAGGTGATAGCTGTGGTGCCGGTTCGGTGTCAGTGACCTTTTGTTTGGATTTTCCAGATTCGTAGTTTGTTTCTCCCCCTGAATCTGGTAAATTGTCAAACGGCACTGTGTCATTCGCAGTGTTGGGGACATTGCTGAGTTGATGCAAGAAGGGATGTTTCGGGGGTGGTAGATCAAATGGATTTGCGAGCGGCCATTGGTTTCCTGGAAATACACGCTCATCGAAGGTCGCATGCGATGAGACAACAACACGTTTACGACGCGTGTCCCAAAACTTCCATGCTTTTGTACCGACCGGATACCCAATGAATATCATCAGCTGAGTTTTCGACTCAAACGGTTTTCGCTTTTTCTTTGGGATGAGCACATAAGCAAGGCATCCAAAAATCCGTAAATGGCTGACATCAGGCTTTTGGTGATTCCACGACTCTGAAGGGGTAACAGAAGGGGAGCTGCTGGTTGGGAGACGGTTATAGGCATAGTTTAGGGCGCTGACGGGCGTGTTCCCAGAGGTAAGGTGGGAGTTTGGATTCTTGAAGAAGTGCGGTTGCGCCTTCTTCTAATGTGCGATTTGCTCGTTCGGCAACACCATTTTGATGTGGCTCTCCTGGTTCTGTTTCGCGAGTAACCACCCCGTTTGCAGCCAGTTTTCTCTTGAACTCTGCACTGATGTATTCCCCTCCCCCATCTTCTTGCAGGTAAGCGATTTTAAGGCCTGGGTGTTTTGCTTCCGCATGTGCTTTATAGTCCCAGAATGCTGATTCAGTGTCACTCTTTTGCCTGAGGAAGTAAATGCTCTGAACCGCAGTGTTGTCGTCAATAAATGTTACCCAGTAGCGATGGCCTTCTCGACTTTGTACTGGGAAGGGTCCCTTCAGGTCAGAGTGGATAAGTTCGAGAGGACGTGATGCACGTGTGCGTGGCAAGCGGGAGACTGAACGGTGCTGTTTTTCCAGCAATACATGGTTCACAGATAGGGTCTGAGGCGCCATTGTCAGTTATTGACGCACCGCTGACCAGCTCTTTCTGAATCGCATTGCGAACACGATCAACATTCAGATGCGCAAATCGGCGATGCCAAAGGTTTTCGTTCTCTGCCAAGGTGCTTTTCTGTGTAGCATAGTCGGCCCGAATTGATTGTGGAACAAGTGTTGGGCATTCCAAGGTGGCCGTATCTTCATCAGTATACTTTGCAGTCATGGTGATATCGCCCTTCATGAATGACAGACCCACGGTATCTGCTTGAAGCATGAACCCTTTCTTTCGGACAAGGAACAGAGCGGAAAAAAGATTCGAGCGGAGTGCGGGTACATGAAGGACTTCGGTTATCTCCACATCTTTTCCATTTTTCAAACGCATCAACACCGAGCCCACTCCTTCAGCATATACCACTGAGTTGTCTGCCAGCCGAACCGGTATTGAGCACGGTTTATACGAGATGAAGAGATGCCGGAGGAAGGTCATATGACGGCTCGCGCCTGTGTCGACGATCCAGTCAATTAGAGTGCAGACGTAGGATGCAACGGTACTTGCAATGCTTGCAGATTCGACTTTCTCTTTGTCCTTCTTCTTGCCTTTTCCCTCCTTTGCCATTTTAGACGCCTTTTGTTTCGTCCCAACACTCTTCTTCAACATGCCCACGACGGCCACAGAAGTTGCACTCCTTTAGACCTGGTGGCGGAGTCGGCAGTGGAGTTGACAATGAGGTCGGGCCAGAGAGCGATGGAGTATAAGTACTTGCCCCATGCATTGCTGTCGCACTGCTTCCAGAGCTGTCGCCGATTTTTGGACGGTTATCTTCGGTGAAGAATGATGCTGCGGACTGTCGTGAGGAATAATTGCTTCTGATTGTTTTGCAGAAGATGCGAAGCAACATTGTTGTGGGTCTCTGAGATGCCGCGGATGGCAATGATACACTGGAGTTCTTCGACAAGTTGGGGAATGGTGAGAGTTTCGGGGAGGAGATTTCGCCAGTTGCCGCCAAGTTTTGTTATGCGCCCGAGGAATTGTCCCAGTTTCTCGCCCTCGTCGATAGTGGTGTTGAGCATTGCCATGAGAACAGCAAAACGGGGGGCGGCCGTTGGGGATTCGTGGACAGCCTTGAGTGTGGCCCAAATTTTCACTGGGTTTTGGCGGACATCCCTGACATGTTCTTGTTCGTCTTCATCCAAGCATAACCACAGCATGCCAGCAGCTTGGTCTCGAAGGTCCTCCCACCGCTCATGCTTCTCAAGTTCCTCCTCCGTTGGTGCGCTTGGGTCCGCAAATTCGGATTCGCGGGTGCGTCCTTCAATGTGGCGCCATGTGCCGTACTGTAGTATTTTACTCATTTCGAATGTCACGCGTCACACTGCCGCTATTATACGAATTTTTTTCGCATGTCACACGAATTTCAGCAAAATCACGTCCTAAAATGGTAATTATTGACATTTCCGGGCGCCTCCGGCGCCAAGAGTTGCCTAATTAGGCAGTTATACGAATTTAAATTTTCGTATGCGATGTCACACGTAAAATGTCATTCGAATCGAGTAAAATACTACAGTAGGTCTTGGCTGTAGCTTCAATATCAAGTTTCCATTTACTGTAGTTGCTGGGTGAGCTGTGTAAGCTTTCAAAGGTCTTCTTTGAAGCGTCGAAAGGCATTGCGAAGTGACGACAGGATTGGAAGAGTGAATGAATATGCGAGCGTGTCTAAGGATTATATCGCGGGGCCCATAACCTGTTGAGCGCCGGAAGAATCCTGACGAGAGACTGCGTCGTAGCGGTCAATGCTGTGTTATTGACTATTCTAGCTGAAGTACATACCTGCGTCGTAGCGGTCAATGCTAAAGAGCAGTGACCGTCATGACGCAGCACTTATACTACCAATGTGACATAGCGCGTAAAGTATTGGCTTCAACACTCTCGCGGAAGATCTTGAAGTATTCGGGCCTATCTGGGTAAGATTAGTCATTGCTTTGACCTATCACTGATCAACTCAACGCAGACTGGCCTGGACGATGTATGGGAGAACTATGCGGCCTACGAGGACCTCAAGGAGTTTGTGTGGCTCGTCAGAACACTAACAAAGGTTGTCGTAAATCAGGCTGGGGTTGAACGTGCATTTTCGGCGGCGGCAAAATTCATCCAGACTGACCGGCGAGCTCGGTTAGGGCTAGGGAATGGCACGGGTATACCCACGGGTATCCGAGGGCCTGCCCGCACCCGTACCCGCACAGCCACAGTACTCATACCCGCGGGTACGGGTATGGATTTACCCATGGTTTGGGCAGGCAAGGAGGAAGAGACATCTTGGTTATTGTCCGGAAGGTGGGATAAAAATGCTGCGCGAGAGCAGAGTCGAACGCAGAGCATCTTGGACACCCCAAGGGAGCAAGGCCAGCTGAGTCATCAAGCCACGGGTAAGGCCGCCGCTGACCCGTACCCGTACCCGCGCGGGTAAAACCCGCGTACCCGCGCGGGTATGGCCTACCCGTGCCATTGCCTAGTTAGGGCTAGACAAGTTGGAGAAACTCACGAAGGTCTATTAGACTTGTCGAGTATTCACTCTCTAATGTTTTCGCAGGCACGTGCGTCAATTAAGGACGAGCACCGTCGACAAGGGCTTCTCAAACCACGAAACGAACGAAAGAATCACAAGAACATCGAAAAGCTCTTGGAGTCTCCGCGCTACGCTGACCTGCTCGGTGACCAGGAGGATGAGGAAGAGACAGAGCGCGGAAGGCTCTTGGTTCAGAGTGATGAGGGATGGCGCACAGAACTTGCTCGATGGATCGGCGAACAGCGAATTGAAGAGCCTTCCGATGACGAAAGTGATGTCGAGCCGAGTCTACCGACACTTCCACCTTCCACACGACGACTCCCAGCTGGCCCGGCAATGATCGTGTCGCTCCCGGTCCGGCACTGGTGCCCCCGCCTTGGTTTATTTTCACTCGCTGGTCGTTTCGCATTCACAGAGGGAGTCTTGCAGAAGTTTGCACAGTGTAGGAAGCTGCATCTAGATGCAATCCACTCTGCATATCTCTTCCATCTTAGTTTGAAACTCACAACAGGCGTACGGTGTCCTCTGGGCGAAGACCTGCAAGCAGAATTCCGGGAGTGGGAGAAGAACAATCAGTTTGTGCTTCTAATAGAGACCCAATACTAGTAGTTATTATTTCAACATAGACGCGAATTTTTGGAGGAGACGCGGGAAACACAATGATGGTATTAGACATGTAGAGACATAGTACTCTGCCTAGAAACGAAGTAAGTAGGTATACGGCGGCGCCAGTCACTTGGCGTCGCATGAAATTTGCGCGGCAGAGGTAAAGGTGACGAGCAAGTGTGAGGCCTCCATCCGTTTCGTCGTGGTCTTGACTAGTACTGATCTGCAGCACATCCACAACAGCTCCAAATCTACTCCACGGACCCCAAACGGAAAACCTCGTCCATAGTGAGTCTCGCCAACATATTTTCCTGAAGTGGCGTAATCGCGACATTGATGACACAGAGAGGCCTGGGTGGCGGCTGGTATGGCAGAGGCCAAAGATATCTGGAGAAAGGATTTAGACCGGCTTTAGTCGATTTATAGGGAGCACTGAAGTTTGCGGCAACTATCTGTCTTATTCATGTTTGAGGGTTGACCGTAGGAGCTTGAGCAGCTTAGCTGTGTAGATGGTATGTTGCGGCGAGACTTGCACACAAGTAAAAAGGGCTGAAGACGGTTGTTACTAGGTAGCGGGACACAAGCTCGTAAAAACCACACCCACTATCCACCCATCCGCGCGTCATTGGCTGTTCGTTCAGCAACAACGGCCAACGTGTCTGCCCATACCAGCCCGTTCTTCCGCAAGTTAGCTAATATTGGGCAGAGACATGTACCTGTCCCGCAACAACCCACCCGCCAGCGACTTCAAATCGACATCTGATCGGTCAAGCACATCCAATCGTCCCGCCACCTGTTCCAAACTTCGCGACCAAAGTCCATTTGCGAGCGAAAGCGCGTTATCCAAAGGCCTTCTCCCCGCCGTGCCCGAAAGATACGACATATATGGCATCTGTAGATGGCCGTACAGCACTAGATACGGTCGATATCGCCATAAGAGAGGAGGTGGCAGAGTTTTATCGCCGTCTTTAAAGGAGCGATGAGCACGTGACCGCCGGCGCGGGGAAAAGGTCGGGGAGGAAATGGACGACGCGCCGGTCTTGTTCGCGCGGACGAATCGTGAAGGGCCGCAGAACGTGTGCGTTAAGAAAGCCAAGCATTCGGTGGCGAAGAGTATGTGCTGCATGCAGACAGGACAGCGTGGACGAGCAAGAGAACAAAGCCTATTCATTGTCTGCCGGAGCATGTTTGTGCACAGAGTTGTTGCGCGAGGGAAGTAGGCCGGGATGGGCAGTGCCGTTTGCAGTGAGCGGGAAGCTTCAATGGAGCCGGCGACGGAAGGAGGGGAGGGGAAGATTGAGATGGAGATTTTGGAGCGGGTGAAGACCCGTTGTCGGCTTTGAGAGAGAGAAATATGAGTTGTTTGGCACACACGCGCGAATATTTGACTCACCAGCATTACCCCCTCTCAAGTTGCAGCGATCTTGACTTCGGATGGTGGCGCAACTCTGCTCGAAAAGCCATGGGTACTGAATATGTGACTGAGGTCAGAAAACGAGTCGGGGAGAAGATAGAGATAGCAGACATACCTCATGACTCCATAAACGCAACGACAAGCTACACTCGCACCCGTTGCCGACTACCGAGGGTGGGTAGACCCGCCTGCATGGGTAAAGTCGCCACAGTAGTTGGGCTTGCAGATACATTCGGGGTCGTTGTGGTGGTGGCGGGGAAGGAAATCGGCAAGAGCAAAGAGTTTCTGCGAGCTAGCCTCTGTGGCGGGAAGAGTGAGCAACGTCAAGCGAAGAGGGGGCTATTCATGCACCTGAATCTAGACGTCCTCGTTGACCGCAGGCTCCAAAGCCACTCCTCGTCAAGCTTCCCCCTTTACAGTCCCGCCCCACGATGGTCGCTGCAAACCGCCACGAAGGAGGCTCCTTCGTCCTCTCGTGGTAGCGGTTTGCCCATCCTGTGGCAAAATTGTCCCGCCGTCGTTGGGTGTGCAGGTCGTTTTGATGACAAGAAAGCCCGAGCGTAGAGCTGGGGTACTGGATGCTACGCCGGAAGTCAGTCGCGAATATGAGCCAAGACGAGTGAAATCGCACGTTTCTTCGTCTATCCCCGTCCAGCTGTCGCCCCACGGCCTTTGAGTTGTGATACGACGGGCATGCCGCGGGCTGTGAGTGTGTCGCACTGCAAGCGGCGGAGGGAGGAAGCGGATGGCAATGGTGTTGACGGTAAAGGGAAGAAGAGGACCAGTGTGATCCGCATCGTCACCAGGACCCGACGATACGACGCTCGCCGTTGTGGGCACGTTGTTTCTCGAAAGGTTTTTGTTGTCAACAGCGCCGATTGCGCGTGGGGGGTGGAAAGACAATTGAAGTGGCGGCGTTATGTCACAGGCGCGTCTTCTAACTGTTCTTCCACTCGCTCTTTGTAACTTCACGAAACGCGTGCTACTGGTATGGGCGGCTTGACAAGACACACGGACTACGGTTCAAGAGATGATTGCTAACGACCTAGCTCGCGTCTGCAGTCAATCTTGGACTTCGCAGACAATTCAGAGACGCCGAAAAACTTCTATGAGTTTCTAGTGTCCTCCTCAAGATCTCACGAGCGACGAGTCAAGCTCATATTTGTCCACACCAATCAAGATTCCACGCCGAAATGACTTGTACCTAGTCACCCTGCCCCCACTTGTGGGTCCAACGGAGGTGCCACACGCGGCCCGGAGGACTATAAAAGCAGACAGCATATTCCGTCTTTCCTCACCCACCGCTGAGTCGGAGTCATGTCGACGAGTTCTCCCCAGAGCAATACACGGAGTCAGAGGTCCTCAGCTGGGAGAAGGCCCGCTGGGGCGAGCCATGTTAAGCCTGTTCCGAGTCCCCAGGCAAGCATTGAGGAGGCTCCTGGTGGCGTTACTCGTGGAGCTCAGGCTGCTCAGCAGCTTTTATCACCCTTGGGTGCGACGGGTCCTCAACAATCTGGGACTCTGGCCGATCTCTCTCGGTTTACAAGCCCTCCGCTCAACGGTCAGCCGGCCACTGTGACCCCTAGCGGGCTCAATCAATACTACACATATCCACTCCCCAACGACTTCAACAACCCCGGACAATCGGGGGTGTTGTCGCCGTTATATTCACAGCTAGAGGCAGTGTTGTAGATAAGGGTCTTAATAAGGGTCAGTCTCCAAGATAAGGGCTTATTATGGAATTTGCCCTTATTAAGGGTCCTGATAATAAGGGTCTTATTAAGGGAATTTCCTTTTTGGGACACCAAGGTTTGAAGCTCATTTAAAGGTTGTGATCATTGCCTGAGCCCTCCATTGCACCATCATCAAGTTCCTTACCACTGTATTCTGCCAGCAACAGCTCCATTAGCCAACCCTCCTCTGTAAATGTGGCCCAGCACCCATGCTGACAGGCGGCTGTGCAGCCGTGACCTGTTACTTGATGCAATCAATAAGCATATTAAGGGCCTTATCTTGGACTAGCCACAAGATAAGGGTATATCATTACCTTGAAAATAAGGGTTATTTTCAATAACCCTTATCATCTTATCTACAACACTGGCTAGAGGGCGCTATCCGCAATTACACGTTTCCGATGGGGTCTGCTGCAACGCATGAGCCTGAGCACTCGGTTGACGCTGATGTCTCTACTACTGCAATTCATGATCAGACTACCAGCGACGGCGACAACATCCATCGATATCCTCCGTGGACAACGCCGCCATACCGATCCGAGTCGCCGCATTCGCTGTCTGCCGAGTCCCTACTAGAACTTGAACGCAACCAATCAAGTTTGGGTCTCGTCTTAGGCTCGCCGTCCGCTCACCGCCAACAGCAAATCGAACACGCGATGGCGACGTCGACCACCGATAGGACCACTACTAGCCGTGACTCGCCAAGTTCCGACGCTGACTTGGACTCGGACTCGGACTCGGATTCTCAGTCACTGGAAACTTGGCCACACCGCAGACGTCATCGTCGGCTCTCAACTTCAGCGGTACATGATACGTCGCAGCTTGAAATATGGGGAATAAACTCCAGGCATGTATCTTCATCTGTTGTGCATGGCATCTTTCGTCTGCTTACAGCATTCTCTGGACAGTACTAGCACGCTTGTGCACACTAGGGGCACAGCCTACGGCTTGCCGGAACACGCGGGTCAAACGCGTGGCTGACCTCGTACCTACCGCGGGCCAGCCGCGTTGCTAGCGCGGACCCAGAAACAAAGAATTTCTTTGTCCTAGGACAAAGAAAGTTGTCACTGAGCAAGCCCGCGGTAGGTATGCGGTGAGCTCTGCGGCCGGCCCGCGTGTTCCAGCACGCCTTAGGTAATGCCCCCAGTGGCAGGGAAGGCCTCCGCGGGACTTCAACCAGTGGCCCGGACCATATTTCCGTCCAATCGCCGACAGGATACAAACGTAGGCAGGCATCTTCAATTCATGTATCGTGTTAGCTGACTATTGCCCCTTGGGGTAGTCCTTATCCGGTCCAAGCTACCCTGACGCCGGCGCGTCGCTTGGTAGAGGCACCACCATCGGCATATACTACTGGTAGTAATTACTACCCAGTGCCATACAACGGAGTTTTTGGACCTGGAATTGCAACGGGTGCTACCAGCCATGTCAGACATATTCCGCCACATGATACATCGGCGTACTTGGCTACTGGTGGCGGGCAAGGATGGTCCATCCAAACGGTCCCGCGGTCGCTGCCCCTCGAGCCGGGCCATCTTGTGGACAACCGCATGCCTGCAGGTTCAACTGTTTATGACCCAACCGCAATGGGTGTCGCCAGCCATATTCCGCCACCGTATACATCGGCGTACTACGTATACGTTGCTGGTGATAGCGGGCAACGATGGCACATGGGAACGGTGCCGGGCTCGCTGCCCCCCGGGTCGAGCCACTGGCATCTTGTGCATCAATGGCACATTGGTGTGCCTTCAGGTTCAACTGCTTATGCCCCAAGGCAGGGTGCCATCCCGGGCCCAAACCCAGCGTATATGGGCTCAAATTTCCCATCGACTTATTCGACTCCATGGAGTCATAGCAATCCATACGGAAATCCACATTTACTCGGCACCATAAACTACGATGATTGGGTCCCGCAAAAGCAAGAAGGATGGTTGAGCCGGTCCCGGAGGAGGCTGGCACGTTGGTTCAAGTTCACGCAGAACCAAGAGCATCTCGAGCCGGGTGAACCTCTCTTCCGCTCGTACACAACTTGAAGGTCCGCATGATCCAATAGTCACTACCTGGTACTTGTATCTAGAGGAGAATATACAAAAGCTGTGCAACCGAATGCGTGTGTGTACCATGACTAGTATATTTGGCGGGTATCGAAACAGAGAGTGAGGAATGATAAGACCCTTGGTAAGTAACGACACTTGATAAGTAGCGGACGCCCTTCAAAATTCTCTCTTGACGACGTTGAAGCACCATAGCGCATCACGGCCGCACGGGTATCATCATGGGACTCGTGAGCAGTGAGCCGACAACACCTGCGCGTACTAGTAACTTGTGTCCAAACGACAGCAGCCGGAGAAGAAAGATACTCGAAGCAGGGAATGGTGTATCTCCGCGTCACTCAAGACACTCGTCTTGGACGATTTGAATCCAACGTCTGAGCAACAAAGGCAACCAAGCGCCGGCGCCGAAGAAGGGCAAGCACAACCGTGCCCCAGACGGTTAGAGAATGTTGGATTACATATCTGAAAGTGATGATATGGCGATTATCGAGCACGTCTCGCTCGCATGAAGGAAGCAAGTCCGTTCCAGCTTTGAATGGGGTCGTTGTCGACATTAGCGCCAATGAGCGCTTCTCGCCCGTAATCGTGTCTGGAAAGAATTGGGTAGCTGGGGATACTCTTGCTGCGCCGCGGGATAGAGCCTATATAGGAGTAGGCGCTGCAAGGGCGACACCACAAACTCCACTCCTGCGGCTATGGTGGACGTGACGGTAGAGAAAGCACGAGACAAAAGAAGTGTTGTCGAGGGAGCAAACTTTGACTCTGAAAATACTAGAGTAGTCGCAGCTCGCGCTACTAGTAGCGCTCGTCCAATAAGCGACAAGTCCACATACCCTTCCCCTCCCTCAATCAGCTCAAAAACTTTCTCCCGAGCTCCCCACCACTTGTCCGCCTCCCTAGATGACCTCCGCCAATGTATATGTCGCCTTTCGACAAAGAATCGCCACCCCTGCCTCCCATACGGCTGCCAGACAAAACGCGCTCGACAACGACCTTGCCCCTCAAATAGCGGGGCAAAAAGAATTGAGTAGGAAGGGACAGGTATGGGTCACAGCGAGATACACTCGATGGAGCGCCATCTGCCGCGTCGCGCGAGATATGAAGCAGCCTTTCGGTCGGCGAGCGAGCACGTGACTTGCCATTTTGGGAAGCCGACGCCGATCGCATGTGGAGGGTGCAGGCAGGGGCGGGGATGGCGTGGGATGGATACGAGGGGAGTAGAGAATCATAGTTAAGGTGTGTGGGCGCAGTTGAAAAAGCTACGATGGTCCACAAGCTTGACGCAAAGCTGTTCTCTCTCGAGGTCGGTCAACAGACAAGCTCGGAAATTCAGCCTATGAGCACAAGCGTAGTCGTTTGTACGCCGATGCGGGGATGATATCGCAGCAATAGTATATGCTATTTGCTCCCCGACAATGAAACGCCTTCCGCGCAGGAAAGCTGGTGTGGCGGCGGCCTTCCTCCTCGATTTGAGAGAAGGAAAAGACGGTGTAGAAGCGTGGAGGTGGACAACGCAACTAGATGAGCTCGCCGGAGCGGTAGCGGCTGCGTTGGGCGATATAGGCGGTTTTCGAAGGGGTGAGGCCGGCACAAGCTGAAGGAAAGCACGGAATCCGACGGCGGGCTGGTCAAGCAGAGGCGTTGAGAAGGTCGCCAGCCTTAACGGCGAGCATTACTTGCGTGTCTGGGAGGTGGTGCTGCCTGCAGACAGGACAGCGCGAACGCCGAAAGTCGATGTAGTGTTTGTCAGGTCGTGCCTCTTTGCGGAGTTGTTGCGTGAGCCAGAATGGGAGGGTTTGGCGGATCTGTTTGCGTTTGGAGTGCGCAAGAAGCTTGGCTGTGGCGATAGATATGACGAGGAACAAGAAAATTGGCAGGTGAGAAGCGGGACTTTGGAGGAGAAGGTCAAAACCAGGGTGTCGACAGTCAGATAGAGACACGCACATGGGTTCCTGAGCACGAATCGTCCAAAACTCTCCGCTCTGGCAGAAGCAGGCTTCCCTCGCCATCGTCTCCACACCGATATGTGGGGTTAGCCACGCCGATATCGACTATGGCGCTGAATGCGGGGAGCCAGGTGCAGTCGAATACGCTCCCAAAAGCCAGTGTGGAGGTTCTGGGTATGTTTGTCAGCTTGGAGACCTCGTTGACGAGGAAAATAAAGACACACGCACCTTTCACGCCCACCAGCGCTCCCAAACTCCCATCCGCCTGCCTCCTCCAACGATGTATTACGTTTGGCGCCGCCTGTTGCGGGCAGACCCCCAGCCGCGGCTGTCATCGCAGGCGATGGAGTCGGCCATGGTTGTCGTGGTGGAAGTGGAGAGGAAGATCGGTGTGGGCACGTGCTCGGGCCGATCGCTGTCTTCCGCGACGACGACACCTGCGACACCTTCCCCTCCCGCCTTTCGCTGGCCAATATTGCTCAAGCCTCTCCCATTATAATGACGCGTCTCCCTCCTGAGCTCCTCGAGTCCATTGTCGCTGAAATACCTAAAAATAATCCGCGAACGGTAAAATCCTGCTGCCTTGCCGCATCTGTCTTCCGCCCTGTATGCCAAAAGCGCTTATTCCAGTGCCTCTTCTTGGCCTCCCGGCTGATAATCGGAGATGTCGACGACCCAGAGCCCAACGAAGACGAATTCAGCTTTCCTCGGTGCTGGCGCACCTACTCCTCCATTATCGCGCTCTGGAGCAGGGCGCCTTGTCTTGCCGCATACACAAACTCCATTGTCCTTACAATGTATAACTCCTCGTCTACCACAAAATCTAACTGGCGGGCTGAGCGCTCCCGCGGCAGCAACCGTGCTTGCGCAGCTGACGGAGCTGCAGGAGGTCAAGATCTGGGACTGTGGAGAGTACAAATGGGGGCGCCCATGCGCGGACAACGATATTGTCGAAATGCTGCTCCACAAATACTCCCACCCCCAGTGCAAACTGAAGCGGTTTGAGCTGGACAGCTTATTCGCTACTCATGTCCCATCGGAGACGCTGCTGAAAATGCTAGCTGTGGCCGACTCCGTCAAGTACTTCGCGGTCGAGCCAGAGAACGACGATACATGGCTGGAGCCAACACCCATCAAAACAACACCGCTGGCGGCGCTAGTGGTGTCAAGATCCATGCTGGGCCCGAGCTGGGCCAAAAGAATTCGCCGAAACCCAGGTAGCGGCGCGAAATCGGCGGGAGGCGGCGCTCCCGGTTTTTTTGTAGACAATATCTCCGCGAGTATTGTACATAATAGCACACTGTATACACCATTCGATAGATCTCGTCGAGTAAGCTCGAGCCCACTACGTTGCGGCGCGAACGATGCCCGCGTTGGTGAGCACTGGTCTTGACAAATGTTGGGGTGGCGGCTCATATCGGCGGGTGGCGGAAGTGACAGTGCATTTTGCCGCATTCTTTTGGGTAGCGGCACTGGATAGCAGTAGTGAGGCGGCTGGTCGCGGCTTTTGCACAAACGATAGCGGCTCTGGCGTGACAGGTGGCGGCCCTCTGACAAACCTGGGTAGCGGCGATGTAGGCCGTAGCTGCAGTACCGAAAGCGGCAGTTGCGGCTCTCAAGTCCATCATTTCTCCAGTGTTCGACATCTTGAACGAACATCCTCCTCGTCATGATCGTCGTGGCAGGCGACAGCCTTCCTTCGTCATCGTCCACGGTTACGGTCGCCTGCCACGATGACAGCTCTGTGGATCATGATGCGTGATTCGTATCACCGCATCTTGCTTCCGCGCCACCACCATCTATCATCTCGCTGCAGAGCACTCGCGCTGTCGGCTAAGCTCACAGTTGCTCACTACTAACTGGGTCTGCATGCGCCGCTATCCGCTATCCTGGGCGCGGGACCCGCCACTACCCCGCGACATCCGCCGCAATTACACGCACCAACAAGCTTGACCTGCGCAGCCTTGCGGTGCCGACCTGGCCCCACCAACGTCAACAGGTAGAAGAAGCTCTTCTGCTCCACTACCGTCCTTCGCAATGCTATCCGCCTAACTCGCAAGCGCCGCGCAAAGGCAGCCAAAATGTCAACACCTTGCGGCGTCAACCGACTCGCTCTCGCTCTTGGGCCCAGGTATCGGATGCCTTCCTGTTGGCAGAGACATGGCCGCAAACCTTCCTTGGAGCTCCCCGATCCGTGAACGACCATGACGGATACGTCCTGCAAGGCTTCACAGACGGGGGGAGACGCTCTCCGGGGGCGGTGGGGGGGCGAAACAGTGAAGATTTGGCCGGAGTTGGCCAGAGTCGCGCCTGGCGCTGGCCTGGATCCAGCCGGTGGATCGGCGCGCAAGTCTACACAATTCACCAGCAAGTACGGCGTGTGGTGCTTGTCGATCTTCACGCAATCCACCCCCATAACCGCCCGTGCGGGCATATTTTGGCCCCAGATGTTCTCAGATATTGGTGTTGGTTGTTCTCGCCTCGTGTGCTGACCAGTGGCGTGTTTAGTGCGCGTTGGGAGGTTCTGAGCGAGTCTGAGGGCCGCCTTGAGACGGCGCGAAGTGCGGGAGAGGCGAGTGGGAGCTAGAGGGAGAGCGGGAGTCCTGTGCCAATGTAAGGGCAACCCCGGAGGCCTGAGATCAAGGTCCTAGCAGGGGAGGATCCAAAGCGTGAACATTGGTAAGCGAATACAAATGAAGCTGACCTAGCAGGGGAGGATCCAAAGAGAAGAAACTCTAAGGGTCCGCCTGCTAGGTAGCTGACTATATACTGCTTGTCCGTAGCTGCCGCTGTCGGGCACAGAAGGCTTGGGCGGCGTCGCAGGCGAGGTCCCAGGGCGACCGTCGGGAGGGCGTTGACGGATCGGTGATTGTGCGGGCGAGATGGAGGGCCGGACCGGAGACGGAACCGAGTCGGACCGGAATCGGAGGCGTCTCCGAGGGGCCGAAAGGGAGGTTCCCCTGACATCACCCCCCTTTGAATGCGGCGTCCCGACGCATAGACCGGAACGGAATCGAGTCGAAGGTCGCGGAGGCGATGTGTCGTGGCTTGCCAGGGTACTTACGATAGAACTCCGCAATTTTCTCCGGGGCGAAGACGCGGTCGAAGCGGACCCATTGGTCGTGCGATGCGTCGTGTAGCCTTTCCATCTGACGAAGTAGTTCAGCCGCTTATACCTCACCCTTGCGTCCAGGATTTCCTCTACTTCCCACTCCGGGACTCCGTCCTCGAGGTCCGGAGGGGGCTGGTCGTAGCCGGGGCGTCCGTCGAAGGGGTCGTCCTGAGCGAGCTCGAGCTTGACGACGGGGAAGACCGGGTGGAGCTTCGAGTAGCGCGGAGGGAGGTCGAGCTTAGTAGGCACCTTTGCTGATCTCCGCGACTATCTTGAACGGCCCAAGGCGGCGATGGGAGAACTTTTCCGAGGGGCGAGTCGTCCTGATGTCAGAGGCATCCAGCCAAACACGGTCGCCAACCTTAAACTCCGGAGACGGAGTCCGTCTCCGGTCGTAGTAGCGCTTGTACTCCTCTTTGGCCTTAGTGAGCGCGGCCTTGGCTTCAGCAACACCAGTGGCGATCCGGTCGCGGAACTCGTTCACTGACTCCATGGCGGAACGGACTCCGGGTTCAAGCCCATGCGCGGGAGCCGTCCCGTGTCCGTCATGAAGGGGACCTGCTGCGTGGAGGAGTGAACGTGGTTGTTGTAGGCAAACTCCGCGGCCGGAATCAGCTCATCCCAGTCGTCCTGCTGGTAGTTGGTGAAGATCCGCAAGTACTGCTCCAGCTCCTGGTTGACGCGCTCTGTCTGACCGTCTGTCTGCGGGTGGTACGCGGTGGACGTGGCGGGCTTGATGCCGATTAGACGCCAAAGTTCTCGGGTGAAGTCCGCGATGAACTGCGAGCCGCGGTCGGAGACGTACTTCTCCGGAGTCCCATGGTGCCGCCAGACATTCCGGTAGTAGAGGCGGGCTGCCCCTACTGCATCGACCGTCGTATGACACTCTGAGAAGTGGGCGCTTTCCGAGGGTGTCAACGACGACCATGATCGCGTCGTACCCATGGGCTTCGGGAAGCTCTACGATGAAGTCGACGGAGACGGTATGCCAGCGTTCGGGAGGCGTTTCCGTGGGGTGCAGTTCTCCGTGGGGCAGTCTCCGGAGTGCCTTGGTGCGACAGCACAAGTCACAGGTCGCAACATACCGGCCGATATGGCGAGACATCTGAGGCCACCAGTAGTTCCGGGAGACCAACTCCAGGGTCTTGAAACGACCTGCGTGTCCGGCGACTCGGGTGTCATGGCAGAGCTCGATGATGCGTCTCCGGAGGTCCTTGTCTTTTGGTACGACGATCTTTCCTCGGAAATGGAGAAGACCGCCGGAGACGGCCCACTCGTCAGAACGTGAGGAGCGGGGGCCTCGAGCTTGACCTTGAACCTTAAGAAGTTGCCGGGCCGCTAGTGCGACGGGCTCCTCCAGGTCAGGCTCACCGGAGAGGGCATCACGGATGTCACGGAGGAGTTCAGAGCCGGGACCGAAACGGAAACGCCCTCGAGTGCGCGGACGTGGAAGAGTTCAGGCCGCAGAAGGACGACGTCGGAGTTGTCGGAATCGACTCCGTGGTCGGGTCTCCGGGAGAGGGCGTCAGGCCGACCCATATCGCGGCCAGGTTTGTGGTGCAGCGTGAAGTCGAACCGGGAGAGGTACAGAGACCACCGGGCCTGTCTCCGGTTGAGGTGTTGCGTCTTCCTGAAGTACTCCAAATTCTTATGGTCAGTCCAAATCTCGACAGGGTGCGCGGCGCCCTCGAGGAAGTGTCTATATTCCTCGAGTGCGCGGATGATCGTGAGCATCTCCTTGTCGTGGATTTCGTAGTTGCGCTGGACATCATTTAAGCTTTTGGAATAGAATGCTACAGGGTGCCACTTCCCGTCCGGGGCGGATTGTGAAAGAACCGCCCCGTCGCATAATCAGAGCTGTCCGCCTCGAGTCGGAAAGGCCGTGTGTCGTCCGGAATCGCCAGGACCGGTTCCGAGGTGACCGCGTCCTTGATCGCTTGGAACGCGGAGGCCTCCGCGTCGCCCCAAGTCCATTGCTGGTCCTTCTTGGTGAGCACGAAAAGAGGGCGTGCAAGGGTCGAGAAGTCCCGAATGAACCTGCAGTAGAAGTTAGCGAACCCGAGGAACTGCTGAATGTCCTTCTTGTTTTCCGGAGTCGGCCAAGCGGAGACGCCTGCGACCTTGACGGGGTCCATTTCGACGTGGTTGTGGGAGATGATGACTCCGAGGTACTCGATTGATGATTTTTCGAAGTCGCACTTCTCCGCTCGGAGGTACAACTTGTGCTCCGGAGTCGCCGCAAGACCTCCTGAACAATCTGCCGGTGTTTCCGGAGGTCGGAATGGGCGATCAAGATGTCGTCAAGGTAGATCATGACGTCTCCGGAGAGGATGAGGTCCTGAAAAATGTCATTCATCATCGTTTGGAACGTCGCGGGAGAGTTTGTCAGGCCGAAATACATCACCAAGGGCTCGAACAGGCCTCGGTTAGCTGCGCCGTGGTGGTCTGCTCGCACTGCAGACCCGGATCTGGAAATTGCCTGCTGGCTCACAGGACTCCGAGTCGCCGACGCCACTCGAATTCTACATGTTAGATGGAGAGCCTGAGGGTGAGCGGCGGTGAGCGGCCTAAGCGGTGCGTCACCTCCTTCTCTCATCGTTATGCTCAACTCAACTAACTGGACTTGCTGTGACTGCGGCACTAGCCTATTGTGTGCCGCCCACCACGCCGCCCACTTATAACAAGCGCGACTAGCAGCGAGCTCGTCCTCACCGGCGTTAGTTCGACAACAAACTAGCTCCTCCGCCCGTTCGGACGGCGCTGAGCCTGCTTGTGGTGTGGACCGCCCCCATGCTGCTCTATGCTCATCACCTGTGCGCGGTCCAATCAGCGGCTCGGCGAAGCTGACTGCCACAGCACCAGCAACCGCGGTTCGAGGTTTGATGCACGGTAACCCTTCTGACGACTAGAGAAGACTGGTGCAGGTACTTACATACCCTATTCCTCTTCTCCTTATAACTTCGTTGCAGCCGCTAACCCCTGCTGCTTGGTGAGCGGTGTGCGGCAGTGTGCGACGGTGCGCGTTGAGCACTGGCAGTTGCTCTGCTTGCCAAATTGGCAGTGTCGATGACCTAACACCACTGTGAAACGAAGAGTACTACTGTTAGAGTAAGGTCTTCGCTGTTGTGTAGGAGATATAAAAGGCTATTTATCCCTCTCAAAATCCTAGATTATTTTTTTTGAAAAAATCGCCGCCCACCCTTGCGCGGCTTGGTACAGTGGCGCCGCAGGAAGCTAGGGGCCATGCAAAAGTGCAGTATTACACTATGGTGTCATTGGGTGCTCTGCCTGCTCACAGGCATCCATTTGTAGCGCAGTTTGGGGGTTTTATGGTGACAGTGAGAGGTAGTGAAAGCTTTGTCTTGAAGGGCAGCTAGCGCATTAACTTGTTGAATTCCTGTCCTTGATCAAGCATAGTGCTTCAGTATGAGTCCTATATAGCTATATTACACACCAGTTATATCAACTCCGGGGCTACATACCAAGAGTAAACAATCCCTCAAAAATGTTATCATTACTTAGAATGGAAATAACAGCAGAACGACTACAAATTTGACGGTGGGGTCTTCGGGACTGTATATAGGACACCAAGAGCCGTTAATCTCAACCATAATCTCAAATCTTAAAAATTACACACTTCGCCGCCCACCCCCTGTGGCGCGGTGGTGACCTCGCCACTGCGGCCCTGAAGGCACCGGAGACAATGCTGGCAGTCAGTATGGATGTTAGCAGGGCCTATCTATGATTTTGCGCCGCAAGAGAGCAAGTTGCATACCTTCGTGCCACTTTCCAGCGACGTTGCTCGACGACGGTGGGCGGCGAAGTGCATGATTACGTCAGATCATGCACTTCGCCGCCCACCCCGCCGCCCACCCACTGGTGTGACTGCCGCGGCAGCGTGACACAGGTGGGCGGCGATGGGGCTAGGTGACGCGGCGGTGGGCGGCTGGTGGGCGGCGGTGGGCGGCGAAATATATCTGCCCGAAAGCAAATACCCAGCCTGAGGATCCCCCAGCGCAACCGTGCACAAGCCCGACGCGGGCGCGGGCGGGGTCGGCCAACTGACTGGGAGGTCACCTCCCAGTCGCACCTTCAGAAATCGGGAAGCCGGGCCGAGTATCTGATGAGTATAGCACAGTGCGCTGATATGCGTTAAGCACTCCTGCGCCCGATTGGCCTCTGCCAGAAGCACGGAACACGTACCCCCAGACGGCGTCTTTCGAACTCCGTCCATCGCAGCCTGAGGCTGCCCAGGCGTACCTGGGGATCCCATGCATCAAATGGTTGTCAAGAGAGACATGCCATGATGAATCAAGCTCTCTACCAGAGACCGGCTGAGATGCATCATGACAAGTCTCTCAGGCAAGCGGGGCAGCCCCCCACGCTGTCTTCTTGCAGCCGCACGCCGCCGCCTTACCGCCTGCCCGCCCCCGCTTCCCGCCCCTACACTAGGCGTACGTCATTACTTGTGGCCCTGGTGACCATCTATGTGTGACACATCGGACCGCCAGCCCGATCGCTTGGCACTTTGCCCGGCTAGGCTCAGCACTCAGGCTTCCCGCGGCCCGCCGCCTTGCCCGCCGCCGCCTTGCTCTTTGCTTCCCGCCTCCCGCTCGGCGCTCATACGATTTGCCCCGTGTCGCTCATGCCGCCTGTTTCGGCTGTGTGCTCCCAACCATGATTCTTCGTGGCTAACAGTTTATCAGTAGCTGATTAGGCACAATATTGCATGGGTCGGGGTGGGACGCAGGGTGGGATGCGGGCGGACGTGCGGGGCGGGATGCGGGGGCATAGCCGCTTGTCAATGTGCCAACGGCTATTCTGCTTGGGGTTGATCGGCGTGTATATGACGTCGATCGATTGTGGGACCAGAATATCGGGGCACGACAAACCGCCAATAATGACTTCTAGTGACCCAAATGTGTGAGGATATTTATACTATCAGTGTCTCGTAGTCAGCCCCCGCCTATGTACAAGTTTCTGAAGAAAAATCTTACAGTTTTGTTAAAACTTGTATATTGCGGAAGTATAGGTGTGTACATATACTAAATTTCAACTACTATCCTAGAACTTTATGGTATTATTGCCAATTACCACTAATCGTGCTCCGGCCACGTCTGCACAACCTCTGGGGACGTAAACCAACCTACTCGGCGCCTCCCGGCGCTCTGCAGCGGGCCACAACGGCCGTCCTCACCGTTGACGGCGTTCTCCACGAAATCAGTGAGCGCCGGGCCCATTTCTCGATCTTTCTGGCTGAAACTTCGTGCGCAGGTAGCGTTGACATAGCGCTCGAGCTCCCGAGGGAAACGAGCCAGGGGTTGCCCCTGCGCGCAACGGAAACTGCCAGGGCAGGTGTCGGCGAGGCCCGGGGCCACGAGGCTGAATCCTTGCCCGTTTCGCCTGGGATTTCCAGGGATACAACGGGACGTGTGCCGCTCCCCTCCTTAAAATTCCCAGGCGGAATGGGCCAGCGGCTGGCTCTGCGCGACCCTCTCGCTGATTTGCCAGGCGACCGGCGTTCCGGCCTGGCGGCAAGTGTGTAGCAGGTATATGAGTGGTGGACAAGATTGAGAGGCTGGGACGAGCGGGGGGGCGAGCCACAGGACGGTACAGGTCTACATTGAGGCAAGACGCAAGGCGGAGGGCCCGGGAGCACGCCGGCAGCTCGCCGGAGCACGCCGGATGGTCCCCGAAGGTGCGCAGAAACGCTGGGGTGGCACGCAATTGGCTGTGGGGTATGCGGGTGAGGAGGATAGACCGGCAGTTGATCCGCTGGGCCACGGACGCTGAGCAGCGGGCGCCCGAGCCGGGGGGGTTGGATATATATAACGGCGGGTTATGGAAGCCTGAGCCCCAGGAAGGGAAACGGAGCTGCAGCTTCTCTCCGAGCAGCCTGAAGCGCCCGCTGACGAGTATGCAGGGGCTTACAGGTGGGAGCACCGAGGGCAGCCCGGCGCCATTTTGGAGCAGAACCCGGGAGACTGCTGGATATACTGGCTGGAATCCAGCTGCCCGATTGCTGCGAAAGTCGGAGGTCCCACCCATATAATTGAGGACGTCTTGTATGTCCAATTCAGCATCAATTCGCCTGCTGGATGGTTGCCTGTGGGTTGCTTTAGCTATGCTACAAGTCGAAAAAATGCCAGAAGACACGGTTTTGAGCACATGTTTTGAAAAAATAAGTGGCATTCGTTCATCAGCGCCATTGGCCCGACGTACCCTAATATTTTCAGATTTCTTGGGAATTATTTGAGAATGCCTCTGCTCACTGTCGAGGATGACGACAAGAAGCATTGATTGCTGTGATGGACGTCGTCAGTGAAGCGGCAACCAGCACGTCACGCTATCATGACATGCTGATGTGATTGGACTCACCGACGGAGGCAGAGACACATTGATGCATAAAAGCCAGGTCAGAGCTAGATGCCTTCATTCATCATTCCATGTCTCTGGTGACAGCCATTGATGCATCGAAACCCCAGGTTGGGTACGGCTGCCAGTCCCAACTGTCAAGTTGTCAGTCGCACACAAGTCGCACAGCAAGTTTAGATTCGATACCGATTCTCAAACGGTGCCCAACTTGTGCCCAACCCTCAATGCTCGTCCTGGCCAAGCCTGCCCAACGGCGTCGCCCCGAGTCCGCGCCTCATCCATCGCACGCACGGGGCAAAAAGATTTCGCCGCTTTTGGGGTGGGCGGCTCGGAAGCGGCTGGTGGGCGGCTCTGTGAAAATTGAGTAGACGATATCTATATCAATACTTCACTTAATAACGACATTCTTGAGGCGTTCGATAGCCCCCGACGAGACCTTTCGAACGTGCTGCTGAGCGGCTCGAACGGTGGCCTCGTTGTTGAGCAACGGCCTTGGACTTTTTGGGGTGGGCGGCTCGACGCGGCGGTGGGCGGCTTTTTGCCTTAATTTCGCCGCCCTCTTTTTGTGGTGGGCGGCTCGTGGCAGTGCCGCCGCGGCTGTGGGCGGCTCTCGCACAACTGAGCGCGGCTCTCGTGTGACAGAGGGCGGCTCTCAGCCAAGGGAGGAGGGCGGCGATTAACATGGCCGCCCACCCCCAGTAAGCGGCAGCTCTCTTCCATCGACCTCACTCCTCGTCACCACAAGTCCGTCGCCTTGGCGCTGGCCACTTCTCCGGGTCTTGAACGCATGTTGCGTTGCCCGCGCCGTCGTCGTCGTCTCCATCAACGTTCGCCGGGGGCGTCGACACTGACAGATGATCAGTGATTGAGATCTCTGCATCTTGCCTTCGCTCCACCACCATCCCCAGTCATCGCCCGCCCGTAACTTCAAGAATGTCGGTTATGCTGACAACGTTGCCATGGCCGCCCGTCGCCGCACATTGGTACGCGGCTGGATGGGCGGCCCAAAATCTTGTCTTCGCGCCACGGCCGTTCCCCAAGGTAACGTCCCTACATCCCTCGTCACCCTGTCACCGGTGTACAGCACGCACATAAGCCACTAGCCATGGATATACCACCGTCTTCTGATAGTGAGCGGCGTCAGCTTGTACTGTTCCGACACAACTCTGGCAACTTGAGCTGTTTGCCTTGGACTTCAAGCTGTGTTTTAACTCGACCCCCACCACCGCGCACCCACCGCCGCGGCAGCTTGGTTGTCACCGGCTCGATTTCAGCGACTCTCGCGCGACATCCCTGGGCCGCGAGCATTATGATCCGCCCGCGCCGCTCGCGCACGTCCCACCGTCTTTCCTTCTCTTATCGAAGACAGACTATGGCGGCACCTTGCCAGCAGCACTATACCACCGCACCACGCCTTTTTCACCACAACACCGCGCTCATCTAGCAACCTGATAGAACACTAAAACACTATGCTCAGCGTGCTGACCATGTGGCTCTCGCCAGGATCGGCTGCGGCGGATGGTGCGCGGCCCAGTGAGCGGCTCGGCGAGCATGCTTTTCAGGTGAGCGGCGGTGCGCGGCGCAAACGAGTGCACCACTACTTTAATGACAGCGACATCGCCCTCCCGCTCGTCCCGCTTCGCTGCTTGTTGGTGTGCTGACGGCCTGCCAGTAGGGATCGACGTCTTCATCCCGCCACGAACTCGGCCGCGCTCATGGAGCTCATGCCTGACAAGTTCTAGTGCTGGCTAAATACAACGCCGGTCGTCGGTGCGTCGCGTCGCATCTTGCCTTTTGTCCTTTCGACTCACTTTGTCTTGAGTACCTTATTGACTCGGTTGTCGAGACGATTGACTTCGCCATGGGCCGTACTGCAACACCGAGGGGCCGCAGACTGCGGTCCGTCGTGCTACATCGCCTTGTTTGCCAACAACGTGCTCACCTGGGCGGTCCTCGTCGCTCGTCTACATCGCCCGCGCCGGGCCCATCTGTCCATTGCCCTAGAAGAGTGGGCGCTAAAGGGCGTCTTCCTCGGGGCGCTCATCGTCGCATCGAAGTACAGCAATGACTCGACACTCAAGGACGTCCACTGGGCGCTGTGCACCAGCGTCTTCGGCAAGCGGGACGTGGGGCGCATCGAGCGCGAGTTCCTCGCCATCCTCGATTAATATTGGGAGCTGTATCTAACTGTGATCGTTGGGCATCCCATGCCCTCGAAAGGTCGATATAGTTGCTGAACAGCTTAATCCTATAATATATGTGGTTATACACACCATGTAACATGTCAATTCAACAATCCCTAAAAATTTATCATTACTTAGAATTGAAACAGCAGCACAATGACTACAAATTGTGCATTGGGGTCTTCACTATGCTATACAGAGTACCCAAGAGTATGCAATCCAGCTAAAATCTCAAAACATTAAAATTGAGCACTTCGCCGCCCACCCCTGGGCGGCGCGCCACACAGCCGCCGCGGCCCCGGACTCATCGGATGCACTACTAGCTATGGGCCTGAGAGTCTCCATCGCACATTCGTCATTCCTCGCTGCAAAACCGTAAGGCATGACATGTTGGCGCCAACCCCAGTGAGTTGCTCGACGACGGTGGGGCGGCGAAGTACATGATTACGTCAGATCATGTACTTCGCCGCCCACCCCGCCGCCCACCCACTCGTGTGACTGCTGCGGCAGCGTGACAAAGGTGGGCGGCGATGGGGCTAGGTGACGCGGCGGTGGGCGGCTGGTGGGCGGCGGTGGGCGGCGAAATATATCTGCCCGCACGCACGCGACCTGGTGAATACCCCGGCAACTCCCGCCCACCTTTCCCTTCCACGCGTTCAACTCCCAGCCGTCCCGATCGCGCTCTGGCAGATCGGGATCCCATCCGTCTGTCCTGCCGCAGCGCCGTCGGGGACGCGCCACACCACCCGGCCTCTGTGGCAGTCCCCGCTCGAGTTGAAGCCTTTTGAAACCGGATCCACAACGGCGTTTTCGTCCCACAAGCACAGCGATCGCCGACCAAATTGCGGTCCGCCAGCACCCGCGCTAGCGCTCGCGTGGGCCCGGTTGCGATCACCAGCCGGACCAAGTATCTGCGTCTTCAATCAAGCGGTCGCGCGCGACTCGCACCGATGGGCCGGAAGCGCTGCCAGTTAAATTCGGTATCCTGCGTTGATTTGCGCGAACTTGGCGCGAACTCCAAAATACGACCTACATGCGATCTCCGTCGTCTGCCACTCATCTTGCCCTCTTGTAACGGCCTTCATCGCCTCCATCCGCCGCCCAAACAGCGCCGACTCGGACCGGCCCGTCCCTCCCCACCTGCGCAATAAGGCAGGCATCCCAACAACCAGCACAACCCGGACCGCCCATCAACTTGCCCTGCGGATCCGTCCCGCTTGCGCAAAGGAATTCATAGCAAAGTATTCGCCTCGCGCGAAGAGGCCGACAACGGGCTCGCGCCCACGGTGCGCTCGGGTGACAACGAGAGCGACATCGACTCGGCCTCCGGGCCGGCACCTTTATGAGTGCAGTTTCCGCTGCGCGCGGCGCTCTTCAGGCGCGAATGCTGGCCCCGGTGAGAAACCGTGGGGTATGTACACGCAATCTTGCGTCTGGCGCACTGACTGGTTCATGCTTCAGCGCCAGAGCGTAAAGGCAAAAGACAGAAACGCACTTGCACCGACCATCCACACTCCCGTCCTCCGGCCGCCCACACGCGATCTTGCGCTCGCGACAAAAGAAGCACGAGAGCGCCTGCTTCTTCGTGCGGCCTGGCGGCCCGAAGCCGGGGCGCGTGGCGTGGCTGAAGCGATGGGGTTCGCTGTTGAGCGGCTCGTACTGCGGGAGCGGCAGTTGCTGCTGCGGGATGACTGGCGAAGGGCGAGACGTCACGCTCGACGCGGAGGATGGCAGAATACGCAGAGGGCGAGGTCCACTCCTTGTCGGGCGGCGGTGCAGCAGAGAAAGCGGTCGTGGCACCGCACCAGGGCCGTTTTCTCTCCGCAATGGCCGCGTTGGCTGTCGTCGTCAGCAGAGGGCCGCGAGAAAAGTCAAGCAACGTACGAACTTTGAGTGCCGGCAACACGACGCCCCTTGTCGGTTTGGGCGCGGGCTGGAACGGGCGCGCGAAGGGGCTGTCGATGTCGGCTAGTGCTGGCCAGAATTATATTATGCTTGATTAAATATTGAATATATTCAGAATATTATGAATATATTATGCACTTTGTGGATCACTTGAATATGATTATGTTTGAATATATTATATTATATTATGACTATACTATATTATAGTCGCAGAATATTCAACTATAGTAAGGTAGATGATTACAGCTATTTTCTCAGTCTATGTACTCAGTCATAGTACTAATATTAGTCTGAGTTAGCCCTACTTCTGATAAATGTCACATATTATCTATTATATATGGTGATTCATACATTACCCTTAGTAGGAACAAATGTCAGGAGTGATCACTTTGGGTTGACCTATTAAACATAGTGTAGGACCTCTGATCAAGTATCTACTGGCTAACCTAAGACTAGTGACAATGCCCCTGATTGTATTTTGAGAGTCCTATGTAACCCAGGGAGGCCCAAAAGGAAGTTGCACTGACAATCCAGCATGTATTTTATGTTTTTGATTCCTTTTTCTAGCAGCAAATATGTGAAACATATCAAGAGATATGCATACTAGATTATAGTTGAATATATTCATAACATATTCATATTTCACAGCTGAATATGATTATATTATACTACAAATATATTATTGGGTTGGAGCTCTGAATATGATATGATTATAATATATTATGCCCATAAAATAATATAATTATATTTGGCCAGCACTAATGTCGGCAGCGAGCGCGAGCTCCTTGTACGACGGCAGGCGGATGGGGTGTGGCATTGGCGGGGGGGGAGCGTCTGCGTGGCCATGGTGGTGGTGGTGGTATGAGGACAAGAGACGCTTGACGTGTACGTATGCCTTATAAATTGCATAACCCGTAGATCGGATCTCGATCCCCTCGGCCCGGCCTTTGCGCATGACGGGCCCATGCTTAGCTGCAATCGCGTGCTGCCTGCGCGTTCCGGCGACCGGGCTTCGCCTGAGCAACGGCGCGTTGCCAGGACCCAGCAGGATGAGTGGCCTTGCCTCGCATCCATCTTGCGCGGTCCGACAACGGCCAGTGCTTGGCGCAGCAAAACTGGCTGCCACCGACGCTGACGCCACCCCGCCCACGTCATCCGTGCCGTCTCGCCGTGCACGCGACGGCGAGATCAACTCACCCTGAGGATTCAGAAGAGAACTGGAGGATTTTTAAAATTTTTAATGAGGGTAATAATTGGCCAAAAAAGGGAGACCTTTATTTGTTGGAAAAAAAGAATCAAAAAGACCCAATAAATAGAATAGCAATCTTGTCAGAAAAAAACAGCAATCAATATTATAACACAAAAAGGCTCCTTGTGACCAAAAAAGTTTCATTTTCCACCCTACAGGCAAGCTCTTTTTTGCCACAATCTGGGCAGCTGTTTTCCCCCATAGATTTATTTCTATCCACTTGACCTTTTTCAACTCTTTTTTCCAATCAATAAAGATGTCAATCAACGTCAGCATCAATATCTGATGATCCAATCAATATCTTATTGTCCATCTTATCTCCTCCTTGTCTTATCTTATCAACCAGGGCCAGAATAAAAGCTTTAAAAGGTGAAGAAACAGGTTTCTTAAACCCAGGGTTTGACATTCCCCAGTATGAACATGGGCAGGAATAGATAAACAACTGCCTAGCATAAATATTTAAAATTGTTTTAAAAAAACTATGTGAGTAGCGATGGCAGCTTCCAGTTCAACTTTCTGGTTTGAACCTGACACTGGGTGCAAACCCAAAGGCAGTTTGCTAATGGGAGCCCCAACAGGAGCGGAAAGAAAGACAAAGATTTCTTTGTTTCAAACAAAGGAAAAAAATTTGCTTTCAAACTCCCGTTGGACCCCCCTTAGCCAACTGCTATCGCACTTGCTACCAGTGTGAACCAAACCAAGCTGAACATGTGTTCAGGTCCAGAGTTATCAGCTTCCAGTACTGTACTATTTAGATCAAGTGTCCGCGACTTTTTGATTTTTTGGACCCAAAAAATTTTGTTTTGATTTAAGGCAATCTTTAACGATGAGTTTTTTGGTCATTGTAACGCGTAACGCGGACACTTGATCTAAATAGTACAGTAGCTTTTGCTTAAACATGTTCAAACACTGAACACTGGAGGATCAGGTCCCCTGTCAGGGGAACCTCCCTTTCTGCCCCTCAGAGACGATTCTGATTCCGGTCCAATTCCGGTCTCGATTACAGTCCTGCCCTGCATCTCGCCACACAAACACTGATCTGTCAATGCCCTCCCGACGGCTGTGACGCTGCCCAGACCTTCTGTGCCTGACAGCCGCAGCTACAGGCAAGCATTATATATAGTCAGCTACCTAGCAGGCGGACCCTTGGAGTTTCTTCTCTTTGGATCCTCCCCTGCCCTACCAGGACCTTGATCTCAGGTTACACTGCTGTGATAGAATCTATTTATATTGGAGCCTTAATATACTTAAATATTTCCTTTTGGGGAAAGTGCTTATTTATTGTTTGTATCACTTTGATCACATCATTGATCACATCAATGTTCCGAAATGCATTGAACGTGCTGTGATCAAAGTGTTATTGACTCTGCAATTCACAACAATAAGTCTCTTTGTGATTCATTTTAACACCTGACTTGGAATATCTCACCATAATTGTTTCTGACTATGCATTAACTCTGCATGACAGTGCACTGACTGTGCATGACTGTGAATAGTAAATACTGTGCATTTGACTGTGCATGCAGGAACAATAGAGTTTAGTAATAAACTGACTTGAAGTTAAATGGCTGTGTTTTGTATAGTCATAAGCTTATTTATTAATGACATATAATTTATAAATGAATAACTTGTGGTATACAATTGACTTATACCCTATACTCAACTCAGAAGCCTTTACATGAAGTACTCAGATACTAAAGTATTGGAATTATTCATTCCATTCATCAGGAACAGACAACTTTGCAATCATGCGCTAAGTAGATTTGATAGCCGTGGTAGCACGGTAGACAAGTCCCGTGATCTCGGGCGCTTGGTAGCAACCTGCCAACATGTGGTAGCAGTTAGTAGCAGTTCAGTGACACCTCAGTAGTGAGTGGTAGTAGGTTATTGCACAGCAATACTTGCATTTCAATTCAACTTGCACACATAAAAGATGCAAAACAATTCCATTGCTACTACTCAATACATAGGATAAGCTAAATACATAAGACGTAGGGAATAAGAAGGGATGAAGAAGAGAGAAAGAGGACCGGGTTCAGGGATGAGATATGCTGTACTTAGCTTTATCCAGAAGGCTGGGCGTCAAGAGCGAGCAGCCAGACGTTCCCCGCGGCTTGGAAGCACGATGACGTGGCGAAGGCGCAGTGATGTGCCGGGCAGCGCTAGCGACAGGTGAGCGAAGGGTCGGGGGGAAGACATGGCAGTTTCATCGGACTGGGCCGGTCGATTCGGCTGAAAGTCGGTGAGCAGGTTGCAACAAGGTGGGACACGACGCGTACCAAGTATCGTACGATTCGGCGGAGGGGGAGCCGAGTTATGGGCAAGACTATGTTCTCCTGGGTGAGAGGAGACACCCCCGCTAAAGGAAAACAGCGGGTTGGCTGTGCTGGGACTCGGTGAGTGGCTCTCGACACAAAAAGATGACTCTGCGTACCAATTTTGACCCCGCTCCATGTGCTCAGTAGGAGCCCGAGGAGGTGCTGAAGAACAGCAGCCTGTGGCATAAGCTTAGCGGTAGCAAGTGACGGAACTCTGAGCCACGCACCAGAGGGGGGTTGGTGGAAGAAGAGGGAAGAGACAAGAGGGTGACAAAAAATCGTGCCATCTTTAAGAGCACAGCAACCATCAATCAGCCAACTGCGGCATCATGCCAAGCAATGACATCATTTGATTTGGGGACTTAGCGGAAATTTCAGACTCAGGCCAATACTTATTCAAAGCAGTAGTTTGCTTGAGTTGTCTCTGTAGTTTTTGTGATCTTGCTTTGTTTATGAGCCATACACATAATATATTGATCATCTGTAGTTCAAACCATCGTGTTCTGTCTATCAACAGCTACCAAGCTAACGGAGTGATGCTATCAAACACTACCACATGCTACTGTGCTATATGTCCTTGCTACCACGGCTACCATGACGCAATGACGATTAAGAACCGGTACCCCCTTCCGTTGATTAACGACCTTATCAACAGGCTCAAGGGCGCTCGTTACTTCACCAAACTCGACGTTCGCTGGGGTTTTAATAACGTCCGGATTAAAGAAGGAGACGAGTGGAAGGCGGCCTTTCGGACTAACCGAGGGTTGTTCGAACCTTTGGTGATGTATTTCGGCCTGACAAACTCCCCCGCGACGTTCCAAACGATGATGAATGACATTTTCCAGGATCTCATTCTTTCAGGCGACATTATGATCTACCTCGACGACATCCTTATTGCACATTCGGACCTCCGCAAGCACCGCGAGATCGTCCGGGAGGTCCTTCGGCGGCTCCGAATGCACAAGTTGTACCTTCGCAAGGAAAAGTGCGACTTCGAGAAATCGTCAATCGAGTACTTGGGGGTCATTATCTCGCACAACCATGTCGAAATGGACCCCGTTAAGGTCGCCGGAGTCTCCGCATGGCCTCCGCCCGAAAACAAGAAGGACGTTCAGCAGTTCCTGGGGTTTGCTAATTTCTACCGCAGGTTCATTCGGGATTTCTCGGCCCTAGCGCAACCTCTCTTTGCGCTCACCAAGAAAGACCAGAAATGGACCTGGGGAGACGCCGCCGCCGCCGCCTTTCAAGCCATCAAGGACGCGGTCGTATCAGAACCTGTCTTAGCGATCCCGGACGACTCTCGGCCTTTCCGAGTTGAAGCAGACAGCTCAGATTATGCGACGGGGGCAGTTCTTTCACAACAATCCGCCCCGGACGGGAAGTGGCACCCTGTAGCGTTCTATTCCAAAAGCTTAAATGATGTCCAGCGCAACTACGAGATTCACGACAAGGAGATGCTCGCGATCATCCGCGCACTCGAGGAGTATCGGCATTTCCTCGAGGGCGCCGCGCATCCGGTTGAGATCTGGACTGACCATAAGAACTTGGAATACTTCCGAAAGGCGCAACACCTTAATCGTCGGCAAGCCCGATGGTCGTTGTACCTTTCCAGGTTTGACTTTACGCTGCACCACGTCCTAGGTCGCCAGATGGGCCGTCCCGATGCTCTCTCCCGCCCGGCCTGACCACGGTATCTCCGACGACAACTCGGATGTCACCCTCTTACGCCCCGAACTGTTCCACGTTCGCGCTTGAGGCCGTCACTGTCTCTGGGCCTGGCTCCGAACTTGTCCGCGACATCAAGGAAGCGCTATCCGGTGAGCCTGACCTAGAGGAACCCGTCGCACTTGCGGCTTGGCAACTCTTGAAGGTCCGAGGTCAAGCTCGGGGCCCCGCTCATCGCGTTCGGACGAGTGGGCCGTCTCAGGCGACCTCCTGTACTTCCGCGGCAAGGTCGTAGTCCCCAAAGACAAAGACCTGAGGAGGCGCATTATAGAGCTCTGCCACGACACGCATGTCGCCGGACATGCCGGGCGGTTCAAGACCCTGGAGTTGGTTTCGCGCAACTACTGGTGGCCACAGATGTCCCGCCATATCGGACGCTACGTCGCGACCTGCGACTTATGCTGTCGTACGAAGGCCCTCCGAAGGCTTCCGCACGGGGAGCTACATCCAACCGAAGTCCCCCGAGCGCTGGCACACCGTCACTGTGGACTTCATCGTCGAGCTCCCCGAGGCCCATGGGTATGACGCGGTTATGGTAGTGGTTGACGCCCTCGGGAAACGCGCTCACTTCACCGAATGCCATACGACAATAGACGCGGTCGGAGCTGCCCGCTTGTACTATCGGAACGTCTGGAGACACCACGGAACCCCGAGAAGTACATTTCGGACCGCGGTTCGCAGTTCATCGCTGACTTTACGCGCGAACTCTGGCGCTTAATTGGCATCAAGCCGGCTACCTCTACGGCTTACCACCCGCAGACCGACGGACAAACCGAACGCGTTAACCAAGAGCTCGAGCAGTACATCCGAATCTTCACCAACTACCAACAAGACGACTGGGACGAGCTTATCCCTGCCGCTGAGTTCGCCTATAACAACCACGTTCACTCCTCCACTCAACAGGTACCCTTTATGACGGACACTGGCCGGCTCCCCCGAATGGGTTTCGAGCCGGGCACCCGCTCAGAGTTGGAGTCAGTGAACGAGTTTCGCGATCGGATAGCGAACGGCGTCTCCGGCGAAGGCCGCGCTCGTCAAAGCCAAAGACGAGTATAAACGGTACTACGATCGGAGACGATCGGACGCTCCGAATATTCAAGTTGGTGATAAGGTTTGGTTAGATGCCTCTGACATCAGAACAACTCGGCCCTCCGAGAAGTTCTCCCACAAGCGCCTCGGACCGTTCAAGGTGCTCGCAGAGGTTAGCAAAGGTGCCTACAAGCTCGACCTCCCCCCGCGTTACTCCAAGCTCCACCCCGTCTTCCCCGTTGTTAAACTCGAACTCGCTCAGGACGACCCCTTCAATGGACGACCCGGCTACGACGAACCGCCCCCCGAACTAGAGGACGGCGTCCCCGAATGGGAAGTCGAGGAAATCTTGGATGCCAGGATAAGGTATAAGCGTCTTAACTACTTCGTCAGGTGGAAAGGCTACGATGCTTCGCACGACTCGTGGGTTCGGTTCGACCGTGTCTTCGCGCCAGACAAAATTCCCAGGTAAACCACGGCACATCGCCTCAGCGACCTTCGACTCCTTGCCCTTCCGAACTATGCGTCGGGACGCCGCATTCAAAGGGGGGGGTGATGTCAGGGGAACCCCCGCTTCGGCCTCCTTCGGGCCCTCCGAACGCATCCGAGGCGCATCCGACCGGCGCCCCCTCGGACGCTCCGACCCACCCCGACCATCGTCCACGGCCTCCTTCGCCCGCACAATCACCGATCCGTCAAGACCTCCCAACGATCACCTTGGGACAGAGCCTGCGACGCCGCTCAGGCCTTCTGCGCTCTATGTCGGCAGTTACGGACGACCAGTATATAGTTGGCGCCCTAGCAGGCAGACCCTTAGAGTTTCTTCTCTTTGGATCCTTCCCTGCTAGGTCGGTCCCTCCGTGTATTTCCTGTAGTCTTATTCACGCTTTGGATCCTCCCCTGCTAGGCTTTCGTCGGAGTCTCCAGGGTTGCCCTTACAGAAGCTTGCTCATTACTCCCGCATCCAACTCGAAGACAAGGCCGAGATTCGTCATGAGCAGGTTCGTAAAAAGGTCGAATCCCTCAAGAACGAGTACAATTCCGCGTCAGAGCTACTCGCTCGACTCGAATCTGCTCACTCCCAGGTCATTTTCCTCTGCGAATCGTCCATTCTCATCCATCTGACCGATTCCCTCAGGCATTGCTCTTTGGTTTTACCCAAGATAACGATTTCATGAACGAATATGGCCACACCACGATCATGAACGTCCCAATCGACTCTCCCGTGTCCTCTGCATCCTCTCTCACTGATATGCCCGCACTGGAAACGATCCCTGAGCATGGAGATCATTCCCCGGTGATCCATTCCATCCCAATGGGTATTCCTGACGCTCCAGCTTGCTCCACCTGCCCTTCCACGCAGGCTCACACTTTCCGCCCTTGCCCTACTGATCATGTCGCCTGACAATCTCAGCATTGCAAACCCCTAATCCAACTTCTCGTCTGTCGTTACCGTCGTTTACAATCATTCCTGTCGTTACAGTAGCGTTTTGAATCACAAAGGGCGTGTTGTTCCTTGATTTCCTCTGTTTCGGCACTTTTCCTACTCGAAGATTTGGTGGATACCGAAGATCTCGTTTCCAGAAACTGCGATCAGGCTACCTTGGCAGTCCTGCATGAGGCCGTGGTCCGGGTATATCCTTCTCCATGCTTGTATTTCATAAGAAAGTGGCATTATCGTCAGTAACAGCATATCTTTGAGGGTGGAAACATGATCCAGATCGCCAAAGTGTTTCGCTCTCTCGAGAGAACCATGCTTTGCGGTCCACAACCATGCTGCGCTCCATGTTCTCTATGTTGTGCCTTAACGTGCACCACGTTGAGCCCATCTCCCCTATTTTTAAGATCTTGCTGTCCCAGCAATAAGCCATCGCCTATAAAAGATGTCGTGGTTCGACAACCCATTCCAGTTTCTCTCGCATCTCTATCCAAAGACATTCGCTCCTTTCCAATCTCGACCAGTACGATCTGTCCCTCCACAGAATGGTCATATTCCTGACGCGCTGAATCTCCAGACTTCTCCAGTTGATTACAAAATGGCAGACTCGATGTATGCCCCTCGTGAACCTGAGGAAGGAGTTCCAGAAGCTCGAAGCCGACGTTCACGAGTTCATAACCACCCGTTTCTGACTTGCGCATTCGTACCAACGTCGAGAATGTTCGCAAAATTCATCTGTTGTATCGGTATTTGGTGCGTCATCACTTTCTCCTAGTCGGAATAATGGCACTCATCCTCGAATGTAGCTTCCCCAGCTCAAGGAGGAAGAGGTCCGCGATCGTTTGGCTGCAAGCCAGCTTATCTATCAAGACCTTCCCCATGCGCTTCAAAAACTCCACGCGATTCAGAACAATATTCGCAACGATGGCAAGTGGACGGCCAAAGTCGATCAACATCTTCGCGACACCAACACTTGTATCGCCCATATGCAGCATATCGACGCTTCCGCACGCACATTTGCGGCTCATCGCAACAAGGCGGAGGATACCAAGAAAAAGGCCCCTGATACCAAAAAGGTAATATCATTTCCGAATGCGGAAGCGACACTATCTTATCAGTGACAGACATCTTCGTCCAAGAACACTCCGGTTTCACTTTTCTCCGTCGAAGATTTCCTCCGCAACTCATCATCACTCCAGAACACTCGTTCTTCGACCGTTAACCAGTCTCACAAGGTATTATCCTTGTCGAATATCCCTTCGAACGTTGATTTACTCTAGCGACAGCGTTCCCCTGAACTCGAAGATGAAGAAGAAGAGGTTCGTTCTCTCTTCTTCGACTCTGAGTCGAACGTTATCATCGTCAATCTCCCTGACTCGGTGCGTTCTTATCTAGGAAGGCTCTGGCGATACCGACAGGAGTCCCTCTAAGAAGAAGCGCAACAAGGCCAGTTCTCCCGAGCTCATAGACGAGTCCACCAAGACCCCTGCGCCGATCTCTTCTTTATCTTTCAAGAAGAAAGACCCCAAGGACCTCCCAACTGTCTGTAAACTCTATCCGATGTTCCTTCTATCGCTGATTCGCATCTTCGCAGATATCCGCGGCTGCCGTAGCCGGAATTGTAACTTTTCCTTGACAAGATTTCGAAATTTCTGACTTGAATTTCCCAGATTTTGACCAATCCGTATCCGATTGACGATTCCGCTCCTGCTGATCTCGAGTACAAGACCATCCAAGAACTTCTCGATCAATTCGCACAAGGAACCGAAGTCCGAATCACCAATAAGCAGCTGACCGCCTGCCTCGAACTCGCTCAGCAGCAAGTGCTCATCGCTGTCCAGCGTATGGCATATGCCCGTGACTCGTACGAAGTAGTCGCTTGTCGCTACCAAACACTCTTCGACCTCGCGAAGGACCGCAACATGAAGGTTGATAGCAAACTTCCGTCCGTCCCTCTCAGTCTCGTCATAGTGCTCGATTTCTGACTTTTCCTTGTCAGCGATCCGTCCCAGTACTTGGCCATCATCCGCGGAAATGCTCGTCTCGCTACCCCCAACGGTCCTTCCCATGGCCGCAAGTAAATCCCTTACTGCTCCATCGAAATTCCTTCTCCCATAGTACTATATACCCCCACACTCGTTTCCAAGGCTTTCCAGATCAGCTGTTCCGGTCATTACTTGAACTGTACTATGTATTCACACCTCGAACGAATGTATTCCTGCGTTGTGACACTTTTCCTTTTTCGATTCGAAGCAATCCTCATCCTTAAGCGTCGTCATCTGACTTTTCGCTCTCAGATTCTGACTCTTCGTCGTCAAGATCCATGTCTCCAAACTGCAAATCCGTTCCTTCCACATCCTCTCGGCCTTCTGCGAGCTCATCCAGTTCCTCTTTTGACATGTCGATCATCTTTTCGATGTCTTTTGAGAAAGAAATCTTCTCTCTGGCTTCATAGGGTATTACTCGGAATGCGCCAATCTTTCCTGGTACCATAGCTCCATTTAGCTCGCATACTAGATAAGATCCACCCATTGTCCGTCTAACAATCACCATTGGTCCAAGATAACGAAGTTTTGCCTTCTTGTCCAGACTTTTCTCGATGCGAGTGTTGCGAATCAAGACGATATCCCCAGGATTGAAGTCATAATCTTTGATAGTAGCAGCGTGGATGGCTCATATCGTCGAACAGCTTCTAACTTCTCCTTTGAGACTCGATCTCTCATCTCCTGAACATGACTTCGATGTTTCACCAATGCTCTCGCTCGATATCCAACCAACTCAGCGGTACTGATGATTTTCCCTGGGTATTCGACCAGCCATGTCGATTCCACAATGTCGAATGGCAAAATCGGATGACAACCAGTCGCGGCGTAATAGGGTGAGCAACCTAATCCTCTCCGAATGGTGATTCTGTCCGCCCAAGTAACTTGAGGCAAGAAATAAAACCATTTGTTAGGGTTACCAGCGCACGCTTTCACAATCGACTGTCGAACATCTCGATGTCCACTCTCCACAGGTCCATTTGCCTTCGAATTATAGGGTGAAATCTTGATTCCGGTAATGCCATACTTGTTTCCAAGCCATTCGAGAGCCGCGAGAAACTGGGGCGCATTATCCGTCACCAATTCAGCAGGACAACCCCAGCGACAGATGATATTCTCGAGTAAGAACATCCCAATCGCCAACGCCGTGTCTGATCTCAAGCCCTTAGCTTCCAGCCATCTACTCAATGAATCCCTCGCTGCAATGACCAACTTGTGTCCGTTTGAAGTCGCTCCCATGACCATCACATCGGTATGGATTTTCTGGAACAAACTCGGAGTTTTCGTAGGTATAGGCGGTATCCGAATCATCGTACTCTGACGAACTTGACACATATGGCACGTTTTCACATACCAAGATACGTCTCGATCCATCTGAGGCCACCATAATCTGACTTCAATCAAGGATTTCGTTGCATACACTCCTTGATGACCCAAACTATCGTGCGCAGAACGCATCGCGTACATCCTATGCTCCTTCTTAACAACGATTTTGTGCATCCCATCCTTATCTCGACGGAAAAGCCTTCCTTTCTCACTCAGAAAGAACTTCCGAGCGTATTTTATCAACGCTTCGAAGGCCCTGTCCGTGAATCCAGTCGGTCTCTTCTTGGTATTTCGAAGCCACTTCTCAACCAACTCGAGCTTTTCATCCGCGCGTACTCCTTCTGTCGTCCGATGCTCTTCGGGATATGGTTCCCTCTTCTTAGCATCCCATTTGAACGCTGAATTCGGTAGGAGTTTCTCAGGCTCACGCACGAACGATGAAATGTACTGTGGCATCTCAATTCCCTCTCTGCGATAAGTGTCCCTGATGATTTCCGCCTCATCCATTGATTCCACATAGGTATCCAAGCAAAGTTGACCATGTTCCTTCCAGGCTTCGTTCTCCATTGTGTCATTCTCATCGAGATCCAACACTCCGAAGTAGAATCCACCTCTCGTGTCAATTTCCGACTTGAAATCATCATACTCCTTCGGCTGAGGAATCGAATAATCCCAATCCTTATGCACTCCTGGCTTCACCAACTCGGGTCCATCATCGGTATTCTCGTACTCTTCATCTCCCGGTACTTTGTCTCGTCTCGAGAGTCCATCTGGTGTAAAGGTCTTGCCAATGACATGTTTGAACTCGAAATGGAACATCAGAATCTGCTCTATCCACCGATTTATCGTTGCATTCGGGCCCATGCCAGGATTATCCAGCATTCCCTTAATGTACGACGCATCCGTCTCAAGTACCAGGTTCCTACACCCCAAAATCCAATATTGCATGTGTTCCAAGCCTCGCTTTATACCAAACAGCTCTCGCTTTGCCTGAGAAAAGTTCGCCTGTCTCTCATCGAGTGGTATTGATGAAAATCTTGAGTAGTATCGTTTCTTGGGACTGTTCTCATGATACTGGTAGATCACGATTCCGATTCCCTTGTACGAACTATCGATCTGAATCACTGTTGTCCATCCTTCTGAGTAATTCAACGGTCGAATCGCTGGACACTCCGCCACTGCCTTCTTGATCAACGCCATAGAAGCCTCTTGAAGCTCTCCCCACTCGAATTCCACTCCTTTCTTCAGCATATCTGTCATCGGCTTGCTCATAATATGGAAATCTTGAATGAAGTGCTTGATATACGTCAAGACTCCTAAGAATTGTCTTATCTCAGAGACATTCTTCAAAAGAGGCCATCGTGTAATGACTCCCACTCGATCCGTCGACGGCCTTCTTCCTTCGTACGAGCACGTATGGCCTACAACCACGAATTCATCCGCACACAACACCGCCTTCATGCCAGAAACCGTCAAACCTGAGTATTTCAATCTCTGAACTACTCGATTCACGTTCTGCATGTGCTCCCAGAAGAATCTACGAGTCCCCTTATTCTCAGGTATCGTTTCCTCTTCTCCGTTCTCATCCTCATATCGCGTTGCTGGTCCTCGAATAGGTACATCATCGATATATGGCATCGAGACATGGGGAACCTCTTCTCTCAAGACGAAATTTACATCGTCATGGAAAATCGGTACGGAATTCGTCCATCCTTGAGGAAGTTTCACTAATCTCAATGCTCCGAAGGGCGACTGAAACGTTGTGTAGTCCCTCGAGGTCTCCGCAAGGTCTCTATGATCATATCCCGAGTACAAATCCAAAACTCCTCCACACGCTCGACCCGAAAAGTGGTCTGCCAATTCTTCCGTCGCAGGTGGGATTCCTGAATGCGCAATCGTAACCGCGTTTAACGGCTCCAAAGCATGAACGAGTCGAATACTCTTGCCATCCTTCTTGAGAACACCAAAGAACTTCGAGCGATATGAAGCATTCGACGGTTCGTACACGCCCGCGTCGATCTTCTTCTTAATCACTTTACAGAATTCCTCTAGTTGACCTCTCGGGATCGGAATACTCTTCTCTATCCATACTTTGTGCTCAACTGTCGGTATTTCAACAGGTGGAAAGAAATCATGTCGCAAAGTTCCTCGCTCCTCGTCATTCCAAGCGAACGCAGGCCAATGAAGCATCATGAAATTATGAATAACCTTCATTTCCTCGCTCCTCAAGAACCCAGTGTTGTGAACTTTATTGATGATTTCCATCCTCTCTTGCGTATACCTCTCGGTAGGTACGAATTCACTCGGATTTGGTGATAACTTAGGCATTTCAGCCAAAGGATCCCCGATGATTTCCCTCTTTATGCGATATTTCTCTGGAAGCTCACCATAAACTGGCCTCGTTTTCAACGCAACCGGTTTATACTTCTTTCCAGCGAACGTATCCATAATCTCGACTCCAACTTCCACAGACGAACCATTTCTCTCTCGATCGAATCCAAGGTCGGCGCATTTCAGACACGGAATCGACGATTCATGCTGATGTACGTTCCCCAGATAAGATGCTTCTACCGCTGCTCTAACTTCCTCATCCGGCCCTTGACGGACACCCAATTCAGACTCGAATTTTACCACTCGCCTACTTTTCCTACTCTGCGAAGAGTTGTCGACTCGCTGCTGGACAAACTCCTCGAGCAACTCCTTTGCCTTTCGGTCCTTGGACATGGATTTCGACTCTCTACTGGCTGTTAGGTACGCCAATTGCAGTTCTTCATCCTCAAATCGACACCCATCCTCAGGTTCGATGTATCCCTCCACTCGCAACTCGCCCTTTTCATCAATTCCCATCCACACACACAGCTCTTCGCCTCCCCAGTCTCCCACTAGTTCCTCGACGAGTTCTGAAAATCCGATTCCACCTCGACTTTGGCCCTATGCTCTCGATTCTCCTTCTGCGCGGGCGGATCTTTCCCAGGTTCTTCGACCCGTTTCGAGTTCGACACCACAGAATAAGTTCCCCTTGCCTGAGTCGGTATCACACACCTTCGCTCTCGGTTAGGATCGTGAATAGTGAGCATTTGGTTCCCATTTCCGAAGTTTTCTAACTTGGATTCCGTTACGAGATCGAATGGTCGTCCGAGCAGAACTTCATAAGCTACTTGGTCGATAATATGCACTTGCAGATAGACAGGTATGTCTCCAAACAAAAAGCATACGTTTCGCGCGCTAACCCAGCAGACTTCTTCAGTTGCCCATTCGCACTTTGCATGTAGATTTGCAAGTCAGGATCCCAAGGAATCCCCAATCTTTCCGCTACTGACAATGCCATCGACACAATTTGCGATCCACTGTCAATAACACACTCCACACGCTCTCGCGCAGCGATTAACGGCCACACAACCCTCAACGACGCCGAATCTTTCCCTGAGAAGACTTGCTTGGGCGGTTCTCCCGGTGGGAGAGATGCCACATACTGGAGATATGGGTCGGTACTTACGTATGAGCCTTCCTGTATTCCGTATTGCTTATCCTCTTCAGTAGAAATGTAGAACGAGTCCACCATTGGCAATTCGTCGATGTCTACCGCGTCATTTTGGAGTCGAACTTCAACGTTCTCATCTTCCATGAACGGATATTCCGATCCTTCATCCAATTTCCCATGTAACAAGACTGGCTTTATAGGTTGCCGAGTCCGATTCGTCGATTTTCGCATTGCTTTCGCATATTCTGGAGAAAGAGAGATCAAGTCGCCCACAGTAACATCGTGCAACGACTGTATTCTCTGTCTTTTCCACAATTCGCTTAATTATATGCGGGTCGTCGAACTTCGTCGCCAACTTATACGCCCTCTCTTCTACATCTCGCTTCTTGTTCGTCTCGCGCTTGGGCGATTCCGAATTGGGTACCATCCTGGCAGCATATTCCAACTTTTCGTCCTCAGAATCTTCTCCTCTGAATCGAGCTCTGCGTTTCTTCTTCGGCACATCCTCTTTCTCCAGCACCTCCGGCTCAGATTCTTCCTCCTCACTCGAAGACTCGACAGGATCATCCCTCTTCCTTCGATCTTCCTTCTTCTTCGATGATTCCTTTTCCTTATTCGCAACTTTCGATCGGTTCTCAGGAGATTTCGTTGCCTCAGGAGCTTTCTTTCGCCAGCTCCCTGTCTCCTTCCTCGAACTATCTAAAAATTTCGTCCTTCCCCAGCGTTAAAGTCTTTTCCCGACCGCGTATTCGCAAATTGGGACTCCATCGACTGATTCGCGGACTGCGAACTGGATCCAGATTGGTTCTGCATGGCCTGAACCATATTGTACATCGTCATGAACTGTTGAAAGTTCGGATCGACTGGGGGCAAGCCTGGTTGAGCAGGCCCTTGAAGGTACGCAGGGTACGCTTCACTCTTTTGCCCCATCTCCCCCATTCTCTGAGACTGTCTTCCTCCTATCCCTTGCTGTGACGCTGAATCTCGTTGTAGGATTTGTGGAAACGATTGAACCGCCCCCGGCTGGTTCGAGAATCGTGCTGGTTCATTAACTGCGACATTGTTTACTTGAAACTGTCTAGTCAACGCAGCCATTTGCGCCCTCAATGAACGGATTTCATCCTCATTCGTGTCATACAGCAAATTATACTGCTCATTGGGAGTATATTCATTGTAAAACGACGATTGAAGGTTCGTCTGCGCATTTCCTGACACAATATTCCCTCCACCTTTGCCATACCAGTCGAGGATTCGTTGATATCTTGAGACATTCTCAGGATACTTCGGAATATATTGACCTCCCGGTAGACGCAAGCCTCCATTCTCCATAACGATCTTCCCCTGGTCCAACAACGTCCTTTTCTTCGGGCAATCTCGCACCATATGCCCAGTTTCTTCACAGAAATGACATTGGTCTCCTCCACTCTGTTGTCCTCCATATCCACGACTTCCTCCTTGTTGATATTCGCGTTGCCACCCTCTATGGCTAGATCTATGCATAAAATGCTGGTGAGGTCCACAGAAAGCTATCCATAAGATATGGGTGTTCCACCAGAGACCTCTAAGTGAGACTTGTGACAGGAATTGTGACAGGAGATCAAAACTGATATTACACAACAGGATTGACAGATATCACTTATGTAATATCATATATAATATCCTTAAGTCCTATTTCTTCAGGCCGATGACCCGGTATGTAGTTAGGGGGACTGTGTGATAGGGAAAAGAGATTATCATCCTAATTGGGATGAAATTGATGGATCTCTATATAGCCATCAGAATCACTGATGCCAATCAAAAATGGTTCCACATCAAGGTATATATCTAGATGCCATCACTTCATCACTGATAACCCTCTCAGGTAGTCTAATAATAATAAATTCAAGGGCTGTTATATATTACAAATAGCTGGACACATATCTTATGCATAATATTCCCTGGACACCACCCATATCTTATGCATAGATCTGACTATAGGAGCTGGCGTTGCGGCGGTCCCGATTGAGGGTGCGCATGCTCTTTGGACTTATTTTCGGTAGCCTGATGGAACTGCTTCATTGTTTCGATGAGTTGCTTATCCCTGACAGCCATAACGTCCTTCAACGCGTTTATCTCTAAGGCGAAACTCTCCATTTGATCACGAAACTCGTTTTTCACTCTAACATCGCTTGCAGAGCTTCCGTTTTTCGAGTTCGCGAATGAAATCGAGGATTTCGAGTCGTTCCTCATCATCGCATCCGCCTCTCGCCCAGACCAATTGTTCGCCAACCACTCCACCACCTTCAAGACGTCCTTGTAGTTCCACTTATCGCCTCTTCGAGTGTTTCCTGCGTTTTGGTTTCCCGCATTCGCATTTCCACCCAAGATATTCGCCACATTCGGTGGATTTAGCACAACTTCGACTGCCGAAGCAAAATCGTCGCTGAGCGTACCAAGAATCGACGATACCAACTCTTTGTTGGTGATTTGCGATGGTGGTCTGAGCAGTTTTTCGGATTCTGCCAAAAAGAATGCACAAAATCGAATCACTAGACCCAGATCTTCACGACTAGCACCCCGTGCCTCGGTGCAAATTTCCTTCAAGCGTCTCCTCGACCCTTCGTTGACCTCCTCCAACTCCGGATACATCTTCAGTATCTCCGCCTTCCACCCATCGAAGTCTCCTCCAGCAAAAGCTGTCAGATTCCGCCACGCTTCCTTCACATGCTTAGTATCGAGATACCTCAGCACCGTCTCCTTCTTTTCCGCGTCGTTGTCGATGCCTCCCTGCACGATGATTCGCTCGCACTCCTCTAGGAACTTCTCCAACTTGGCAGGAGTCTTTCCATCGAAGCTAGGACGACCAGAATCCCATGTTTCAGGCACCTTAAACCGCACCGCTGCTCCTCCTTGAGCGTTTCTACCTCCACCACCTCCATTTCCTCCTGCGCCACCCGCGCCGCCTCCGTTTCCACCATTTCCGCCAGGTCCGTCGTCCATGTTTTCGTTGTTTTGTTGAATCGGAGGTTCGTTAAGCCGATTCGTGTTGATTTCGCTCTCAGATAAGTCGGTTAGAGGCGAAGATGGTGTCGGAGATTGTCGTTCTTCTTCGACAGTCGCTGATTGTGTGTTGGTTTTGCGCTTTGTTGTAGATTTCGATTGAACGCGCTTTTGTGTTGATGCTTGAGTCGGTCTTTTCGACGAAGATGCTTGAGTTTTTGTCGATTTTGTCGGGATTGTCCGATTTCGATCGCCTTGCGAGTTACGGGTAGTCCTCGGTTTCGCGTTCGCAGATAGTTTTGGTACGAATAACGGTGTCGGTCTCAGTTCTCCAACTCCGCGTAGTAGATTCGGAAAATCGTTCGGTTGGGAATCAGTTAGATCTCGCTGTTTCCCTTTTGGTGGTATTTTGACGTTCGATCCAAGCGTGTGGGCGCTTGCTTTTCTTCTTGCTTGTCACAAATTGCACGAAACCAAGTTTCAGCAATACTCAATCACCCCTCGCGGTGGGCTCCAGATGATGAGTGCGGAGTGGGGACAGCAAATGAGCTCTCTAACTAACCAAACCAACAAAAACAACCCAAACTCCACTTGTCGTAGAGAGAAAGATGTATAATGTCGAGTAGGAAAAGTCACAAAAACCCAAAAATCGTCAACTCCTTGTGCGAGTACAGGCCCCTGTGAACAGAGCCTTGGCACAGATGTGTAAGGTTGTAGGGTAGATACGAGTTTCTTGCGAAAAACGTTGATTTGTCGTGCCCCAAAGCGTACTATCGACGAAACTCAGCAATAGAGAAGCGCCAATACGATGCCCGGAGAGTTTATACTCGTTGGATCAGGACTAACTGCCTTAAACCCTCTGAGTTGTCTCGAGTCAGGAACTAACTGCCTTAAACTCTCGACCAGCCACCGAAACCCAATAAACAGCAACCGGAACTCTTGTATTCAGCAACCGAAACCCTCAACCAATAATCCTTCCGACGCGATAATACTATTTCGAAAGAGCTAGCAAGATAGATTGACGAGCTAGATCCCCAGATGCACCTAGTAGAGCAGGGCAATCCGTGAACCTGCCAAATACAAAACAGAGATATAAATACTAAACAGAAATTGATAGAATCAGGGAAAATCTCGAGTAAGAAAAGTAGTCCATGTGCATAATTGTATAGGTATCGTTTCGCCATACGGCCCAGAGTCGAAAATCCAGGTCCAGATGACTGGTATCGCGTGTATTGGAGTCAATGACCTGTGTAAATCTTCCGTGTTCGCGACCATCTAGTTTGTCTTGTGAAGAATCCCTCGATCTTGAGTAGGATAAGTGGATAGCTCTGCTTCCCAGCTTTCGATTGACACCCATAACTCGTATCTTGTGCATATGGCCTCAGCGGTGGTTGTCCCAACTCTCCTGGCGCATTTCCAATGTTCAGATGATCTGTTCCTCGACAGTGTTTTAGAGTCGCCGTTGATCACAGGTCCAGGCCCCAATCAATTGAGTAGGTTTTTGCCGTTTAACCGTCCCTTGGCACTCTCGATCCTCCAGCATGATCCGAAACCACGTTCCAATGATGTCAGTCGTCGATGCCAACAGAGATAGGGGGTGTCCCTTATCTAGGAGAAGTCGATCTCGAGTCTCCACTGAGCGCCAAACCGAATATGCCTTTTTAGAATACACTCCCTTTGGGTATTTTGCATAGAATTGGATAGATTCTAGCGTAGAACGGGCTCTGCGAACTTTTCCTAGTCAAGATTTTGGAATCACTGAGAGCGACTTGGTAGATTTTGACTGGAGTTTGACTGGTTCTTGTGCAGGTTATTCCCTAGTTGACCATTCGGGACTCATGTCAACTCTGAGACGTGCGCTGAGCAACAAAATCGACAAAAATAGTCGTTTCCTGGTCTGTCCCAGACTGCGGCTTATCAACGATCTGACGGGCGTGCATCCAAGTTCTGCTTTGGACACACTACTGGCAGACCATTATATCAAGTACTCGTAGAATGGCCTCCACCGGTATGTGTTCTGCTCGTTGGCGAGACCGGGCGCTGACAGCATTTTGGTTGTAGTGTCGATTTGGCGGCTTTAGAAGAAGTCGGGGGCGGGCAAAGTAGTTCGGCAGGCGTCAGAGCAGGTCGGCAAACGGCTGGGAGGAGTAGTTAGCATTACAGGCCAGTGTAGATAGATTCGCCGCCATGCCGTTGGGTTGGCAAGCGCTGTCTGTTGCGGTGCCGTTTGCGGCCACGCAGTCGGCGAGTCTGGACGTGGGACGCGCTTGTGTGACCCGGGGCCGCGCTGTGCAGACGCACGGGTCAAGGAAGCGTGCGGAGATGGGAGGCGGGAGTGGTTCCTAAGCGACACTGCGATCGCTTCCACTCCCAGACCCTGAGCCGCCGTCGTTGGCCCTGCCCCTGCTGCTGAGGCAGGAGGTCGGCGACACTGCCTACAGGATTGGTCAGTGTGTTATTTCTTTTGCAGATCCGAGTCGTTGTGCTTACAGCTCGTCAGGGTTGTTCTTCTCCCACGACCTTTCCACCTGTGTGTCCCAGTCCCCACTGTGAGTTATCAGGTCCATTGCGCCGCATGGGACCCGATAAGTTCACGGTGTTTTTATTGTTTCCCATAATAATGAATAATTCCTGGATATAAGGATGAATAATGTTGAGTTCCAACACTTGTTTTTTGTCTAAGTCCATTCTAGTATGAATAATGATGAATAATTTGAGAGGTATAAGACTCGGACTTGACAACTAACACTGGTATGTGACATCACAAAGGTTTTCTTAGAAATTGTAATGTGGATATATCATGCTATGAATAATGATGAATAATTGAACCCCCTGGTGACTTATGGTCAGTTCAGCGCCTGAGTCACGCTGTTACATAGTGTCACATAGTGTGACAAATGTCCAAAAAAGGAAATTTTCGCCATTTGACAGGCAAATCATCAGAGAATGTCACAGATCGTCACAAAGCCAAAGTTGTATGTTTTATCTATACGAACAACTTTCATTAAGCAACCTATAGTGCTGGTTGAATAGTTGTGCCAGTGCTGCCCAATCACTAACTGATCCACAACTGATGAGCCTCTATCTCTATAACTACTTAAGGTAAATACATAATTTAAGTACTGCCAGGAAGCCTTTGAGCAGTACCATCAATTTACTATGCTATTTGATCGCTATCATGCCATATGATGACTGTATCTAGTTCTCAGTCATCACAAAGGGATTATCTGGTACTTAAACTAATGTGTGGTAGGTGACTTATATGTTCAGATACTCCATACCAGGGCTCTGGTATTTCAGTTTCAGATCCTGAGTGAATATGATACTAGTAATGCAATGTATCCACACATCAGTAGTATTTGATCTCCATCAACCCTGAAAGATAACCATGGATCTCTGGCTAGTCAGGGCAGATAAAGCTGGGAGAGTACTCATTTGAAAGGTATATCATCCTACCATGGTTTTATCCATCTAGCCATCTGATCTAGCATGGTCACATCAATTAATTGACTCCCAAGCATGATTGAATACTAAGTTGAGTAGTATTTTGCTGATATCCTGAGGCTAAATGCATGGAATCTCATGATCCAAGTTGATATAATGAGATATAATAGTCTCCTATAATCTCACCCATTTTCTACCATAGGGCAAGTGTTGGGGCTGGTCAATTCTAGAGACCTTAGGTGCTATATAACCCAGGATAGAGATATGCTAGAGGGGTAGGGGCACCAGTTTCTAGGAGGTAGACCATACCCCTACTAACAGATATACTCAGATTTCTCAGACCCACAAAGGTCATGCCATGGTGAGCTCATCATCTTTGGGATAGATAACACTGATAATGGTACTGTGAGAGATCCAGATTAGCTATGAGGTTGATTCAAGTGCTGGACAGGCTTATTTGAAGGTCTATACCATCCTACATTCAAGTCTTGGATCATACTTGAAATTATTTTCTGACCAGTTGTAATAGCGAAGACACTCTCTTTTGCTTTATGGGTACCTACCCTCTCTTCAGCTACCTTTAGTGACACATGGCAGAACCATGACTGATTATGTTCCAGGATCCTAGTAGACATCCAAATATCCTCATACACCCACCTCAATGTCCAACACTAAGTCCATAGACCTCACTATTCATGTAAACCAGTACTGCATGCGCATGTCTTGGAATGTTCACCCCAATTCATCCTCCAAGGATATACAGAGATCAATCCAAGTATGCAGGTAGGTGTATACACCTCATTTGCCAAACCTTTCCATATTTGATCCATAGTCAACTACCAGATCATAGCTGTATGGCCAATATGATGTAGAAGTCGGTTCAGGGGGATATTAGAGAATAACAGCATATTACATGTATATAAAATGGTGTGAGGGTCATCATGTCATCAGAGGACCCCTATGTATACTTCCTATTTTTAATCCATGAGGGTCCCTCATCTTTGAGTGAGTTATTGGGAGATTGGCATAATAGGATACATGGCATTTATACAAACATATAGGATGTCTAAAAATAGATGGGTTTCTCAGAGCCATGATAAACATTTATTAGTCTATAACATGACTTATACTAAGATTATTCATACATTCCTCACCCAGATATCAAGTCATCATTGTGCTTCATCAAATTTGAAGCAGAATAGCTACAGAAAAGTGGTATAACACTATGATCAAAAGATATGAAATCATATTCACATCAGATCATTTCAAGACAGTATGACTACCTGCCTACTAGTAAAACAATCATCTAAATCCATGAAGAACTGGTGGAGATATGGCTAGATCAGAATATCTGATGGATAATCATTTGATAGTGTGAATACACAAATAAGATTAAATTGATGAAAATATAAACCCTACCATTCAGGTATCCTCAGTAGTACTTCAATCAGCTGTGTAGCCTGTCTAGTTATTAAGATATCATCTTATTAGTTAAACATCAGCTAGTGATTGGCTTATGCTGGCATAACCATTCAACCAGCACTATAGGTTGCTTAATGAAAGTTGTTCGTATAGATAAAACATACAACTTTGGTTTTGTGACGATCTGTGACATTCTCTGATGATTCGCCTGTCAAATGGCGAAAATTTCCTTTTTTGGACATTTGTCACACTATGTGACACTATGTAACAGCGTGACTCAGGCGCTGAACTGACCACAAGTCACCAGGGGGTTCAATTATTCATCATTATTCATAGCATGATATATCCACATTAGAATTTCTAAGAAAACCTTTGTGACGTCACATCCCAGTGTTCGTTGTCAAGTCCGAGTCTTATACCTCTCAAATTATTCATCATTATTCATGCTAGAATGGACTTAGAGACGAAAAACAAGTGTTGGAACTCAACATTATTCATCCTTATATCCAGGAATTATTCATTATTATGGGAAACAATAAAAACACCGTGAACTTATCGGGTCCCATGCGGCGCAATGGACCTGATAACTCACAGTGGGGACTGGGACACACAGGTGGACCTTTCCTACCCCCGACCGACCGGCGACCACATACCCGCAACCTCCAAGCTCGAGCCTTCCGTGCTCTTGCTCACAGGTGAGCTTCACATCCTCGCTGTCGTGTTGGATGCTTACCTCGTTATAGCACAGTGAGGCTTCTCATTGATACAACCGTCATCACCGTCACGATTGTCACCTGGTCATTTGCCGACCCCAGGATAGAGAAGGTAAGTCTAATCTGTTCATCCAGAACGTGTTTGCTTACCTTGCATCGGCCTTCGTCCTCCACTCGAATTCGATGGCATTCGTAAACGGGAAACCTTCAAGGTAACGTCGTAGTCGTTTTTGGCGTTTGACTTACTGGCCGACAGTGCTCAAGCTCGACACGCGCCTTCTGCGCTCTTGCTCCAAGGTCAGCTTCACTTGCTTGCCGGCGTTCTGTTGAACGCTTACCTTGTTACAGCACCGTTCCCGCGTTGGTTCTCCCCCATACGACCGTCATCGGCATCGTCCCCGGTCCCTTCATCAAACCCAAGCTAGAAGACGAGTTAGGTCCAGCCAGTTCATTCGAGCACGTCTGCTTACTTTGTAGTAGGTCTTCGTGTCCCGGATCGCCTCCGATATCATTCGCCGACCTTCAGGCTAAGTTAGTACTCGTTTTAGCCCTTGACTTGTACTTACTAGCCAACCGGGCCCGCTTGTTTGTGCTTCCTCATCCACCACCCCATTCGTTCATGTGCGTCCCTTCCCCATACATTTTCCCTCCTGAATCCTGATCGTTGTTGACTGGATGGTCTTCAAGTCCTGCTCGGCTGTTGAGCCAGGCGTTAAAACTGGACCACTATTCAGCAAACGGAGTGGGTGAGATATAGAATCTCACCATTCTCCCCTGCTGACCGTACACAGCGCCATCACGCTCGACAACGTCTACAGCACCAGTTAGCAAGAGAAGCGCTATAGGCGGACAAACGTACACTCTCCTCCCCTCCATATGCATGCTAACCTCTGTTTTCAGCATTTCTACGCTCGCAATTCCAAAACGCTGCGTGTTCTCCTCGTTCTCGGCATCAGCGCTGACACACTCGTTGTGCACAGTGTCGATTTGGCAACTTTGAGAGGCGACGATGACGGGGAACATCGTCAGTCAGCATTCTAGCCCCCTGTAGAGTCCTAGACAGATTTCGGTGCCTTGCCGTTGACTCTTGAGCCGCCACGAGCAGTAGCCCGGGCCCGGCAAGCGAGCGCGGCCGGTTGCGGGGCCGTTTGCGGCAGCAAAGTCGGCGCGTTTCGAAGCGGGAGACAGTCATGTGGCCCAGGGCAGCGAGCGGGCGGGGCGGGGAAGCGAACGGAGGTGGAGGTGGGAGAGTTGGATAAGCGACACGTGCCGCCGGGTGGCCCGCCCGGCCGGTCGCTGCTTACTCACACTTCACCTTGCGCGCTCGCCGCCGTTGCTGTCGCAGCCTGCGTGGCCTGTCTTGCGCTGAGGCGTTGAGTCGGCGTGCGTGCTGACGGGTTCTCCTGTTTACTGGTCTTACTCACTGTCGTTTACAGGCTAGTCGTGTCCACTGTCAGCGCCGAATGCCCCAGCAACGTCTGCAATTGCACTGTTCTTGCCGGCAAGCAGTGTCGCGGAGACCGTGCCGAATGCCAATGTGAGTTGTGTTGAGCGTTGTGTTGTGTCGAACTGACTTGGTTTTGCAGCTGAACGGCCGCCTGCCTTTGCTCTTCGCCCCGCTATGCATGGTGGTGCTGCCGAGCCGCGTAATGCAGAAGTGCGTCACACAGGGCTGCCGTTCTTGCCCATTGGCGCATTGCCGTCTAGCTTGGCATTGGGCAATGACGGAGGGTGGTGTGTCCTACCTACCTGCCGTTCTGCATCGTGCTGACCACGTTTGACAGCAAGCTGACGGCTGCGGAAGGCGTTTGGCACCAAGGCTAGGACGTTGGGCGGTGGAGTTTGGCGGGCTTGGGAGAGTCTGGGTTCGCTTGTGGTGCGTCAGCTGTTCTCGTTGTACCTTGTGCTGACCCCGCAAGGCACTGGAGCTAGCTCCCCGTCTTTCCCGACAAGCAGACATGGGCGACGTTTGGCGAGCTTATTAGCTTTGAAGACCAGACGAGACAGCTTCCAGAGGGTGATGTTTTCGCCAGGTGGTTCTGTCTCGATGGCTGATCATTCTCCAGCGACTGGCAAGAATGTTGTCTTCAACCAGATACTGTCCGCGGTCCAGAGCGCTGGTACTCCGCCACATATTGCGCTGGCCATTGAAGAGGTCTTCACATCTGTTGGGGAGCTTGGACGTAAGATCCTCCTTCCTTTCCGCTTTGATGAATACTCACTTCTTGCTCGATAGACTTTTCAGAAGGCACTGGGCTCTTCCAGCAGGGGCTCGCTCACCACCCGCGTATGTGGAAGCTGTAAGCCTGGGAGCCTTACCTACATTCCTCCGTCACATTAGCACTGCCTCTTCAGTCACTCACCTCTGTCCTCCATTGTTGTTCCAGAATATAGCAGGATTCTGTTGTGTTTCTGTGTGTTCCTCAGTGTTTCTGGGCTAGACCACCCAGTTTCCACTTTTTTCACAACCACTACCTGTTTCCTTGGCTTAAAGTCGAAAAACTACGTCCCCTGCGAGCTTTCCTGGTCCATTCGGCGCCTCCCCGGCCTTCCTGCACCTCCCCCGACACACCCGGCGGCTTTCCCGGTCTCCCGACGGCCTCGCCAAGCTTCTTCGGCCGATCCCGCGCTTGGCGAGTTAAGCGACGCGTCGTCGCGGCGATTGCGCGCGAAGCCTCGCGGGCGGATTCCCACGTCCTGTCACACGTGTTCCCACCTCCCTCTTGCCACGTAGCGGCCTTCCCGCTCTTCCTCTCGCCTCCCTCGCCTCAACGCTGCTCTAGCTGAGCCCCGGTCGCCCCCCGCTTGCCCCCGCTGGCCCCCAACCCGCGAAGATCGACCGCTGGGTCGGTGCCTGCCTCGTCGTCACGTCCCACTGCCCAACGACAGCGTCACCGCTCCGGCCCACTGAGTGACGTGGCAGAAGTGCCGATCCCTGATACCTCACCACTTGACGAGGTCTCCGCCCTGCGTTCGCCATCTCTGGCCCGCTCTCGCTCGGCTGACGCGTCTCACTCACCGCGCTCGCCCCGGCTCTCTCGCTCGCCGTCGCCGTCTTGCTCGCCGTCTTGCTCGCCGTCTCGCGCGCGCTCTGGCTCGCCTACCGAGCCTCTCTTGCCCTCGCCGTCTACCGATTTTGGTCCCCACCACCGTCTTCCCCCACATCTCTTCCCTACCGCCGTCCCCGCCCTGCCCAAATCATCGACACGTGTGCCACGAATGACGAAACTCACGTTCCCCGCGTTCACGGAGAAGCCGACTCCACTCTCGGTTCGCAGCTGGGTTGGCCGCTGCCAAGACGAACACGCCACATGGGCTGTCTGGAACCCCGATCTCAAGCTCACAGCGGCTACGCTGATCACGCTGGCTGGCAAACAGTTGGAGGAGGAATCGCTTGCGGAATGGTGGGACACCAACCGCGAAGACTTGCAGCGTCTGAAGTCTTGGGACGACTTCACGAATGCCTTGCGCGACAAGTTTGTGGCACCAACTTGGCGGATGGATGCGATGCTTGAAGTCTATAGCATCAAGCAGGGGGAGGATACATTCAAAGGTTTTATCGAATGCTTCGAGCGTGCCAACCGGGTTTTGAACGCAGCTGGCCCCGAGTGGAAGCTCTCCGACACTGTCGTCAAATATCATGTCCTTGCCTTCTCGCACCCGATTCTTTGCACGAATACCAAGATTTCACCAGGCTTCAACCTCCATTCCATTCGCTACAACGCGCTCGTCAGCCTCATGACTGGCCTCTGGGATGCGGCCATCCTCAATGGCTCGATTTGACTCCGCGCAGCTCCTCCCTTTTCTGTCCCTGCCCGTTCCACCGCTCCCTCTGCTCCTGCTCCGGCTACTCTCTCGTTATCTGTCCCACCGCTCACCCAAGCCGACCGTGATCGTATCAGCGCTGTGGCCCGTGGGCGGGTGCTTCAACTGCCGTTGACGCCTACCGACAAGGATTGGATTCCACATCGCAAATGTGAATGCAAGGGGAACTCGGCACTTGGTATTCCGGCTTATGTTGCCCGTGTCCCCGTTGCAGCTGCTGTGATACGGAGTGGTTTGGATGTGGACTCCGATAGTGAATGGGAGCGCTGTTTGGTAACACCGGGCATCTATCCGGGAGCATCTCGTCGTGTGGCTGGTATCAGGCCTCGTTTCCCTATCGACAATGTTTTCGACTCCAATGACGATGATGACTCGAATTCCGATGACGACCTCGCAACTCGTGATGACTAGCAAGATTTCAGCCTGATTTCCTTATCTTATTCCCACTTTAATCGCCTTCTTCATTCGGGTCTACTCGCATGTTTCCATTGGGGCGTTCTGGACTATGCCGCTCGGTGTACGGTTCTTACAGGGGGGTTCCCTGTATCGGCCCTATATCCTGTCGTCTGCTCAGGGCGGACTTCTCGGTCTTGCAACTTGTTGGTTCTTCTCCCTTTTTGGTACTATCTCTCCTCATGGATTGGGTCTTGTTCTAAGTGGGGGAGGGTGTAAGCCTGGGAGCCTTACCTACATTCCTCCGTCACATTAGCACTGCCTCTTCAGTCACTCACCTCTGTCCTCCATTGTTGTTCCAGAATATAGCAGGATTCTGTTGTGTTTCTGTGTGTTCCTCAGTGTTTCTGGGCTAGACCACCCAGTTTCCAGAAGCAATATGTGGAGGCTCAAGATTGGGGCGATGTGCTCATAAGTTAGTGTCTGTATCCTGTAGGCTTGGCCGATGCTACTGCGCAGACTAAAAATCTCTTCAAGCACATAATTCTATATCAAGTATGTCGCAATGGGCATTAAGCACTTTCTTCCAAGTGCTAGCCTGAGACTAAGTAGGACAAAATTCCACTGTCATTTCTCCGACTTAAAGAACTGTTCAGAGAGAGATAAAAATCCATCTCATATGACACGATTATAACGCAATTATTGATATAACTCGGTCTCCTCATTTAATCTACACTCGCCCTTCCACACGTGGTATCTCTACCAAAAGCACTGCCCGCCCATAGGCATACTCCAGCACTGGCTCGTTCCCCATGGCAATATATGCAGACTCGGCCCTATTCTTCTCCTCTTCTGGCTCCGTGACCCAACACACCGACACCAGCTGCTCCTCCTCGTACAGCTTTGTCCACGCCTGCTTCCCTCCTGCGGTCGTACGCACTACCGCCTGTCCTGCCCGCCTGATCACTTCGTCAATTTCCCCACTCCCAGCAGAGTCGATGTCGCGGAGGTCGACAACACTGTCCAGCGCAATCCGCACGCCTTTGCCGCTGTCGTAGTACTCGTCGCCTTTGGTGGTATACGCCAGCTTAAGCTCTGTCTTCAGCCCGGCGCGGGATGCCGCCCGCTCAATACGTGCATCGGCCCCTTTGAGCACACGACGGACTTGGGAAAGGGTATTTGGATCCGAGACAGTGCGTGGAACGGGGTACTCGTGCTCGAGCCCAAAACCAAGGAGACCGCCTCGAGGCAGGAAAGCAGCGTCAGCAAGCAGTGCTGTCAATGCACGCTGGCAGACGACTTCAGCCTCGGATGGCTGCCTTGGGGGCAAGGATTTCGACCCGGAAACAAACAGATTGTATGTGAGCGTGACCCGGAAGCCGGAGACGACGGGTTCCACCGCATGGGTAACATCGCTGAAGAGAGCGACGTATGCGATTGAGCTGTGTTTACCAGCAAGGAGTGTCGCAGAGTCGAATGCGGAGGAATGCGGGCCGTGGGAGAGGCTGAGTTGCCCGCCTTGGTGCTGCGTGGGGAGGACAAGAACGAGCGAGCCCACCATATTTCCGCTGCGGGGTGTGTCCTTGTGTGATTTGAAAAACGAGCCAGGGCCTTGGACCGTTTAACCCCAGCTACTTGGATGGCCTCGACTCACCATAGACATTCAGCTTGTACAACTCCGCTCTTATGGCTGCACCCTCCCACAAGTCCGGCACAACCGCATCCAGAATCTCCAGGCTCCCGATATCGAGCGCCGCAGCAAAGTCACTGCAGTCGAGCTTCCCCGCCTTGCGGTACCCCTCGTCAAGCACGTCCTCCGTCCCCAGCCCGAACGTTGCTGGTTGACATGCACCAGCCAGGCCCTGCAGCTGCTCCTCCGTTGCGTCCGCGAAGTTCAGTTTGGCCGGTCTAGTGGAAACATGAATGACGAATGGGGGAAGGAAAGACGCACCGTTCGTCCCCATAGAACAGCGTCAAATCTTCACGGCGGACATTGACGATGCCAGACGTCCACGGTGGGCATGGTTGTTGCAGCGCGGTGCGCAGGACAGAGAGGTGCGCCTGAGCAAGTGAAGTCGTCATCGCGGTAGAGAGACAAGGAGTCGAGTCAGATGCGTGGAGTCACACTCACGGGACTGGTCACGCAGAGGGAAAGGACACCAAAGGGAGTATATACGAGAATGGTGGGAGTGGGACTCGTGCCAGTCCCACTCCCGGTGCAGCTTGACGTCGGCTAGACGAGTTTGGTGGGACTCAGCCCATCAAAGTGAGATGTGGTGGGACTCGAGTGATTGTTTCAAAACAGTGCATTTGACCGGGGTTGTCCACCGCGGACCCCGACCAGGGCGTTGCCCTGGACCCACCCTGCCGGGGGCTTCGCTCGCCGCGTGGCCCGTTGCGCGGAGGTATAACAATTTTTTCCTTAATTTCTCGGGTTTTTTTGAAGGAGTTCGAGGCTTTCGATGAGTAGATTGCGGCGCCGGCCGCGACGGCCGGGGTTTTCCACCCCGGACCCCGACCAGGGCTTCGCCCCGGACCCCACGCTGCCGCGGGCTGCCGCTCGCCGCGGAGGCTCGCTGCGCGACGCCGGCTAAGTCTGATCGCTGATTTGATGTCAACCACAATCATCTACAAGTCCCACTGAGATGTTCGGGTCCCACAGATTGGATGGGAGTGGGACTGGCGCGAGTCCCACTCCCACCATTCTCGTGTACCCTCCACCAAAGGGGTTGCGCCCCGGGTGCAATGATGATAGACACTGGGCTGATACCCGGCCCGGGAATCTCATTCCCTGGAAAAATCTTTAATCACGTTGTGCAAAGAAAAGGTCAGTCATGTAAAAGTACTGTAACTTGAAAATCCTAAGATAACCTCCACTGATAGTTTGAAATAATTTCGCTAAGTACCGTAGTCCGAGTCCTCTCATATCTAGACAGCCAAACGAGGGAAATTTCGGATAAAGCAAGTGACACCAACTGAGCGGCAAGCTAGAACGAGAATCGCTTCGTCTCGTACGAGATTGTGAGCACCCGTGGCTGGAAGGCTGCCATTGCCTCGGCCCGGAACGCCTCGTTCGCCTCTCTTCGCTTGTGTTCAGGCGCTTCCCAGAGCTCGTACACATCCAGCTTAAACACAAAGGACTGGAGGCGTGGCAGAAGGCTACACCACCGCAACAGCCTGCGACCGGCCCCGACGGAGCTCACCTCCACGCGCATTCTCTCTACACTGTGTAGCTTTGCAGCAATGTCAAGCGCGCGGGGGTCGTCTGCCCAGCGACAAATCCGGGTGAAGAACCCATATGACCAATCAATGGTGAGCTCGAGTGTGATGGAAGGGAGCCACCGGTGTCGGCGCGCAATGCCGCTCAATGCGCTGATGATGTTGTCTGTGTGGGAGCCCATCCATTTTTTGGAGACCGACTTGTACAGGGAGAGGGTGACGAGAGCCAGGTTTGGGCTATTGATAAGCCCTTTGATCAGCGAGCTGCAGTGGATGTCAGGGAAGGCCGGAATGCCCCGCAACTTCAACCTTTCTAGCGAAGGATGACGGAGGGGCGCGTCAAGGATCGGGGGCTGCTGTTGGCGCTTGGGGCTCCTGCTGTAACCATGTCTGACTCGAATGCACTTCAGGCGGTGATGGTTTGCGAGAAAGCGGCGCAATTGCCCCACCCCAAGGCCAATACTTGGATCGAGAGACAGCGTTTCGGCCCAGCGAATACGGGCATGATTCATCACAGCCTTGAGACATTCTTCGGACGCAATGTGTATCATGCTCCGGGAGAGCTCAAAGTTATTGAAGAGCTCAAAAAACCGCCCAGGATCGTAATCGGGAGGTTCATCCTTCCTTTGGTTGAGTACCACGAGGCTGCTCTTCCAGCCCCCACCCTTGGTATGCGATGACTTGATGAGACGTGCGTTGGCAGAAAGCAGACTGCGGAGGACCGGAAGCGCCTCCGTCCGACCGTCAAACAAACGCGTGCTCGTGACCGCGTTCCAGGGTGGTTCTTTGCCCTCTTCGACCTCGGGCTGGCCCTTTTTTGCCCCACGACGACGCGAACCACGATGAGCCTGATGAGCATCATCGTGATGATTAAACCGCCACTTGTGGAGCTCCCAGTCCGCCAAATCACCCGCGGAGCAAGAGAACATCGCTCGTTCGGTGAACGCAAAGACTGCATCCTGCTTATGGTCGCTGTTGTTGCGATGGGAGAAGAGCGAAAGTGTTTGACAGAGGCGGGGAAGGACAAGCGCGCGGGTTTCATAAGGCAGGATGAGCTTATGGGGGTTATAAGGAGAAGAGTCCGCGAGTAGGTCGGTGTTGAAGTTAAGATAGAGGGTGTGCAGTTTGGGCGAGCGGAGGATGACGCGGTCTAAACATGACAGCAGATTGGGCAAGTCCGAGGCGTCGAGCTCCTCGCAGATGAGGACCTCGATGGGGAACTCTTGCCAGAGAACGCAGAGCGGGAGGGCAAGAAGGCCACAGGAGTCGATAGAGACCCGCGTTGCCGTGCCTATATAGCTGAGCGACCCATAAAGAAACCTATCGAGGCAACGTGCATTGAAGAACCGACACACTCGGGCCAGTTTCAAGAGCAGGTCTTCTGAGAGGAGGTCGAATAGTGTCTCCCAGAGCTCGCGGGGAAGGATGTCCAATGCTGGTCGGACTGGCATGACGGGAGGAAGCAAGTCTGTAGAAGCCATTAGTCATGACAAGGCTGTGGAGGCCTTGTGGGGCCACTCTGCGCGGCCTTGAGGCAGCAAGCGCCAGGCTTACGTATCGATCATATACAGCCGCACTATTAGGAGAGTTCGAGGCATGTTGTAGGCCAGGGCGAGTCAGTGTTGCTTGTGTAGTTGGCGGTGAGGGGAAACGTGGAGTCACACTCACGGGACTTGTCACTCAGGGAAGGAAAACGCGTCGAACTGCGTCAACGAACAAGCAGAATCCATCGAGATAATATTCTGTATCGTATAGCCAGCGCGGGTTCGGTTCATGCAACCGCGATCCAGTACTTCTAGCTACAATATATGTACTGCCAGCGCTAAAGAGGTCCGAGTCGGTCTGAAAAATATCCTACAAGTACAGTAAAAAGATATCGAGACTGTGGGGGTAGGACGAGGCTTTCTGTCTATCGAGGGTTCTTGTTTTTTTGGAGGGGAATTAGGTAAAGTCGAAGGCAAAAAGTAGGCAGATGAGAGAAGACGCGAAGGAATGGGAGCGAGTTGTCGTTGTTGTTACGGGTATGAAAACGACTAGCGTGTAGATCTGCCGGTCCTCGGGGTCATAAACAACACCGACTTTCTCCCCCTTCTTTACAACACGAGTGAGAACATGGCAGACGCCATAGTTGCCACCTCTTGTTGACATGCGAGTAATTGACGTATGAGTAGTCAAGACCGAAAACATCGTCCAGCACTGTCCGTGGAACGAGCGAGTCGATGTCGATGTCGCGTTCAGCAAATTCGTCCTGGAACTCGACATATTGGATGGTCATCTCCCCAGTCTCGTTGATAGATCGAATCTCCATTTTTCTTGTCGGCGTGGGATTCTGGGAAGATGATGGTGGACGAGGTAAAAGCCAATGACCTCGAGAGGGGATTGTGGCGGGGGAGGGGCATCCTTGTGAATGTGTGAAGTTGGCAGTGGGACTTCGTTGGCGAAAGGAGCGGGAGAATGATGGCGACAGCGCGCGAGGCGGGTTGGCCGTGGGTAGTTGTGGGTTTTCCTTAGACAGCCTCCCTGACACGTTGTCATATGCATTTTGCGGGTGAGGGTACGCATTTGTCCACTAAAAGTGTGGTCGGAAAAACGACAACAGTACGGAATAGCCACTCACGACGAAGAAAGGACTCGAGGGAGGGGGCAGCAGAAGCCGACCTCAGCATCGTCAAGTCGGATGTGGTTGTGGGAGTGGAAGAATGAGAACAGTCAGCAGCGCGCTGGAGCCATCTCTCAAACCACCAGTTGCCTTCATATCCCAGACCGCCAGTGCCTTCGCTTTCCCTTCACGAGCGGTGACGAGCCGACACAATGGCCCAGACGGAGCACGAGGCTGGTGGTATTCTTTATCGCCGTTCGCGCTAAGACGGGTCGGGCCGCAGAGCCTCCAGCTAGACGCGGGTCAGTATGGGGTGCCAACAGCAGTGGAAGTTGCTAGACGCACAACCATGGACCATATGTTCTCGAAAGCAGATTCGTCTTCACGATCACGCAATCCCTTCCCCCGGGTTAAACAGCACTCTACAGCTTATGGCGATCCATGTTGTCGTGTTGCAACTCCACCGTAGAGCATAATATGTGCATCTCCGTGTGGCTGGTGCCGAGTTCGCCAATTTTTTCGAGTCCTTTTTTCGAGTCCTCCAAAGAAGTCGGGAGCCTGAGGAGCAACGGTTCAGTCATGCGCTAGTGAAACGTCCCAGGCTCTTACTTCGGACTAGATGACGACGTGAAGAACTCGAAAGATGGAGGAGGAAGACAAGCTCGGTGTGCTGATCTAAGCATCGTCACGCGTCTCTCCCCTTTGAAGCGATTCACAAACACTCCCTTTCCATTCCGCCTCGCGAAGACGAAAGATGCATTGCCGCGAACTGGAGGTCCAAGAACCCGGGGAGGCAGGCACTCACTTTCAAATGAAGGCGGCAACACAACACCTTGCTGCGACGTTCTCTCATCAACCACTATGTCATTATTCAAGTCTGCTGGCCTCCCAACTCGCACCCGCTGGCCAGACTACGACCCAACGACCCTCAATCCGCCGCCCGTGCCAACAAAATCAATCCGCCGCCCGTGCCAACAAAATCATGCAGACTCTCCCAATAAACATGGTGGTACGCTCAGCACTCTTTTCGAAAGTCCGACTGACTCTGTCCCCAAAAGTTGATGGAACTCGGGCACGGCAGGGCTGTACATAAAACAGAAGAGCTCGTTCATGGGCTCCAGTCCGTCACGAATCAAGTCTGTGCGTATCCTTTCACTCCTGCCGTTGCTCGCGGCTTATCATCTCGTCAAACGCAGCAAAACAACAGGAAACGCACCTTGGCGACAACGAGTCTGTTTGCGGCGACAGCACCTTTGAGACCCACCATCGAGTAAGTCGCTTGTCGGACGTCTATAGTATTACTAACTCTGCCGTTCGTTGGCATCGTCAAGACCAGCGACAAGTCGGCACACCTCACGCAAGCCTGAGACAGCCTGAGCCTCGGGATTCCGAGTCGCCAACGCAGGCTCTCCAAGCCCAAACCCGACTGTTAATTGTGCTGAAACGAGTCAGCATCAACGACGCGGGCAGCAAGAGCCATAACACATGCAAGGACGACGGTTTACCTCTGTCTTTCTAGCGACTCGGAGTGGTGAGTGCGAATGTCTTCCAGCAGAAAATAATGTCGGACTAACCACTGGCAAATCCAGAGAGGTCAAGTCGCGAAAGCGGGAGCATTGAGGGCAGCGGCCGCCGGCGAAGCCAGCGCACTGAGAAATAGGTGAGAGTACTATCGGGGAGCGTGTACTCACATGATTGCAGGTATCCAACTACCAAAATTCATATAAGTATGATGTATGACGACGTCCAAGATAAAGCAGAGAATGGTCTGCGGACATGACGATTATAGAGACACAATAACCTAGGCAAGAAACATATTCAGTTTTTTGCCCTGTTCAGTTGTGGCAAGGTGTCTAGTCGCTTTTCCGAGCTTCGCAAATGACTAACCCTGACTCGGAATTAAGGTGACAAGTTGTGCTTTCATTTCTACTGGTACATCAAGTATTGCATGAGAAGCTTATATCTATTGTGTGTAGCTGGAAAGCCGACGGTAGCTAATAAGTGCATTTGCACAGAACACTCAAACGAGCACATCGCTCCAATCTTGAGCCTCCACGTACTGCTTCCACGTCTGCGGTTGGCGAGCGAGCCCCTCCTGCGAGACCACAGTGCCTTCCGAGAAGTCTGTCCAGAGTAAACGATGCGAAAAAAACAACAAATTCCATCTTACATCCGAACTCCCCGACGGATGTGAAGACCTCTTCGATTGCCAGCGCAATATGTGGCGGAGTACCAGCACTCTTGACTCCTTCGCCAAAGACTGCAGATGGTATCTGGTTGAAGACGACGTTCTTGCCAGTTACTTGGGAAGGATCAGCCAGCGAGACAGAGCCACCTTGCGAAAAGATCACCCTCTGAAAGCTGCTTTGTCTGGTCTGCAAAGCCAATAAGCTCGCCAAACGTCGCCCACGTCTGCTTGTCGGGAAAGACGGGTAGCTCCAGGGCCTTGCGGACAAACAAGCCGTAGTCTTGCTCAGCGTCAATAATGGGCATCCGCGTCGTCGGGGGCAGGGGAAGGTTGAAACGTTGACGGCCCAAGTGTCCTCGGAGACTTTGACTGGCCGCATGAAGGTGCGCATGTTGCTCGCGTACCCGCCCGCCTGGATGTCGACAAAAGGGACCCCAGAAGCGCGGCCGTAGTCGGAGACGCGTGCTTTGCTTTCGAAGTGGCCCACGTTCTTGTATTTGCTGCCAGACAGAGCGTCGATGCTGGGCAGCCCGGACCAGACGATGCCCTTGACACCGGCGGCTTTTGCAGCGTCGATCATGAGCTTGCCTTCGACGGTTTCCTTGAGAGAGAGTTGAGGCAATGAATCCAGGACTGTAACGACTCACTCGTGGTGGGTCTCCGTGTTCCGCCCAGTTGGTGACAAGCTACAAGCACATAAGGACGAATCCGAGGAAGAAAAAGCAGCACACACGAAAGCATAGTCCGCCCCTTCAAACGCCTTGAATACGGCTCCTCTATTCTCCACCGACAACGTCACCGCGACCACCTCGAGGCCCTTCTCCGCCAATGCTTTCGCTGCGGGTTTCGAGACATTGCGGGTGAATGCGCGGATTCGATATGGTCGCTCGGATTCAGTGAGGGCGAGGACGACGCTGCCGCCTTGGGTCCCAGTAGCGCCGACAACGGCGACAAGAGGGGCAGCAGGGTCCTTGGTGATGGTCATGGTCAGGATATCGGTGGCTCTGTAGGCTCAGTAAGCTGGCTTTTTATAAGCAAAACGTCAGAATACTAACCACGAGTACACGCGTCGACGGCGCCGCTGGTGGCGCCCGCGCTTTCCACCTTCCTCGTAGGTAATGTGAAATGCGTCGTCCGGGCCGCGTGGGGGATAATAGTCGCTTTCAAATCGAGGCTGAAGTCGATGATGACGCGTCACTCCCTGCCCTCTGCGTAATGCCCGATGGGAGTTGTTAGGAGACGGACAACCGGAACATGTTTGAGAGATGTCCGCAGGTAGCGATAAGTGGGCTGAGTTGTTGACTCGTCATGGTCAGAGTAGAAGTCAGCAAAGCACGGTGTGATCGGGAATTGGCACCCGTATCATTTCTTTTGCTGACCATCAACCAATCAGTGGCAACCACCAACGATGCTTACAGCTCGCACATCAGGCCTACCCTGAAGAACAATAGATTCAGAGTGGAATGCTTGTATTTTGGTTAGTTTCTCGAATCAATATTCCGAGTAACCTCCTCACGCAATGGTCGAAGAATCATTTGCCTTCTCCGGCCTTCTCTCCCACACCCTCAGGCTCAATCGCCTCTGAATCAGCAACGCTCAACCGAGGGAGAAGAGAAAGAACCTGGAGGGCCGCTCTACCGGCGGTGTGTCTATGTTTCTGTCTTTTCTGATATGCAAGCTTAAGCCCACTAACCTGGTCTTAAGCCTACACAACCAATATCCCTCACCTAATGCTCCGCCGTCAGCTCATCTCTATGTCTTGTTCAAATACTCCACGCTCTTCTTCCCAGTCGACGTTATCCGAGTCAAATATCTTGTTTCAAATCCGTCGTCTTGGGCTCTTCCTCTTGCGTGAAACCAACGATGTGGTTCTCCCTGACAAAGTGCGGCCTGCTGCTGCAGCAGCCTGCACCCACGGGCATATATTGTTCCTATCGTTTCCCGCACAACCCTCATGGCAAAACGAAGAACCAGATGGAGCGTTCTCACTGAATTGACGACAATCCCTCGGTGACTTTGCTGGGCTATTTTTAAAGTGTGCGTATCCCATTGGTATGTGCTGCACTGGTCTATCTTTGGTGTGCTCTTCTCAATCCCGAACCGCTAGATTATCGCTATGCCAACTTGTCGTCAATGTTGTGATCATACTTTCTCTTCTCTGCCGCTTTTTCCCAACCAGTCCACGGACCACGGCACAACTCGAGTCCGGTTGCTGCGAGGACGACTTCGGCAATGAAGACAGGGGTGACTAGGCAATGGCACGGGTAGGCCATACCCGCGCGGGTACGCGGGTTTTACCCGCGCGGGTACGGGTACGGGTCAGCGGCGGCCTTACCCGTGGCTTGATGACTCAGCTGGCCTTGCTCCCTTGTGGTGTCCAAGATGCTCTGCGTTCGACTCTGCTCTCGCGCAGCATTTTTATCCCACCTTCCGGACAATAACCAAGATGTCTCTTCCTCCTTGCCTGCCCAAACCATGGGTAAATCCATACCCGTACCCGCGGGTATGAGTACTGTGGCTGTGCGGGTACGGGTGCGGGCAGGCCCTCGGATACCCGTGGGTATACCCGTGCCATTCCCTAGGGGTGACCGAGCTCCGGATGAATAGACACACCTTGGTCGCGCAATACGACTTCATTCTCCCTCGCTATTGGATCAGTACCGTGCAAACTCAACCCTCCGTCTGCATACCGGACCCGTCACTTTGCGCCGGATTTCTATTAGCATTCATTAGGCCTCCGCTTAATAACGGGATACCCCCACCCTTTTTGGCCCGTGCCCTCCGAACGACTCGGAGGCCACAACCTGCGGCGCCGGAGAGGATTCCATCACCATATCCGATATAAACCCCACGACAATCGTCTTCGACAACTATCAGTTTGGGCTCGCGCTCCTCATGTGGAAGCTCCATTGCGCTGTCAGGGGAACCCCCGCTTCGGCCTCCTTCGGACCCTCCGAACGCATCCGAGGCGCATCCGACCGGCGCCCCCTCGGACGCTCCGACCCACCCCGACCATCGTCCCACGGCCTCCTTCGCCCGCACAATCACCGATCCGTCAAGACCCTCCCAACGATCACCTTGGGACAGAGCCTGCGACGCCGCTCAGGCCTTCTGCGCCTCGTCGGCAGTTACGGACGACCAGTATATAGTTGGCGCCCTAGCAGGCGGACCCTTAGAGTTTCTTCTCTTTGGATCCTCCCCTGCTAGGTCGGTCCCTCCGTGTATTTCCCGTAGCTTTTATTCACGCTTTGGATCCTCCCCTGCTAGGCTTTCGTCGGAGTCTCCAGGGTTGCCCTTACAGCAGAAGAAACTCTCTACGGGATTAACCGGTCAAGATTGCCAGGTTTGGTGCTGACTCAGGCTCGGAGTACGAGTCCGTACCCCCCTCGTCACCGCCCCTGCCACTTGACCCCTCCTCCTCTGCTCTTGTCGTCTTTACGCCCGCTATGTCTACCGGAGCTGCTCCGGACGCTGACGCGCGCATGGACGCACTTGAGGCGAAACTAGACAACCTCACCAATCTCCTCACCCACCTTGCTTCCCAGGCTTCCGCTGCCGCACCACCTCCGGCAGCTCCCGAACCGCCTGGCATCTCCGAATGCCCCGACGCGGATGCGTTATTTGGTGACATTACTGTCGCCTCAAAACTGGTCTTACGACCAAACCCCCCGTTTGCGTTTAACGGAGATCGCAAACGCGGCCGCGCCCTTCCTATACGCTGGTCAAAACCTACGCTCGGCTTGCCCCGGAGGCCTTCGTAGTTAACGGAGAGCCGAGCGAAGAAAAGGCCGTCCGCTACGCCATGTCCTATATGGCGGAGGGACCTGCTCAGCAATGGGCAGAGCGTCATGGGAGCAAAAACCCCTTCCCCTTCCCTCGGTGGAGCCAGTTCCTCTCCGAGTTTCGCCTTCGGTTCGTCGAGGAGAACGAACAGGACCTCGCGCTCGCTAAGTTGGAAAGCGGGTTATCACATGGGAACGCGGGATGTCTACGGATATACCGACGACTTCGAGGACTTGATGGACCTCGCTGGCTTCAAGACGCGTTGGTTAAGGTAACCAAGTACCGCCACGGACTTGACCCCTTGATCAACAACGGCATCACCTCTTGAACGACCCCCCAGACCTCCGTGACTATCTAGGCTGGCGCACTCGGGCTTTCCGACAATATGAAGCCCTGGTGCGAGCGAAGCTCATTAAGGGAACGGCTACCCCGGACCGCCGGGAGCTCCGCGCGGCGCCTTCCCCATCACTCGTTCGGCAACTCCGTTCCCCATCCGCCCGGTGGCCGCACCTGCGCCACCCGCGGCCCGCGCCCCGTCCCGGTACCTCCGGCTCCCGTCCCTATGGAGTTGGATCGTACTAGGGCTCGGGCGCCCCTCGTCGAGCCTGCTTCAGATGCGGCGACCCCAATCACTTGGCTCGGGACTGTCCGCTCCCCGCCGATGTTCGCCATATGGACATCCTCGACGAGGTGATCCAGCAACTTGGCGATGAGATGCTAGGAGAGCTACTTGCGCGGTTGTCCGACACCGCAGCCTTAGCAGAAGCGCATTCGGAGGCTCCGGCAGAGGATTTTGTCCCCCGCGACGAGTGACTGGTGTGCCCTCGTTCGCGTCCATAAATCGTTTCACTTGTTTGTATGATGAATCAACTCCCTTGCCTTACAACGAGCCTGAAACGAAAGACGCACCCCCTGCCCCCTCCGAAGCCCCCCGTCCGGATACGCCGACTTGCCTGGGAGAAAAAGCTACCTGGCAGTTATACCATCTCTGCCGCTCCTGGCGTTAACTCGCTGCACCTCCCCCTTGAACTTGAGTCCACTGCGAACGCGCTCAAGCTCTCCCTCTCGGGTCTGGTCGACTGCGGAGCCACTTCGGACTTTATCGACACAGAATACGTCAACCGAAACAACGTGCCAGTCCGAAATCTCTCAGTACCCATACCGGTCTACAATGTCGACGGCACCCCCAATGATGCTGGGTCTATTCGCCAAATCGCGGACCTGGTCCTACGATACAACGGACACTCCAACGCGTTCAGCTGGCTGTAACCCACCTCGGAAACAGGACTTGATACTCGGGTACTCCTGGCTCAAAAAGCATAACCCCGAGATCAACTGGGAAACAAAGGAGGTGAAAATGAGCCGCTGCCCCGAAGCTGCTCCACCTGCCGCGACGAGGAACGGACCGAGCGCTGAGGTTCGCCGCCTCCGACTCCTTAAATCGCGCTTACTTGCGGGCGCCTTCCCCACCGTTTGCGCTATCGATATCGCTGGCCCAGACGATGCCGACGACGAACTCGGAGCTCCTTCGACCCTCCGGAGCGCTCACCAGACCTTGACGACGACGAGCATCTTGAAGACGGCGACCGCATCTTCTACACCTCCTTTCGCCCAATCGAGGAGATTCGCCTGGGAGCACCGTGTCCCAACGCCTTGCAGAGGCCTTTGCCCGTAACTCGGCCCCCCCCCTGGAGATTCCGGACTGGGCCAAGGAGTTCCAAGACGTCTTTGACAAGGAGTCCTTCGACACGTTACCAGAGCGGAGGGCTTGGGACCACGCTATCGAACTCGTCCCCGACGCGAAGCCCGCTAATTGCAAGGTGTATCCGATCTCCCCCTTGAACAGCGCGAACTTGACGAGTTCATCGAGGAGGGACTTGCCACAGGCCGTATCCGCCCTTCGAAATCTCCGATGGCTTCCCCCGTCTTCTTCGTTAAGAAAAAGGACGGAGGACTTCGGTTTGTCCAGGACTACCGCGCCCTCAACGCAATGACGATTAAGAACCGGTACCCCTCCCCGTTGATTAATGACCTTATCAACAGGCTTAAGGGCGCCCGTTACTTCACCAAACTCGACGTTCGCTGGGGCTTTAATAACGTCCGGATTAAAGAAGGAGACGAGTGGAAGGCGGCCTTTCGGACCAACCGAGGGTTGTTCGAACCTTTGGTGATGTATTTTGGCCTGACGAACTCCCCCGACTTTCCAAACGATGATGAATGACATTTTCCAGGATCTCATTCTCTCAGGAGACGTCATGATCTACCTCGACGATATCCTTATCGCGCATTCGGACCTCCGTAAGCACCGCGAGATCGTCCGCGAAGTCCTTCGGCGACTCGAATGCACAAGCTGTACCTTCGCAAGGAGAAGTGCGACTTGAGAAATCGTCAATCGAGTACCTGGGGGTTATCATCTCTCACAACCACGTCGAAATGGATCCCGTTAAGGTTGCCGGAGTCTCCGCATGGCCTCCGCCCGAGAACAAGAAGGACGTCCAGCAGTTCCTGGGGTTTGCTAATTTCTACCGCAGGTTCATTCGGGATTTCTCGGCCCTAGCGCAACCCCTCTTCGCTCACCAAGAAAGACCAGAAATGGACCTGGGGAGACGCCGAAGCCGCCGCCTTTCAAGCTATCAAAGACGCGGTCGTCTCAGAGCCCGTCTTAGCGATCCCGGACGACTCCCGGCCTTTCCGACTTGAAGCAGACAGCTCAGATTATGCGACGGGGCGGTTCTTTCACAACAATCCGCCCCGGACGGGAAGTGGCACCCTGTAGCGTTCTATTCCAAAAAGCTTAAATGATGTCCAGCGCAACTACGAGATTCACGACAAGGAGATGCTCGCGATCATCCGCGCACTCGAGGAGTATCGGCATTTCCTCGAGGGCGCCGCGCATCCGGTCGAGATCTGGACTGACCATAAGAATTTGGAGTATTTCCGAAAGGCACAGCACCTTAACCGTCGGCAAGCCCGATGGTCGTTGTACCTTTCCAGGTTTGACTTTACGCTGCACCACGTCCCCAGGTCGCCAGATGGGCCGTCCCGATGCTCTCTCTCGCCGGCCCGACCACGGTATCTCCGACGACAACTCGGATGTCACCCTCTTACGCCCCGAACTGTTCCACGTTCGCGCTTGAGGCCGTCACCGTCTCTGGGCCTGGCTCCGAACTTGTCCGCGACATCAAGGAAGCGCTATCCGGTGAGCCTGACCTAGAGGAGCCCGTCGCGCTTGCGGCCCGGCAACTCTTGAAGGTCCGAGGTCAAGTTCGGGGCCCCCGCTCATCACGTTCGGACGAGTGGGCCGTCTCCGGCGACCTCCTGTACTTCCGCGGCAAGGTTGTAGTCCCTAAAGACAAGGACCTAAGGAGGCGCATCATCGAGCTCTGCCACGATACGCGAGTCGCCGGACACGCCGGGCGGTTCAAGACCTTAGAGTTGGTTTCGCGCAACTACTGGTGGCCGCAGATGTCTCGCCATATCGGACGCTACGTCGCGACCTGCGACTTATGCTGCCGCACGAGCCCTCCGAAGGCTTCCGCACGGAGAGGCTCCATCCGACCGAAGTCCCGCCCGAACGTTGGCACACTGTCACTGTAGACTTCATTGTCGAGCTGCCCGAGGCCCATGGGTATGACGGGTTATGGTAGTGGTCGACGCCCTCGGAAAGCGCCCCACTTCACTGAGTGCCATACGACAATAGACGCGGTCGGAGCTGCCCGCTTGTACTATCGGAACGTCTGGAGGCACCACGGAACCCCGAGAAGTACATTTCGGACCGTGGCTCGCAGTTCATCGCTGACTTCACGCGAACTCTGGCGCTTAATTGGCGTCAAACCGGCTACCTCCACGGCTTACCACCCGCAAACCGACGGACAAACCGAGCGCGTTAACCAAGAGCTCGAGCAGTACATCCGGATCTTCACCAACTACCAACAAGACGACTGGGACGAGCTTATCCCTGCCGCTGAGTTCGCCTATAACAACCACGTTCACTCCTCCACTCAACAGGTACCCTTTATGACGGACACTGGCCGGCTTCCCGAATGGGTTTCGAGCCAGGCGCCCGCTCAGAGTTGGAGTCGGTAAACGAGTTTCGATCGGGTAGCTAACGGCGTCTCCGAGGCAAAGGCCGCACTCGTTAAAGCCAAAGACGAGTATAAACGGTACTACGATCGGAAACGTTCGGACGCTCCGAAGATTCAAGTTGGTGATAAGGTTTGGTTAGATGCCTCTGACATCAGAACAACTCGGCCCTCCGAGAAGTTCTCCCACAAGCGCCTCGGACCGTTCAAGGTGCTCGCAGAGGTTAGCAAAGGTGCCTACAAGCTAGACCTCCCCCCGCGTTACTCCAAGCTCCACCCCGTCTTCCCCGTTGTTAAGCTCGAGCCCGCTCAGGACGACCCCTTCGACGGACGACCCGGCTACGACGAACCGCCCCGAACTAGAGGACGGAGTTCCCGAATGGGAAGTCGAGGAAATCTTGGATGCCAGGATAAGGTATAAGCGTCTTAACTATTTCGTCAGGTGGAAAGGCTACGATGCTTCACACGACTCGTGGGTTCGGTTCGACCGTGTCTTTGCGCCAGACAAGATTGCGGACTTCTATCGGAGATACCCGGGTAAACCACGGCACATCGCCTCAGCAACCTTCGACTCGCTGCCCTTCTCGTATTATGCGTCGGGACGCCGCATTCAAAGGGGGGGTGATGTCAGGGGAACCCCGCTCGGCCTCCTTCGGACCCTCCGAACGCATCCGAGGCGCATCCGACCGGCGCCCCCTCGGACGCTCCGACCCACCCCGACCATCGTCCACGGCCTCCTTCGCCCGCACAATCACCGATCCGTCAAGACCCTCCCAACGATCACCTTGGGACAGAGCCTGCGACGCCGCTCAGGCCTTCTGCGCTCTACGTCGGCAGTTACGGACGACCAGTATATAGTTGGCGCCCTAGCAGGCGGACCCTTAGAGTTTCTTCTCTTTGGATCCTCCCCTGCTAGGTCGGTCCCTCCGTGTATTTCCCGTAGCTTTTATTCACGCTTTGGATCCTCCCCTGCTAGGCTTTCGTCGGAGTCTCCAGGGTTGCCCTTACATGCGCTGTTACGGGGCGATGAACGCCGAAATATAAGAAGACGGGTATGTGTTATCGCTCAGCTTACCTTTCCGCCAATGACCATCGTGAAAGACACCAACTCGCCACTTGTTGTGGTCGTGGGTGGGACCGGGGCTCAAGGCGGCAGCGTTGTGCTTGCCCTTTCGGAATCCGACAAGTCATACCGCATTCGCACATTTACTCGCGACACTGCCAAACCCTCTTCGATGGCGCTGTCCAGGCATGGTGTCGAAGTTATCGGCCTGTCTTTGACAGCTGACGACAAGGAGGCGGTCTTCGCGGCCTTCGAAGGCGCCGACTATGCCTTTGTAAGTACTTATGTTTTTTTTTCCTCTGGTAAAGTGTACTCACATGTCCTACTAGTTGCTCACCAATTGGGCGGAGCATTTCGATCCAGGTCGGGTGAGTCATAATCCCTTCAATGCTGCAGACAACTCAGGCGTATACGGGGTTTTTTTTAAAAACATCTCTTGTAATTAGAATATTAACATTTTTAAAAAACATCAGTGATTTACAAGTCTTCCCCTCATTTTAAGAAAATCCACGCTGTCAAACTCCGTATCTTTCTTGGCACCTTGGCATCAACAATTTTTTTCGTCTTTTTTAGCCTTTCCCCTACTCAGTATTTTCCCCATACTTAAGGAATTTTCCACACATCAGGTCTGGGGCCTTATAGCTACCACACTGCCCCCCCTGACAAGGCTTTTCAACCTTTTAAACCTTTTTTTGATCTCTCATTTCCCTATGTAAAACCCGCCTTTTAGCAGGGGCATAAATTAGAGGCATTTTTTAAAAACATTAACACTGGTAATGAGAAGGCTTTTTTAAAAAAAACCCCGTGTACAGGTGGACAACTGTTGACAGAAACAGCAGAAGGTAAACTCATGATTGACGTGGCGAACGCTGCCGGAGTTAAGGGCATCGTCTGGTCAGGGCTTCCCAGCATGGCATCCGAGTCTCTGTCGCGCGGCAAGTACACACAAGTCTGCCATTTCGAAAGCAAGGTCCGCGTGTCGGAATACGGCAGGGCATCAGGCGTCCCCTTCGTTGTCCTGCAAGCAGGAGGCTATGCGAGCAATATGCGCACCATAATGCGCCCGAGGAAGGTCGCGGCAGATGTCTGGGCAGTGAGCCTCCCCATCGCACCGTCGGCGCCAATACCGCTCATCGATGTCCACCATGACTATGGGCTCTTTGTGCGCAGGGCAATCGAAGCGACCGTCTTCCCTGATAGGCAGACGTGGGCGGTGTTTGCAGAGATGCTGAGCAGCGAGGACCAGGTCCGACAGCTTTCTGAGGGTGAGTGGAGATAACTAGCTTCCTTTCCGTTTGGTTTCCTCACCTTTGGTGTTTCTCAGCGACAGGCAAGAAGGTTGTCTTCAATCAAATCACATCCGCGGCCTTTGTAGCTGGGATGACCGCCGCTGGTATGCCAGTTCATCTGGCCGTGGCCTTCGACGAGCTATTCGCTGCCATTGGAGAGTTTGGGTGTAGGCTTTTCTTCTTGTGCAAACGCCGAATATGCTGATGTGTCTTTTTAGACTACACTGAAGACGCCGTTCAGCTTGGAAATTGTCTAGGGCGTAGGGTAAGGACATGGAGAGATTATGTACAGGTGCAAGTCTGGGATGATGTCTTTGATGCATAATCCTTTAGAGTCTAGATTCTAGAATTTCAGGTTAGAGAGAGCAGGCACTATTCCTATGGCGGTTACTTTAAGCAAAAAAAATAAATCGCAAGACATTTACTGTCTCGCAAGCATTTTGGACCAAATCTTGAAATTTGCCAGCAGCCAGCCTTTTGCCCCTTGCGACTGTTGCCTTTGACATTCAATTTTGCGAGCCTTTTTTTTTAATCGAGCGCAAGCCTCCTATATTGCAGACAACTTGATTAACTGTTTGAACAGTACCATAGGGCGTTGCGTAAGCATTTCTCGACGGATTTGGCTGTAACTGACAAGAATAGTACATAATTATATGCACTACCTTTATAAAATATTTCCATTCAAAAAAAAATGCATTGTAAGATTGGTGTCGCATTTATTACCAGTAGGGATTGCCTTTTTTGGAGAAGTGTAGTTGCACAAACAAAACAATAGTCAGGTCTAGGTCTACTTTGGAGATGATTGTCCACTCTGCTCAAGATAACCTGGATGATAAAACAAGCCCTAGTGTTTAATAAGTTGAAGGCCCGGAGATTGGAGTGGCTGGAAGGGGTGGAGCAAAGTGGCCAGATTTCTTTATTTTACTCAAAGTAACCACCATATACTATTCCTAGTAGTAAGTAGTGCTGGCCATTATTATATTATCTATTATCATACCATATTACTATTATTATTCCAGACTATATTACATTACGATATTATCATATTATTTAATAGTATTATTATATTATTATGGCTCTAGCATAATATATTATCATAGCAACTTATATGTCAGCCCCAAACTTATGAACCTTATAGAAAACCAGCTTGTATATTAAGTAACTAGTATTCCTTCTATTCTTATCCTCATAGTATTCTTGCATATAGTGATAAGGCTAATTGTTACCTGGTAATGATAATGGCTGAAGAAGATTGACATATTGGACGACTTATTAACCACTAGCATAAAAGGATGCTGAGAAAAATACCTGTTGACAAGGGTGTGGGAAAAGTCAGTGTGCAGACTTTCAAAAGGGGAAAATACTGTAGTATTTTACTCAGTTCGTATGTCACGCGTCACACAGGCTATAAAATTCGAAATTTTTCCGCATGTCACACCATTTTGCTCAAATTCCTGTCCCAAAAAGGTAATTTATGACATTTCCGATTTTCGTATCAGATGTCACACCATTTTTGGCATTCGAATTGAGTAAAATACTACAGTATGTTATCTATGAGAGGATGACATGAAAACTAACTAAACATACAAATTTAAATATTCAGAGGTACCAATGAGGGTTATACAATATCAGTAATTGGTGATGTAGTTTGAGAGCCCAAAATTGCCTTTTTAGGCAATTTAATACATCCCTGTTTTGAAATTGGTTTTTAAATGCCCCAGGTATTAAAAACAGGATGTAAATGTCTAGGTATTTTAATCCTGCATCCTGATCTGATTCACTAACACCGTACAAAATGGATCATTATAAACGCAATTGCGCTAACATAGCAACTAATATCTGGTCCGACCGAGTCTATGCCCGCTGCGGATGCTCTGCACGCGGTATCTCCACCAAAAGTACCGCCCGCCCATACACATGGTCCAACACGGGCTCATTCCCCATTGCAATATACGCCGACTCGGCCCTATTCCTCTCTCCCTGCGGTTCCGTCACCCAACACACCGACACCAGCTGCTCGTCATCGTACAGCTTAGTCCACGCCTGGCGCCCCGCCGCGGTTGTGCGCACGATCGGCTGCCCCACGCGTCTCAGCTCGTCATCGACCTCGCTGTCCTCCGCCAACCAGACCCTCCGCAAATCGAGCACGCTGTCGAGCGCCATGCGCACGCCCTTGCCACTATCGTAGTCCATGTCGCCTGGCGTGATATACACGAGCTTGAGCGTCGTCTTGAGCCCGGCCCGGGCTGCCGCACGCTGCATCCGCGCATCCGCCCCCTTGAGCATATAGAGCACATGGCCGAGGGTGGTGGGGTCGGAAATCGTGCGCGGGACAGGGTACTCGTGCTCGAGCCCAAAGCCCAGAAGACCGCCGTCGGGCAGGAAAGCGGGGTCGGCAAGCAGCGCAGCCAATGCACTCTGGCAGGCGACTTCGACCTCAGACAGCGGCTGTTTTGTGTTCAGATGCAGCGAGGACGATTTTGGCGAAATGAGCAGATTGTAGGTGAGTGTGACCCGGTGGCCGGAGACAACGGGCTCAACAGCATGCGTGACATCGCTAAAGAAGGCGACGTATGCGATTGAGCCGCCTTGACCGGAGAGTCGGACCGCAGAGTCAAAAGTGAACGAGTTTTTGCCGTGTGACAAGTTCAGTTGTCCGCCCCGATGCTCTGTGGGGAGAACAATGACGAGCGAGCCGACCATGCTTTTTCTGCGGGGCGTGTCTTTATGAGACTTGAAGAAAGATCCAGGGCCCGGAGGACATTCAATAAAAGGCAGAACTTTTCGAGGATTGAACTCACTATACACATTTAGCTTATACAGCTCCGCCGTGATAACCGCGTCCCCGCGTCCATCCAACAAGTCGGGAGTAATTTCCTCGAGAATATTAAGCGTTCCAATGTCAAGCGATGCCGCAAAGTCGCCGCAGTCGAGTTTCCCTGCCTTGCGGTAGCCCTCGTCAAGCACGTCTTCCGTCCCCCGCCCAAATGTCGCGGGCTGACACGCGGCAGCGAGGTCCTGCAGCTGCGCCTCCGTTGCCTCTCCAAAGTTGAGCATCGCCAGGCTTCAAAAAACGGTCAACGTTGGAGCAGCTGCAACGCACAACGCCCACCGTTCAGTGCCAGCGTGCTTGTAGAATAGCGCCAAGTCCTCGCGTCGGACGTCAAGCACACCGCATGTCCACGGCGTAGACTGCTTCATCGCGTCGCGCAGCGCCGAGAGGTGCGCTTCCGCCATTGTCGTGGTCGAGGTCAAGAAGGGCTGCCCCCTTTTCATGTCGAGTCATAAACACGTGCCCGTGACACGTTACTTGTGCCCATGAGCCTGATGCTTTCCTGTGGTTTCGAGCTGCTGGCCACAACAAGGAGCTGATAGAGCAGAAGGTTAGCGCGGGACATGAGTACTACAGCTGAGCACTTGCCTTACACGCGCTAGCAGGAACGGCTAGCTGTAAACTTGAATCAGTAAACTTGAAACAGTAAACTTGAAACAAGTACGATGGGCATGCCATGCGTCAGCGGTCACGCCGACAGCAACAGCGTTGGCCCATAGGGCACGTGGCCACAGACAAGACCCGCGGCAGCGCCAACGACGGCGTGCAGCGGCTCGCGGGTGTCGGTAAGTGACGACCGGCTGGCCGGGTGCGTGACCCGAGGCACGTGTCGCTTACCAACCCGTCTCCCGCCTTCCCCGTCTCCCGGTCGCTTCCCCCACTCGGACCTGCCCGCTGCCCCGGGACGCACGAGCGCGGCCGGCTCAAGACGCGCCGAATGCGCGGCCGCCAACGACACTGCGATGGACCGCGCTTGCTTGCTGGGCCATCGCTCAACGGCAAGGCGCTGAAATTTGTCTACGGATGCTCGACTGCTGACTACCGTGTCCAGCTGCTTGCCGACCTGCGACTATGGGTCCCGAACGACCTCTCCCACCCCAGCAGCCCTCGAAAGTGGCCAGATCGACACTGGAAATAACAAGTGTGTCAGCGCGGATGCCGAGAGAACGAGGAGGAGAAAACGCACCATTTTGGAATTGCCAGCGTCAAAATGCTGAAAATGGAGGTTAGCATGCGGATGGAGGGGAGGAGAGTGTACGTTTGTCATCCGCCATAGCACTTCTCCTGCTAACTGTTGTTATGGACGTTGTCGAGCGCGACTGTGTAGGGACGGTCAGCAGGCGAGAATAGTGAGATTCTATATGTCTGTCACCAGCACCGTTTGCTGAATAGTGATCCAGTTTTCCAATAGCCGCCCAGGACAACGACTCAACGACCATGCTCAACGACCATGCTGCAAATGACCGTGAGGAGGGAAACTTGAACGGGGAAGGAACGCACATGAATCTGTGGATTTGACGATTCAAATCTGCAAGAAGGCGCGGACAAATGAGCTCTGTCGGCCGGTAAGTACATATCAAGGGCCAAAACGAGTACTAACTTACCTTGAAGGTTTGCGAATGAAATCGGTTGGATCAAGGCCTATGCAAAGTAAGTTGACGCGTTCGCGGATGCATCGCATGGACTCAACTCCTCCTCCAGCAGCCCAGCTTGAGTTTGGCGAAGGGGCCAGGAACGATGCCGATGACGGCCGTATGAGGAAGGAACAACACGGGAACAAGGCTGTAACAAGGTAAGCGTTCGACACAATGGTAATATTGTGAAGCTGACCTTGGACAAGGAGCGCGTGTCGAGCTTGGAGGTTGCATATATGTCTGACAAGCGGTAAGCACAGGAGTCTTCAAACCAAAGACGACCCACTGCTTCATTTACTTAATAATACGTCGGGGTCCTGATGGTCCGGTACCGATGAATCCTGTCCCAATACAACCGTTCAACAAGAAATACTTGCTGCCGAGCCGCGTATTTTGGCCTCGAATGCCGAAACCATCTTCAGAGTCGACCTCCGGGTCTAAAGTGAGATTTTTCAGTGCTGATGGCATAATCGCCTTCCTCTCCAATTTTTCGCATGATGGTCGCGTCCTCCTCCTTCCCTCCCCCCCTCCATGACGGACGATGTCGTGCCCCAATTGCTTCACATTCTCGTTGTTGCTTTGCACCTGGCTGACCGTGGCAGAACGCGCGCATCATCGCGGACAACTTGGGCCAAATCCGAGTCGCTTGAAAGTCCGCAAGAGCTTCTCACTCCCCAATCCGCTCAAATTTTCCTCTCAATTCCACCCATCCCTTGACCATCACTCCGAATCACCTCCGCCAACGCGTATGTCGCCCTTCGACGAAGAATCGCCGCCTATGCCGCCGCAAGACAAAAGGTGCTTGACAGCAACCTTCCCCCTGGAATGGTGGGGAAAAAAGAATTAGGTAGAAGGGGAAGAGTATGGTGCACAACGAGATATACTCGATAGAGCGCCAGCTGCCGCGTCGTGCGAGATATGTCGCCGTCTTTCTATCGCGGGCGAGCACGTGACTTGCCATTTTGGGAAGTCGACGCCGATTGCATGGGGAGGGTGCAGGCGTGGGCGGGGAGGACGGGGGAGGGATAAGAGGGGAGCAGGGAGTTATAGTGAAGGTGTGTGGGCGCAGTTAAAAAAGCTACAATGGTCCACAAGCTGGACCCAAATTGCCCACTGTCGAAGTCAGTCGACATCGGTCGGATACGAGCCCCAAGACTGCAAGGGCAGTCTGCGAAGATGATGTCGGAGCGACAGATGAAGAGTTGTGCAGTAAGACATGCTATTTGCTCCTGACAATGAAAGCGGCGGCCTTCCTCCTCTCGAATCGACACAAGGAGATAGTGGTGTAAGAGGGTGGAGATGTACCACGCTCGATACGCTGGGCGGAGCGCTATTGTGCGGGATATGTGGTCTTGGAAGGTTGACGTGCCGCCACAAGCAGAGGAAAGCACGACACATTCGAGGGCGGAAGTAGTCGATGGAAAGCAGGAAGCGTCCACAAACTAGCAGATGAGTTGGGAAGGTCGCCAACTTTGAAGGTGAGCATTACTTGCATGCCGAGGAGGTCCTGCTGTATGCAGATATGACAGCGCGAAAGCCAATGTAGTAGTGGCTGTCGGGTCGTGCTTCTTTGTAGAGTTGCTGCGCGGGCCAGGATGGGTGGGTTTGGCTCATCCAATTGCGTTAGGAATTCGCAAGGAGCCTGGAAGTGGCGACAGAGATGACGAAGGAGCAAGAAAAGGGCCAGTGGGACTTTGGAGCATGTAAAGACCACGTTGTCGACAGGAAGGTAGAGCAACGACTCACACAAGTTCCCGAGCACATATGAGCGCGAGCCCGTAGCCTGTCGAAAATGGCCGCTCTGGCAGCAGCGGGCTCGCAACGCCGTCGTCTCCACGCCTAATGTAACTCCGCACAGTGGCCACGCCGACGACAATCATGGTGCTACTTGGAAATGTAGCGGGGAGCTAGGCGCGGGCGAATACGCTTCCGGAATGTAGTGCGGAGGTACTGGGCATGTATGTCAGCTTAAAGACCTAGTTGACGAGAAGATGGAGACAGCAGACGCACCTCCTACTCCCACCAGCGCTCCCATCCTACTCCCACCAGCGATCCCAACCTCCCATTCCCCTGCCTCCCCTAATAGCACACTACGTTTGGCGCTGCATGTCGCGCGCAGATCCCTAGGCGATGTTTCAGGCGTCGCAAGCGATGGAGTCGGCCATAGCCATCGTGGTGGAAGTGGAGAAGAAGATCGGTGAGATCACATGCTCGGGCCGATCTCTGTCTTCTGCGACGACGACGGCTGCGACTCCTCTCCCGCCTTTCGCCAGCCAATGTTACTCAAGCGGGAACATGGTAGACTACTACTCTTCGGCTGTGGTATGCACACGCCCGCATCACTGTCGGCATAAGTACCCTGCTTGGCTCATCGAAGCTCACCGACTCCGACAGAATCCTGCGGGCACCAAAACGCGGCGGAGGGAGCTTGCCCTGATCATGATACCTTGAGAAGGTATCCTGCTGCTCTCTTCGTTCGTCACACCAACCATCCGCCCAGCACCTCCGTTTCTGCCCTTGAGCCTCTCTCGCGCCACTGTCAGTCAGCGCAGCAGTGCAACGTCCTCAGCTGCCCCAACGGCAGCCCGGGCTGGTGGAAGATCCTGGTCTTGCAGTAATGCTCATGCGCCGGCGGTACTATGGCTGAAAAAGTACAGAATGGGTAGGATTTGCCCAAGATTTGCCAGCACTCTGCCCTCCACGACAACCCAACAAGCGTTCCTCTCTTCCGCCTTGCCTCCGACCCTCGCGCGAGTCCTTCCGCGAAGCCGAGAGATACAAAAACTTGGCGCGTTGACTCAACCCAGCTGCTGTTGTAAATCTGCATTAACATGTTCTGTCAGGATTGAGGTACTTGTGTATCGAAGTCGTACAAACATGCGGGCCTCTCAGTGCCATGCGCTACCACAAGCACATGTGGCTGTAGATACGACTGGCAATGCGTGTGTCCTTTGCAAATCACACGGCCTATTAGTACGCTTCCTGCTCCCAAACTTCGCCGTACTTGCTTCATACTAGCACCTACGCCCTCCTGCATGCAAGGTGTTGCGCCAGACAACTGATCCGCCGTTCTATTCCTCCCATCAACCGAAACACACCCTACGACCGCGCCTCCGCACGCACTCGGTCCACACTTCGCACATAACCGGCTTACCGTACCTCTACCTACCTGTGACGACTTGCGCCGTTCCGCCCATTCTTCGGCTCTCGGCTCAGTATATCCACCTTGATTGTGGTCTCCACAGCGCAATCGGCGAGCATGCCCGCCTCTTGCTCATGATCACTCGCCATACGGTGCAAATCGACGATTCGAAGGTGCTGCAGTGACTTGCCAACGATGCCATTGGCATCGCGGACTCACCGGCATGGGGAGCATACTAGTAGGATTCGGATGGATGATACTAGTATGTATCAAAGATCGCGATTCGCAGCAACGGCAATACATTCTCCAAGAGCATTGCACGATGCCCAGGACTGTGGTTCATCGCCAATTTTATAGCACGACGGGCGCAACATCTTCTGCTAACCGCGTTTGAGGTCGCCACGCTAGCATGATCCCCACATTCTGGTGTGCGCGCTTCACCGACTACCGCGTTCTCAAGTCCTCCAGCATATTCTCGTGGTTCCTCGCTGACAGACAGCGACAATTTCACTGTACTCGGCGGCGCGCGTTATTGTTCTTGTCTTGCCCTTTGCCATGTTATGTTCTCTACCTCCAACCGCGCTTGCAGACGTCAACTGGGGCGTACATACATTCCACAATTGTAACATAATAGATTCTTTGCAAACTACTGGAAACCACGAAAGAGCACTACATTCGAATTCTGCAGTAGGTAGATATATATCGTAGTTTATGTGTTCATCCAGAAGTGGAATGACGATCCAAGAGACAATTTCTCCGCGCAAACAAGGGGGCAACTGTCAAGGAGAGTCGTTGGAAAAGGAACGACGGAAGTGGAGAAGCCGAACCTTCATTTGTGAAGACCTGAGAGATATCGTTATCTTGCTTGGGAGCTCCGAGTCATCCAACTCGCATGGGCAACTCGGCAGTCGGCATATGCCTAAGGTGTCCTTCACCAAACGCCTCGCAACGGCCGCTTCAAACGGTCTCCCAAGCTCCCCCATCCCTTAAGCACCGCCCCAAATCGCCTCCGCTGACGCGTATGTAGCCCTTCAACAAAGAAAAGTCGCCCATGCCTCCCATATGGCGGTCGGAGAAAACACGTTCTATGGCGGCCTTCCCCGTCGAATGGTGGCGAATGAAGAAATAGATACGAGGGGACAGGTATGAGGCACAACGAGATACACTCCGCAGAGCGCTAGCTGCCGCGTTGAGTAAGATATGTGGACGTTTTTCGGGCGAGTGGATGTGCACGTGACTTTCCATATGCGGACAAAAATTTTGATTCGCTTGGGCGGATGGTGCAGACGTCGACAGAAGAGCGCAGAAGCTGAGAACGAAGCAGGGAAGTATGTATATGTTGCTTGGGAGGGGATATTGTTGTTCATGTGGCTAAACGGCGCTTCAGACATGGAAGATGTAGAGAAAAGTGGACCGTACCTTCCACCGTGCTTGTCGCGCAGAGATGAGATGGGTAGTCGTATTCCGGTCGGTCATCGCGATTCCCTTGACCAGATAGAGGGCAAGGGGACGTCTGTGTCGACTGACCAGCGACGACGCTTAGCCGAAGCGCGGAATTTCGCGGTCGAAGGCCGGCGGGCTGCTTCACAACGAGCAACGCATCTTCTTTGTGCGGTTGCGGAGATAAATCATGGGTGGATGTGCCATTTATGGCAGGGAGGACACTTTAGCACTTTGTCAATGGATGAAGTAGGCGGGTGGTCAAGCACGCACTCGAGAACACTAGTATGCATGGCGGTCTTCCAGATACGATGGCAGTCTCCCAGATACGGGAAGAATGACGGGTCCAGAGACCGTCTGACAGAAAGTGTTGCTGGAGAATGAGAATGTCGCGGTATTGCGACCCTGAAATCAAGTCGACAAAGAACCTGCGAGGGAGAATGTCAGTACCAACCTTGCGTAACGAAAGTGACTTTCGCGCACCTGTATCCACATCCGTTTGTCTCCCGCTGCCCTCTCGAGAACCGCCCAAAACTCCATCGCCGCCCCGTTGCTGCGAACCGAATGTCCCCCATTTGCTGATAGTTCGTTGTTGCTGTACGCAGAAGGCATTGCTGCAAGGCCGCCCGAGCGTAAAGCTCTAGGTACTTATTGCTATTCTCTGAATTAGCCACATCTACAAAGGAAGGCGAGCGAAAACGCACATTGCTCCGTTGCCAATTAACTCATCCAGCCTCTCGTCTACTCAACTCCCAGCGGCGCATGTAATCGTTTCTCTGGATGCCAGGTCAGCAAAACGGAGAAGGGCGTGCCGAACAGCCCCACTTTTGCCTCCTCAGCCAAACACGGTCTTCGCCCGGTCAGCCGTTGTCCCTTTGGCTTCGATTTTGAGTTGGAACGAGATGGGTATGCTGCGGGCTGTGCACTGCAACGGCCGAAATAGATGGATGGACATAGGGGTGACGGTAAGAGAGAAGGAAAGTCTGATGCATCGTCGCTGTGACAGTCGCCATTTTGCTCGTTGTTTCTCGCCACCAGGACTACATAATCGTGCATTGCAACATCCTTTTCTACTCTCAAGTAACTAGTTGCCCGACGCCTGAATCCCGTTGACCCCCATTTTTATTGTATCCGCGATTTCGACTGCTTCCGCTCTTGCCTGCGACATGCCCACCCGACTTCCGCCAGAGCTTTATGAGCCTATTCTTGCCAACATCTCCAACGAGGACAGGCAGACACTCTCCTCATGCTCTTTGACCTCGACTTCATTCCGATGCCCTGCGCAGAAGCAACTCTTCTCGGCTCTCCGCATTGAGACCGGCTCCTACGACCACGCTGCCGGCCTCCTCGAAGCAAAGCTTTGCGCCATATATAACCAGCCTCCACATCGTGCTTACATACGATGCGGCGCACTGGGAAGAAACCACCCCGTTGCTGAGTCTCAGGCTGTCTTCAGGAGGCTCACCTGCGTTCGCAGCGCTACTATCTACAGCCTGCCACCATTGTTCAGCTTGAAATCGGGCCTCGTCATCTCGCTCCTGAGTATCCTACAAGCCCATGGACAGCTGCGGTGCTTTGCCCTCCACAATGTTCTCTCCCATAACAGCGCGCCGTCACTGGTCCATGTCCAACTCGCTTTCAAGCATCTCGCAGCCGTCAACAAGGACTACCCCTTCACCGAGAGTGCAGAAACACTCCAGCTTCTTGACAAATCACTGGACCGCCACCCCGCCATCCGCATCGTCGAATGGCATCTTCTCGTGCACTACCGCCAGGGCCCCGTCCGCGATATACCAAAGCAAGTTGCATCCCTGGAGATGAAGCTCCACAAATATCTGCCAAAAGCGCCGGCGTTTCAAAAACGGTTGATAAGAGTGACTGCAGGGGTCTCGATATTCATTGTTAACTTTGGCCACGACCACTATGGAGAGTGAAGATTGTTTGAAGTAATCACTGTTATATGTAAACTTGAATTCCGGGCCGGTACAAAGTTGGCAAAATAGCTATAGTAGTAATTTACAAACGTGGAATATATGTGCTCCAGTTCACATCGACAAATGCCTGTGGGGGCAGTGAGCGCAGCGTAGACAAGGATAACATGATTAAGATAATCCGCGCTATGCAGTACAGTGCAACATCGAGTGGTGCAAGCACCTGTCGCAATGTCGTTGCGTAGCGGGCCAGCCATCTTGGCTTAAGCCGTGGGTCATCCCATTGTGAATCACTATACCCCATTGGTTGTGTCCACATGAACCACAACAGAGGGAGAGGTAGGGCAGTGATGAGAATGGCGGACCATGGCGGGAGTATATACGAGAATGGTGGGAGTGGGACTCGTGCCAGTCCCACTCCCGGTGCAGCTTGACGTCGGCTAGACGAGTTTGGTGGGACTCAGCCCATCAAAGTGAGATGTGGTGGGACTCGAGTGATTGTTTCAAAACAGTGCATTTGATCGGGTGGCGGCGCCGGCGGCGGCGGCCGGGGTTGTCCACCCCGGACCCCGACCAGGGCGTTGCCCTGGACCCACCCTGCCGGGGGGGCTTCGCTCGCCGCGTGGCCCGTTGCGCGGAGGTATAACAATTTTTTCCTTAATTTCTCGGGTTTTTTTGAAGGAGTTCGAGGCTTTCGATGAGTAGATTGCGGCGCTGGCCGCGACGGCCAGGGTTTTCCACCCCGGACCCCGACCAGGGCTTCGCCCCGGACCCCACGCTGCCGCGGGCTGCTAAGTCTGATCGCTGATTTGATATCAACCACAATCATCTACAAGTCCCACTGAGATGTTCGGGTCCCACAGATTGGATGGGAGTGGGACTGACACACGCCACAACCACATCTCAATGGCTGACGGAAAGATAGCGGCCCAAGCGAGGCAATGCAGTCCTCCGAACAGCATGCCGCAAATATACTGCGTTGACGTCAAAAAGCGCATGTCTTTGCGAAGGCATGTGGGATCTGTGTATCCTCGCCAAAATGTCGGCACGTGGGTAGCAAAGCGGGGCCGGAAGTCGTGGTAGAAGTTTAACATGAGGTAGCGCAGAAGCCGTTGGTGCCGGTACCCACCCAGTGGGGTCTGCACAACCTGAGGAGCCTCACTCATGTGCAGAGGAAGTGCTGGCGGGATGGGGCCGTGCCTAGACTCCAGAGTAGCCTGAGTGGGCAATGGAACAAGGATGGGGTCGCGCACGTCAAGCGGCTTTGCGATCCAGAGCAGCCATGTGACGGCGTTGAGGACTGCAAACCCCAGTGTCGCAATTTCCAGCTCTGCAAGCGGGAGATGCTGCGAGCGGCGGGCAATGCACTGTAGGATGAACCACAGGACTTGGCAGAGCGCAATTCCCTTTGAAAACACATCGCCTTTGCTCTTGTCCTCCAGAGCTGATTCAGGGATAGCTCGGATGGCGCCGACAACCCCTGGCTGAGAAAGTTGTTCATCTATTGCAATTGGAATACCATCGGCGTCGACGAAGCCACCCATGACGATAAAAAAGCCGTGGGTCAATGAAAGGTTGTTCTCTAAAAATGTGATGTTAGATACCGAAGTACCAGTCGCAGATCGACCAATGAAATCACCACACACCTTGAGCTAGACCGCGGGCTTTGACATATTGTCTTGCGGCAAATCCATTGATGAGCTCCGGTGCCACGAGGGCGACCACCATCAGCTTCAGGCGCTGCAAAATTGGTCCGTGTGTATCGATGAGGTACCAGCGAATCCAGTACCAAAGCCCACCGGCATGTCTAGGCCATCCTGGCTTCTCGGGGTGTGAGGAATAGAGTATATTCGATGTCTGGTACGATGAGAGAGAGCTTAGTAAAGATGTACATGAGTAGTGAATAAGGAGTCATACCTGGTACGATGAGAGAGAGCTTAGGAGCTCTTCCCATCGCCCAGGTTCCAGATACATGCAAGATCGGAATGCGGTACAGATTAGATCAAGGAATAGTTTTACCACTCGTCGCTAGGGATGAGCACGGGTCCGGCTGACCCACGCGGGTTGGCGGGTTTGAGCCGTGCGGGTACGGATCCGGGTCAGCTGCTCCTTAACCCGTGCCTACTCAGTCTAGCTGGCTTATGGTGATTTACTGTTGCCTTGCCGGTTGGAACTTCACCAAGGGGTCCCGTGTTCAATTATGTCTCTTGCTCCTCTTTTTTATCGGTATTATTTGTCGCCAAATTCTCCCTCCACCTTGCAACCCGGCGGGTGACCCGTACCCGGAGCCGCGGGTCACAGATCAGTGGCTGTGCAGGGCTGGGTCCGAGTCATCCTCCGGACACCCGTGGGTTGACCCGTGCTCATCCCTACTCGTCGCGTCATTGTCTGACACCCCCCCTTGACGCGCGTCTAGTCGTAGTAACCTGACCCACCGAGCGTGCATGACTCGATGGAGAGGCTTTGTAAACAGGTCGGCAATGTTGTCGTTGCCTGCGACATGCATTACATCAATCAGCCGCCTCAAGACACAGTCGCGGATGAAATGTTCGCGAATCGAGATGTGCTTCATTTTTGAATGAGCGTGTGGATCATGTGTGCAAGCCACAGTGCCTTGGTTGTCGCAAAATAAGGACGTTGGTTGTCGCTGGGGGAAACCGAAGTTCGGTCATGATGTTCCGGAACCAGAGTATATCCTTCGGCGCAGTGTGTCGTGGCGAGATACTCAGCTTCACAAGAAGACAGAGCCACAACGGCTTGTTGTTTGGAACTCCAAGACACCGGAGAGTCACCAATGAAGATAACGAAACCAGAAATAGATTTTCTGTCGTTTCCCATTCCCCAGTCTGAGTCGCTCAGTGCTGTGAGTATCGGCTCCAGCTCGCTTTTGCCTCCGAGTAGGACGCCGTGGCTTGAGGTTCCGCGAAGGTACCGAAGGAGGTGTTTTGCCGCAGTTACATGAGTCGGCCCATACCTAGCCATGAATCGTGCCAGTTCTCGCACAGTATATGATATGTCGGGCCGAGTACAAGTCGATAGGTACATGCAGCGTCCCACCACTGCTGCATATGGATAGTCTTTCGCCTTTTCGACTTCGTCATCGGTAGGAGGGGTAAGACGTGTGCTCGGGTCCATCGGAGTTTGCACCGAATTGCTCTTCTCGAAACCGAAGTCGCGGAGGATTGTTTCGGTGAATGATTTTTGGTGGAGGCGTATAATGTGATTGGTCCGGTCTCGCTCGACTGCACAACCCAGGTGAAGGTTGGGTTCGCCATTATCAGTGATCTCGAATTGGGCTGAGAGTGCTGACACAACTGCATCGGATTCGGTTTGGGTTGATGAAGCAATAAGCATATCGTCGACACTTGTGGTGATTATTGTGTATTCGTTGTTCATCTTCCGGATGTAGACGCTCCAATCCGATTCGACTCGCTTGAAGTGTATGCTCTCAAGCTTCGCATTGAGTTCGAGATACCATTGTCGTCCGGCCTGTTTTAACCCGTACAGACCTTTCAGAAGTCGCCAGTAACCCGGTCCAGCTATCTCAGGTTTGCGCATATATATTTCTTCGTCTAATGGTCCATTGAGAAACGCGGTTTTGACGTCAACCTGGCGCAAGACCATGTCATGTGTGGCGGCAAGCGTGAGTACGAATCGGATGGATTCCCAACGGGCGACTGGGGCGAATGTGTAAGTGTAGTCCTGGCCCGGGATTTGTGTGAACCCTTTTGCAACCAATCGAGCCTTGAATCGAGATATACGCCCATCTCTGTCTCGCTTTATGTGAAGTACCCATTTGCATGCGACCGCCTTCCGACCCGCTGGTACTTCTTCGACTTCGACGTAGACCCCTTTTGCTCGTAGTGATTCAAGTTCCTCGAAGATGGCGATGAGCCAGTGTGGCCAGTAGGCTGATGCCTTGGCTTCCGGTATAGAGTTTGGATCTTTTGCATTAGGATCGTCGATCGGGTCAGCGAGGGCTGAGTATGCGGATTCAGCTTGCTCCAAGGCGTGGGCAATCTCGACTAGTTCCTCGAGTTCACATTCGATCTCCAGCTCGTCGCCCGACAGCAGGACGGAGAGGAGATAATCTTCGGAGATGATGAAATCCTTCCCCCCCTCGTCCAATGTCGCATGGTTGATGATGTGGCGAGCGGGGATCCGTCGAATTCGTGAGGCCTTACGTTGGGCCAGCGGGGTATCGTCAATCTCGTCTGCGTTCGGGGTTGGTACCTCCTCATCAAATAATCTGTTAGAGTATTAGGGTATTCCTCTGGAATCCCAGTGCGTTAACGCACGGAGTAGCTCTTGGCTTGGATCTTATGTCCTCCATCACTTCGTCTAGAAGACGTTGCACGGGTCTATTATTCATCAGTGAATGGATCCCCATGCACGATGAAACGCACTCTGGGGTCGCACTGTGGTTGTTTCGTGTCTCATCCATCTCGGAAGGACGCCTGGTTAAACAGGTAAGTAAGTTGTGTAGTCGTTAACGACAGGACACACTTGTTAAGCTCAATGGCTGTAGTTTGCTCAACGGCACTAGTTTGCTCGGGCGGCAGGAATTTGCTCGACGACTGGAGTTTGTTCGATGGCGGGAGCCGTGGTCGCAGGCGATGTTGTCGGCATAATCGGTGTCTTGTCTTTGAAGTGCTCCTCAATCTCCGAGGGCATGTCTTCCCAGAGCGTCTCGGAGTGAGAGGGTGACGGAATGAGGTCGGGAAAGCCATGGAATTCGATATCCCGCCGTGGACGAATGATTCTCTTTGTTGGAAACCAGATAAGATAGCCCTTCGAGTCTCGAGCATACCCGACGAATTTCCCTTCCTCCCCTCTCGCTGTGAATTTCATTTGGTCCGTGGAGTCGGGCTTTCTTGCTGTTACGAGCGCGCCGAAGGGTCGAAGGTGTGAAAGATCTGGTTGATGCTTGAACCAGCTTTCGAATGGAGTGGAGCCGTCGACGTTAGCTGCGTGGGGAACACGATTCTTGATGTGAACACTGGCCTGAACGGCAAGGGGCCAAAACCACGTCGTTAAGGATGCATCGACCAGCATTGCACGTGTCATGCTTTCGATTGTTTGGTTGAGGCGTTCTGCAACTCCATTTTGTTGCGAGGCATCAGGAACCGTCTTCTCGTACGCAATCCCGTTTTCGTTGCAGTAGGTACTGAACTTGCCATGAACGAGTTCGGGCGCGTTGTCAATTCGTAGATAGATGATTTTGGCGTTCAGTAGTTTTTCTGCTCCGGTACGGAAGTCGTGGAAGCATTTCAGGGCTTCATCTTTTGTTTTCAGGAAGTAAACTGATGTGTATCGTCGAAAGTCGTCGGTGAAGGTGATGAAATATTTGAGTCCCCCGTATCCGACAGGGAATGGACCACATATGTCCGAATGGATACGAAAAAGAGGGCGCTCAGCGCGTGTTGAAGCTTTGGAAGGGAACTTTAGTCGCTTGATATTGGCTAGAGCACATACTCGGCAGTTCTTGAGTTTGACAGAGTCCATGGTGTCGGGCAAACCACGGGTGGCGTGCAGGAGGCCTTTAACGTCTAGGTGCCCCATTAGACGATGGAAAAAACCTCCTCCTTTGACGCCTCATCGGCGTCAGGCCCAAGGACCGCCACGGTGTTTGGCGTCGTTGTGTTGATGAGATCTGCATCAAAATCAGCTTCCGCGGGAATATTTGTCGAGTTGGTCAGATTTTGGGTTAAATTTGCTTCCGGATTTTCGCTCTTGATGATCTTGACTCCCATCTTGTACAACCCTCCAACGATCTTGCCTGACGCAAACGGAACACCTTCAGCATTGTAATAGTCAATGCGGCCTCCCCCTGTTTCCGTTTGGACGCCCCTTTAAGTCTAGCTGGGTGCCGGAGATGAGGTTGCAACGAGCGGTAGGGATGTGGAGGCTGTTCGTCAGCGCGAAATTGGAATCTGTAGGGTGAGTACCCTGCAAGAATACTTTTCCTTTGCCTAACGCGTGTGTAGTCAGATTGGTGCCAAAACCGTGTACGTTCACGGGGTTTCGAAAATGCTTGTATTCTTGGAACGAGGCAATGTCATTAAAGACGTGTCGGGAGGCACCAGTATCATGATAGACGTTGTCGGTGCGTGGCGGTTCATCGTTAGGCATTACACTGACCGCGTTGACCCAGATTTCTCCTTCTTCATCTTCCTCATCGATTTCCATTTGGCCAGCCATGAAGACGAAGCCGGCACCAATAGTCTCATTAGATACCGCCTCCAAAATTTCTTCTTCGCCGTCTTCGGTGAAATCCAACATACCGACAAAACGATCTCCTCCTCCTCTGTTCCTTCCATGATTCTCGCGTGCCTGCCGTCTCGATGCGGCGACTCTCTCGGCGGGTGGAAGGTGAATGTTTCGCGAGCCACGATAGTTGTCTGGATATTGACCTTCCTTCCCTCCTTTGTAAGCAAAACAATCGGCTTGACAATGACCTATTGGCGTGGCACATTCAACGTTCTCGCAAAACAGACGCTGTCGATCACGATGTGGAGAGTCATTTGGTGGAGCATTGGCATTGCGGCGGTCGTATGGCATGGGACGTCGCTCTGTTCGTTGGTACGTCTTTTGTTGGAATCTCCGTTGTGACTGCTGATTTGGTTGTGCTAATGAAGCGGTAGCGACTGCACTACTGTCAGTTTCGATGTTTGTGGATGCCGCAGAACTTGAAGCTTTGAATGCCTCCTCGTTCTGCAGTCTAGTCGACACATCTGCAGAACTGAGAGGCTTGCCTGCTTTCTCCGCCAACGTCATTTCTTGGAGGAGCGAGTCTCGACAGTATCGCCACTTTTCGGTTTGTGCCATATTTGTGATCAGGCATTTTGCAAACTCGTGGTCCGGCATCATGTCGGGATCTGCTCGACGGAGCTTCTGGTATTGTTCGAGCATCGACACCCTCCAAGCTACTGGATCCCCTGTTCCGCAGAAGAACGAGGCTATCTGCCGTTTGAGAGTAACGGCTGTCAGGGTGTTTGTCGGTTCATATGCCTCTTTCAACGCCATCCAAGCTTGCCGTGCTGTTTCGCAGTCATTGATGACATACAACTTCGCCATCGGGACGGCGTCGGTGATTGTCGACAGGGCTTTCTTGTCCTGGATCAACCAGGCTTCGGCGGCCTTCTTCGCGACATTTACAGCCACTTCGTTGCCTTGTGTGGTAATTGTCGTTGTGTTGCCTGCTTGGTCAACCCCAGTATGTACCTGGCTTTGAACCAGTGTTGGAATAACCGGTGGTTTATAGTCTGGGCCATCAATGTATTGCCAGAACCCAGCGGCGTCAAGCTTTCTCATCGCTTTGGCTCGGAACTCAGCATAGTTGTTGCTACCGTCTGTGGATTCAACGATAGGGGTGAGTTTCAGCGCTCGCCATTCCTTGTCGTTGTCGTTTGTGCTCATTTCGAACAGAGATTGATATGGATATGCCGTTGCAGAAAATGTTTATTTGGGCGAGGGACTGGTTTAGACACAGGTGGCGAGTTGGACTGGCTGGTAGTGTTGTCTTAGGAGCTGTGAATGATGTATGGCCTGAATGTGTGGTTTTCGGTGCGCAGATTTCAGGCGGGGCCCATAACCTGTGAGGAATAGAGTATATTCGATGTCTGGTACGATGAGAGAGAGCTTAGTAAAGATGTACATGAGTAGTGAATAAGGAGTCATACCTGGTACGATGAGAGAGAGCTTAGGAGCTCTTCCCATCGCCCAGGTTCCAGATACATGCAAGATCGGAATGCGGTACAGATTAGATCAAGGAATAGTTTTACCACTCGTCGCGTCATTGTCTGACACGGGGCGTGGTGGAGGGACATTAGGGTGGACCGACACCCATATGCACAAGAATATTGTCGCAAGGCAGCCCCAAACGATGTCGAAGAAAGTGCGACAGTCATTTATGTCGGTGCAGACACTGTTAGTCGTCGAGGTGCTGTCTGAGTGGATGGACGTGAGGGCGAGAAGGAAGAGCATTGCGGCCATAGCACTTACAATGACTCCACAGCACTGGGCGTCCGAGTCTGAGATCCTGTGTTTGGCATATCTATCAGAAGAAAACTTGAAGCCAGTGCAGAAGACCGGTGATACCAGTGTGTGAAGATCCAAGAGCCTCCGCTTTCAGGACGAGAGCCGCATTCTGAGCATCTAGATTCGTGATGGAGATGCGATAGCACGAGAGGGTAGTGTTTGTTGAAACTCGAGGCTTTGCGGATACCGCGAGCTCCGACTCTGGGGCTCATGCGATAGTAGACAGTATAGAACAATATGCTGAGTTGGCGGTCTGAGTGTGCAAGGTGTCGCGCGGGAGTCAGAGTCTTATTGTTGACTTCCGCTACCGGTATGAGTGACTGCAGAAGTAGACTGGTGCCTCTCATCCGGGATATTGGAGAGATTGAAGGCTCTAAGGTGGGCGGAATCATTGAGGTCAAAAATAACAAGCGAACGTGTGACATGTCCTCTTTCTCTCTTGTGACATGTCCTCTTTCTCTCTTGTCATCTCCATCGCGCCTCCAGTCGGCGGTCTAAACGGCACCTATTGCTCTACAATCGTCATCCGCCGCACTTGCGAGCCGTTACCTTCCGTCTTTGTGGTCAGCGATGAATCATCGATGTCGAGTCAAGTATAGACTCTCGGTCTCGCAATAGGTCCGTCTATCCCTATATGTTTTCTCTCCAATGCGACTGAGAGGGCTACAGCGTAAGCTATTCCGCATAGCAGACGAGTAAAGACTACCTCTACCACGATATTGGCCTGTGTGGTTAATGGCTGCGCGTCGAGGAGCAGATATGGCACGGCGTTTGTGGCTCAGCCAAGCTTCGTGTGCGCGTCCTCGCCTGCGCTAGCTGCTCCAGTACAGCAGCCTGCCTCCATCCTATTGTGCACGTCCTGGTCTGCGGTCGCTGCGCAGCGGAGGGCGAAACGCTGGCCACATTTTGGGTTGGGGATTAAAGCCAGGTGGAGTTGGATGAAAAGGGAGAGCGAGATCGATTGCTGCTGGCTGGCTGGATGCTTTGCTCGTGTAACTCTCCTGTACGTTCCTCTTCTTGTCTTTCCTTCCCTCGGATACATATCGACCCCTCTTCCTTTTGCACACTACCTTTTCCCTCTTTTTTCGTTCAATATGACTATCTTCTGCCAGTGGCATTACCCTTGCTGAAGCCCACGTTTTTTATTGGTCTCTCTTACTTTACTTGTGCTACTCCGATATTGCCTTTCGATGGTCTCCCGAGCAATGTCGACTTCCTTCTCTACTTCCACTTTGGACTGTTAGCACCATTCGGTACCACGAGCTTTCCTTTACCTTGCTGCTTTCGCATACCATTCCTAAACAGAATGAGACATACCATCGCCCGCTGCAAGCGAATGAGCAAGATGAAGAAAGCGCGATATCGATACATAAATTTTTGAGTATCTTCCCCAAATAACCGCCTGAACTTGATCATTGACAAGAGCTACGAAAAAAAAAGCCTTACAACTCCACTGACAATAGTTGCAGCATACCCACACCGTCGCGGCGCGTGCAATCAGCCTGGACCGAACGTTCAACGCGCAGCCCGTTCAAGCAATTGGTAGAAATCACTGGAAGGGCGCGTGCATTGAGTACGAAGAGTCGGAGCAATAATCTTGAGATTGGTGACCGCAGTCAGATGGCGACGCAGTAGTTAAGCCTGCAGTTTCTGTTGAGCCAGCAAGACCAGGGTGTTGTCAGTAAGAATGCCGCTTAGTGTTAGTGTCCACGCGATCTGACTAAAAGAACTGAAAACTGCAGGCAACTTGAAGGCGGAGCCCGAGCATGACATTAACAAGGAATTCTGAGGATTTGGCTAGATGTCTCAGAGCGCGGGGCGCGACCGTTGAGGAGAGCAAGCATGCAGAAGCTCAAAGAGGCGTATAAGCCAAGCGGCCGGTGGTCGTCGAGACGAAGCCAGATCGCGATCGACGCGTGACCAGCATCACTCCTCTTCCGCTCACCACAATGACGACCAATCGCTGTCTGGCCTCCGCACCCGACTCTCTTTTGCTCCGCCCACACGCTCAAGCCCTCTACCCATAGCGAAGGCACGCTACCCAGTACGTGTTACAGCCAGCAAAGCGGAAGCCTGCTCACCAGTCCCCGTTAGTGTGTCCGCTTATACTACGGGGCGCCACTGGCGCGAGCTTCGACGCTCAGCAAGCGCGTGCTCTTGGGTGGTGGGAGGCTATGGTGGTATGATGGCTCGGAATCGTGGCGACGTGGGCCCTCTTGGTGTGTCATGGCCGCCTCGCTCTCCATTCCTCTCTTTTTGACCTTTTGTTTTTGCAGATGTCCGTAGATTCGTGCTCCGGCGGACTCAAGCCCTTCAAGTCAATCGACCCACTCACCTTCTATCGACACATGACTGTATGAAGATACATCTCTCCTCTGACAACAACAACGAAAGACTTCGAAGAAAAGAACGAATATCGGGCTCTATCGTACGTGTTATTCTCGGAACCACAGTCAGATTCACTCACTGGTGGCCAATAGGATGATCCATCTCCCCCTGCGTGTCATATTGAAGAACAAGAGCGAACTGACAGAACCAGTTGTTATGGTGTGTTATATCATCCTGGCCACCCGACCGGTCTACTTATTATCAGTTCCAGGGAACAATGTCGCGTCAGTACGGCCGCTGCAACTAAAGCAAAAGATGAATAGGCATTGGCTTGTCGACAAGAAGCAATACTACTGTCCCGACGGACAGCGGGACTTGAAACCTATCCATTCCTCCAACTCTCGGCGGGCATGCTGTATCTTTTGTACAGGGAGCTGCTGGAGCTGCTGCTCACGATGATACCACATTACCCCCAATTGCGACAGCCCGTAACACCGATGACCCCTTCCAACATATTCACACGTCCATGTTCACCTCCAAACGGACTATACCTCGCGTCATGCTTGATTGACGAATGCAGCGCCCGCCCGAGCGCTGCTTTTTCGTGTCTTCGTCCCGCAGTCACGCCCGTTCAACCGTCAGACTGTCCACCGAAACGTTTGCAACTCCATCGCAGCTCCAGCTACGCTTCCATCGACCGTATCCCGTGCTGCATTACACCTCCCTCCGACTCTCTATTTCTTCTCAGGCACTGCAACGTGCAGGGAGACCCTTGTTGACGCCGTCTTTGAGAATTCGGAAATGGGTCGACCTTGGCGAGGCGAGCAAAAACGGACCTGAAAATTAACTCTGACGCAATGACTGGAAGTATCGTTGTATCTTGGTATCTCTCAAACCAATGAATTCATGAACATATCGGTACAGAAACGTAATCCAGCAATACGTGCTTTGAGAGGTTGCGAGGTGGAATGAAAACTTGAAGGCTTGAGACGGTTCCGGTCAGAATACGATAGGTAAGCTGCACCTGGAACGTGAAGGTCGTTAATGCCTCTCGCACCAGCGACCGCCGAGTCAGTGCTCTTCTATGGTAACGCGAAACTGACGTTCTTCCTCCCACTGTCGAAATTGGGCCTGAAGCTGTTTACCCACTGAACATTCGACTCCTTTGTGGTGATATAGACCAAGGGTGAAGACGTTTGGCAAGGGCAGTGCCTTCGCATGCAACATCCTGCTGTGTGCGAATTCCTCCAAGGCGTGGTCCGTGAATGTGAAGCGGCCGGAGATCTCGAGTAAGCCGAGCTTGGGAATCAGCATCCGGTCCGGATCCGAGTCTGCAGAGACGGTAAGCCGGTGCAACAGCTCGTCCGTCACGAGGGGCGGCGGACTCTCTGCGGTGTATAAGTCTGTGAGACACAGATCCTCTAACGATTCCAGCCGAACAAGAATATCGCAGAGCTCAGTCGTCCTGAAAGGTATGTTGACAATGAGACAAGTCAGGCGTTGTCCCATATCTGAGCGGTCGATGAAGGCGCAGAATTCTATTTGGTTCCAGCAAAAATGGGTCGCATTCCCGGGATTTTCAGTTGACGTTCCCAGGATCAATGTCGTGACCTTGGGAAACACGAGCGAAGCCAAAATGCGCCCCAAACTATGAGTGGCCGCTTGTGCGTTGCCGACTGCTGCCCGGAACTGAAGCTTAAGCGACCAGCTCAACACCTGTTGGGGCGTCACCGCTGTCAGGTTTTCATTTGGTCCGAGGAACAGGTCGAGGAACAATGTGCTGCCAGACGGAAGGTTGTACAAGGGGACAAAAGATAAGTCGGTCGGCGTAAACGGTATGTTATAATTAGTGGTGAATGCAAAACGTTGCAATTGGTGCCATGGCAGCGTGAACATCGACAAGTCCTTCGCAGTCCCGGAGAACATCAGACTCTCTAAGCGTGAAGCATTTGCGAAACAGTCGATGGTGTGGGAAGGAGACAGCGACGGAATGATATGAAGTTCCAGAGATTCTAAATGGTCCAGATGGTGGTGAACTGGAGCAAGCAGCGAAACCGTCTTGTTGTCAAAGTCCAGCGTGACATTTTTCCATCGACCCGAGTGCTCTACAACGAGTTCTAGTGGGCGAGAAATACTTCTATCTTCACTGTATTCTGTCCAACTGGCAAGCATGGCCCTGAACTGCAGTACCAGCGGACATTGACCACCTCTGGCCAAAACTGTCTTGGTCAAATGGAAGGCTTTTTGCGAGGATACTAGTGAGCGAGTCAAGAATGGTCCGTCAAGTATAAGCTGGCTCCAAAGGCTTTGCGTCGACAATGCCACCTCCCGCCAGTGGGAGCAAACCTTGACAAGGGGATCAACAACGACACCTGCTGCTCGTGAACCTGAGCTCACCTGCATGAGAGAATGGAGGTTGGGATTGACCAGGTTCCGTAATGCCGCGGTAGAGTCCCTGATTTCCTCCACGGTGCGGTACATATCGGCACGCGACGCCTGCACAGTCAATTCGAAGATGGATGCCAGAATCTCGGCCGGGAGCTGGCGGATATGCGACGAGAGGAGACTCTTGCACTGAGATGCATAGAGGAGAGCCCGCGCTCGTTCTTCGGTGACTGTGCAGACCAGTTCCTCCAGTCGGGCAAGGTGGGCGTCATAGGTGGCAACAGTCGCAGACACAGCATCGAGTTTGGCGGAAATATCCATGGGAGTAGGAAGGTTGGATCGAGTAATGTAGTGGAGGTGTTCGATTTGAGAGGCAGAAGGCAAGCTGAGAGCCTCCGGGCGGAACGAACAGAGGAAACAGTTTGTCATAAGTAATGGTTATTGGCGAAAACAAGGCGAAAGACTGAAGTGTGCCAATCACATGACACCGCCTATTCTTCTTCCACACTTCCACCACACATGGCCATTTCGCTCTTCAAAAATCCGTCGCTCTCAACCATACCCATACCTACTCTAGGCCCACGAGCAGCCATGTCTGTTTTACAGTTCGCTGCGTGAGGACCTACTAACTTCCCTAAGCTTCGCGGCCTTCGCCTCATGATCAGCGGACACTGTTTCTGCCCAATGCTGCATGACACGACTGCCGACACAACCGATATGCGCCAGCTCTTAGAGTGCAAGAGCTCAGTGGGATGTGACTGGATAGCAAATAGTTGGTCTCCTCGGTGCGCAAAGTGCGGCCTTGTCTCCCTTGCTTTTTGCTAACATTTTTATTTCCACAGATGCTCTTTGAATCCCTGCTTGACGAGGACAAAATGAACAAGGTACTTACTTACGAGCCTTGTGCTGCTTGAAACGCTTGCGTATCCCCGGAGAACAACTCGGAAACAAGCGACAAGCGGTTGGTGCGGAGAGGAACTTTGTATGAAGTGCGGCTTCGAATATGTGCATCTCATAGTTCTATCGAACCCAGTCATATACTTACTCTTTTTCAGGTGGGCTGGAAAGGGCCAAGGCCAAGGCCGCCCGGCAGCAAGATTGACGCAACCCAGGGAGCCAGATTAACATGTCCATCCACACATATATCATCGTATGCCCTCCCCACTCTGGCGAAAAGCTTGTGTCTCTTCTCATTGGCACATGATGGGCCAGTATTCCTCAAAAATGAGACCTATTCTCGCCAATGACCACCCACCATTACACCATACTTCCTCCTTCCACGACAACCTCTCGCTCCTCTACGTTTACACAAGCGCTACCTCTTACTACTCCCGCCATTTGCAGAGTAGACATCCGCAACATCCGCTTCTACGACATTTTTTTTGGTCACCGTCATGACTTCGTGGCTGTCCTCTTGCACTACCTACGCCTCTATCGAGTGTATCTTATGGTGCATTACACATCCGTCGAGTCAACCAATTCTTTCCAGGCGCCACAATGGCTGAGAAGGTCTTCGTTGCTGTCGTTTTCGACAACCACCACATCTATACCGGAGTCGAATTTGGATCCCTACTGCAGGCCAGGACCACTCTGAAATCTGTATCTCCACATACTTCTGCATATACCCTCCGGCTTTCCAACGTTTTCGACCTCGCTTGGGCACCGCGTTCAACGGTTCGACCCCCACGCGTGTTTTTAGGCCCATACATTAGGGCAGAGTTAGGGCAAGGCGCCAATCTCTCTCCGTTTCGACTCCTGCAGAGCAGCAGAAGACCCAGCAAGCCGAGGAAGCCCATTTCGCCCACGATTCCGCCAACAATAGCGGCAACAGCGCCCTTGGCTTTGGGCGGAGAGATGGAGCCGGCTGCTCTGGGTGGTGCCGGCAAGGAGAGACCGCTTGGCACCACAGCACATCCAATTTAAAATCGGCCTTGTAATATCGACATGCTGAGGCTGCTGCTCGCACTTTCCCCACATTATCCCTCGTTGCGATTGGCAACAGCCTCGCGTAATCATCACCTGCAAGGGCACTACCCTTACCAGTCAACGGGTTTACGGACACGGCGCTCGCCTTCGCGACACTTCTCCGCAGTCACACCTGTTACCGTCACGCTCCCCGCCAAAACGTTTGCGACGCCATTCCAGCTCCAGCTACACTTCCATCGATGGTATCCCCTGTTGCATTGCCTGTGCTTTTGGACCTCCATTTTCTTTCGTGAGCTGCAGCGTCCGTGAAGGCCGTCCTGGATGCTGTTTTGTGCGACGACCCTAATTGGGCTCGGAATTTCGGAATCGGGTCGAAGCGAGCAAGCACAGAGTGGATTTCACCCACTCAACACCCCCCGTCTTCTCCGTTCGTTCACCACATTGACTGGAGGCAATGCTAACTGCACTATATGATTCATGGAAGAGGATACGATACATCTTGCAGTACCGAATAAGCAGGCTTAAACCTATACCGAAGTAGTAGTCGTAGAGCGTGGAGTTATCATGAGGGTATATGTAAAAGGACCAGGAATTCAATAAGCAAGTAATGAATTCTTGTTACTCGTGCTAAGGACTTGTTCCTTGTCGTTGTCCGGTGCTCCAGACCAAAGCTTGTCCCCCATATTCCTCCCGCCAAGCGCACCTTCCTGCCTCGGACGCTACCTTTGCCGAATTCTGCCCTATCGATAGTACACCCCCAGTCGCGACCTATTCTGCTGTCTCGAGTTTGTTCTCGGATAGTGGTAGAAGTGGGTTTGGCGGACCCGGAGAGAACCTTGGTAAACCCGGACAGGAAGCGCTCAGCGCGCCACTTATAGGTGGTTGGGAGTTGTGGTGGGGAACGGGCTCTCGCCAAGGAATGTCAGAGGTTTTATGACGAATGTAGAAGGGCGGAAGGAGGGCTAAGCAATGTCAGCATTGAATGCAAAGGAGATGTATCTCTGAGGCACACACCGTGTAAGCCAGCGACGCATCTTCTGCCCGACAGTCCTTCCCAGATGCAAAAAATATCGTCCGCCGGCCTAGATTTGACAAGCATAAGAAGACGAGGCGAGTTTTTCACGCCGCAGCTAGACTCTGCGTATGGATCGTCTGATTAGGCGACATACAGAAAGGTGAGGACACTGAAAACAAAGGTAAGTCTTTGGCTTGAGTGGCGAGTATACACGCACCATTCGAGCTCCTCAGACCAGTTTATCGCTTCCTGGCACCCCTTTCCGATTGGCTGCTGGTTTGTGAGCTGAATGACCGTTGAAAGGGCTGGATAGTCAAAGCGATATGAGGAATAGGAATGAGATGGAACCACAACGAGAAGCAAAGTCGACGCACATTCAACCATCGCTCCTTGTCTATTTGTACCCGCTGTAGCGACCAGCCATCTGTTTTCCGCATGAAGTTCGACGTTGTGGTGAAGAGGGAGAGAAACCGGCGGACCATGGTAGTCAAAAACAGAAAGTGTGCGCCGAGTGTGACACTGGCATGTCACTGCGAATCTGGCCTCCGGAGTGTTTCTGCAAACTAAGATATTCAGCACAATCAGCAGTCTAACCCGGGCCATGCATAGTTCTTTGAAACTTTCGAACATCAAGGCCCTACCACCCAGACTTCGCGTGAGTCTTTGCTCCAGACGGTGACGAGTCACGAAGTTAACCACACCCAGGCTTTAGCTGAGAAGGTTATCAGCAGTGAACAGTACGACCCACGGCCCCTTCTGCGCAACCTGGAGGATAACCAGCATCAAGCGCTGCTTCTCTGCGTTTTGTACCACATTCTGGACCCCAATGGCATTCCTTCTCTAACAACAGACGACTTCAATCCCGATGCACCACATCTACGCCATCGCCTTCATCGTTCCATCCTAGCACTCAACGGTCTTGCCGAATCATCGAAATCCATAACGACCGATGCTCTGGTGGACATATGGCCCCGGGCCTGGGCTTGGATTCGGTTGCTGGATACTTTCAACCAGACGTGGGGTCTTGAGCTGGAGCTGGGGTCACCAAAATCCCCAGTCATGAATCTCATGATGGGCGCATGGTTAACTCTCATCCGCCAACTAGCCGCCAAATACTGTGGCGCCAAGGGCAACATTATCGCCGAGACTCCTGGTATTCTTACCATACTTGCAGAATTCTGGGAATACTTTCTTGAAACCGATGCGGCAACGGAGCCTGGGCCTAACCAGAGTGTTATGCTCAGTCTCGTGCCATCAGCAATGTTTGTTCTCGCCGACTGGAACGCCCCCGGTCCTGCCGTGTATCCGCAACTCATTGAAGGTGCCGGAGGTCGGAGGGGCCTTGCCAATCTGTTTGTAAAACAACTCCGGCTGACCTTCAACAGCGCAAGTCCGTTTCAACTGCAGTCAGATTTGAGACGAGACTGTTGTATCGCCTTGATAATGGTGTCTGCTGCTCTGAATCTGCGAACGGAGCTCAACGAAGTGGGTGTTGTCACACAGTTGTCCAAAGCCTGTTTGTACCTCGCGAAAACTCGGCCGGCCGCGCGTGCCGATAGGGAGGCTCGTATGCAATACCTCAATTCTTTCATGCATGCAACTTGGCAATGCTTTGCGGTTTCTCAACCAGAAATTTACATCGGGGAAGCACTTCGCGCGGGTCTTCTATCACTTGTCTTTCTCGCGACCAGCATGGATGATGGTATCGTCGGACATCTAACGTTTTTCATCAGCGCGGTTCTATCCGCGTTCTCTGTCTTTCCCAACGTCGCAACTGCACTGGGAGAGGCTCTGACGCACATTTCACAAGAATTTCCAAATCAGAGCCCTGATGCGAACGCAGGACTAGCACGACTATGGACAACATTGGTCAAGATTGGGCAACTCCGCTCTCAAGTCCTCGCCGAATATAAATTACCTTCCTCGAGGATTGCAGTTCAAGCATGCTCAAACTTTGCGGCGAGTAGTCTGTGTTCTGCTTGACCCTACATGTGCTGAGGAGAGCTGGCAGTGCTTGAGAGTTCTCGCCCGCCATGAACTGAAGCGATGTGCTTGTTGCGCATCACGATCATACTGCTCTAGAACATGCCAGAAGTTTGACTGGAAGATAGGTGGCCATCGTGCCCGATGTCGGCAGCATCAAACGCATTCAAGTCATGGTTCGTTCCTTCTCTCTTTCCAGCAATTACTAACCTCCTTGGAGCACGTGGTGCCCTTTCTAACTTCCGCAATCAGTCCTTCGTGTGCGCGATCCTCTTCAAAGAATACCTTGCCAATCGAGAAAACATTGCCAACGAGATTTTCCAACTCTTCTGTCAAGATCCGCAAGCAGAGCCGATTGTCACTTGGATCTGGCTCAATGCCACTCTTGATACGGACACTGATCTCCTTGATACCTCCGTGATGGGCGGCTCTAGGTACTGGCCCATCGTGACAAACGGGCGCGATAACTTGGGACTTGTCTATAATGAATCGGCGGGGATTCACGTGGCATTCAGGCGTGGCCGCGTAGTCCTACATGTCTTCGACCTCCGCCTTCCTGCAGTGTCATTGGTATTGGGGGCGACGCCGCCTGAAATGCCGGACTCGCATGCGCAATCGCTGGAGCAACTTCGCCGGGGTTACGAAATTCCCGTTAAGCAAGGGCAATACTTCTTCCTACTATGCTCCCCCAGTGGCACGCTTATGACCGGACTTCGGCAACTAGCAAGTGAGTCGCGAAATCGGACTTCGATATCACTGCCGCAAGGGAGCAACCAGCGTCTGGGTTATGCAGCAAAGATAAAGGATCTCTTGCGCCAGGAAAGCGGCAATGAAGCATTTTCAGGTACTTGATCACTTATATTTTGCGAGTCAATTGTATGACCTTGCAACATCCTCTAGGGTTATATGAATTCCTCAGCGAGGACTGTTACCAGACTAAGAAGGAAACTTGAAGGAGCTTCACAAATCTTTCCAAGTAGTATACTTACAGATCTCGATTATATTCATGGGGTGTTGCTCTGCGAGTTGAAGACTGATCTAGCAAACACAAGAGTCGAACTGATCTAGCAAACACAAGAGTCGAAGACAGCCCTGAGAGTACTAGTATACTAGCGCAGTATGTGATTATGTACGCTCATCCATGTGAGAGACACGAAAAATAGCTGATGTACGGGTCAGCAGAAGTAGAGACAAAGAGCAGTAGAACGCACCATCATAATCGGATCGTTGTTCGTCACGGTCTTCACTTGATTCTCCCTCTCACTGAAGAATTCCACCAACTCAACTCTCTCTTCCACTATATCCATAACAGCTCCCAAACCAACTCCGCCACCCCACATTTTACCGAGGTCCCGCGAAAGGATTCTGTTCACGATTCGGTTCTTGCCGGGAATCTTTTCCGAAGCAGCACCGCCAGATGAACAACAAGCTGCCCGATCTTCTCCTCAACGGGTAACAATGACGTGTCCAGCACGGCAAAAAGTAGGCTAGATGCAATAGACGTAAGTGTCGCGGATGATAAAAGAGAGGTCAAAGATGTGTTGTGGACGATATGATGACTGGAGTGTGTTTTTGAATGTGTGGGTTATATATCGCAGGTATGGCCTCTGAGACGTGGGGCGGTGGAGTTTGTTCTAAGAAGAAGTGATAGCTCTTCAGCAAGAGACGCCAAAAAACTACAGAGAACAACACACCATCGTTTCGCACACACCAGAGGCATGTCCTCAACAGACGCTATCGTTCGTTCGCAAAGCCGTGTGCGCGTGTTCGATACGGTTGTTTGCGGCGGTATAAGTAGTGCGTCTCTGAATAGAGATGTTACCTTCGGGGCGGGGGAGCGGGAGCGAGGACACAGCCAAAAGAGGGTTGGTGGGGCCTTTCGCCATTTTCAGCTACTTTGAAAGCGAATGTGGGCGGAGACACACACCTGTCGCAACACTACTCGCATGACCCGTCTTTAAAGCTTCAAATTAACATCGTGATTTTCTTCGACCACAGCGCAAACAGTGTTGGCCACGGGGACCGCGACGGAGAACAATGGCTCCCTGCGTGGGTCTGACCGCTATTTCGAAGTGCCATTGAGAATGGTGTGCGGTGTCGTATATAGATATGAGTGGAAGACTTGAGTTGTGCGTGCCCAGCAAGACGAAGAATTGGGAGTATGAACGCAAGAACCAAGAACGGTCCGAAGATCGACACGTGATAGGCATCCATTTCTCTTCCGCTCTCCACCACCACAGATGGCCACTTCGCCCTCCGCGCCCCGAGAACCTCTCGCTCTACTTCACATGCACCTGTAATCATACACACGAGCAGCCAGGTGCCTTTTCTGGCTCGCCAGACAAGGTTCTGCTGACTTTCGATCCAGCAGACTCTGTTTCCGGCTGATAGCTGCATGGGACTACTTAACGCCTTGACTCAACATCCCCAACCTTTCAAAGGAGAAGGACCTGTGGCGACGTCGGAGTGTAGCGAATCTCTCCTTGGTGCGCAAAAGCACGATTTTGTCTTCTTCTCTTTTCTTAACCTGTTCTCTCCGCAAGTGCTTGCCGACTCCGCATTCGATCGCGACGACGGGAACAGGACATTTGTCTCACCAACGCGAGCCCTATGCTGCTCGGAAGCACTCGCAGGTCCCACGCGACAACGACTTGGAAACCCGCTCCAGCCTGCGGGCGGGTACGATACCCTTGCTGGCCTGCCTACGTTGGGTTGCTGCTGCCATTGGGTGGCTATGGCGCTGGCGATTTCCAGACTGCCCGAAAGCAGAATGAGTCTGCTACCGGTTGCGATAACCAGACGCACAAATTCAAGCTGCTTCCGATGGAGTTCCTCCCCGCCCTGTCCGCCCGCGTGCCACCTTATACCCTTCTCCACCCTTAACGACACTCTCGCGCCTATGTCCATTGGCATGCGGTGTGTTCTTAGAAGAACTTTATCCCGCCGATCACCACTCGCAACTTTCCCAAATACTATATACACCTTCCACAATGCTCTCTCATCGTGCAAGCGCTACTTCCTGCTGCTCTGGTCGTTTTCAGAGTCAGTGCCTGCTCGTACGAGTAATTGCGACACTTTTTGTCGCCTCCTTCGAAGGTCACATCCGTCACCGTCACGCTCCCCGCATACGAGTTTGCAGCTCTGCGCATGCATTACCGACACTCCTACCGACCATTTCTCATGGTGCATTACATGCCAAATAAAACGTTTAATTCTTCTCAGGCTCTGCAATGAACGACAAGGCTCTCGTTGACGCCCTTTTCGACCACGACCACATTTACATCCGAATCGACTTTACATCCATACTGCGAGCCACGACCACTCGGAACTCTGCATCTCCATATGTCGGTGCATATACTCTCGTGCTTTGGGACGTTGGCGCATATGCTTGGGCCCCACGTTCATCCTCCGCGGTCGTTTTGAGCAGATTTTCGCTGCAAGTGATTCGCAGAGTCCGAGTTTACTCGTGAAGAGCCTCAAAAGCTTGGCGAGTTCATGGGCAGGAAACTTGTCGACGGTAGAGAAGCATATGGACCACTGGGGCTACATATGCTTGTGGTCTTGGACCATTCCATACCTACGCGCATACTTACACACATACTTTCACCCATACTTACACCTATACTTACACCCATACTTACACCCGTCTTCGATACCTATAATCCGTCTCTCCACATTTACTCTACTCTCAAACGCTCTTCACAGCTCTTTTTCTTGCATTCTAAGGCTCAAAATCTGTCTCTTACCCAGGTAGTCAGTACAACCTCGAGGCTGTAAATAGCTTTAGTATAACTTGTTGTGAGCTCGTTCATGTTCGACGCACGGTGCACACACACACATGAAGCAGTTATGGATGTCTCGGGGAGGATATATTGGTGCTTGAGTCCATGCGCTCAGTGGTGTAATAGTCATCGTCTAAACTCGTGATCATACATCTTTTCCTCCCAGCACTCATCTGACTGCCTCAAATGCTCTCAGAAGCGCTCTTCCCTCCCCATATCGTCGCTCCCATTGTTCGCGAACCCTCCACTCAATAATAAACCTCCTCGTCGCAACCGGAGAACCGATCCATGGTCATTATCTGGTACCCAGCAACCACGCGCCGCCGATAGGCAGAATCAGCTGGGCTCGAAGGTGTGATATACTTATCTACCTCGCTATCGATACCGCTCTCTGACCTTATGAAGCTCTTCCCCCCATCCTTGCCGCATTGGCAACAGCGCTCACGCAAACGGTCTTGCTCCTCGCTCCAACCACTCGTATCTCCATCAACGGCAGCGGCGGCGGCACCTATCCTCGCCTCGCACAACTAGCCGATGGCAGCGTTTGAGGCGCGTTCACGGCCTTCCGCGGGTCCACACACATCCCGACCATCACCAGCTCTACCAACGGGGCGAGGACATTTGCAGCATGGGGCACAGTTATTACGGGGACGGAAGACCTGGGACAATATGCATCTGAAGCAGTTGCCCAACGGCGACGTGCTTGCAGCGTTCAGAGACCATGACAAGAATGCGGCGGGGGGCTTATACTTTCTATCGCGTGAGTTTTGCTCGTTTTTTCTCCACCATATATTGGGCTCATTTTCTCCGAGATAACCGCAAGACATGGAAATTCTTGCCGCTAATGGACCAGAGGACGCCGACAGCAGCTAATAACGGGCTTTGGGTGCGTGGTATCTGCTTAGGGAACCTACTGTCAATGTGAACTGTTTTGCAGGAACCATTCATCTGCGTTGCGAAGAGTGGCGCTACTACGTTGCCGAAAACAGCGCTTCCGACCAGGACATTTCCGTGCGGTCATCCACAAACAACGGGGCGACCTGGTCTGATGCGACGATGGTTGCTGGTGGGGAACTACTGCGCGGGATGGAATGCCTAGCTGTACCGACTACACGACTTCAAGCAGTTCAGCGCTGGTTTTATGCGTATTCGAGACGACCGAAGGGAAAGAACCGTTGTTCACCGTCTGTCGTCAGCAGCAACGACGGCCTCTGTCTCATTGTCACTTGATGCGCTTTTGAAGGTACGACCTACCTTTGACTCCAACTTCTCTCAGGTCTGAAACACTCCCTTCAAGGACAACATTTTCTGCTTCATAGCAATCTCACAATACTTCCGGGCTTTACTGTCGGCTCCCTTGCTCCGCTCCATCAACGCCGCACCATCCGCACAATACACAATCGATACTTCGTCCAGATATGGAAAGTCACGTGCAGCCTCGCCCACCGAAAAACATCGATATACCGCGCCGACCGCGTCAGCTGGCGCTCGACCAAGTGTATCTCACGCTGGACAGCATTGCTCACTTCCCATCCAAACCTGTCCGCCTCATCACTCGCGGCAGAAGGCCCTCGTTGATTGAGTTTCCGCCAATCCTTCGAGACACGAGAAAGCGACCGCCCTATGTGGCGCAACATGGTGTTTTTTTTGTCGAGGGGCAAAAATATACGCGGGTGCGGGCACTTCCTATGGATCGGTCCAGGACGATGCGAATTTGGAAGAGGTTTCAGCCGCGTGTTATAAAATATCGGGAGAAGGGAGGAGAGGAGCTCAACGTCGATGATATCTTTCAACACATGAAGCTCACGCTGCTATTTCAGCCCCGTCCCGGGCCACATATAATGATTGTCCCCTGCATCTGATGCTGCTCGCCCGCCGCTGAAACGACGATTGCGTGCCAAACCCCGTTCCTCGCAGTGCTTGAGCAGAGACAGAGTTCTTCTCCCGCGGATTTGATTTGTACATTGTTAGGCACGTATGCCTGTATACCAGTGACAATCCTTTCTTGAGCTCCCGGCGGGTTGAGATAGACCAGAATTGTTGTTGATGACGAGCGAGTCGCATGTTGTTTGTGAAGACTCTGAAGAGTACTTTTTACCGTTCCACTTCTATTTGCCCGTGGAGAAAGCATAGTTACTATAAATTCCACCAGCACTCAGGCTGAGTTACTCGTCATTTCCAAACTAGAAGGTACCAGTATAGATACAACGATTCATGAATCACTATCCGCTAGGCTACATCGAGAATTTGCTGTCTAATGAGCTGCGCTGTGGGATCTGTCGAATCCTCATCATGAAAATCGCCCGTGTAAATACGGTCCTCTGGAAAATGCGTCAGCAGCATCATGTCTGAGAGTAACCTAACCACTCACTGTCGATGCGGCCTTGCTTCCTGTAATCAAGAAAAATGTCGATTGCCGTCCAGAAGGAGGGCTCGTAGCTGGAAATGACCTCTTCCCATTCGTCATAGACGGATACGACAATTCTTGGGTCACGGATCGGTAAGCCGTGGAGATATTCCAGGAGATCAGGGACGAGGTAGGGGTTCAAGGTCTGTGAGGGCTCCATGAAGGCAAGGACCTGAAGAAAGGCGCAACCATCCAAGATTTGCTGGACGGAATGGGCTGGTGGCTGGCTCTGAAGTGCAAGGTGGGTCAGGCTGGGCAGCGCCGTTAAGAACGGAACAATGCGAATGAGGTCGCGGGAGTGGCTGTTGTGGCCTTCGCTGTCGAACACATCGAGGTGCGTGAGCGCCGAGAACGCTGGTGCATGGTCTTTCATGAAGATCGGGTGCGGCATGAGATTTTCGAGAAAAGCCCCAAGGCGGCGAAGCGGCATGGTGGCCAAGATTGGAAATAATCTTGGGCCAATGTCCATTTTGTCAGCACCATTCACGGCGAATTCCTGGATCCCAGTGCAGGACCGCAACGCATTGTAGGTGCGCTCCAAAAGGTCTTGAGCTGGTGTTCCAGAATGGGCCAGTTCAAGCACCACCACACGCACACTTTTTGCGAGAAATGATTGTGGGCGGGCAACAGCGACATGGAAGAAAGCGTCTTGCGCGGGCTTTCGTTCAAGGTCGGTGCTGATATAGACATGTTGGTACAGGAGAGGTTCGAGCCTAGATAGGTCAGCGATGCTCAAGACGCAATTTCAGTTATACATACCATATATGTGTGCGCTGAGCGACGCGGAGAAGTGTGGGGATGAAACTCCAGTCATCCTCAGCGCACATTTTGAGGATGGCCTGCTCAAGCTCCGGGGGAAAGCGACCCATGTTGCAATCGATATCGCGGATGGAAGAGCGCAGCAGGAAGGTCAACAGCACACTCGACGTGGGCGTAGTGTGGCGATCACCAGCGCCACTCGCATGATTGCATTTCCCACCCTGGAAACGAAAGTGTTTCAAGAAAAGTCGATAAACTCCAAGTTGTTGAAGTTTCGAGTCTTCGACTGGTACTAGTAGCCTGTTTCAAGGGAGAGACATAAGGACAAGGAAGTCCACAACGGAGTCGGATGCCTTTGGAGGTAAATCAAGAGAACACGCGGGCCCTGAAATCCGAGGAAAGATACGAACTAAAAGCATGTCGCATAACCGTCACTGACGTCAATCAAAGTAAAATACACTCAACTTCAAACTTGCTATGGCCCCGGGCAACAGCCACGACTCACGGGTCACCACCTTTGACGATTATGAACTCGTTGGGCAGTGAGCGCCCGGCGGAGGATAGTGTAAGTATCAGTATCTTCAGGAAATCATTTTTATTTAGCCTGTGCGCAAGAGACAATATAGAGCACACAACCTCGTCTCGAGTGGGTTGACTGAATGGCTTGAGAGTAGAAGACAGAGACCGTGAAATGGAGGCGGAATCAGTGCTGCTGGCGAGGAACCATGGTCGAGCATGGCGGTCACGGTGACATCTCTTCTTCTCTCTTACCGTCACCGCAATGTTCATCCACCTCCCTAAGCCGTTCTGTCTACAGCTCGCAAAAACCTTCTCTCATCCTTGCTCCAAATCGAAGACTAAGTGGCGACAGCCCAGCGGACGAACTTGAGGGGTTAACTAAGGAGACTTTCAGAGAGCTGCCAAGATAGCAGGCGCCGCTGGGAGCAGAGTAAACGAGGGGATGAGCGGGACGAGCTTAGTTGGCAATGGAGCAATGTGCGTTTTCAGGTGCTTTGACCTTGTATTTGCAGCTGACTTCTGGCGTAGCAATCATACTCGCAGCTTTGCGCTCGGGCAGCAGAGCACACATGAGGATGGAATCTTCGGTACTTCTAGCGTAGACCTAGGAAGGCAGCAAGCGCTGGAGGCGTTTGGATATAGGCGCGCGACAAATTACTCTCTTTCATCGTCGTCGATACGGCCCGCCTGTCGTGCCAGTTTTCCTCCACATGCCACACAAGATATTTCATCCGCTTCGTCGGCGAGAAGAATGGCATATTCTGCCCAAACCCTGATCCATCCTTGTGGCATCATCTGCGCAGCTTACCAAGGACTATGCATCTGCTTGTGGCGAATACCCGACCGATGCCGACTACAAACACGAAGGAAAATTTGGGTTACAGCTTGCGGACCATGGTAGCGACTCAACTGCGGCCTCACTACACCTCCCCGGTCTATTCTTATTCCTCCCCCCGCCCTCCCCGCCCACGCCTGCACCCTCCAAATGCAATCGACGTCTCCGATTGATCGACTTCCATAAATGGCAAGTCACGTGCGCGCTTAGCTCCCCGACGGACGGCCACATATCTCACACAACGCGGCGGCTGGCGCTCTATAGAGTATATCCAATTGTGCCTAATATGCTCCCCTCCTATCCAATTCTTTTTGTCCCGCGATTCAAGGGAGAAGGTCGCTGTTGAGCACGTTTTCCCCTGCACCCATATGAGAGGCATGGCCGATATATCTTCGTCGAAGGCCGATATATGCGTTGGAGGAGTTGACATTGAGCGATTTTTAATGGATGGATGAACTCAGGGAAGAGTTTTGAGCGGGAGGAAAGCTTTTGTGCGGACTGTGGGGATGTGGGGAGCTGCCTGTCGGACGGGCCCCTCAAGCAAGTCGATGCTTCTCGAGACACGGAGGTGGGGCTTCCCCTTCTCCTTCTCCTCGACAGCTGGTGCTTGGCTAGCAGGAGAAGGCCACATATATGGTATTCAAGTCGAAGCCAGATGCCCAACCTCCGCAGCCTGATGTGGTGTCATTATAGCTATGCGTTCAACTGTTCCCCAACAATACCACTCGATCTGACTTCAACATCTCCCTAGCAACACTGCTTTATGCTGTCTCCGACTCAGACATGTCCAGCTCTCGAGCGAACATTTAGCCATTCACCGGAGGTATTGGAGGTCTCCTCAGCAGTACTAGCATGTATTTGAAGCCCTCCCTGAATCGCACCAATTCAAATGGTTCTCAATAAATAGCATCTATTCATTGGCCACAATTTACATGTATGAATTGCCAGACAAATGAAGTTCATAGAATCTGAGCGCTTTGACTATTCGGACGTTGTGCGATGCACTTGTTTCTCGCGTGCTGAATGTGCTTCACGCCTTCTCGTCAGAATGGGAGTCGGCATCTTGAGCGCAGTGGTATGTTCGCTTACATAGAGGAACGAGTCAGCAGTCCCACCGAGAGTAATAGCCAGGACTCACGGAGTCACGATTCTGTCGACCAATAAAAAAGTAAGCTCCCGGCAGATGACACGCATACCCTGCTCGTCTCCCATCCCCTGCTCCGCATGCCAAGTTGCTAACCCTCTGCTCAGTCTTCTTTCCTTCTTGTTACCATTGCCGTTCTGCCCGTTCCCGACTTTGTCGTTCTTGACACCGTTGCTGACTAGAGCCAGGCGTTGCTTTGCGGAATGGATTCGAAAAACACGGACGGCCGAGACATCAGTAGAGGCGGTTCGGCTTCGGTTCGTCGAGTGTTGGATGGCACACATATGGTCCTTCGTTGGCTTGAGACTTTTGCGCTCGCCGTTGTTTAATGTCCACCAGCCCAGCCAGCTCGACACGAGAAGCAGCGCGAGTGGTACTGGCCGCGCAAGTAGTAGCGCGTCCCGCAGCGAAGACTGGGCGATATGTCTGGCTTGGATCCAGAAAGCAGAGACAACAAGCCCAAAACAGCCGCGAAGAACGGAAACGGTGCCAAAACAAGGTCGCAAAGGTCGTAATGCGCGAGGGTACATGCACAGGCATGTGTGGATGCAGATTTCTGAGTGGTTCTGGCCTGCCATATGCATGCAAAGCCGATCCCTCGAATACACGTGGTCGTTGTCAAAAACGGAGTCAACGAGGACGTCCTCGCGCGTTTCAGCGCCCGAAAAGAATTGTGGGGTGCGGATGACACGTAATGCACCATTAGATACAGGCGCTAGAGGCGTAGGAAGCGCAGGGCCAGACCCGCAAAATCGTCTGTAGGCTGCGTGATGGTGACATTTGAAGGCGGCAACGAGAATGCGGCTCTGCAAATGGCGGGAGTAGCAAAAGCTAACACTTGTGCAGACGAAAAGATATCGTGGAAAGAGGGAGCATGGTATTTGGCAGGGTGGGTGGTCATCGGCAAAAAGAGGTGCTCATTTTCGAGGAATGTGGGGCTTCTGGCCCATCGTGTGCCAAGACGGAGAGACGCAAGTGTGGGCAGGGGATAAGAGGATGTGGACACGTTGAGCTGGCTCCCTGTGTTGGGTTACCAGCGGCGATGCCCTTGGCGCTTTCCAGCCCGTCTGAGAGCAAAGTCAGTATATGACTGGTTTCGAACGATACACATGCAAACCCCTCCATATAAAGATGCTCTCCTCCCCAGCCGCCTGTCGCCTGTTTTCGAGTCGTTCTCGTGGGACGCGCGAGCGTTTCGAGCAGCGCAAACCTTGTGAATTAGTGCCCTGTCCCTGTTGTCGTCGTCATAGAGTTCGCAAAAGTACACCAAGCACTCGCACCATTTCGCCCTTTCAATTCGTCCCGCAGCTTCACCGGCGTTGACAACGCCGCGTTAACGTTGTCGTCGGCTGAAAGCTTTAGTGAGCCAAGCATGCTCCCCGGCGCGGACAATACACATACCTTGCCCGTCATCCTCCCGCTCCAGATTTAAACCCCTCGTGCCTAGTCCTCCTTCCTATCTTGTCGCCGCTCTTGACGAGTGCGTGTCGCGCTCGTTGTTCCTGACATCGTCACGGTTGCTGACCACCAGATCTTGCTTAACAGCATCGATTTGCGCGGTACCGACGATAGACTCTACGGTGCTTCTGCGCTGACTCGTTGCAGCAGCATTGGCAAGTGCTTGGTGGCGTAGATGTGGCGCTTTCGCTGGCTTCCCGTTTTCACGCTCGAGGTTGTCCACCGCAAGGTCCACCGACCAAGCCAGCTCGAAGCGAGGAGGGGCGCTAGTGACGCATACTTCGGCGGAGCGCGGCCCTGCGCTCCGGGGCAGACTGTGGGCGGGCTAGTCGGCGGAGCGAGCAAGAAGAGGCAGAGGCGAAGGTGGTTTGTCATCAACACGTGCTTCGGGCCACGGGCCCGGCACGCCGGTTCTTATCTCACACTCTCACCTCCCTCGCCATCGACCCCGCCGCTGCGGCGGGATGGCGCCTCGTGCCTGAAGCGGGGCCGTGTGGCGCGGGTTGGGGTCCCCCACTGGTCGTTCTGTCGGTGCTTTTAACCGGGAGACTAGCCGGGCGACAAGTCACAATTGTCGCGGAGCCGCCTAGGGAGCCTCAGCCGCCCAGCAGGGAGTCCTGCTAGTTAGGCAAAAGGGACTACGCTGTCGTCCAACACATTGCTCGCGCGGTCATAAAGCCCTTATTGTCTTCCTACTCAACGCTGACCTGCTGTACTAGTAGGTCACGGTGGCTCAGCAAGTTCGAATACTTCCTCCGGGCCGTATCGAGTCCGGCTGCTCCTTAGTACCCAATACGACCAATCGCAAAACCGCTCCTATGGCAGTTGTCCTGGCCACGCCGCGAGAGTTGTTCTGGAAATGCATCTTTGCGCCTCACTCAACAGCAGAATCATTCCCGCAGATGGTCCAGGTCGCGCCGCCTACAAAGCAATAACATCGATTCATCCTCCATACACGGTACGATATTCTGGTAAGGTCTCCTCGAAACCCCCCAGCGCTGCCGCCACTCATCCTACTGCTCAGTATCCCCGTCAATTCCTCTCTCGTCCGCTCCTCCGAGGCAACGCCCAACACACCTTGATCGGGGGTGAACGATGGTGCTGCTTGTCGTCCCGCGCCGTTGACCTGTGCCAGGGTCGGTGGCGGACCTGTCCAAACCTTGCTGCTGGAGGCCCTCTTCACGGGCAAATTGCTGTCTTGTGCCATACCACCCCGTTGCTTGGAGTTGTGGGGGGCAGGGCGGTGCCTATCATGATCTCTCATATCAACTTGAAGAGCGGAACTCGGCGCCTCAACAAAAGGCGTCATCAGCCTCTTATCTCTCCTTTTCCGACTCCAGCACAATAGCAGCGCGCACATCGAGGTTAGAACAACGAGCGCGCCGAGAACGATGCCGACAATGCCGCCGACAGACTGCTTTGCTTTCTCCGAGGATGGACGGGCCCGGGGGGAGACAGAGCTCGTTACCGTTGGTGCGGGTGCGAGCGAGAACGAGAACGAGGTCGAGCTCGAAACAGTGTTGTCGAGAGCGAGCGAGCTGATCAACGCCTGGATCGCGTTGATCTGGGAACCCGCGTCGAACGTGGTACCTGGAGGCCCAATCCACGAGGCACTGTAGATATGGCCGCCGATCTGTTTCGCGAGGTCGGCGACAGCGTTGTACTACAACACCCTTGGTCATCACTAACATCATTTGCAGGGAATGAAAGGAATACACACCTGAACAGCGAGGTATGCGAGAATTGACGGCGTCAAGGACGGGCTCATTGCGTTACGCAGGTGCGCAGCCACCAGCCCACGAGGAATCGATCCGTCGCCGTTTTTGGTAGCTAACAACGATGAAAACCAAATGCGAAAGGCTAAACAACAAAAACTCACGTCCCCACTGGATGATTCCCGTGTCATTTTGCCAGACAGTCGTTGTCAGCGAGGCAGTGATAAGGTCATCAAGCCTTGGAGGGTATTCAGTAAGCAATAGCTGGGAAACAGCGGGACATTACTCACATGTCGCGATAAGTAGTGTTGCGTGAAATCGAGTACAGCACGGCCAGTCCTTCGATTACGAGACCAGAATTATAAGGCAGGCGGCCCGCAGTGTTCAATGCACACTTGTCATTCGTGTTCACCGACAGCCCGTCGAGCACGACGTCCCCGTTGTTGCACAGGTGGGAACGGATGAAGGACACAGCCTGGACTGCCGCAGACAGATACTTCGGGTCTGCGGTCGCTTCTGCTAACAAAGCAGAAAGGCTGTATGAAAATTAAGAAGAGCGATGTCGGGCGGTGAGGGAACAAACACGAAGAAACTACTGAGGCAGGAGGTAAGTACCGACATAACAACTGGCTGATTATAGAGCGCACCCTGTTGCGAGAACAACAAGCTGAGGATCGGCAGGGTCCGTGCTCTACTTGTCGCGTCAGAATAGAGCAATGAGTTACAATAAGAAGCAACCCAGAATGTTCCGCCCGCCATGCTAACTGTGTGGATCTTGAGCGACGTCACTTATGTTAGTCGGGAGATGCACATACCCGCTTGACAGTCAGAGCTCAACGTGAAATTCTTGTTCGATGTCTTGCCTGCATCGAGCTCCGCCTGCGTGAGTGTGTAGGGCACCACCGCCGACCACGCGTCGACAGCGAATTGGAGGAACAGCGAGTTGTTATATGTCTTATATGCGACGACAGCACCGTGTCCAAAGTTCCTGTAGCCAATTCAGCCTCTGCATATCACGAGAAAGGACTGGAAGTTGCACACAGGCCATTATTGAGCTGCAATCCACCTCAGTTGTCAATTCGAATCTCCTCGCAGCAGGGGAGGAACGCTATAAAGTCAATGTCAATGATCCTCCGCGGCAACGCAAGTTCTTCACATACCACATAAAGGCCCGAGTAGTTTACCGCCGTCACCACGCTCGCCGCGCCAAAGTACCCCACAAGATCGACAGCGTATTGCGACCGGTTTGTGAGCTGGTCAAACTCGGCGAGCAGGGAGTAAAGAGCGCCAGAAAAACCATAGGTGTCCACTAAACTGCTAATGAGCCCCTCCGACAATGAAAGCGCTGGCACGCGCGGAAACACGAACCGGGATCGGGAAACATCGAGGTTGTGCTGTCCAGCTCTGAGATGGCCTGCGAGATGGCCCCTTGGGCGAGCCGAACCCGGTCCTCGAGCGAGGTGGTTATATTCGGCTTCTGTGAATTGGGGGGCCATGATCAATAAGAGCCGAAGGGACAATATAAGACACGAACCCGCCATGACGAGCTCTGCGGCTGCGAGGTGACCTGTGCCACCACAACCCCGACCACGAGAAGGGGAAGAGAGCGCATAAGATGTGGGCAGTGCCATCGTCTCCCTTAATGACCTCTGACAACAGTAGCAGGTGGCAGTCAGATGGAATCCCGCACTTGAGATCGGGATGGAGACTCGCATGAGAAGAGGTGTTGCACGCATGTGGAGTTGTTGCCCACCCGAAAGACCATTCGCATATGCTACTACAAAGTAACATATCAGTAAAAGGGAAGTAACAAGGGAAACAACATGCGTGGGATGAGCAAGAAGGAAGATCATATTTATGGAAGGAAAAGTGAGTCATAGAAATGAGCGATGGGAAAGGAATACGGTGAAGAGAAGGGGATAAGCGGCGCTGCCGCGTCGAAAGTGGGAAGGGGCGTATGGGAGAGAAGATATAAGGACACATAGAAAAGTTGGGTCATCGATGGGGTAAACGAGGAAGGGCTTTTCAAGTCGTCTACAGACAATGGTCAATGGCAGATAAAAGACAGAAACAGCACACGCACCGTTTACGTTTCCCAGCTATGTGGTGTTTCTCCTTTGTCTCGCACGCTTCGTTCCCGCGTTCTCCGCCAATAAGTATGTATCGGCTCTTGAGAACCGGCACAAGAAGGTGGATACTGTATACCGGAAGATGTCGTGAGTCTAAGTGTGGTCGCTGTCGAAAACGGTGTTGACGAGGACCATCTGGACCATCGCGGCGCCCGGAAAGAATTGTGTGGCACGAATGGCGTGTAATGCACCACGGTATCCACTCGATAGAAGCGTAGGTAGAGCAGGAGGCGAGCTTCAAAGTCGGATGTGGGCAGCGTGACGGTGACACATATGACTGGCGAAGGAGGCACCGAAAGGTGTCGTAGAAGCGTGTGTCTACTCCGCAAATGGCGGAAGTAGCAGGAGCTGGCGCTTGCGTAGATGTATGGGAGCGAGAGTCCGTCGGGGAAGAAGGGAGTATGGGGTTGGCGGCGTTGTGTGTGTGGTCTTGGTGTGGTCATTTAGCGAAAGTGCGCGAAAATAGTGGAGAAAGAGAGGTCTTCCGGCACACCCCCGTGCAAGAAAGACAGATGCACGAGTGTATGTAGACGGGGGTAAAGGAGGTATTGGGATGATGTGCAGGCGGACATGATAGCAGTTAGGTTGACCCTGTTACAGGCGGGTATGGTGCTAACGCTTTCCAGTCCGACTGAGCACGAAATTAGTGTACCATTCGCTGCTCGAAGAACGAGAAGACGCACCAATTTGAGCCGTTTCATACAGAGCTCCTCTTCACCCTCCCCAGCTCAAGCGGCAACTCGTTTCAGAGTCGTTGTCGTGGGACTTGCGAGTGTTGCGAGCAGCCCAATTCTCGCGGGCCCGGGGTAGGGTTCCTTCCGAGTTGTTGTTGTCTAACGTGGATTGAAGGGCATCTGCAGACAAGAAAACGTTAACAATGAAGAGGACGACAAGAGTATGCTTTGACACACCAAAAGGACCAGCGACTGGCTAACCAGCCATGCAAACGAGGTTGTTGTCCTTGAAAAGCTTGCGCGTGTTGGTGGTCGACACAGTCGTGCCATGCAGCATCAGCTTCGCTGCCGCTCACTCAGAAACCAAACGACAAACGAGCATCATAGCGCACCACCAAGAGCAATCTTTCCTTCTTCTCCTAGCACTCCGCCGTTATCCTTCGCCCTTAGAAGTGAGGGCGACACGCATCATCTGGCGGAGGAAGGTCAGTCGGACTTCCCGCAGTCAACTGAAAACGCACCAATAGACGCCCGCGCACGCTAAACACGCGAATGGCACGCGCCGAATAGGCCTGCACCAGCAGAATTTCCACCGTGTGGCATCACAAATGACAGTGGTGAGGCAGGTGGTCGTCAAGAGCAGGAAGGACTGAGGGTGACGGAACGTGACTGGCCCTCTTTCCTTCCGTTCCTCCACCACTCTGTCTTGTAGGCCTCCACATGCTGCACGACCTTCTGGACTCGCAGTCACTTGTGGGGATTTTATGACTGGATACTTGACTGGATAACATGTCGTCAACGATCTCAGTTAGTTGAGCGTTCTAACTTCTTGTTGTACGGGTAGTATTTTCTGACTCGTTCTCAGAAGATGTCCGATAAATACCCCGGCAAAAGTCTGAAGGACATATCTCACTGCCGCTCAACCCACCGCTCCCCTCTGACGGTCAATCATACTCTATCCAAGCTCGGCTTGGAGTGGCTTCTCGGACTGAGGATGTACTCCAGAAGTTACATAACTGTTATCCTGGTCTCTCTTGACAGAGCCTCCGTCGCACTCGAGCCTACTGTTCTCCTTGAACTTTCTCTGGGCTAATGCGAAAGATTTGCGAAAGATACTAGTATACCTATCACGGAAACAACAGCTATATATCTTCGTAGATCCCTGAACGACCCAGGCGCAATAGGAATCGTGGTATGCCCCGTTTATTATCGGTTTCCAGTTCTGGTGTTGGCGGGGCTAGGCCAGCAAACACTGTCCACCCCACAAGACGATCAACAAGCCTAGCTTTGCCTTGCTAAGTTATACGTGAGTGCTTCTAGATCTATCCGAAACTGCCACTGGAATAAGGCTGACCGGGTCATAGCGTTGGGAGACGGCATCAAGCCTGCGATTCACGATGCGCCTCGCTCTCTCTAGCGTGCTAGCATCAATTGCAACTCTGGGTCTGCCATCCGAACTGTGAAGATGATCAACTATTTGATTATGAAGCCTCATGTCGAACTCTCGCAGCCGGCGATGAATCGCTAGGAAAACATCTCTGACAGTGAGCGTCTGCGGATTCAGATTCAGAGGATCGAATTCCGGGCCGACACCCACAGGGATGCGGAAGGGTCGAGGCTGTATTGTGGGAATGCACACATCAAGCCGGCTTATCGGCGGACTACAGGCCTCCCTGTACAAGTCCGCCTTCCGACCGCGGCTTTCAAAATATGCATCAAGGCCCTCGTCCGTCGTGAATAGTGACAAGTCCAGTCAAAAATCGGGAAAACTACAGGGGTCCCGCAGCAATTTATCGAGCTCAATCGGCCCAATGCAAGCCGAGGGCTGAGATAAAAGATCTCTTCTAAATCTGTGTGTTAATAATGTTGACGTTTACGAGAGGCGGACCGAGTACAGTTGTGCTGACTGGGAGTCAACGGTCTCCTTGTCTTCCCACAACCACAGATGAGCGGCGTGATCAGGGTACTCGTCCGCGTCTGTGGTCATCAAACTGCGAGAGCTCTCCTCCCTGGAGTCGGCGTCGAGGACTGTCCTGCCAGTGGGCAATTCTTGGGGTAAGGCACACAGCGGCAAGGGGATAACTCTGGATATATTGTCATACGAGCAGACGGACGTGGCGTAGAAGACGAACCCAGACATGGCTCAAGCGCCGAAGCAAGTTGCAATTGGTCCTGGGGCCGCAGCGGCTTATATAGCCCCCCGGGGAATCGCGGGCCGCATGTGGCGACTGACATCCAGTGGGCCCACAGATCGATGAGTCGAAAGCACATGACGAAAGTAGAGTCATGTCTGTGTGGGTGTCGGGTCGGCGTCGTCAACATATACTTAAGTAGTGAGGATTCGAACTTGAAGAGTCTGAACCGTTAAGTATATAATTGCTTTCACGATGTATTTTCACGGGTGTTCGTCCAGCGAGCGGTTGAAAGCCTACCATGCTACCTTCATTGCAAAACGCTGTGGCGGACAAGCACGAAAGGCATGACACGGTTTGACACCACATTGTGGCCGGATCGAAGCCGCCGTGCCGACTGTGCTTCTCGAAGCTTCTACGTCTTCTTGTCATGAACGCCCACCATCCCCACACTCTCGCACTCTGTCCCCGCTCCGACCCGCTAAATACAAGCATCTCTCGCGCGTCTTTCAGATGATGAGGGCCGCAAGGTACTCCGCAAGCCTTCTCGTCCGCTCCGAAATACTAACCTGTGGCGCAGACGTGAAGCAAACCGGTGGCTCGAAGGGGTCTACACGGTGCTGGACCACTTTGGAGTACACAGATCCCCAAAATGGACGCGCAATCAGCGTTGGTGGCGACTGCGAGAAAGAACGAGCGACATCGGTAAGATCCCTCTTCTTCTTCTATTGTCCGTCACCACCATTCATACCCACCTCCTTAGGCAATTGCAGTCCACCGCCCGCGCGCTCCACTCGCTCTGACTCAAAATCGAAGGCCAGGGACGCCAGCCGACCGGACGACGGCTGTTCTTCGCAAAGGAGGCAAGCGCTTGAGCCAGTCGTGTGGGCTAGCATGCTCTGCTTGTTTTGCCAACACAATGTGCAGAGCAACACAACGATGGGCGGGGCGTTGAGTGAAGGCCTGCGAAATGGGTCTCTGGTCAGGAAATGGAGCAACGTGTGTCTTCGCGTAGGCTTGTATTCAAGGCTGACTTCTGCCATAGCCGCAACCGTCCGCTCTACACGTCGGCCACCTTCCAACACGCGTTTACGACTACAACAGCAACTGAGTAGTTCCAGCAAAAGAGGACACCACATTCGTCTGCAGCCAGCAGCCGTGACGCGACAGAGTTTGGGGCGGTAGCGGGCGACAAACGGGTCTAGGTGCGTGGAACCTCACTCTCCTGCTTCAACACGCGCGCTGACGTTTTCCCCGGTCTTCCCTTCCAGGGAAGGCTCTTAAAACGTCTTCATACCCTACCATGGAGAAGAGAGTTGGCAGTATGGGTGCGTGTTTAGTCGTCGACTAAGTACTAGTGCTCAGCTTCTCTCTCTAGCCACGATACCTTTTTCACCTTCGCCACAGCATCGCGTTTTTGGTTAAGAAGCTAGTCCGACGGCAGAATCGTACCATTTAGTCATACGTCGCCACTTTCTCGCGCTGGCCACTCGACACATATGTATCCTCAACCTGTATCCGCTCAAGGCCACTGCGATGGCCGACCGCAATATCCTTCAGCCCCTCATTTTCGCGCGACAAGCGCGTTTGAAGGTACAGGCCACTTTTCATGTCAGTTTTTCTGTCTGAAACGTCGTCCATAGATCTAGCTACAACAACAACGAGATCCACTCCAAAGCAACATAACCGTCACCCCCTCCTTTAGCGCCAGCTCCTCTCCCGCTTCGTCAACGCCTGCACCACCCCCCACGGCCGATTGGCCATTTCGTCCAGATATGGCAAGTCACGTGCACCCGCCCTCCAGAAAAGACTACGAGATATCTCCCGCAGCACCGCAGCTATTGCTCTAGCGAGCGTTTCTCCTTGCGTCCCATACCACTCGGCTCCCACCCAGTTCTTTCTGGCCTGCTATCCGAAGGCGGAGGCCGCTGTTCAGCACGTTTTCGCTTGCGGTCGTTTGGCGGGGATGGTCGATATTTCTTTATCGAATGTCGACGTACGCGTCGGGTGAGGTGATTCGGGGTGGCGGGGCATTTGGGAGATGGTATTTTTCACGCATTTTGAAGGATTAGCATATGTGTGAGGAGTTACTTGCTCCGTCCGACTCTACTTACACTTAACCAGGATGAAGAAATCTTTTGTTCGGCTTCCTCTTCTCCGATCCCTCCCTTCCTTACCCGTTTCCTTGCCCCCATATTCCACCAAATCTTCTCCTTGCCCCAACGCGAGGGAGGACTGCATTTGCCGGAGAAGATGGGCCCACCTTCTTTTCCGGTGCATCAACATGCGCTTAGACGATGTGTTGCGGGTTGGCCAACCCCATTATCTCGGGGCATACAGTACCAGCTGTATCGGCAGCAAAGATGGAATTGTACCCAGCGATGACCCCTGCTACTTACTCGCACTGATTCCTTTCGACACTAATACTCCTCTCCTCATCCATCCCCGAGTTTTTTTTGTCATTATTTGTTTTATTTCATTGTTTTTTACTACGCTACACATCCATATGTCATGATCTTCGAATACAAAGCGCATTAGAGGAGAGTTTGCACAAGCTAGATAATAACTTGTGTCCTTGTAACTTACTCGGAGCCCCAATCGGCTGCAGAACACTCTGCTTGTCGAGCAAATCGGAAAGCATCTTCCTCGACACGCAGCATGGCGGGACAACTGTGCGGCTCAGACTTGTGGCCCAGATCGAGATGGGAAGTAGCAATAATGGGTCCAAAACGACTGCAGAGGGATAACGCGAGGCCGGAGGGTCCAGACGGGCGAGGTTATACGCAAAGATCTGGGGTAGTGGTGGCTTGCAAGATGGATGCAAAGTGCAAATGTGGTCGTTGTCGAAAACGGTGTCAACGAAGCCCTTCTCGCCGATTGCGGTACCTGGAAGTGATTGAGCGGCGCAAATAATGTCGAATAAGATATGAGTTGCAATGGGTAGAGGCGTAGGCCATGAGCCGCAAAGTCGTATGCGTGGGCGGCGGCCCTACACCACGATATGCTCAGGCTCCTCAGAGTTCGGGCCATCTCATCTCCAGGCGATGTCCTTGCAAGGCTAAGTAAAGTGAATATAAGCAAGGAGGAACATAACGAAAGAAGATTTGGATTTGAGTCCACAGATACAAAGTCCAAACGTGAGGTAGGCAACACAAAGTGGAAAGGACAGTGAAGCACATGTGTGGTAGTCAAGCCGGAGAAATAACTGATGTACGCTTGAAAGACGGTTTGCTCGACATAATTCCCCCGTGTCCAGTCCAGCTAGATTCAAGCTTGCGACATATAGCCCTCGAGAGCGTCATGCGGAGGACCAATTGCTCGCTACAGATGTCAACGAAGCATGTCGTTTGTGTCGCGCCAACGCAAACACTGATAAATGGGCTTGACGACGGCCTTGCAGGCCCAAATATGAGCTTTGGATTGGACGGTATGACCTCGAGGGAAGGACGGTGTCGCCAAATGGTGTCGGCGCTAGAACAGGCCTGTTGATTGAGGAGAGCGGTGATGGTGCGGAAGGTTATTGAGGGTTAGGAAGATCGAATTGACGTCGATAGTTTGCGCGAGAAGCGAGGCTAATACAGCCAAGTTAATGACAGTGTCCCTCCAGACATGCCTAACATCCTCTTCTTCATCCAAAGAGTCGGAGTATACACCTGTGTTTCCGCAAATCTCGCTCCTCGCCCTTCTGACAAAGCTCATGCCGTCCGGATAGACTGCGCCGTAAACGCGTCTAACAACGACCTAGCGCGTCGAATAGTGGGGCGGAAAGAATTGGGTAGCGTAAGGAGAGTGTGATGGAGGTGGAGATACGGTCAATATAGCGCTAGGTGGCGCGTACGCGGCAATACTTCGACGTCTGTGGAAGGGATGTCGCGCACGTGACTTCCATTTTTGGACGAGGCAATCTGGTGAGTGTGGATGGGGAGGAATGTTGCGAGTAGGTGGGAGAAATTGCGTGCACGGTCGGTTGATATCGCTTTCGAGGGCTCGACAGTTAGTTCGGGAGCGAATAGGCTACTAGATTGGCGTTTGGAATTGGCACAGGGGAAGAACGAGCAATGTCTTGCCAGGTTATTGGCTGCTTGTGGGTTTTTGAGACGCAGCCAGGTCCTCGGAGGCTGTGACAACTAGCTGTTCCCAACTAAAGCTCTTCCTCCGACACAGATATTCTTGTATTCTTGTCATTGGGCTTGACTGAGTCGGATAGGCTGAGGTAACATGAGCAGGAAGAGGGAGTAAGTAATGCAATTCAGTAGAGAAAGTGCCGGAAAACGCACCACAACCACCGACAGCTCGCTTTTCCCCAGGTCGTCCCGCTTTTCCCCGTTTCCCTCCACTCCGCCTTGCACAGGAAGTTGGAGGCCTCCACCTGCTGTCGGCGCGTCACTGGTCCTTGTCATGGAAGCTGCGGGTATTTTCTGCCAGCACAGGACTTGCAAGTTGGCGAGATTGAATGTACTGTCCCCGTTGTAGTCATCGGACGGGGATTTGAAGGGAATCTGTGCAGAAAGAGGGTCAACGAAAGAGAGGAAGACAAGGTCGTGCTTCGACGCACCATTATCACCAGCAATTCACGATCCAGACACGTCACACTGAGTTCCCGACCCACAAGAGCCTGCGCCCATCGCTCGTCGGGGCACTAGTGCCGCAGCATAAGGCAGAAAGAGAGTCCGCTGAGGCGGAGTAAAGTCAGTGAAACGTTGCGTGGCGAACCATGAGACACACCTGGCCGCTCGTGTGGCTAGTGAACGATGAGTATGTGAGTAGGGAGAAGGGAGGGAAGCGCTCCCAGGGCCGGAAGGGCTGTGGTGAAGGGGCGGAAGAGGAATTTGTCACGGATCACACTTCCACCATTAACCGCCATGACAAACTGCTTTGTGTGTTCGTTCCGCCCGGAGGCACTTGGCCTGCCTTCTGCTTCTCAAATCGAAAACCTCCGCTCCATAACTCGCTCAAATCATCCAACCCCTCCGGATATTCCCACTAAACTCGATGCGGTGGCTGCGACCATTGCCGACTATGACGCTCACCTTGCTCAGCTCGAAGAACTTGTTCAGACGGCCAAGGAAGAACGTGCCCGAGCCGTCTTATATGAAGCTCAGTGCAAAAGCCTCCTTTCGTCGCCTATCCGCCAGCTTCCAATCGAGATTCTGGCCTGCATCTTTGAGCGCTGTGTGCTTGTGCCACCGACAGATATGTGGAGCATCGTGGATGAAATCAAGGACTCTCGAGATGCGTTGATGAAGACCGTTAATCAGAACCTTCACTCTTATGCAAGTGAGTTCAATCTGCTGGAAGTACCACCACGCAATCATCGACTTCGAGCCTGTCGCATCTTGAAAAAAAAGAATGTCCATTGACACGATTCGACGCCTTCTTGCTGTGCACGCCAGATTGTGCCCCTCGACTCCGTATTCCCTAGCGGCCTTGGCGCTGTTCACACTCCGAACAGGTGAGTTGTGCTGTCTGCCGCCGACACATACCATTCAAGTAACAATTTTGGGTCGTTTAAAACTCGTTTTGCCTCCGAGTCGTTTTGCCCATTAGTAACGATATTTCATTTCAAAACATCACAAAACGGCGGCAGGCAACGGACGGTTACCATGGAAGGTGATCAAGGTCAGCGCCTGGGGTGAGTCCGGTCACCGGTGACACAGTTTATTCTTAACCTCCAATTCACCATGTCGTCACTATCACTAGTATATAGCTCCAGCTCCGACTCCCATCCCACACTACTCTTCATCCCCCACTGGCATGCGCTTCACCGAGCTTTCAACGACCCCCGGTCTCTACCACCGTCAGTACTGTTCTTCTCCGGTAGCTGATACTGACGAGGAGTACTGTAGGGGTTGCGCGTGCTCTGATCGTAGTCTTATGCACGCTCGCGACGCGGCTGCCCGACATCATATCCCTGTTTGTGTTCCCCAAAGACATGGTCTTCGACAACAACGATGTGGAGCAGCGACTCTGGCGACTAGGTTCGTGAATCGTCAACGTTCTGCGAGTCGGGCGTGGCCCCGTCCAGAAGCTGACTCTCTCTCTTAGGCAACGCCGTCCAGTTCGCCACGCTGTTCTACGCGCTGCTTCTGCTCTATACCCTCGTAATCCTGTGTGTTCACCTGCACTCAGGCTCCGAGCTGCTGCATCAATAGCATGCTTATCCTCAGTCCACAGGATCAGATACGCCGAGCTGCCCCACCCCACACAAACGCTGTCCCGTGCCGGCCGGCATTTCCTTATTCTCAAGGGCCACGCTTTCACCTGGATCATCTGCGCCACGCCCAACTTGTACTTTCTGCTTCGCTCTCCGCCGCAAGCCCTGCAGCAGTGCGCTGAACGGTGGCAGTGGTATCCGTGGTGTCTCGTCGTTGTGCAGAGCAACCTGGGGCCGTCCGCCATCACCGTCGCGTGTGGGACGTCTTCTACTCTGAGAACGGCTGGAGATATCGTGGTTGACAAGATTCTAGTGTTCTGTGCTGCGACGAGCATCCGCCACCATGCCATGGCGTCCCACGGCGATACGCCACGGCTGCTCGAGCTCGGAGAAGTCCACCCCGTGAAAAGGCAGGTCGTCCGTGAAGCGGGGATAACAGTGCCGAATTGGATGATGGCGCATGTTGCTAGCGCTGGCATCCTCAGAGAAGAACAGGTCTCAAGTAATGTCATCCTATAGGAAATTCTTTGCCCCTTGTGTTGCTTGTAAACTGGCTCTACTAGTATTTGGTCGGAGTCAAAAGGAAAAGTTCAATTATAGGCGGATGTAGTCAGATGTAGAGGTAGAAATACGTTGAGGCATGACAGTTTTGGTCGCGGCGGTAGCGTAAGGGGAAAGATTAGGACCAGTCCGACTAGGTAGTAGGCCACAGTCCGGACGATACGCATCGACTTTTGTTCAAGTTGTTGTTTTGTATCGCTGACTTGCCTGTGGTCTTGACTATGCCAACCAGACAGCACAGTTGATACTACCATAGACTGGCGCAACGTTGACTTACTCGATGGCGGGTTCTTCGTTGCGAGCCAAACAAACTGCTCTCATTGTCGGCAAGGTGTGTTTCGTGTGGTCTTGCCGCGTTTGACGATGCTGAGTTGTGTTAGTTTGCATTCGACAAGCCGCTTGAGTCAGATTGGCAGTCGGGTGTGGTATTAGGAAGCTGGCGTTGGCAACGTTGCCGTCTTGTGCAAGGTTCGTGGAAATTTGTCTCCTTGTTGTCGAGATCCCTCGTTATTTCTAGCGGCGATTTGAAGATTTTTCAAGGCGGCGGGGACGGGAAACGTGCTTCGCTAGGTTGACAAACGGCTAGAGCAGTAAGTCAGTGTCGTAGACCAGTGTAGACAGCTTCGACCCCCTCACGACCCTGAGCCGCCGTCGTTGGCCATGCGCGCGCGGCCTGTTTCGGGCTGGCGCAGCGAGTCGGCATCACTGCTTGTGGCACTGGTGAGTCTATTGTCTTTTCTTTTAAAGGCGCTTGTGCTTACCGCTGGTCCGACTCGTTGAAGCCGCCACTATATTACTGACAACTTCCACCCGACAAGCGCCTTGTGCGGTCCTGCTCAAATATCAGCTTCAAATTTTCGCCATTTTGTTGAATGCTTACCTTGTTATAGCGCCGTTCTTGCTTGTCCCCACTGTCATCGCCGTTGTGCCCGCCGACCACAAGCTGGAGAAGAGGGTAAGTCCAATCTCCATCCAGAACATGTCTGCTTACCTTGCATAGGCCCTCGACCTCCGCTCGAAAGCCAATGTCATTCGCAAACCTTCAAGTACTAGTACTCGTTTTGGCCGTTGACTTCAAGTTGTACTTGGGCTGAAGCAGAGGGTCGGCATCACTGCGGCTTGGTGAGTCTTTTGTTTGAAGACTCTTGTGCTTACCGCTTATCCGACATATATGCAACCTCCAAGCTCGACATGCACGCGTTCTACAAGGTGAGCTTCACATCCTTACCATTGTCTTGAACGCTTACCTTGTTATAGCCCCGTTCTTGTTCGCAGACCTTTAAGCAAGCCAGGTTAGTACTCGTTCTCAGCCCTTGACTTGTACTCACCGGCCAGCCGCGCTCGCTTGTCCGCGCCTTCGAGTTCTCGCAGACTCAAATCCACGACCCACTCATTCATGCGAATCATGCCCGTTCCCTCCTCATTTTGCTGGGCCACTACTCAGCAAACGGTGCGGGTGACATATCGAATATCACCATTCGCGCCTGCTGACCGCCCCACAGAGGCGCGCGCTCGACAACGTCTACAAGAACCTGACAGTTAGCAAAAGACGCGCTATGGGCGGGCGACAAACGCACCGTCCTCAACCCTCCCCGCCATCGAGATGCTCACCCTCGTTCACAGCCTGGCCGCCCCATCCCGCTCGCGATGCCCAAATGGTGGGTGTCCTAGGCCTGCTCGTTTTCGAGATTGCGCTGACAAATCTTTGCTTTCAAGCGTTGATTTAGCGGGCTCTGAAGGCGGTGGGGCCGGAAAGCGTGGCTCAGGAAGTGCCAGAGCCGCTCTGCAAACGGCTGGACGGAGTCCTAGTGGCATGCTGGATACAGATTCCGCGTCTTGCCCGTTGAGCGGTGGCCCGGCAAGCGATCGAGCGCGGCCTGTTGCGGGGTTCGCGGCCGTGCATTCAGCGCTGTTTGAAGCGGGAGGCCGTCATGTGGCCCGTGCAGCTGGGCGGGTCCGAGTCGGGGAAGTGAGAGGACCGGAGAGAGTTGATAAGCGACACGTGCCGTCGGGTCACGGGCCCGACCGGTCGTCGCTTACCCTTCTGACTTCACCACCACCACCGCCGTTGTCGTTGTCGTCGGCGCTGCCCGCGCGCATCAGCGTCTGCGCATGGTCTTTGAGACGACCGCTACTTTGGGCAATGCGTGCGCGCTGATGCCTTCAGATAGCTCGGGCCTGGACACTACAAGTGTCGAGTTATTCTTGAAACTTGATCGGGCTGAGTACTTACCCGTCTTAGCGCCCGTCGTCCACCGCCCTTCTCCCACCCACATCATGCTCTCCCCCCGGACCTCCACCCTTTCACTGTCCCCACGACTCTACCATCGTGAGCGCCACAACTTGAAGGCTACGAGTAGATTAACCACATTCTAGATGTCGCGCGCGCCCTGGCCGTGTCGTACATCCTATGCACCGCCTCGGCGCAGCTGCCCATCCTTTTCGCAATTGCTCGCCATGGCAAAGCCGTCGACGACACATATGTGAACACACATCTCGGTCCGTCCTCCGCATTCCCGAATCCCCCGCCCGCAAACCCTGACACTGTCTCCCAGCGGTGCCATTGGTATTCACGATTCTCACCCCCATCTACGCATCATGCCTCGTTTACAAAACAACCCTGTGGTATGCCCACCGCATCTGCATAGCTCTTCTTTTACCCCGCGCAAAGGATCCGCCCCGCCGAGCGCCCCGACCCGCTGCAGTTTGGCACCATCAACGTCCACGTGTGCCTCTGGCTCTGCTGCGGCGTCGTCCCCGGCCTGTGGCCCCTCCTCCGCGCGCCGTCAGAAGACATGCAGCAGTGCACTAAGCAATGGCCGTGGTGTCTTGTCCTGCTGCAGCGCAACCTCGCTCCGGCAGCCATCTGGATTGCCTGTGGGGCCTGTTTTTTCTACCGCGAACTGCTGCTGAGCCCCTCTCAGTGCTATGCGCGTCGATAGGCAGCTACCAGCCGGGAACGGAGTATTATTTGTTGCCTGCGTGGCGATATTACCCGGGGGGAAGGGAAACGGACGGCGACGCAGTGGACAAGACCAAGGTCTTTGGAAAGCAGGTCGATTCATAGGCAGATGTAGAGGTAGGAATACATTGAGGCATTACAGTTTTGGTCGCGGGGGTAGCGTAAGGGGAAAGATTAGGCCACGTTCCGTACAATGCGTGTCGACTTTTGGCATTGTTTTGTGTCAAAGACTAAGTAGTCTGAATCCGACTCGTAATCTTCAGCGTCAGCGCCATAATAACACTCTGCACAAGGCGGTCAGCTTAGAAACCCGCTGCGAGCACGCCACACACCTTTGCCATGCAACCTGGGCCGCGCGCGGTACCCGGGGAGGGGTAAAGGGACAAGGAAGCTCATCGCAGTCGGGGTGTTGACGGGACGGGGTCTACATACTGCGAGCGTGTCGCAGCGAGCGCACGGGCATGGTGATGTTCCCATAGCCGCCCCTTCTACTAGTAACGGGCTAGCGCAAATGAATGAGAGCGGAAGGAAGCACGGGTGGAGTGGAAACGCACGATGGCCATCCGCCTCGCGCCAGCGTGAGCCCTCTTGCTCCACTCACTGTCTCCATAGATCTCGTCTTCCCTGTTCTCACTCTTCACATCCCCATCTTTGCGCTTACCGCGTGCTAGAACCACAGAGGCTAACGATTGCGCTGCGGAAACAGCCTGAGACCCGACAGGCCCGTTGTCGCTTACTCCATGAGCCTGAGCCGCCGTCGTTGGCGTTGCGCCTGATCGCGCGCTGTCTGGCCTGGGCACTGCCTATGGGCTTGGTGAGTCTGCTTTTGTTTGAACAGGCTCGTGCTTACCGCTTGTCAGCGTCGCCACCTGTACCCTGGTCGGATACATCGATGCCGGCTATAACTAGCTCAGAAAAGCTTGAGCTGAGTGATATAAGAGGCGAATAGGTCGTTAGGATGCTGCAATAAGGGTGCCGACGTGTCTGCAGGCTGGGAACGCTCCAGGTGGTTGTCGTGGTCGAGAAGAAAATTTGTCACCCATCACATGACACATCTGGGGTTTATCTCCAGTTCCCGAGTCAAAACAAGGCGTGTCGCCTGACGCTCCCAGATTACCACATCTAACCTCCTCTTTGTCATTTGCGGCCCTGCGGGCGTTCATACCCTGCGTCTTTCGCGCCAGATATGTGCAAACCTGAAAAATATCAACCCCCCTTCAAGTTGATTCTATGTGGGTCATAATCCATTATTTTCAGCAAGCTCCATCACCATCGCACGCAGCCCCATCTCCTCCTCAAGCTGCGAAGAAGCCATATCAGCATCTGTCAAGCCGCAGAACAACAACGTACCTCTCTCCGCCTGACGCGGTCCTCTCTTCCTGCGTCCCCGCCAAACACGCGGTCCATATCTTCGAGCGTCACGCCCGCTGTTTCCGGCACCGTATAGGTGGCCCACAGATAGGCCACGAAGCACGCTGTGGCGAATGTGAGGAACGTCCCGCTGGAGAAGTTGTCAGTAGACGGTGATGTCGGCAGAAGAAAGGGCAGACGCAGGTGAGTATTCCATCATGATTGGTGTTACGAGCCCGATGAAGACTGAAGCAGGTCATGAGACGCAACACGGTAGACATAATGACGGACAGTTGTTGCTCCAGTTGGAGGCAGTTGATAGAGCCACTCCACGGCCGCGCATCGACAGCGGGAAGACCTCGCTCGGGAGGACCCATCCAATGGGTCCAAACGAGACGCCATATGCAAACGTAAATGTATATGTAGATTGCACTGGGAAAGTTTTCAGAGGGGCTGAGGCGGAAACAAAAGAAAGCCATACGCAACAGCGGTCCATGCGGCTATTGCATGCGAGCTCCAGTCTGATTGGAACTGCATTACCTGGTCGGCAGTCAGCATTATATAAGAGAAAGGAAGTTCAGCACTGACGAGGACGGCAATGATAAGATGAGAGGCCGCCATAAACGAGCTACCACCTTTTTCGCGTTAACTACATGGATAGGGGACGATGCAGAAGTAACCTCTTAACAAAGGCTTGCGTCCTGATTGCAGGGTCAACAGGATATATAAACAGAGCAAAAGAGACAATTACCAACTCGGTCGATATATATGACAGCGGGTCCAACAGCAATGAACTGGACAATTCCAATTCCCCCAGAAACAATCAGCGAGATAGTTTCGCCTTTGAGACCAATACTCTTCACAAGAGTGGGACCATAATAGAGTAATGCATTGATTCCGCTCCATTCTAAGAGTCATATCAGTGGAGAGACGCAAAAGAAACTGTAGCTTGCGTTGGAAGAACATCATAAGAACCCCCACCAGCGTGCGCGGGCGGTATTTCTTGGAGAACAACTGCCGCCACGCCGAAAACTCGTTCTGGGCACCAGGTTTGGGCGAATCCGAGTTGGATTGGGAAATCAAGGCTGCTTCGACACACATTTCGAGAAGCTCAATCTAGAGCCAGGTCAGCGACAGACCTCAAGAAGCAAGATAAAACCTTTGTGAGCACGTCATCGCGACCACGCAGCTTGACCAAACTGGCTTCTGCTTCGTCATATTTGCCTTTCAGCACAAGCAATCTAGGCGAAGCGGGAAGAAGGAACAACGCCCCGAAAGCTAGAAGGACTCCGGGGCCGATTTGGACACCAAGCGGAATCCTCCATGACGCCGAACCTGGGACTGGAGGAGAAATTGAGTATGGAGTCAAATGAAACGACCACCACATACTATTTCGCGTGAAGAACCCAATCCAGAACCCGACAACAACTCCAAGGACGATCGAGAATTGTTCGAGCGCAATGAGCGAGCCGCGTACTTCGGGTGTACTGATTTCCGATATATAAAGTGGTGAAAGCATGCTTAGAGCGCCGACACCAATGCCGCCAACAGCGCGACCAATGAAAAGGTCTGCAAGTGTTCGCGCGAATGTTTGGAAGAGCGCGCCAATGTTGAATATGACTAGCGACGATATGAAGTTAGACGGACGGAGGTTACCGTAAACATACCACAGGCAATGAAGATGGAATGTCGGCGGGAGTATCTATCGGCCAAAACTCCGAACGTGAGAGCGCCAATCAGGGCGCCCAGTTCAAGAACAGCAGCTGAAAACAGTAAGGGCCGGTTATGAGCGAAAGGTAGAGCACGCACTGAGAGCGCCTTTCTGCAGCGGTGTTATTGGCCATCGGCCTACAAAGTCCTCCATTACAAGTACATTGGCAATCTGGAGAGAAGAAGAGTTAATCGATGTATATGAAGCAGAAGGTTGGGACACACCACGCCCTGGTCATACCCAAAGCTCAGCCCGCCTATGGACGCGAAGACCGCACACAAGAAGGCGTAGTAGTTGTGCCACAGTCCAGACAGCCCGGGAGGGCCATAACTGTAAGTGTACAAGGAGTCTTCAGCGACTTTCAATCCAGAATCCGCGTTTGTTTGAAGGGAAGGGAGCAGGCAGCTATGTGCTGTGATTTCCTCGTCGGATTCGCGGGGGAGAAGAACGGGGTCGTTGTTGGGAAGGGGTGCATAGTTGCTTGGCTGGAAAGAGTCAATGTAGGTTGATATAAAAGAGCCGTTGCTCACCATAGAGCTGGGATTATAAGATCGTAGCGTTGCTTGAGCTGGCTGTCGAGGAAACGGAACGGGTTGCTGGCCGTGGTATTACAGAGTACTGAGTACAATGTTAGGCGGGTCCGTTGTGAATGAAGGGAGAGAGGGAGACACACGATAGAGAAGAGAGATATGTATAAGATAGTGAGTCGTGAAAGCAGCAGGAAGACAGTGTGACCAATTGTGACCCGAAAATATCAGGGGTTCTTTCCTCCAGCCACGACGCATGTCCTTCTGGCATGAAGATGGCCCAAATGCTCATAAATCCCTCGTATCTCACTCACAATCACTGCTCTTGCCTCGTATGTCTGCTACCCGTCCGACTCTTTTCGCCTTGCTTTGCCTACCTGGCGTTGGTTGGCGCTGAACCGCTGGTCCTTGCTCGGCGTAAGACGTGTATTGCGAGACCGGGAAGGGCTAGAACGAGGCTATAACCAGTGCAGGATATGGTTCGGTTGGCCAAAAGGTGTGTAACTTCTTGGTCTCTCCCGCACTCATTTGCTAACTTTTCTGTAGCGGCAAGCTTTCTCAGATATGCCTCAGACTAGAAAGCGGACATAAGAAGGCTTCTTCCGACAACACACCATTGACGATGAACTAGTCCACGATGGCCCTTCCCACCATTTCGCCACCTTGCTGGTTGCTGCGTTAGAGCTCCACCCGTATCGGGTCTTTGGTATGTTTTCCAGTCGCTGACCGTATACACAGACTAACCCATGCCTGCCAGCTGATTTTTTCGAGATGGTACTGTCGATGACGATAGTTCGGGAGCAAAGCTTCCCTCTTCACGCTCACCATGGAGTTTCGCTAGTGGGCCCACTGAGCCATAGCCGGGTAATGAAGTCGGTGAGTTGGGTCGTATCGTAACTGGCGAGTTCTCATAAGTCGTACAGTGTTTCCCGCAGGCTCTCGTTTGTTTTTCGACAAATTTGCGCAGTTTTCCGTGGACGGCCCACGGCTGCCTCGCGTTAGGTGAGTGCTATCTACTGCTGCAGTATCTCGCGCTCACCTTCTCCTTCATAAGCTCCTTGTTGTCGACGATGAAGAGCATGCACTACTCTTCCCCGCTCGACAGAGTCCCCGACTCCAGCCCAACAATCAGCACTCCTTAATCTGAAGCTGCTTGCCCTCACCGCAGTCACCACAGCACTCTATCACAGCGCTCTACGACGGCAAATTCTCGCCCGCAAATACGAGTATTGTCTCATTGCGCTCGCGCGCGCGCGCGTCAAGTTTGGTTGTCCCGTCTCCGTTCGGCGGGTCGTGTCAGCGTTGTGCGGCCGTTGGCACTCCTGAATGGGGCGTGTTGCGCGCGAAGAACGCACTGTTCTCGTGATATATCCAAGTTGTCAAGGTAGTTCGTCGCGTCATGTTGTTTGAGGACGCTGACTCACCTTCTTTACTTGAAGGTCGTGCTGCTGACTCGTGCAGGAGCTGCAGGATCTGTCGCCGAAGACAATCCCAAAGTAGTCTTCAAGACACTGCTGTTGTCAAGCGAGCAAATGGTAAGCAGGTACCGTCCAAGTCAAGGAGCCGCACTTATCTTTGTGTATTAGCAGCTCGCTCGCGACTCTTTCAAGTTCGTCACGCTACAAGTAAATGTCTTTCGTCTCGCTTCACGCATGCTTACCATTTAATAGCATTCTAACAGACGGTTAGTGGTGTTAAATCCTCAACAAGTCCAATATACTCACCTTTACCGCCGATAGCAGTTCATTAGTCTGCACTATCCTGTTCGCTCCCGTCCTTTCGCTGACCTTGATTTCCAGCGTGCTCGACGAGATGACGCTGTTGTTGCCGTCCTTGCTCAACAAGGTCAGTGTCTCGCTGCCAAGCTGAACAACACTGACTGTGCTGGACAGCGCTGTCGTCGCAGACAGTGCCGAAACGATAGAAGATCGTGGCGCTCCAGTGTCTCACCGCAATTGCTCCCTTTTCAAAGCCGTCGTTCTCGCCCGCCGTCAACGTTCATGACAAGAACTAAAGAAGGGCCGCTGACCAGCGCATACCGGCAGGAGAAGACAGCGTCCGTTGTGCATTGAATCATTGTCCATTAAACTAAGTAGTAGTCAGAGGAACTACTTATATTCGTTGTCCTGAGTACCTACAGCCTACTTACCCGTAGTATCTCACCTCTTGTGCGTCGGCCTCTGCGGACTACCATGCGACGAAAAACTCGATATCAAGCCTAAATAACTTCGCAAGGAGATAGGAAGATAATCAGCTGACAACTAATAATATGTCGAGGGAGAATAAATAGGTCTTGCCTTTACATATTTAGCTCAAATCCTTGCCCGCGCGGCCAGCAGTCGCAACAGTGTAATAAACCACATTGATTCCATCCTGACGACACACATAATCCCCAACAGCCCTTCTACACCGGAATAGTCCGATTGAACCAATCCACCGCCTGCTGGAACGCCTTCTCGAACGCCTCCTTGACCTCGGGGTACTGCAGCGCGGGCCGTAACGACACAGTCAACAGAGAGCACAAGAACGTGAAACGCCACGCACCAGGGTACACCTTAATTTTGTACTCCACATACGTGTCCTTCCCCTCCCGCGCCCTGTACAGCGCCTCGATCTGGTCCAGCCGCGCTTTCGAGATGGCGAAATCGTCTAGAAGCGTGTTAGCGTTAGTGTTTGGTCAGAAACTTGCTGCTCCATGGACCTTCCGCCGCGATCCAGGCAGTGGGCGCCTTTATACCGAGAATTTGCGCGTCTTTGGGCGGGGACGGGTGGGCGATGACAATGCTGCTGAAGAGCGCGGGGTGTTGCGAGCCGAGAATGAGGGAGACGCCGCCACCGAAGCAGTAACTTGGGCCATGAGACGAGTGTCGGACTCCAGAAGTAGCAACGCACCCAATAGCCCCCAGTTTCTCATACTTCTTCGATTCCTGCAGCTTGTTGACGAACTAGAAACGCATGAGCTTGGTAGTTAAAAGTGGGAAGGCGACGCACCGTAAGTGCCCGTGCAGCGCCCTGGGGTGGACGGTTGCGGATGAGCGCGAAGAGGCTCGGCAACACCTTAAAGAAGAGCTTGAGGTATCCAAGGAAGCCGACTTTGAGCCCCGCCCTCTGCGGGATGGCGGACATCTGCTCGGGGGTCACGGCCGGGCGGCCCGCAAACAGGTCGGGCACGTAGACGTCGCATTCGAGCGATTTGGCAAAGTTATCCGCGATGATGCGCGCATTCTGGCGAGTAATTAAGCAGATAGCAAAGCAACAACACAACGAGAATAGACACGCACGTTCAGCGGGAGCCCAAATATGTCCGTCAGCAGGATGATTGCCCGTTTGGCGGAGGCGCCTTGCGGGCCCGGGCCCGGGGAGAAGTACGCTGCGTTGTCAATGTCGGAGATCGTTCCGGTCGGCGTGCCCTCCAAGGCCTCGCCGGTGAAGCAATTGGGGCACGACATCGTCTGTCGTGGAGGCGGGAAGGAAAGGAGGACGACACGATGATCATGCGAAAATGGAGCGAGGAAGGCGATTATGTCAGCACCGAAAATTCTCACTCCGGACGTTGACTCCGAAGATGGTTTCGGCGCTCGGGAGCAGGCAAAAAAAAAGATTTGTGCTTGAGGGACATATTGCATTGAAAGAAGCACCTAGGACTGCTTGTAGTTTATAGGCAAGTAACAAGATTATCAACGAGTACTGCTTATGGTTTAGGGTCAGTACTAAACCGCCGGCGACCGACTCGAAGAAGTGTGTAGCTCTACAAGTTGGCCCGAGGCTATCTCACCAACTCGCCCAAGATGGTCGGCAAAGCCTTCACCGCCTCCGCCTGGAACGCCAGGCTCCCTCGCTTGTCGTTTCTCCAGCGCCGACGACACGCCGGGGTCGTCCAGCCTGAATTGAAACAGCTGGAGCATCGGCAGCAAGCTACACCATTACAAGATCCTGCGCCCGACCGCGGCAGACTCGAGCAGCAGCCGGATCCCCTCCACGCATTCAAGACGCGGGGCAATATCCTGGCCGCGGGGCCCATTCACCCATTGGCATATCGCCGTCGGCTTCAAGTTGTAGCGCTCCCGCTGGAAAAGAGAGAGCTGCTGTCTCCCGGTGCCCTTGATCCGCTGCATAGACGCACAATGCCATGCGGCACGAGCTAGAATTACTTCCGTACAGCAACAAGTTACAAGTCTTCGCCTATCTGGTTGTCATAACCGTACGGAATGCATTTGACTAGCGTAAACAAGAGGAATTAAGAGTCAAATAAAACGAAGGTTGTTGCTCCTAGTCCGCCATCGACACAACGACAGGCAGCGCTGATTTTCCATCCCGGTCTTGGGCACCAGTGTGATAACGGAACTGGGCTGAAGGGAATCACCTTTACATAAGCAGCGTGCTTAAAACAACCACGGAGGACGAACGCGGGGCCCAAGCATGTGCGCCAACGTCTAAAAGCACAAGAATAGATGCACAGACATATGGAGATATAGGGTTTCGAGTAGTCGGGGCTCTCAGTATGGATGTAAAGTCGATTCGGATGTAAATGTGGTCGTTGTCAAAAAAGGGCATCAACGAGAGCCTTCTCGTTCATGACAGACCCTGAGAAGAATTAGACGTTCTATTTTGCACGTAATGGACCATTGGATAGGGTCGGTAGAAGCGTAGGAAGTGCAGGGGTAGAGCTGCAAACTCGTATGTGGGCAGCGTGACGGTGACGGATGTGACATTCGAAGGAGGCGATGAAAAAAGTGTCGTACCCAGCAGGAGCTGACTCTGCCAACGGTAGGAGTAGCAAGGAGCAGTGCTTGCACATATGTGGAGAGGTGGGAGGACGATCGGGAAGGAGTAGGTGGTATTGGGAAGAGTTGCGAGTGGTCATCGGCGGGATAAAGTCCTTTTTTCGAAGCCCACGCTGCATGCCGATGGACATAGGCGCGAGAGTGTCCAGAATGTAGAGAAGGGTATAAGGTGGCGCGCGGGCGGGCAGGGCGGGCAGGGCTCCGTCTGAAGCGGCTTGAATTTGTGCGTCTGGTTTTCGCAACTGGTAGTGAGCTCTCGTTCTCCTTTGGGGCAGTTTGAAAATCCCCAGCGCCATAGCCACCCAGTGGCAGCAGCAACCCAACCCGGGCCAGCAAGGTTATCGCACCCGCGCGTTTGCGAGTCGTTGTCGTGGGACCTCCGAGCGCTTCCGAGGAGCATAAGGCTCGCAAAAAGTGCCTTGTTCCCGTTGTTGCAATCGGACGGGAATTCGGAGAGCTTCTGCAGAGAGAGCAGGTTAACAAAAAGAAAGCAAGACAAAATCGTGTTTTGGCGCACCAAGGAGAGATTCGCTACGCCGCTACGTCGCCACAGGTCCTTCTCCTTCGAAAGGTTGGGGATGGTAGGTTGAGGCAGTAGTGCCATGCAGGTATTAGCGAGAAACAGAGTCTACTGGATCGAAGTCAAGTCAACAGAACCTCGTCTGGCGAGCCAGAAAACGCACCTGGCTACTCGTGCATAGGACTACGGGTCTGTGTGTAGAGTGAAGCGAGAGGTTCTCGGGGCGCGGAGGGCGAAGTGGCCATCTATGGTGGTGGAGAGCAGAAGAGAAATGGATGCTTATCCAATGATCATGATCACGTTCCGATCTTCCTAAATCCTTGTGCTGATACTCCCAATTCTTCGTCTTGTTGGGCACGCATAATTCAATAATACTTATGTACTTATTACATCGACGACTACTGAAAAACCTCCTCAAGGTGCGAGGTCTGACGCTCCTCCTTGCTCACAATATTCAAAACACCCAACTTTGCCGTCTTTGGCAGCGCGTCGGCCAGCTTTGTCGCCAGCACGTCGATATACTGCATCGGGGGGTCCTGCCAGCCGGCCAGTGAGCGCGGAGCAGGGTAAACGGAACTTGAAGAATGACACCAGTTGAAGGCATACTCAAAGGATTTCAATGACGGGTGTCCAGCGATGGCATCGTCGAGCGCTGTGAAGAAAACGGGGTCAAGGGTGTATAGGTCGACAAAGCTGGCTAGAGTCGGCCACGGATAATCGGTTAGGAGGAGCCAACCAGTAGAGAAGGGTAGCGAGAAGCGTAAAGTCACGCCGGTAAGCAGTGGTGCAGCAAGGGGTTGGAGAATGTCAATAATCGGGATCGGTATGTGTTCTATATGGCCGGGTAGTAGCGGACCCGGATGGAGGTCGAGTCGCCGAAGCCGCGGGAAGTGCGTTGGGAGCACAAACTGTGTTTCAGTACTCGCAAATGGATCTTCAAGTTTACAAGTGAGTTGGGAGCCTGAGGGAAGGCTGAGCGGAGGGACATACTGTAGAATATTAGCTTAAGGGTTTCCAGCGAGTCTGCGGCACGGAAACATAATGTCAGGTCTTCTTGTTCGTATACCCTGTGCAGGGTCAGGCTTGAAAGGGCGCTCAAGTGAGGAGCGAGGTTGGCATGATGAAGGAAGCTCGGGCCCAGCATGGATCCTGACACCACTAGCGCCACAACTTGAAGCGGCGTTGTTTCGATGGGTGTTGGCTCCAGCCATGTATCGTCATTCTCTGGCTCGACCGCGAAGTACTTGACGGAGTCGGCCACAGCTAGCATTTTCAGCAGCGTCTCCGATGGGACATGAGTAGCGAATAAGCTGTCCAGCTCAAACCGCTTCAGTTTGCACTGGGGGTGGGAGTATTTGTGGAGCAGCATTTCGACAATATCGTTGTCCGCGCATGGGCGCCCCCATTTGTACTCTCCACAGTCCCAGATCTTGACCTCCTGCAGCTCCATCAGCTGCGCGAGCACGGTTGCTGCCGCGGAGCGCTCAGCCCGCCAGTTAGATTTTGTGGTAGACGAGGAGTTATACATTGTAAGGACAATGGAGTTTGTGTATGCGGCAAGACGAGGCGCCCTGCTCCAGAGCGCGATAATGGAGGAGTACGTGCGCCAGCACCGAGGAAAGCTGAATTCGTCTTCGTTGGGCTCTGGGTCGTCGACATCTCCGATTATCAGCCGGGAGGCCAAGAAGAGGCGCCGGAATAAGCGCTTTTGGCATACAGGGCGGAAGACAGATGCGGCAAGGCAGCAGGATTTTACCGTTCGCGGATTATTTTTAGGTATTGCAGCGACAATGGACTCGAGGAGCTCTGGAGGGAGACACGTCATTATAATGGGAGAAGCTTGAGCAATATTGGCCAGCGAAAGGCGGGAGGGGAAGGAGTCGCAGGTGTCGTCGTCGCGGAAGGCAAAGATCGGCCCGAGCATGTGACCACACTGGTCTTCTTCTCCGCTTCCACGACGACAGCTATGGCCGATTTCATCACCGGCGACGACTCTAGTCATGCCTGGGTGTCTGCACGCAACAGGTGGCGCCAAACGTAGTGTGCTATTGGGGGAGGCAGGCAGATGAGAGGTGTGGAGCGCGGGTGGGAGTAGGAGGTGTGTCTGCGATCTTAATTTCCTCGTCAACGAGGTCTCCGAACTCACAAACATGCCCAGTACCTCCACACTGGCTTTTGGGAGCCTATTCGACTGCGCCTGGCTGCCCGCATCCCCATTACCAAGTAGCGCCATAATCGATGTCGGCGTGGCAATCCCCAGTGTGTGGAGTCATATCGGCGTGGAGACGATGGCGTGGCGAGCCCGCTGCTGCCAGGGCGGACGGTTTCGGACGGGTTACGGGCTCGGTTTCGTCTGGGCAGGAACTTGTGTGAGTCGTGGATCTATTTTCTTGTCGACACCCTGGTTTTGACCTTCTCCTCCAAAGTCCCGCTTCTCACCTGCCAATTTTCTTGTTCCTCGTCATATCTATTGCCACCGCCAAGCTTCTCGCGCAGTCCAAACGCAAACAGATCCGCCAAACGCTCCCATTCTGGCTCACGCAACAACTCCGCAAAGAGGCACGACCTGACAAACACTACATCGACTTTCGGCGTTCGCGCTGTCCTGTCTGCAGGCAGCACAACCTCCCCGACACGCAAGTAATGCTCGCCGTCAAGGCTGGCAACCTTCCCAACACCTCTGCTTGACCAGCCCGCGGTCGGATTCCGTGCTTTCCTTCTGCTTGTGGCGGCGTCACCCCTTCGAAAACCACATATATCGCCCAACGCAGTAGATACCGCTCCAGCGAGCCTATCTAGTTGCGTGGTACACCTCCACGCTCCTACACCATCTTTTCCTTCTGTCAAATCGAGGAGGAAGGCCGCCGCTGCACCAGCTTTTCTGCGCGGAAAGCGTTTCATCGTCGGGGAGCCAATAGCATATACGGCTGCCCAAATCCTCATCTATTGCTGCGATATCATCCCCACATCGGCGTACAAACGACTACGCTTGTGCTCATAGGCTGAATTTCTGAGCTTGTCTGTTGGCCGACCTCGACAGAGAACAGCACTGGGTCAAGCTTGTGGACCATCCCAACTTCTTCAAATGCGCCCACACACCTTGACTATAATTCCCTGCTCCCCTCCCCCGTCCTCCTCGTCCCCGCCTGCACCCTCCACACACAATCGGCGCCGACTCCCCAAAACGGCAAGTCACGTGCTCGCTCGCCGACCCAAAGACCACAACATATCTCGCAGAACGCGGCAGCTGGAGCTCTATCGAGTGTATCTCGTTGTGCCCCATGCCTGTCCCCTCCTACTCATTTCTTTCTACGTCGCCATTCGAGGGGCAAGGTTGTTGTCGAGCGCGTTTTGTCTGGCAGCCGTATGGGAGGCAGGGGTGGCGATTCTTTGTCGAAAGGCGACATACGCGTCGGGGGAGGTGATTCGGGGCAACGGACAAGTGGTGGATGAGCTCGAGGGAAAGTTTTGAGCTAATTGAGAGAGGAGAAGCGTATGTGGACTTGTCGCCCATCGGGCGAGCGCTCAAGCAAGATGGTCATGTTTCTCAAGACACAGGGGATGAGATTCTTCTCCTCGCGTTCGTTACCCGTCGACTCATTGTGCGGAGAAACCTGTCGTGATTCTACTTGGGGAGTCTACATGTATGTATGTAAAGCTGCAACATACCTTTCCTCGCTGCTTATTGATCATTTACATGCAGGCAGGATGAGTGTCGTTACTCACGCTGGCCAATCGACACAGGCCTTGCTTTGCGTTTGCTCAATGACGTACGATGGCTGCCCTGATAAAATTCAGACTTTATCGCTTTAATTTGAAGGTGAAGTCTCCTTTTCGCTTCGGCTTCTCAGTCTGAAACGTCTTCTAGCTACAGTGGCAACAATATCCATACCAAAGCGCCACGAGCATTATTCCTTCCTTCACCGTTGACTCTTCCCCCCCCCCCGTCGACTCCTGCCGCCCTAGCAATCGAAAAATAATCCGGATATGGCAAGTCACGTGCAGACCCACCCACCGACAGACGTGAACATATCTCGCCCGACGCGGCGGCTGGCGCTCTAGCGAGCATACCTACGGCCGCGTCACGTTGTTCGCATCCTCCCCAATTCTTCCTCGCCCGCAATTCAAGGGGCAAGGTTCTCGTTGACTGCGTTTTCCTCAACCACTGTGTTGCGAGGCTTGGACGGCTTTTCTGCGTCGAGGAGCGAAATACACGCGGGTGAGGGTGCTTGTGGCATATCGGTGAAGGATGGGGCTGTCTTCAAGAAGAAGAGAGTTTAACCTCGAAGCACGGAGGACTGGGTGAAGGAATGTCTACCGGCCGCAAGGGGTCAGTCGCGTAAGACAATCGATTCGTCGAGGTTTGCTACTACTACACGGACTACACTCCCGCATACCACAGAATACCAGCTCAAATGAAGATGATATACCGTTTCGTACAGTACTTGCAATTACTCCGGTTAAAGCGAGGTAGCAGAGAATTTGAAATGTGGGTCGAGGATGCGAATCATGATGATTAATGAGCTGCCTGCGTTTGTTGTTTCTGCCTTTCAGATTGTCGAGCGTTGCGAAATATAGTCGGTGGAGTACTGGTAAGTAAGAACTGCCTCGAGATGAGGAATACTTGAATGACATGTGACCGCCAATCTCTTTTCTTCCGCTCCTCCACCACGGATCGCGACTACAACTACTCGCCCTCCGCAACGCATCTCTCACCCCGCCAGACCATCGCACCTGGTGAACATGAGGTCTGCGAGCAGCTTGGTGGGCTCTACAGCCAGGCACACGAACACGAAGTCCCGCTGCCTGCCTTCAGCCTCCGTTTGGACGTCATGCTGGGTAACGCGGCCTCGACAATGGGCGTTGGCGGACTCTGCGCGGGAAAGTGGGTGTGTGGCAATCTCGGTGCGTCAAAACGTGTTTGCATCTTGCGCGCTGTTCCTGACCTTGTTTCTCCGCAGATGTTCTTTGACTCCTCCTCCGACGGGTGTATCCTAGGGAAACCGCTGGCTCCACCAACTCGACAGGTAGCTGTCGGCCTGGAACTACCCGCTGCCTGCCAATGACGACCTCCATGTCCTTTAACGACTGCTTGACTCACAAGCGAGGGATTCTAGTAGGGAGGAGACGAACTTCGTTGAAGACGGGGTGCATCGTGCGTATTCTATTCAGGTCTATACTAGCATCTGCTCATTCCCGTCTTCCAGTTGCGTATTCTGCCTCCTCAGCGGCACACCTTGGCGGTGTTCGTTGGCACCGACATGGCATTCGCCGCAAACACATTGAAGGCTATTGCGTCCGCAGAGGCATTGCTTTCTACCTCTGGGGAGCCTCCCAAAGCCCTCCCATGCGTCGTACTCGGCCTGTGGTGGACCACAAGACCCGCTTTCAAGTTCCAAGCAATGTCAAAAATCCTCCCATTTTCCCGTCCTACGCTCTTCTGCGACATCTTCATGCATATCCCCACTTGCGAAACTCCTCTACCTGTTTGCGGAGCCTCGATGAACCCGCTTTCCATCACATATTACGTGCTATACAAGACCGGCCCGCCCCCGATTCCCTCTTGCTTTCCTTCTGCTTGCGGTGGCGCGTAACCCGCTTCGAAAACCACATGTCTCGCGCAATCGCCCTCCGACTAACGTGTCTAGCGAGGTACACCTTCACACTCCTATGGGATCCTCTCCTTCTGTGAATCCGAGGAGGAAAGTCGCCGTCGCGCCAATCTTCCTCGGTTCTTCGTCAAGCAAAACAGCATATCCTGTTGCCCACATTCTTATCTTCCGCCACGACATCATCTCCGTGATCAGCGTCACGACGACTATGCTTTCGGTCGTGGGGCTGGATATCCGACCTTTTCGACTCGCTTCGACGGAGGACAGATGGGCTATCGAGGCCAAGCTTAAGCGACTTCAACGATGGCGATAGGTCTGGCTTATACTTCGATGCTCCCTTCTCTCCTCTCCCCCCTACCCGCCCATGCTTGCACCCGGAACAAGCAATCTGCGTCGACTTCCCAAAATGGAAGGTCACGTGCTCGCTCGCCGACCGAAAGACGGGCACATATCTCGCCCAACGCAGCAGCTGGCGCTCTATGGAGTGTATCTCCGCATGCCGCATACTTCATCCCTCCTAATCAATTCTTTCTGCCCCGCCATTCGAGGGGCAAGGCTATTGTCGAGCGTGTTTTCTCCTGCAGTTGTATGAGCGGTATGGGGGACATTTCTTTGTCGACGGGCGACATGCATCAGCGGAGAGGAGTTGGGGAGAGGGATCAGCGGTGCTGGGAGTTCAGTAGAGCGTTTTGAGCCGATTAGGGGGAGGGGAAGCTTTTGCGGACTAGAGGAGCTGGCCGTCGGACCAGCGGCGCTCGAGCAGGACGCTTGACACGCGATTCGGTGATGCGAAGGCTTGGTTTCTTCTCCCCCTCTCCTCGACAGATGGCCATTGGTTGCGTGGAGAAGGAGAAGGCTTTCGCGAATATATATCAATTACACCAGTAACTCTGGAATCCATGTATGCATCGCAACAAGTATGTACCATTGCGGGTTTTCAAGAATTATAATATGCATTCAATAGATTGTATTTATACAATCTGCTCAATCGCTGTACTACCATTCTGGTCTATCTCCATATATTTCCTACCTGTAATCCTCTCTTCCCACCCCTCGCGGTGTCCTCAACAAGCCAATGACTAGTGTCCCGATCACGACGAGGATCGGAAAGGGAAGATGACAGACGTCTCCGCAGCCTCAGTTGATCCAGCGAAAGGAAGGGCGGCAACAACGATCCACTCGACGCAAGCATAAGTACACGGTGTCGTCGTCGACCGTGACGCATCTCCTCCTGGACGTGCAAATATCGCGTGTGCCGTCGGCTTAGCTGACGAGCAAAGAGGTAAAAGCAGGAGGGAATGGGCCTAGTTGGAGAACGGGGGGAGTGTGCGAGTGAGCTTCCGGAGCGATGCATGATTGCTGCTTGTTGGCAACCTGGCGTTGTTGTCCAGTTGTCGAGTGCAAGGGCAAAAGGTGTCGTTCTTGTGGAAGGGCGATGCGGTTGCGATAGATTACAACGGCCTTTGTGAAGCGTCATTGTCGGAGGAAAGAATGTAAACAAAACTACTGGAAATGAAAAAAGAATCGTCAGTGCGGTACGAGAGGAAAAAACGACGTCCACCCACGTTCGCGTCATTAGTGTATAATTGCCAGCCCATCGAGCCGACTGGGATGCTTCCACCCCATCGACATTGCCGATTCGTTTGCAAAAGCTAGTACTAGTCGAAGGACGAAGGTCACGGTCGCGATTGTCAGACGAGCAAGAAAGGGAGAAAAGCCGACACACTTGTGCTGCACATGCCTTTCAAGAGGTGTCGGACCATGCGTTAGATATTCACATCCATCCATGGGGAAGAGGCAAGCAGCATGCGTGTTATTCGTGGTCGTCGCACAGAAGAAATGCTCGAGTAAGGAAACCAGCCTGGACGGGGCAACGATAATCAGCGTCTGCAACGTTTGGTTGCACAACTCACAGGAGAATAATATCCCATCTAGCATACGAGCGCCCGCTGAGAAAGAATCGGAAGCACGGGGGGGAGAACGAGCGCCAACTTCAAGTTAAAGCGGCGGGAGATCGCAGAGGGAGAAACTGAGACGAATTGTTGCAACGTTATTCGTTGTGTGTATACGAGTATTGCGTGCCGGAATAGTTCTCCCATTTGCCAGAATTCGCCCAGGCTCTCGGGAACCTGAAACCTTGCGGGCCACAAATCAGTGAAGCGGATGCGGCATATGAATTGCTAGTGCGCCAGCCGTATGCTTCGTCTTTGTCGTGAGGTCGAGCGTCGCCGAGCACAGTGTTGAGGTGAGTGGTAGTCAAGAGGAGAGAAGGAATTGACAGTGACGCGGTGTGACCGGCCCGTCTTCCCTTCTTCCGCTTCTCCACGACGACTTCTGCTTACCGCCGTCTGTAAACCGCCCTCCCCCCAGTCTTTCCCTCGCGTCAACTGCACATGGTACACGCAAGTGACCCGGTGAGCTGCGCGACCATCCGCATGGTGTCCTTGACGCTGACAGTGTCTCCTTCAGCAGGACGGCAATCTTCGTTTCTGCCGCATGCGGCTGGGCGCTACCTCCATCATTGCCACTCGCGGAAAGAGGAGAAGAGAGGGATGGGGTTGGGAAGGAGGGGGTGGACTAGCCCGGTGCGTCCCGCCGCTTTCTCAGCGTCTTCCCATCTCCTGACCGGTTATGTCGACAGAACTCCCCTTTTGCCTATAACGGTGGCCCAGTGTTGAACGGTTAGAGCAGTCGCCCGCCCAACAAGACTCCTGAACCCCTCCATCTCCCGGCGCCAATTACAGCCGCGGCTCAAAACGGCGGACATCTTCGCAGTCGATCCAGCAACAACTTGAAGAACGGCCGCGACAACCACATCCCAGCGAAGAACCTTGTCCAAAGTGGGCCGTTCCGCAAAGGACACGTAGGCCAAAATGGATCGGATGAATGATGGGTGTGACTATAGGTGCGCGAGAAGCCACTCATCTTACCAAGGTTATTCCTGACATTCTTCCTCGCAGGCTCCTTGCAGTACCGCGAAATTATGGCCTTCCAGCGACGCTTTCTGCGAGAAAGACTTGGAAAACGCGGTACCTCCCTTCGCATCTATCACGTAGACTGTTCGGTGTTGAGGGAGCAAACGCTGGGTGCGTGTTTGGCTACCACCTACCCGTTTTCGTCCATTGACCTAAGCATTCTCAAGGTTCTCCCCGCTCGGAATGGGAAATTCACTCCCCTTTCTCACCTCCGCCACTGCAAAACGGTACTGCGTTTGTGGTTGTGAATCTATTCCAGCAGCGCAGAATCGCGTGGTTTAGCTTAGTGTCGTCATTCATCGACAGAGACGCCACTTTACTTTTGCATTTGCTCAAGGATATACGATGGCCAACTCGCATGCATCCCACCTCCTGTTTTTGCTCCCCCCCCATCAGGTTTGAAGGTAAAATCTCTTTTCACCTCAGCTTCTCCGTCTGAAACGTCTTCTAGCTACAATGACAACAACATACATCCGGAAGCGCCATAACCATCATTTCCTCTTTAAATGACGGCTCTTACGCTTCCCGTCGACGCCTGCACCATCCACCCAGCCAATCGAGAATTTATTCAGATATGGCATGTCACGTGCACGCCCACCCGCCGAAAGACGTCAACATACCTCGCCCGACTCGGAAGCTAGCGGACTGTCAAGTGTATCTCGCTGTGTAGTATGCCTTGCGCCTCCTCCTTCACAATTCTCATACCCCGCCATTTGAGGAAAGGCCGCCATTGAGCGCGTTTTCTCCTATGCATATGGCCATTGAGCAGGCATGGTCGGCGTTTCTTCGTCGAGGAGCGAAATGCACGCGGGTGAGGGCGCCTCCAGCGAATTGCTCAGGGACGGGGCGACTCGCAAGAGAGTTTGACTCCGAGATGTGAAGGAATCGGCGCATGAATATCTCGATTTTTCTAACTTGACTCCCGAATCCTACACCCCTTCTGCGACATTCCTATATATTCCCACCTACACATGCCCCATCTGAGACTACTAGAGCTTTATTACAGTCAGATCTCGCTCCTCAACACTTTCCCCACCCATTCTTCCCCTACCGTCACTTCCACCATATCCTTGGGACAGGCATTTGTGGCGTCGTCCGTGCAGCACCTGCTGCTCTATGAGCCCTATCCCGCGGTACGATTAGGCTATTCCAAGCTACTCGACTCTTTCTAGATGTTGTTACGGGCGGGAAGGCTGTCGTTGACGCTGGTATTGACAACGACCATACTTATTCAAAACCGGAATGGGCTTGCTTCATTCTCTCGATGAGCGAGACGTGCTAGCCGGTCCCCCCCGTACATGTTGTCACTTTCAAGATTTACTGCAATACGCTCCGACCTTTCCAAGTTGGAGCACGTTTGCCTGTGAATGTGATTGTCACTCAGACGTCACGGTTGCATCCAAATCATTCAAGACGAGTCACTTCAATACGCCATTCCCCTGTCGCGATGCTTCTCGTATTCTTCCTCTCTGGCCTTCTTCCGCCCCTACTCAGGCTGCCATCGTTTGGATTACGCGCTGGTGCCAGTGTTGTCGGTTCCCTGATCACGAGTCCCATGATGGGTTGCGCATGCATACACGTGTGGCAGCGGCGAGCGCTGTGCTACGCGGCTAAAGAGAGTTTCGCGAGGCATCCGCTATATCTAAGTATGTTGTTACTTACCAAGTATAAAAACTTATTATTCCTTTTCTTATGATGACCATTCTGTTGCAAACTTGCAATAACTGCCAGATATACGGAATAATGCGATTCAAGTTGTATGCCCGCGCACTCTTTCAAGTTTGCAAAAGCCGTTGTAGAGGGAATACATATACAAGCACTAGGTACGACCTTGGATCATACTCAACTCGTGTAAGAGCGCCGTTGCTTGTAGCGGTACCACATTATCCGATATGCCACTGACTTCCGGCACCGTTCCCACCATCCTGGCCGCGCTGAACGGTCGACCCAAGATGGGGGTATGTATCTACCATCGAAACCCTCGGGGCCGACTACGTCATGTGGATTTCCGTACGGATTGCTAGGACTCCATGGCAAATTTGAATCTGGATACGCTGGTTGGAAGACAGTGGCAACCTGCCTTGGGGCATGAATAGTTGGACCAGCAGGCATGTGGTCGTGCACAAGATGGTCTGCCAGTGGGGGCAGCGGCCCTGGCTCCGTTTGAATGCGCCATCCTTGCCCGCCACCACTAGCAAGATTCGCCGATGTATGACGTGGCGGAATATGTCTGACATGGCTGGTGGCACCCGTTGCAATTCCAGGTCCAAAAACTCCGTCGTATGGCACTGGGTAGTAATTACTACCAGTAGTATATGCCGATGGTGGTGCCTCTACCACTTGGACCGGATAAGGACTACCCCAAGGGGCAATAGTCAGCAAACACGATAGATGAATTGAAGATGCCTGCCTACGTTGGTATCCTGTCGGCGATTGGACGGGAATATGGTCCGGGCCACTGGTTGGAGTCCCGCGGAGGCCTTCCCTGCACAAGCGTGCTGGTACTGTCCAGAGAATACTGTAAGCAGACGAAAGATGCCAGTGCACAACAGATGAAGATACATACCTGGAGTTTATTCCCCATATTTCAAGCTGCGACGTATCATGTATCGCTGAAGTTGAGAGCCGAGGGCCCTGGCAATCTTCGTGAGCGGGCGCGCGGTCAGCTTTCGTGAGCTGTCAACTGACCATCATTTTACCATGTGTTGCTTGTTGGATGCCAAGAGTGACGGAGGAATGGTTTCTGGGGAAGGGGAGCTCAGCGCATTTGTTGCTGGCTTTGATCCCATCAACTGAGTTTGAAACTTCTTATTTTTAGCACATAAGGGCCCGGAATTGAGTGTATAGTGTATATTGATGATCTTCATTCTACACACAATTCCACAGGTCATACTTACTGGCTACCTAACGAGCTCCCTAACTGGCCCTCCGCCCATTTCCCACAATCACAAGCGTCTCGCAGCGCCGCTGCGCCTGTCCCCCGCCTTCGTCTGCAATGCGCTTTTGCGCGAGCCCTGGGCACCAGGCCGAGTCTACCCACGGCCACTCGCCGGCCCCGCGGCCGCCAGCTCAGGCACTGCCAGCCGCAGCGAGCGCGCCGCCCAAGACCGGCGCGCTGAGCTCGCAGTACACAAGTCGGCCCTGCACCGGCTTCCCCGCCGGCCGCCAACGAGCTCTCAGCGCTCAGCCAGCCCCAGCCCCTCTGCCCAGTTTCTCACCATTTTGCCTCAACTGCAGTGCGGCTTTCGCAGTTCCGTCCGCAAGCCGTCCGGGAGTGGCGTGGCTAGAAGATCGAGTGATTAGTTATGGTACACGAGAAAAGGGGACTCAGCGCGAGTCCTGGGCATCCACTCCCAGTCCGAGGCGAGCCGTTTGCCCCCATCGACAGCACGCCGGGTCACTCCCAGCGCGACTCCCCTTCGCCTCGCTGTCCCCGGGCCCACGCCACCACCTGAGACGCCCGTGGTTCTGCGCATGACGGCGACAAGCTGGGCCGGCTTGTCGGCGTAGTCCCGTCTCGGACGGCACTGGCACATCAGCTGCAGCCGTTGAATAGGCGCATCCAGACGTCTGCGCGTATGTGCTGGCCTATCGCGCTCGAGTTCAGCTGAGGAGGATGTGGGGGGACATAACTCACCGGGAACGCCACCTCCTCCCTGTTCTCGCCGTCAGTCGTGCAGCGCGGTCCATCGGGCTGGTGGGCTCAGTGTTGGGGGCGATGTCGAGGAAGGGGGAGATGGTGGTGGTTGCGGAAAGAGAAGCGATGGGGTCGTCACGTTGATCCTGTCACCGTGACGCTTCGTGATCTTACGAAAAACTGACGTCGGCTAAAAGCTGCCATCAATCTCACGAATGATGGCATTTGATCTCACGAAAACAAATCACGCGCCCGCTCACGAACATTACTATTACCCGAGAGCCGACGATGAAGTCTGCTAGTGCGTTGTGGCCAAGTTTCCAGTGACTGATCATGAGATTCCGAGTCCGAGTCAGAGTCAGGGCTTGTAAACCGCGAGAGATCGGCCAGAGTCCCAAGATGTTGAGGACTTGTCGGTGATAAAAGCCCCTGGGCTCCACTAGTAGCGCCACCAGGAGCCCCCTCAATGGGAACAGGCATAACAGGACTCGCGGCAGCAGGCCTTCTCCCAGCTGAGGACCTCCGACTCCGTGTATTGCTCTGGGGAGAACTCGTCGACATGACTCCGACTCGGTGGTGGGTGAGGAAAGACGGAATATGCTGTCTGCTTTTATAGTCCTTCGGGCCGCGTGTGGCACTTCCGTTGGACCCACAAGTGGGCGCAGGGTGACTAGGTACAAGTCATTTCGGCGTGGAATCTTGATTATGGGTGGTGGACAAATATGAGCTTGACTCGTCGCTCGTGAGATCTTGAGAAGGACACTAGAAACTCGTAGAAGTTTTCGGCGTCTTGTGAATGGTCTGCGAAGTCCAAGATTGACGGCAGACGTGAGCTAGCTCGATAGCGACCATCTCTGGAGTCGTAGTCCGTGTATATTGTCGAGCCGCCCATACCAGTAGACTGCAGTAGTACGCGTTTTGTGAAGTTACAAGGAGCGAGGGGAGAAAGACGCGCCTGTGACATAATGCCGCCAGGCTCTTCAATTGTCTTTCCATTCCCCACACGCACTCGGTGCTGGTGGAAAGAAGCCTTTCGAGAAACAACGAGCCAACAACGGCGAGCGTCGTATCGTCGGGTCCTGGTGACGATGCGGATCAAACTGGTCCTCTTCTTCCCTTTACCGTCACCACCATTACCATCCGCCTCCCTCCCTCCGAGTCCGCTTGCCGTGCGCCACACTCACAGCCCGCATAATGCCCGTCGTATTACAACTCGGAATCAAAGGCCGTGGGGCGACAGCTGGACGGGGATAGACGAAGAAACGTGCGCTTTCGCTCATTTTGGCTCGTATTCGCGGCTGACTTCTGGCGTAGCATCCAGTACCCGCAGCTCTATGCTCGGGCTACCCTGTCATCAAAAGGACCTGCACACACAACGAGGGTGGGGCAATTTCGCCACAGGATGGGCAAACCGCTACCACAAGAGGACGAAGGAGCCTCCTTTGTGGCGGTTTTCAGGGACCACCGTAGGGCGGGACTGTGAAGGTGGAAGCTTGAAGAGGAGTGGCTTTGGGGCCTGCGGTTAACGAGGAGGTCTTGATTCAGGTGCATGAACAGCCCTCTCTTCATTTGACGTTGCTGACGCTTCTGCCACAGAGGCCAGCTCGCAGAAACTCTCAACTCTTGCCGATTTTCCTCCCCGCCACCACCACAATGACCCTGACTGTATCTGCAACCAAGGGGTAACTTTACCCGTGCAGGCGGGTCTACCTACCCTCGGTAGTCGGCAACGGGTGCGAGTGTAGCTTGTCGCTAGAGGGATGGAGCGCGTCATGCGGTATGTCTGCTATCTCTATCTTTTCCCCGACTCGTTTTCCGACCTCAATCCCATATCCAGTACCCATGGCTTTCCAAGCAGAGTCGCGCCACCGTCCGAAGTCGAGCCCACTGCAACTTGAGAGGGAGCAATGTTGGTGAGTCAAATAATCGCGCGTGTGAGCCAAGCAACTCATATTCCTCTCTCTCAAAGCCGACAACGGGTCTTCACCGCTCCAAAATCTCTCTTTCAGCCGTCGCCAGCTCCAAGCTTCTCACTCACTCCTAACGGCCCTGCCGATCTGGCTAACGCCTCTCGCACAACAACTCTTGCATACAGACATGCTCCGGCATACATTGAATGGGCTTTTGTTCTCGCGCTGTCCTCCCATACTCTTCGCCACCAAAGTAATGATCGCCTTTTTAAGCCAACTCCGCTTTTTTCACAAGGGACACACTTTCTGCGACCCTCTGTGATCCATTCGCGCGAACAAGCCTGGCGCGTCGACTCCCCCCCCGTCCTTTCCCCACGCCGGCGGTCACGTGCTCATCACTCCTTTGAAGACGACGATAAAACTCTGCTACCTCCTGTCTTATGGCTCCATCGACCATATCTCGGGCTGTACGACCGTCTACGAATGCTATATATGTCGTATCTCTTGGGCACGGCGGGGAGAAGGCCTTTGGATAACGCGCTTTCGCTCGCAAATGGACTTGGTCGTGTGCGTGGTCGTGAAGTTTGGAACAGGTGGTGGGACGATTGAATGTGTTTGGCTAACGAGATGTCGATTTGCAGTCGCTGGCGGGTGTGTACCCTGTGGTTGTTGCGGGACAGGTGCGTGTTTTTGTCCATATAGGCTCTCCGAAGTAACTGAAAAGTCCTTTCACTAGTAGGCACTCTTGTCAACTTGCTGACAAGCGGGCGCGTATGGGCAGACACGTTGGCGGTTGTTCCTGCAGTCAAGATCGTTGCTCATTACTGTCCTCCATGTATCTCTACATACTGAATAACATCATTTTGCTTCCTGCGTCTCCAGGTCTAGGTTATAACAACTATTGTGTCTCTATCAAAAGCACAAACTGATTGTTCTCCTCCCACTCCCGGAACTCGGCTTGCAGGTCTTCGCCCAGAGGACACCGTACGCCTGTTGTGAGTTTCAAACTGAGATGGAAGAGATATGCGGAGTGGATTGCGTCTAGATGCAGCTTCCTACACTGTGCAAACTTCTTCAAGACTCCCTCCGTGAAGGCGAAACGACCAGCGAGTGAAAATAAACCAAGGCGGGGCACCAGTGCCGGACCGTTAGCGACACGGTCATTGCCCGGCGCGTACAGTGTGAGGCGTGCCAAAAGCTCATCCGTCACGAGTGGCGGAAGGTCAGCCTGAGTCTCGTACGAGTCTACAAGGTACAAGTCCTCCAGAACTTCAAGTTGTGCAAGAATATTGCAGAGGTCGCTTGTCGCTAAAGGTAGGTCGATACTGAGGGATAATAGAGATTGTCCGAGCTCCGAACGCTGGACGAAGCTGCAGAATTCCGCTTGGTTCCAACATGGGTGGATCGTTGTCACCGGCGAATGTTCCTTCAGTATCAATCGCGTCAGCTCGGGAAAGCAGAGCGAAGCGAGCACGCGTCCCAGACTGTGGGTGGTATCTGGGATGTCCGCTGTCCGAACCCGCAGCGTCAGCAGCTTACTCGCCACCCTTTGCGGCTGTATCAGCGCCGTCGGCGGGTTGTTATTCAGCCCAAGATATAAGTCCAGCAGTAATGTGCTGCCAGATGGAAGGCTGTCCAGGCGCAAAAAGCAGAGATGGGCCGGATCGAAGGGCGTCTTATGCGTGTAGAACGAGAAGTGTTGCAATTGGCTCCATGGGAGTGCAACGATGCAATTTGCCAGTCCGGTATACACCACCGTTTGTAGCCGCGGGGCATTCGAGAAATAGTCGAATGCAGGGGATGGTGGCGACGGCCAATAGTCAGGGGTGGTAATATCCAAAAATTCTAGGCAGTCCAAACGGTTTTGGATAGGAGCGAGCAGCGTCAGTGTCTTGGCATTGAAATCCAGAGTAATGTCCTTCCACCGGGGTGATTGCTTTATGAGTGACTCTAGCAAGCGACGAAGATGTGTGTATCTAGCACCATCCGTCCAGATGGAGGCCCACGTTGCTTTGACTTGTAAAATCAGCGGATATTGACCGCCTCGAGACGAAGCCATTTCAACCAAGTTCAACGATGTTTGCAATACAGCCATTGACGTGGTCAAAAGACGGCCATTGACAACAAGCTGGCTCCAAAGACTTGGCGTTGCTAGTGCTACTTCCCGCCAGCGCAAGGAAACCTGGGGGGAATCAGCGCTTGCCGATGTCACTCATGAGACGAAGATTGAACTCACTTGCGCGAGAGAGTGAAGGTTTGGATTGACCACCTTCCTCAATGCCTCTCGAGGGTCTATGATTGCCTCCATAGTGTCGCACATCTCCGCAGGCGACACGAGTACACATAGCTCAAAGATGTATGCTAGAATCTCGATGGGAAGCTGGCGGATAGATGATGTCAGAAGGCTTTTGCACTGAGCTTGGTATGACACAGCTCGAGCGCGTTCTTCCTCGGCCGTCCGAAGCAGTTCTTCGAGCCGAGCAAGGTGAGCATCGTAGTCGGCAATAGTCGCAGTCACAGCATCGAGTTTGGCAGACATGTCCGAAGGAGTTGGAAGATTCGAGCGACTTATGGAGCGGAGGTTTTCGATTTGGGAGGCAGAAGGCAGGCCGATCGCCTCCGGGCGGAACGAACAGACAAAGCAGTTTGTCATGGCGGTTAGTGGTGAACTTGAAAGTGTGATCCGTGACCACATTCCTCTTCTGCACCTCCACCACAGCCCTTCCGGCTCCGAGGACCCGTCGACCCCTTCTCCCCTACCCACATACTCATCGTGCACTAGCTACATGAGCAGCCGGGTGCGTCTCACGGTTCGCCACGCCAGGTTTGGCTGACTTTGCTCCGCCTCAGCAGACTGTCTTTCTTGCTTATGCTGAGCGGCACTACTGCCCCGACCAGTGACGGGCGCAGGCTCTTGGGAGACGGGAACTCAGTGTGGCTGGATAGTGGATTGTCGGTGTTAATGGTGCGTCAAAGCATGACATTGTCTTCCTCTCTTTCGTTGACACTTTTATGCGCAGATGCCCTCGAATCCCCCGTCCGATGACTACAAAGGGGACAGCACATTCAATATTGCCAACTTACGAGGCCTGCGCTGCCAGGAAATACTCGCCGGTCCCACGACAACGACCGGGAAACAAGCTCCAGCTACGACTGGGTACGGCAGAGAGGAGAGAAACTCTCTCTGAAACGGCCGGCGTTGGTGCGTCTAGCATCCTTATCGCAACTGCCAGTAGTCTTACTATGCTTTTAGGCAGACTGGAAAGCGCCAGCGCTATAGCCTCCTGGTAGCGCATCCACCAGGCATGAGCAACATTACCGTGTCTGGTGCCTCGTCATATTCCCTCCTCTGTCCTGTCAACACCTTTGCGTCCGTCTTTCCTGCAATACGGTCTGGAAGAGGCGCTGTTCTCCTTGAAAAGAGGACTATTTTCGCCCATTGCCCCCAAATGATGACCGTCGCGACAACCCAGTCCAATACCATACTTCGCCCATATACAACACCCACTCGTTTCTCCAAATCTGCGCAAGCCCAACTCCTGCTTTTCGGGTCATTTGCAGAGCCTATCCCTGCTTTGACGACACCTTTTTGTCGACTTTGAAGTCGCATGGCCTACGCCTCTAACGACTGCATCCCATGGCTCATTCGACATCATTTGCGCTGCTCAATCACTTTCAGGTACCGCAATCGGCGAGAAGGGTCTCGTTGACGCCGTTTTCGATAACGATGACGTTTGCACTAGTATCGACTTTGCTTCCATCTTGCAAGCAACGACTACCCCAGAATTTTTCTCTCGATAGCCCTTTGCATATACCCTCGTCCATCACGTGTGGGCCCCGCGTCATCCCTCTACGGTCGTGTTCGACATGGTTCGTGCAAGTACACCATCGCTCCCTTCTAAATGCGCTTTCTATTACAAGCTATCATGATGTAGGCATGGGTATCATAGCAAACAACGATGAAAACAAGTAGAACGACTAATGAGGAAGAAAAACTTGGGGATGGATGAGAAGAGGAGTATCGAAAGGAAGTAGTGCGAGTAGCCGAGGTCATTGTCAGATACAAAATGGCATGTCAGGAGACTTTGCAACTTTTCGCCTCCGTGAGCTGACAGGATAACGCCGTGCCCAGTGCGCACCGTTGCCGCCAGAAGCGACCAGCGGTGTCCGCAGGGATAGCATCGTTCCTCGGAGTCCACGCTGGGCGTCGTTTGCGGAGCACGGGTCTTGGGCGCGAGCAAGCCGAGATTGCAGAAGAAGCGAAGGAGAAGTGGACAGGAAGGAGGCAAGGTCTGGGATAGGGATATTGGCGTTTGGCGGGCGGTAAGGATGTGGTGTGGTGTCGCCGCTTAATGCTGGACTGGAGAATTTGCTCTTCGATTTCACCCTTCCCGGCGTCGCCCCGAGCTGCTACCATGATGGTCGCTGCGCCGTGTTATGGCGAAGGCAGCAAAGCGGGCGACGTCGTGGATATAGAGCTCGTCGTCGTGAGCGGCGTTAACGATGGTTGGGGTGTCGCAATGATGAGCGGCCATTGCAGCTCGCCTTTGAGTGGATCCAGCCGTCGCTGCCAAGGAGGGCTCGCAGTTGTGAGTGAGCCGCGGCAGGCATAAGTGCAGGCGAAACGCCGGTGACTGTCATCGTGGTCGGTCACCCATCTTCATCGTCAATTTGGTGGGGGACAGGTTGCCCACAAGGGCTGCAGTTCTGCATATAGACCTGGGCTGGCCGTTGGCGACATAGAGCTCGGCCGGCGGGCGAGGGATGTCTGGGTAGGTAGTTTCCCATTTGTCGTGTCTTTCCAAAATGTCAGCATGGAATGTGAATGCAGAGCTCAACAACGCACTTGATGTGCGCCCTCGCGCCCTTCCCTGCGCCCAGTACGTTTCCTCCAATGCTCCCTTTAGTGCTGGCTGCCGACAGAACGACCACAAGGCTTTCGCCTCTGTAACTCCGTCAGCACGGCTTCCCAAATCCGCCTGGGCAAAGACGGCCACGCACGATGATCGCGCGAGGCTGCGGATTCTCCACGGCCGCGTGCATTGGGGCGGATAACGTGGTCGACGGAGGAGATGTCTTGACGGTGGTGGTGCTGAAGAGAAAGTGTCACAGCATCTGTTGCTTGATTCGGAACGACCACTTACCGCTCTGACATCCGACTGAAGCGCACAATGTTGGCGGCGCTGACAAGCCTCAAATGCTGTCTTCATGCTGTCGTGGCAGCATCATGCTGTTTCTTCTCGCCGTCCTCTCGTCGACCCGCGCTCAGCTTGGGGCCTTTCGCCGCTCCGCTTTGCAAGATGATCTCGAATGCACCGACATAAACGCCTGCAGGCGGCTCTTCGACATCGTCTGGGGCTGTCTGGTGACGATCTTTCTCTGTATATGGGTCTCCGTCCACCCAAATGTCCCGCCTCCCCGTCTCGCGCGACCACAGAATGCAGCTGGGTTTCGAAGCTGGCTGAAATGGCAGGTTGTCGGCAAGAATGGACCGCTGCTGCGTCGGCTGAAGCTCATGTCGGTGGCACTCATTGCGCCTGAGCTCATTCTTCGCTTTGCGGCCAGACAATGCTTGATGGCGCGGTCTTTCTCACAAGGTGTGGCTCGAATTTGCTCTCCTTCAAGTGTTGACCCCTCCTTTAGACTACGGGGTCCCGCTGACCCATGGCTTCTTCATCGTTATGGGCGGCTTTGTCGATGTTGATGAACATCCTATTGTGACGAAGGAGCAACTGTCGACACCAAATGTGGTGCAAGAAATGCACGCCGTCAAAGAGTCCGACATCGATGACAAGAGCAAAGGGGACCTGTTCTCGAAAGGCATTGCCCTTTGTCAAGGGCTTTGGTTTATCGCCCAGTGCATCGCACGAAGGCTGCAGCGGCTCCCTCTAACGTCGCTCGAAGTGGCCACATTGTCATTCGCGGTGCTCAACGCGCTGACGTGGCTATTCTGGCTGGGTAAGCCGCTCGATGTGCGCAATCAAATCAAGCTTCCTGTCCGCACCAGCCCCCCAAACCACACCGCCAGCCCTCCGTACCCCGCCAGCGCCTCGTGGCTCGACCGCTTCCTCAGTGTATTCGTAAACGCCTACCACGAGGCCGACTACGATCCCCTGTCCAACACGGCGGTTCCCACGTTCTGGTGCACCACCGTATCCAATTACATCGACATCCGCAACTCCACGCGAGCGCATTGGCTGTCGTGGACGCTCACGGACGCGATCCCGTTTTTGTCCGGGACGCTGTTTGGCGGCATCCACTGCCTCGCGTGGTGCGCCGCGTTCCCTTCCCCTGCCGAAATGTGGCTCTGGCGTAGCTCCGCGCTGGTACTAACTGTGGCACCCCCGGTCTTCCTCGCGGCCTCGCTACTGTATACCATTTCTCCGGAGGGCATGCTGGGCTTTGTCGGTGTGTATTCGGTTGCGCGGGGCATCCTCCTGGTGTTGCCGTTGTCCGCGCTGCGACTGCTCCCACTGGCGGCATTCAGAGATGTAGATTGGAGTGTCTATATTCCCCACTTGTAGTTGATGGTCATGATAACTTCAAGTTTACCGGAAAAATACACCAAAAATTCATTGTTTATTCAAGTCTCTTCCGACGTGTCTGAACATAGCGTTCTGCTACCTCATTCGTAGTCTTTCCCAAGCCCATATCTGTCCACACTTTCTGATGCAACACACGCAACATATATTTGAGCAAGTCCTCAGGAGGGCTGGCCAGGCGGACAAAGCGCAAAGGAGCCAGCTTGACTGCGGCAACGAGAGACTTGTCGTTGGCATCATAAAGTCTGTTCTCAAAACACAACGAGAGGGATTCCAACTGGGGGACGTCGCCAATGATATCCCTGAATGATATGCCGCCAATGGATGGGAGGTTCATGAGCTCCAGCGAGGCAAATCGCGCGGAGTGCTGGCCGAGTTTGAGCGTGTGGATCGCTGCGTCAAAGAAGCGCTCGGTCCAGAGCGAGACATGCAAAAGGCAGTTTTTGGAGAGCCGGAGATGTCGGGATACGGTGGCTTTCATAGCTTTGGGGGTCATGTATGTCTTGTTTTTGTCCAAGTACTGTAGCATTTTATTCAGTTCGTATGTCACGTGTCACAGTAGCTATAAAATTCGAAATTTTTTCGTATGTCACACCATTTTGCTCAAAATCCTCTCCCAAAAAGGCAATTTATGACATTTCCGGGCGCCTCCGGCGCCAAGAGTTTCCTAATTAGGAAATAATTCGAATTGATATTTTCGTATTGAATGTCACACCACTTTTGGCATTCGAATTGAATAAAATACAACAGTATATGTGAATGGTCGTCCAGAGGCCCGCGGCTGGTGAGGATAACTTCGTTCCAAGTGCGAGAGACGAGGCGGAGGGCGGTCATGCTTCTCTTCCAGAGGGTGTTTCGCTCCGGAACACTCATGTTGATGAGCTCGCTTGAGGCCCACCACCCCGCATTCGCCAGCCTTGGATAAACTTCGTGGTGTTTGCTGTGGAATTCGAAAATGGTGCTCCAGATTTCGAGGGGAAGGTTGAAGGAGCGGCGATGCTTGAGAGTATCGCCTGGTGCCAGACGCGACATCGCTCAGAGAGGTGTGTTTAGGAAGGAGATTGTGGCGGCAGGAGCCAAAACGCGGATCCGGAGAGTCACTCCCAGTATATACGAGAATAGTAGGACTGGGACTCGCACAGTAGGACTCAGTCCTACTTTGATGGGTCCCAGTCCTACTCCCGCGGCCCCGGAATGGGACTCGCATCCCGCATATCAACCCCAGGTGATGGATCGACAACCATCGCATCAACGGGGTTGCGGCGCCGGCCGCGGCGGCCGGGGTTTTCCACCCCGGACCCCGACCAGGGGCTTCGCCCTGGACCCACCCTGCCGGGGGCTTCCGCTCGCCGCGGGGCCCGCTGCGCGGAGCGTGGCATCTCTTTTCAGCTGATTTCATTATTTTTTGACAGGGTTGCGCGCGACGGCCGGGGTTTTCCACCCCGGACCCCGACCGAGGGCTTCGCCCCGGACCCCACGCTGCCGCGGGCTGCCGTTCGCCACGGAGGCCCGCTGCGCGGTGCGTGATCCATCTTTTTATGATTGATATTCTGATTTTCGTTGACTTGTTAGGGCTCGGCTATGTGTTCTCGGCGCCGCGAGAATGGGACTGGGCCATCAAAGTGGGACTGAGTCCTACTCTGTGAGTACCACTCCTACTATTCTCGTTACTGCTCAGTCACTCCGGAGTCACACCATCGTGACGTCTTCCCAAACCACCACCAGCCACTGGATAGCGCCGCCCCCTCCGTATTGGAAGATGGCTCATACGGCCGCTCGCCCTTCCGTTGACCGCGATATCCGTCATCCCAGTACGTGGCTTCTCTAGACAGTCACACAGCTTTTCTCATGCTAACTCCCCGTTTCCGAGTCAGCAGCAATATTCACGCAACACTACTGATACGACACCGTTTTTCGAAATGAATAGCTTCCATATGAACGATTCACCATTCATTCTCGTATCGCTCTATGACTGCCATGGTTTGCGCTCTTGCCAGTGTGAAGGCGACGGGTGGTAGAATGTGTCTGTTTGGGGAGGCAAACTGGCCCGTCGAGGCGGAGCATTGTACGTTTATCATGGATGTGTTTGCCTATCTTTCTCTGACACTTGCATAGATATACTGCATATGTCTTTTTAAGTATCAAGGATGAGCTAGTCGTGCTGCGTTGCGACTTCTTTTTGTGCCGTATCTGTCGACTGTGTCATGTCCGAGTCTGTCTACTGCAGATAACGGTCGCGGGCCATGTAGCACTCGCAATGGGATAGTTCTGAATACGCATTGGCAGTGACATGCTCTATTTCCTCAGATTCCTCTGTCCTTTCGTTCTCTCGCTCATCGACTCTCATCACTTTGGGCAATTGTTAATCTCGGGATTCTACCAGTGTGTGGTACTGTTCATACTTTTTGCGTAAGCGATGTGTAAGTAATCTATGTATCTGCATATTCTTCATTGAGCTGAACTTTAAACTGTTGCTAGTGTTTTGATTCGGCATATTTCTAAATTCTCTCCCCTTGCGACTTGGCTTGCGGAACAACCACCCCCTCACGATTACCATCTACTGCTTGCTCTTCGCCACTGCAGTCAACGTGACCGCGCCGTTGCAGTTCGCTGCGACAATACGGCTCCCCTTCTCCACGAACTCATAGTAGTGTGATGCCACAGTGAGACCACGAACAATAATGCTCTGCAGCTTTGTCTGGTGAGGGACTCTTTTGCGCCAGACATCCGTGAAAGCCGCGATGTTGCCAAAGAGTTTTCGTTCACGCGAATCGCCGGGTTTCAGGTTATAGTGCTTGCACACAACTTCATAGATGATGGTGTGGAGGCGGCCGAAGACCGGATCAGGTAGTCTGTGCTGCTTCCGGCTGCAGCTTAGAGCCAACAAGTCATGTATCAGGTCGTGCGCAGATGGTTTCTGCTCATACAATGGTTGCTTCACGTCGAGCTGGCGCAGAGCCGGGAGGTTGTCAAGAAGGCACATGAGGCTGGGTCCATCGATATTGACAACATATTGCAAAGCAAGTGTGGTAACGCCGCTGTAGTTCTGCATCAGTCGGCCGCCGACAACGGCAAGTTCGCTGTGGTACTGGTACAGACAGAACTGGTTCTCGGAACCTGCAGTTATTATGAGATGCTGCAGCGATGGGACAGCCAGCACAGCTAAGTAGGTGGACCAGCTCGGTAATTGGTTATCAATTATTAAATGCTTTAACCCACGGTGAGTAATGGCTGCATGGGTCACGGGCGGGATCAACCTGGACCGGTGGATAAACTTGAACAGACTAGCGGATTCGACTTTCGCAGCAGCTGGATGTGCGAGATAGTAGACAAGGAGGTCAAGAGTGTCGCAAGCGAGAAAACGGATGTCGGCCCAGTTGATGTGGTCCCGCAACTCCCTGGCGGCATGGCCGAGTGGGTCCCCACTGGCAAGGCTCAAGTTGCGCAATGGCGCTTTCTTGATGGCAGCGAGGAAAGATTTCCCATGAACCACGGGTACATGTGACTCGGAGGATTGAGAGAAGCGCTGGAGATGAGAAAGGTCGAGAATATTCAGCTTGTCGATGTAGCGTATGTTGACAAGATCCAGGGAAACGAAGCGCCCCGAGTTTTCAAAGAGGGTGCGCAGGACTGGTGATGCGACGTCGACAAATGGATCATACTCCTTGTGATTGTTAGTGCCAGCGAAGAGAATGACTCTAAGGAGGCGCTGCTGCGACAGTTTGAGATGTTCTTCGAGCACTATTTGCCAGTGCCCGGTTTGTCTGTTTAGGCGTGCCGGCTCCATGCAAAGTAGAATCGTCGTCCAGAGCGCGCTGTTGCACATGACCATCTGTTTCCAAGCGCGACACACAAGTCGGAGGCGGTAGTGTACCGTCATGCATCGCCAGAGAAGATCGTCAGATCTAATGGGGTAGAGCAGCCCATGCGAGTTTCGGACATCGGCGGTAGCGTACAGTTGAGCTCTTTCATGGTCAATTTCAAAGATACGGTCCCAAATTTCAGGGTGGAGGTCAGGATAGCTGCGGGAGTGGTCGTCCTGTTCTCCAGGGGTAGTTTGTTGGGTCAGACGCGACATCGGCGCCAGCTACGTGGCTGTAAGAGAAGAGTCTGTCACGCCTGAGTCATCGACAAGTCACATCATGATTCAAGTCAAGATTCAAGTAAGTCTCTGGATCGTCTGCGGCCGGACTCAGGCTGCGTCAATGGCAACTTGCGAGTGGTCCTGAGATGGGTAGACAGGCGGCGAGACAAAAGGCATACTTAAAGGCGGGTAGATTATGCACTGGCATATGTGTATAGCAACAAGTCCACGTTAGTAGGCAACGGCAAGCCGAGTTCGTCTTCGGCTGCCCCAGTAACAACTGCAACGACGTACTCATCAGCATCCCTATTACTGAGCTGACATCGATGCTAGCTTGAAACCAGTAGATCTGCGCCAAACCGGATGCCGCAGTAGTCGGAGTAGATGGAGGTGTTTTGAGATAGACTTTGTTCGCGTCGCAAGCAATAACAGGGAGCGAGAAGGAGGACCAGCTAGTTATCGTCTTTAATCGTTGACAGATTGAATAAGCCCAAGTTCACGCACTGTGCGGGCCATGTCGTTGACGGAATAGTATTGGCACAAGGAATCCACGCGTCGCGAATTTGCGGGATGGCAGCCGCGAGGCCTGAGTAAGTAATGAGCCTGAGGAGACTGAAGGCCAGCGAGAGACCGCCGGGCAATGCACCCATCAACACACCAGTCTCCTTCGCCAATATTTATTCGTCTCCTTCCTGCTTTCCTTGAGCCCAGTGTTTCCAGCAACTACCTTGCGCCTTCCGGCTCTAGCGCAAGGCAGGGTTTCCCTTGGTGTTCGAGAAGTTCGCATGGCCGCAGGGTTAACTAGTATCGCGCAAAGACCAGAGGGGATTGACATTGCTGGGTAAGCCGTGGCCCGTCAGAAAAGTGCCACAGGTAGAGACCGTTGCTATACACACCTTCAGCCACCTGTTTGTCATTCCGCGTCGGTATGTCACCGCCGTGCCCACTAGATGTTCTCGGCGGCGCGCCACGTAGCTTTCTCAGCCTTTCTGCGCTATACGGAGGACACAGACGAATCGCGCTGCAAAAAAGTAAAATGTCAGGGTAACAACAGGCAAAAGCGCGGCCGCACATACTCGTCTGAGGCAGGCAGATATCGGCGGTGCTGTCGAGCACCGACACCGGAACGAGGGGCTTGAGCTCGATGTGCGAGTCGTCGTCGTACGCGTGGTGGTGAAACGGAAAGAAGAAGATCGAGATCACATGCCGCCTCGGCCCGATCCTCCTTCGTCTCTTCCACAACGACCACGACACCAAAACTCGCTCATACTTCCACGCTCCCCACCGCGCGACACATCCTCCTCACGCACATCGTCGCTGCTGCTGAGGGTCAAAACAGATCCTTCCAAAACTTTCGCTGACCATCTTCTTAGCCCGGGCGGAGCGGCCAAAGGAGGCGTGGGGCTGTGGGACAAGGAGCTGTTGGGACAGGCGGAGGTGCTGGCAGTGGTGCGGTACACGATACGCCGACCGGGACGTAATCCAGGCCGTTGACGAGCACTTGCGTCAAGCACTATATTGAGCCTTAAATTTCGTTTTGAATTTACAGCCACCGGGCTTGAAATTTAGCGACAGAGCGATGTGTTGCTTTGTTCTTGGCCTACCGGTGACTACTATCACAGTCAGAAAGTAATCATGACTGCGAGCGGGTCTGGTGCTACACACCTTTATGCGGCTTCACTGTCGCACAAGACAGTTGAAGACACCGTGCAGCACGCTTTCGATCCACTCCTCCTCCATCTCCAATATCGACCTGGGAAGAGCCGGCAGAGGCAGTGCAGCTTAGGGCGAATATGCTTGAGATATCATCGCTTGGAACAGCAAAGAGTGTGTGCTGCAGCGAAAATTCGTCGACGACAAGCGAGGGATACCGGCTGGGTAGGGGAACCGCGGGTCGGGAAGACAGGGAAGACGCAGTTGTGGATTGCGTGATAAATTGTGCAAGCTGCTTCGCGCTCTCGCGTGTGCAGACAGGCGCCACTGTTTCGCCATGGATCATAGCCCCCCGCCGCCTCGCGCTTGTTGTCGGGGCAATCGGATTGGATTTGAAGGGGTGCATGGCGAGCGAGAGGTGGCAATACGCTGGCGCAAGAGATAATAGCCTGAGGGCCCCGCCCCAAAGAGCTGTCGCTGTCCTCGCCGTCAGCGAGAAGCTTATGGAATAGGCAAGCACGCACGTTGTCGCCGGCAGGGCGGATTGGCCTCCCTTGCCTGCAAATTCGTTGCGGCGCGTAGATATGTACGGTGGAGCGTGTGGTCTAACTCCTGCGGAAATGGGATAGAGAGCCCTTGCTCCCCAGCCGGTCTACGACGAATCAGCACTTTCGCAAAGCAGCGGAGATGGCGACACACCGTCTGCAGAGCACAGCACACTCCGGACATCTACACCTCTTTCCCAGCCCTCTATGCCCCCGTCCCGTTAACCAGCAAAGTGTTCGAATGGTGCACTATCCGCAGAACTCGCGCTTCAGCACGCAGGTGGCAAATCAGGAAATGGAATGGACTTACGTGGGGCCTACATGCCGTGCTCCTCGGATTCAGGAGCGGGACCCCATCTCTGACGATGATGACCAGCTAACGTGGCGCTCGAAGGAGGCAGTGGCGTGTGCGCTGGTCGTCGTGGTGGTGCTGAGCAAAGATCGGGGAAGTCACATGTCTTCGGGCCGATCTCGCCTCTCTCTTTTATACCACGACCATGCCACGAAAACCTGTCGCCCAGCGCGGTGGCTCTCGACGTGCGCTCTCGGGACGGCTGGAAGATGCTGGGATAGCCTCACGGTGTGTCTATTTCCCAGTTTCGCTGCCAGCTGTGCTGACCGTCCCGGCCAGTACGACTGTACGAATCTGCGGGCGCTGCGAAGCTGGCCGGAACAATGGCATTGGGAATCGGGATGGATGGAAATCGAAGACAAATCACTCATAACGGGTTAGCGGGCTCGGATGATAGTGCGTTGGGCCTTTCCTACTGCTGTCTGTGCTTACCGGCGTACCGCCGCAGGCGCAATCCGCTGCCCAGCACATCTCTCCTCCTGCGACCCGGGGCCTCCTCTCTTCGCTCGAAGAGTACCGCCTTTCAACGCGTGTCGTCACTCACCAGTCTGGTCTGTTCCCCCCTTGCGCTCCCACCAATTGCACCGACGACAAAAAACCTTCCACAGCTCGCGCTCGAGATAGCGGCCTTGGGCGCATTGGGGGGCTAATGCATTGCTGCCGCGGGAGACCATATTCGAGCGTATAGCGGGTTAACGGTGCGTGGCCACACCCATCCGCCTCATACACCTTCTGACTTTGCTCGTCAGACTTTCACTGCCCACCAGCGCCAGCATCTGGTACCACTTCATCCCCTCCGCGACGGATGCTAGTGTCGAAGGCGACGCTTCTCAAGCATCTGAATGTGGCCAGCATATACGCGCGCACTTTTTCATATACACTGTCGCCACCGACTTAATACTTATACCTCCCTTTACGGCCCCCGCCCGTCGGCAACATCCTCCCTTGGTCCAACCTTTGAAAACCAATTCAACGCCCCCGTCTCACTTGTACCCTCATTCCTGCCCCCTCCTCAGGCTCCTGCGCCTCTCACGCCAGCTCCCGCCAAAACGTGCCCGCGTTGGCTATTTTTACGCGGCAGCGGCACGTATTACTACGACGACCGTATAGATAGACAAACTTCTCTCTTCAAAGTTGGACTGTCATCGCAAACACATTTTCGGCACGGCCGCCTGTGCGGCAGGCGGGAAGCTTTTTTGGTGGAGAGGTCGTGTGGGTGGGTGGCTGCTGCGAGAGTGCCTACTACCTAGTGCTGCCGCTCGGCGCCTACTTCAAACAACTTCCTCAGATATTCTTCGAATCATAACCATCTGCTGTCGTACAACGACTGGATGTGAAGGCAATATTCGTGCCATCTTGCCCGAGTTAGGTCTTAATTTCTGGGATATTCATAGTCCTGTTACATACTTCAAGTTATTGTACGCGACCTCTTCTTCGTGCCGGAATCAGTACTTTACCTGAATATAATGTATTGCAAGTACTAGCTATGGCTCCATCAATCACCAATGTTGTTTCGCCTCACTATTGTTCAACCTCACTCCGTTCAACAATCTCCGCAACCGCTTCCCAGCGGAGCTCGAGAAGCTGTGCTTCAGCCAGAGCAGCAAGCTCGGCCTCCGTGGCCTCGCCATCAAGCTCGTCAACTTCGTCTGACCACGCATTGCCAATATGTTTCAACTCCGGGAACAGCGAGCGGAGGAATCGGGCCATCAGCGCCGGGTCCCCGACATGTGTGTGCCCGACATACAGTTCCGTCAGCATACTGGCGGATGAAATGCCCACCGCCGGCAACGGCCCAGTGCCGCCGTCCATAGTCAGTACCAGGAACTGCAACGTCGTGTGTCGCGCCGCGATTACCAGCGCGCCAAGGGTTAACCGTGTGGTGGTCTTTGGATGGGTTAAGCACAGCCGCTCGAGCTGCTGGAGCTGCCCAAGGAACGCGGCGAGCGCGTCATCGTCCAAATCGAATCCGCCAGGAGCCGCCAGCGCAACATTGGTCAGGCCGGTAAACCGCGCGAGGTGTGCCAGCGCCGATGCACTGATTCGCCAGTCGCCTTCCCATCGCCCTTCTGCCTCCGACAACAGATGGATAATCGTAAATTTGCGCAGCACCTGAATGGGCCCCGGCAGCGCTGCAAGCCCAGAGATGACCGCCGACACAAGTGTGGTGGTTGTCGACAGGTCGGGATCGAGATAGAAGCTGTTCAGCGGAGAGGCGCGAATCGTCGGCAAGAAACGGATAATGTCGTTCAAGTCGGAGCTATACCAGCTGGAGTCATTCAATGCGGGAAAAGACTCGTGTTGGGAATTGTGGCACGGACAAATATCGAAAGTGCCCTGGACTATGAGTGACTCAAGGGTCGGAAGCGAAGAGAGGTGGCAAAACGCTTGTTGATCCACAGGCGCCTCGATTTCGAGAGATTTCAGACCGCGGAGAGAGCGCAAGAAGGCGCTGATTGACGGTGCGGGAGATGATGCAGTCGTTGCAGATATGCTCAATTCGCGTATTGGGAGCTTCCGGGATGCGACAGTAGTGAGGAGGGAGAGTGTCACATCGCCTATGCCATTGAGGTGTAAAGTGCGAAGTTGGGGTGCTAGCAGGAAACGGAGGAGGTTTGCGATCTCGGGGGAGTCGCCATCTGCATGTGCATACTCCGTACTCCACGTGAGCGTTTGCAGGGAAGGGAATATGCAGTCCCAGGGTATCCATGTCGAAAACAAGGTCAAAATACGCGTGTCGAGCGTTGTGTCGCCAGGATGATAAGACAATGCCTTCACCAGCCGGAAGTACCGCTGTGGACGGTCTAGATCCTCAACGACAAGTGGGCGCAGCTGATTCTGTGTAACCGTTTCAACACTGAAGCAACTGAGAAAAGTTTACTCGGTACGAGTACTAACCACTCCTGTCCGTGTTCCGTCATTTCTTTCTATGATCTCCACCAAGTCTGGCGGAAAGCACCGTAGAAGATGTAACAGTGGTCTGCGGACAAACTTGTCTCCACGCCACAGCTCCTCGAGGGCAAAGTCGGAGAAGAGCCGACATGTGCGTGCCAGACGCGCCAGGGACGGCACGCTCATGTCTCTTGGCAAGTTGGCGAGTTGTTGCACGACCTGGAGCGCAATTTCGGGGGTCTCCAGGCAGCGGTGCATAGATGAAGAGAACGGAAGATGAGCGAGTAAAGCAAGGCTTGTGAAAATGTGACTGTGATCGATCACACTTTTTTCTTCTCTCTTCCGTACCACCATCCCGTTCTTGCCGTCTTCTCCCCCCAGCATCTTTCTCCCGTCTTCAGCAACTGTATCCACCAGCAGATGCCTGTGCGTCTGTTTCGCTCCTCCTACACCCGCTCTGCTAACTTTTCATGTAGCTTTCTCTTTGAAGTGACTAGTATCGCAGAGCTGAAAGCTTCATCACCACAGAGTGGATCTATGGACGAATGGTGGGCGCTTTTGTAATCAGCGGGGTATATCGAGGTGCGTAGCAGTCTTCTGCTCCCCCACCTTCTCTGATTCTGCTCCACTCAGTTTTTTCTTCGTCAACGCTCTTACCTTCCTTCCGCAACCGGCGGTCCCATGGTCGGCGCGGACAAGCAGGCTCCCTACATCTAGCGCGAACGTATGCATCCTTTCCTCTCACCCGTCCCCAACTTGGACCACGCCCGGCTGCATAAGCCCGGAATCTCGCCCCACCAGCCACAACCTGAAGGAATGCCGCATCCGCATATCCAACTCCTCTCTCCGACCCCAAAGCCATGTTGGCTCCAAACCCACGTCTGCGTGCTGCACGCCCTTACGGGTACAGCTTTCGCGCTACCCTCTCCCGCCTCGCTCTCCCTCCTGCTGCACGCCTCCCCCGCTACGCTGTCGTTACACCGCCCCACATCTCCCCTTCATACATGCCACTCGTCGATGCCCGCCTACCCCACACCTTCTCCTCCTTCTCCAAAGACCAAGTCACATCCCTCCGTCGCACTGGCCTGTCGCCGTGCTCGCCCCAGCCCCCAGCGCCCGGCGGGATCACGTGCCAGGCCGGGGCTCCGACGCCGCCGCCGACAGCACTCTTCACAGCAACGTCTCATGCAAGGGGAGCCTTGAAATCGGGTACTACCATGTTAAGTACTTGTTGCGTACTTATGCTATGTCAATAAATAGGAGTATATGCCTGCCCCTTCTGATGTCTCAGTCTGCACTTTCGCAAACCAGCGCAAAATACTCTCCTCCTCCCCTTCCGTTGTTGTACGCCATAACCCAGGAGCGGAGCGCAATGCGCGAACGAATTCCGCGAATTATGAACTTTCTCCGGGTCTCCGTAGGTGTCGCTGGAACGAGGGGCACCAGTGCGTTCAAGCGGTAGATGAACTCGTTGAGTCGAGCCAAGGTGAGGCGGAGCTGCAAGCTGCGGCGCAGATTCACGTTCTCTTCTTCAAGATCTTCGGCGCGAAGAGCGTTACAAGCCGGCTCCACCTGCTCAAAGACGACGGTATGAAGTCGCGCAAGCGGAATGTTGGTCTCGAGCGATAGCGGGGCGTGGTCTCGGTCTTCGAGCAAGGCATGTCGTTCCCCAGTGAATTGATGAACCCTGTGACATAGCTTGGCGACCACCGCGGAACCAGTCGAGGTTTCATCTCGGATTTGCAACTCGTGCAAGCCCGAGAGGCCACCCAGGATAATGCCGAGAAGGGTGGAGTTCTCAGAGAACATGCGATCCAAGCAAAGCACGGTGACGCTGGCGAAGTTCCCCGAGACCATAGCGTGCTGCACAGCGGGAATGCGATCCAAATGGAGAGTAAGGGGGCCGCGGAAAGTAAGACGTTCGAGGACGGGCGGCACGACATTGGCCAAGAGAAGCTCCCAATGCGGCACATGGCAGTCAATTACAAGCGAGTACAGTCGGGGAAGACTGGTCGTTACGGTCCCCGCTTCAGGTCTGAATGGTCCCAACAGTGCGGAAATGGTAAAGAGCTCGATGGAATTGACGTAGCTGAAGTCGAAGGTGGCGATGGCGTGCAACACATTTTGACAGTTGTTGCATGCTAGGATGCGCACACGAGTCCAGTCTACATTCTTTTGGAGACACTTGAATGTACCAAGACTAGGGGTGGCGATGCGGATGAAGCGCAAAGGAGCCGCCTTGACCGCAGCAGCGAGCGCCTTGTCGTCGGTGTCGTACAGCCTGTTCTCGAAACACAGGGCGAAGGATTCTAAACGGGAGACATCGCCAAAGATATCATTGTAGGCGATGCCAGCGCATGGAAGGTTTATGAGCTCCAGCGAGGCAAATCGCGCAGAGTGTTGACTGAATTTGAGCGAGCGGATTGCTGCGACGAATTGCTGCATGGAGGCGTTGAAGTTACTGTTCGAGTTCTGGGCCCAGAGCGAGACACACAAGAGGGTGTTTTTGGAGAGACGGAGATGGCGGGACACGGTGGCTTTCATAGCTTTCGGGGTCATGTATGTCTGGTTTTCGTCCATGTAGACGTGAATGGTCGTCCATTGGTCGTCCAGAGGCCCGCGCTGGCGAGAATGATTTCGTTCCAAGCGCGAGAGATAAGGCGGAGGTGGTAGTGCGCCGTCATGCTTCTCTTGAAGAGGGTGTTTCGGTCCGAAGCAGTCATGTTGATGACCTCGCCCGAGGCCCACCACCCCTCTGTCGCCAGCCTTGGATAAACTTGGTGGCGCTTGCTGTGGAACTCAAAAATGGCGCCCCAGATTTCGAAGGGAAGGCTGAAGGAGCTGCGAGGTTGAAGAGTATCGCTTGGTGCCAGACGCGACATCGCTCGGAGAGGCGAGTGTGTTTCGGATGGCGGTAGAAGTCAAAACGCGGATCCGGAGTCACAGCGGCCATGGTGTGACGTCTTCTCTTCTTGTACCCAAACCACCACCATCCGCTGGACAGCACGCCCAGACGATAATGACACCCGCTGAAGCGCCGTCATAGCTTGTCGTTTGGCGAAACGAAAGCAGGATATGCGTGACATCACAATTTCCTTCTTTCGTCTGCACTCCCATGTCGTTGCCGCACCCCCCGCACAAGTGACCTGTCTCCACTCCAAAACGCGCCGAAGTCGGACTCGAAGGACATAATACCACTTTGGGAGAGGGTCGTTGGCAGAGAGAATAGTTGAGGAGGGAGGACACATGAGATGGCAATTTGCGGAGTATCGGTGCGTTGACGTGGTTTTCCTCCCTTTTTCGATGGCTCATTGCGACTTCAGCACTGGATCATACTTCCTTTCCTTTATGCCCCACGCTCAAGAGCGTGCGGCTTGGCCATGTATTGACAAAGACAATCCTGACGAGCCCACACACACACACACACACCATCCGTCCTTCGTCAACAGGGTTTTTGTCGCCTCAGTCACCTTCAATGTCATCTACGAGCACTTTCCGACCTAAGCAACCCCCTCCTCCTGGACAAATCGTCCTATCTCTCACTCAAAAGTCGTCTCTGCCGCCCTTTCCCCCAGATATAGGGTTTACAAGCCCTACCAAGCGTGTCTTGTCCACGCAGATCTTCCCTCCATCTGGCTTTCCAGCCCTATTTCATCTTTTCTTCCTCCCTCTTCCCGACTCGAGCGGCTTCGCTATCGACATCAAGGACCCACTTGTGGAAAGCAAAGCCACCAATAGGCTTGGTGGTGAACGGCGCTCAAGCGGTGTCGGCTGGCGTAGAAGCTGTCGTGGTCGTCGCAAAGACAGAGGAGAATGTGGTCTGGAGCGCGCGAACGAAAGGCGGGGAACTCTAGTATGTCATCAATTTCCTGCGACAAAGATTCCGACGCTAACGATGAATGGGCAGGCATATTGTAAACGTTTAGCTACGTATCCAATATCCCCGTCAACACATTCCTCGCATTCTTCCAACCAAAATAGCGCCCCCAAATTGGAGAGCATCGTCCCCCAGTCTCCTTTCTCGAAAAAATCCCACAACACAACCCCAATCGAACCTCACTTATGTCCTCATACCCCACATCCGTATTGAAGCCTACGCACGCGCGCGAATGTCCTTTTCGACACCTTTTATGGCACAGTCACTCACTCTGGCCGACAATCTTACTAGTACGAGTTACGACGTCGCGAATACGTGGATGCGGGGCTCTAAGTAGGACGACACACCGCAATACTTCTCTGCCCGCATTTGGGCTGTCGTCGGGCTCGTTCTTCAGTGTTTGTCCTTGCGAGCGGCATAATCATTCGAAATAGGCTGACTCATTTCAAAGCTTCTGGCTTCTGCCACTTGTTTTGCTTGTAGATCGATGGATGCTCTATACATGTCTCGCCCTGATTGCTTATCCTTCTCGCGTATATTGCTTGTCTAATTCTCTCTCTATCTCCTTTTCAAGTTCTATTTTTCATTCGGTCGCATATCTCTATGCCATTGGCTGCTCATCTTTGTTTGTAACACCTTCCCCCCCGCCTGCCACTGATATTGAGTAGAGTCTTGTGATAAATATGAAACACACAAAGCTTATTCGTGACAGGGAAGCATCCTCCAGCTGCGCAAAGGAAGCGCTGGAAAGCGTATATATTCCACAGCGCAGCGTGTTTCTTCCCTTCCCTCTCTTTTTCTCTCTTATCACCTGGGCACAGCGACAGGCTTGAACTTGGAATGGCGAGGCAGGGAAAACGGCACAGCGGGCGGCACCCGAAGCTCGCAGGCGGGCCGCTCTTGTGTGGTCTGTCGATCTCGCGGCTCCGCCCAGGCGGCAGCTACACACAGGCCGAGTGTTATGTGGGTGAGCATTTTGTCAAACGATACTCACCGGTTTTTACTCACTCGAGACAACGTCGGTAGAATGCATCTTGCGCGCACGACGGACGGCAAGGGGTGTGCGCCGTGCGCCAGGGGAGTTCAGGCCACTGAGTGATCCACGATGGGTGAGCTCTTTGCAAAACAGCAATGTGGTTTGAGTTCTAACCAACAATAGGAATATTATATCAAGGTTCAGTGGTTCCTAGCGTGGTACTTGCTGACGCTACTTACACATCAGTAAAACTACATGTTGGTCTTAGGCATCTTTGAGATCTTGGGCAAGATCTCAAAGATGCGCCCAAGATCTCAAAGATGCCTAAGACCCCCAAAGATGCCTAAGACCACGGTCTTGGGCTAAGCAGATTCATTTGTCTTGGGAATCTTTCCCAAGACCAAAATGGTCTTACCAAGATCTATTTGGTCTTTGTCAAGATCATGGTAGGTTACTAAAGATGCTCTCAAAGATGCTCCAAGACAAAAGTATAAGAAAGCATATATTGCAGAATGTACTCAAAGACACAATCATGTACAAAAGAAAACAAATTGTACCTGCCCGTGACCTCTCCTTGGTCCCTCCTCCAAACCACTACAGCGCAATGGCGAGCATTGGGTTGAGCAGCGACCCGGCCTCGGCGAGGAGCAGCTGGAGGACCAGCGCCCGCGGCGTTGGTGACGGCGAGCACCAAGTTGAGCGCGTCTGTGTGTGTGTGTTAGCGAGGATCGGTTGGATGAGCTTGGTGGCACCAGTCGGGTCGATCACGCCCTCGGCCGACGCGAGGATGGCGCACGGGCTGGCCGGAGAGCGCAGCAATCTGCGCGACGGCGGAGTGGACGATGAGCAGCGGTCACGAGTCTGAGGAATAATCAGTTAATTATGGACCACTCGCAAGACATGCACCTAATGCAGCCAAAAGGTCGGCGAGCGCAGGGCCAGCCCCTGGCCCGTTTCGCTCGGGAGTTGGAAGAGCTCGAGCGTTGTGTTAAGGCTACCTGTGCTGAAGTTTTCAGCCCAAACGAAGAAGAAATGGGCTCGGTGCTCACTGATCTCGTGCACGACGCTGTCAACGGCGACAACGGCTTCCACAGCCTACAGCACATACACAGCACCGCCGGGACATAGTAAGACATATGGGTTGTGCCCTCAGAGTCTCCCCAGACATTGGTCGCTGACCTTGCGCTCCGTCCAGAGAAGGGAAGAGACGCATTCGTGATGTGGACGTCAACAAGAGTAGTTATTCGACGGAGGAGCGCCGTTGATGTCCCAGACATGCCCCACCGCTCACATGGGGTGAGCGTTGAGAGGACTGCAAAGCGGCTGGTCAGTGTAGGGAGTTAGCGGTGCATGCAGTACTGACCGCCAGAATGAGAAGGACATTGAGGTCGACAATGCAGCAGCGGCACGCTGGTAACGGGTTAGTCGGCTGAAGAGTGGGGGATGCACATGCCCTTGGGACAGACGGCGGGCGGGGTGCGCTGAGAGAGAGAGTTGTGTAGGGGATGATGGGGGGAGGGAAGGAAGAATTGCAAAAATTGCGATCATTTTTGCGACGTGGCGCTGTCATGATGTGACCATGACAGATGCACGTGCGCCGGCTATGGACTTAGCAAATTTTAACGGTCCAACAAGGTGCCGATGCTCTCAGCCTTGAATGCTTAGCTATATGGGTGTCAGGGTGAACTATCTGTTTACAAGGTCATAGGGGTGCTTTCAGATACTTTTAAACAGTTTATAAGGCTAACATTTTTTGACTGGATTTCCCTATTGCCAAGACGCCAATCCCAAGATCAAAGATCGTCTGTCAAAGACCAAAGATCGCCTTCCCCAAGCCCAAGACACCGAAAGATGCTCTCCCAAGACCAAAGACCGAGTTCAAAGACTAAAGATGTCTAAGATGGACATGTAGTTTTACTGATGCAGTGGGCGGGTTATGATAACAGCAAGAATACGTAGGCTGTCCGACTCCCGCTGGTAGCGCACTCCTTACGAGCGACTTAGGTGGGAACCAGTTAGCAGCTTGACCGCCTCGCAAGAGCCCGTCTGCCGCTTCTGGGACGATGCAGTCGGCGACGATCCGCAATATTCTCTGTACTTCAACAGTAAACCGGGCACGGTTGTCAACGCGAGCAACGAATGGATCGGTCAGTCGTTTGTTACTCCGAATCAGGTGCTAGTGGCCTTACTTCCTCTGTACAGCGGAGGAGAAACTCAGGTTTGCGCATGCGCTCGCGCGGAGGGAGGCTGAGTTGCAGAGGTGCGGCGGAGGGGACCCTAGGGTGCGTGTCGCGGACTATCTCAACTTCGCCAGCATGCGCATACAGTTGGTCTATGTAGAGATTGTGGAGCTTTGAAGAAGGAGCTGGGTGGCGCCTGTGCTCGGTGCGTGGGTTGACCGTTCGGGCCGGGCGAGCATTTGCAGTGGACTGATAAAGCCGACAGCCTGAGGCGGACTCCAATCATGCGCTGATTCGCGACGATGCTGCCAGTGTCCGAGACGACATGACGCTCTCCTCGGTGAGTTCAAGCCAAGGCTGTGATCGCTTTGCCTGAATATAATGTGCAGGTCACTAACAGCCGTTCTTCGACCCCCTTTAGTGTCTCCGAGGATGCCCGACGGTCGACATGGAGTGCTGAAGACTTGAAAATGGAAGTCCCCGAAAGACAAGTTCGGATATAAAGACTGTTCATCACTCCCTTCTAGATCTGCTCTCCCGTTATGTGCTCTGTCTGCTGTGTTGCGCATCGTTCTTGCTTGGGGTAACTGTGGTTTGGGGTGTCCGCCGAATGCATCGTATCTTTCTTGAGTATGTAAGTGATGTAATTCTTCTGTAGTTTCGGTAAGTAGCAACGAGGTGTACTAGTGAAACATGATCATCATTATCCAACAAAAGTAGATGCAGATAGCTAGTCCGACCATGGACGAGGGAGTGGACACACAAAAAAAACGGGAAGGCAACATCGAGTATCAACTCCGACGTCACCCCAGAGACGTACGGGTGAGCGAGAAGCACGAATGACCGGCGGGGAAAGCAGGAGTCGAGACGAAATCAGCCTTGTGGTGCACGGAATACATCTCGGCTGCACCAGCAAAGTTGACATGAAAGCAGACAGAGAACGGTGGAAATGGTGCCATTCGTGACAACGGCGACCTCCATCACGACGGCGCGCGGGGTTGTAAGCGAAAGAAGGAGATCGTCAATGAGGACGAGGCGGGGAATGACAACAAGTAAAACGAGGTCTCGGAATCGCGCAGAGAGTGTGGCGGGTGATGGAGGGAAGGTATTGGACGACGGGAAGATGATTAGTTGGGGGCAAAAACAGCCGCTGGGACGAAGTAGTCGTTTCGGAGTATTTTGCAGCGTTGACATACAAAAGTGTAGCATCGATCTGCTTTTTGTCTGGCTATCATCCGTCCTGAGGGGAATTGCGTTGACATTAGGCTCCGGTCGTCATTTTGTCCGCGAGGAGAACGGGAGACCACTACGCGGAACGAGGAAGGCAAAAGTGACTTCTAACACGAGCGATGGAATCATGGTGGAAAAGCGGCGTATGATGGAGCATCGTGAAGACATGGGGGAAAAGCTTTTGCTTGTGGTATAATAGGCTGTCACCATATTCAGCGAGAAGCGGCGTTGACAGTGTCCCGTGGGCAAGCAATGGCTTCATTAGACGGGGAGTAATGTCGAAAAGGGTAGAAGACCGTATTGGCAGGAAGAGAGAACGACACGGATTGAGCTGGTGTTGCGTGTGGTGCGGTCTGCAAGAAATAAGGATGGTGATTGAGAAAACAAGTCCAAAAACGCGCCTCCAATACTGCAGACCCACTAAATGAGTTGCCCAAGACCATGCCTTCCAGAGCGTATTATCCCAATATGCTGGTCCTCTTCATCGGCTCGTGGTCGTCTCGCTCGAATGAGGGAGGTTTCAGCATTGCATGAGGCGAACTTATATAGGCAAGGGGTTGTCAAGCGGTACGTTTTGCGGGTTGTATTCCAGAGGTAGGTGTTCGTGGAGATGCGAGGAGAATGTGGGCCTGGAAAGAAAAACGTAAGATGAGTGTGCGGAACGGCCACCCAGTCAAAAACGCACCGTCCAAGGCAGTAAGGACTCCGCGCTAAGAACCCCTAGCGCAACTGCCTTCGCCAGCTCCTGCCCTGCGCTATCCTATCCACCTGGTCCGACCGATTGACACTCTTGTCGTCGTTCTTGGTAGAAGCGCCATGCAATCGGGCTTGAAGTGGCCTGTGGAGAGTGCCTACTTCAAGGGCAAACGAGGCCAACGGCTCAGTTGTGAGTGTGGTCGTGGTGGAGAAGAGAGAAGCGGCGGTCGGCCCGAAACCATGTGACCTCGCCGATCTTGCCTCCGCACCACGATGACCCTGCAAACGGCGCGCGCTACCTTGCGCGGCCGCCCTGGGATTAATACGGCGGCCCTGCAGATGACTTCCAATGCCTCAGACCACTGGGAGGGACGTGTGGACGGCGCCACGTGTGTCTTTTTCTTTCACTTTTTTCCCCCACTCAAGCGCGACTCATTCTTCAGGACTACTTTGGACACTTGTGTTGGCGGACCGAAGGAGGTTTGGGATGGAAGGACTGGGTGATCAATCGTGCGGCAGCGGCCATCCTGCCTTTTCGCATTCACTAACTACTACTCCGTTTTCAGACTCGCTCAAGCGTGGTTATATAGCTTTCTAATGGATACTACATGCCAATCATCGTTGCCTCATGCCCCTCCGCTACGCCGGATGACCCAAAACCCGAGCGCATGTCCCTTGAAGCTTTCTGGTGTCGACTTCCCCTTGTGTAGGAAGAAGGACACGCAGTGTCAACCTACCTTGCTCCCATCCTCCCGCCACACGCGCGACACTATCCTCCATACTCAACAAATCCACCAGTGCCGCCCGCACCCACTAACTCTCCGGATTCGAAACCGCCTCTTCTCTCACCGTCGAGCTTCAGGATCATGACGCTAGGGCAAACCCGCCTAAAAGCAGTCGTACTTTTGCGGGCACTGAACCTGAAGTTAGCAGCAGATGAGCTGGTGCACGACAGAGAAACATATGGAGGGTGAAAATGCAACAGGCCGAGCAATTCAAAGTGTGTTGCCCCTTTTTTCCATCCTTGTCTATTCTGACCGCGTACAGTGTTTCTGGTATTCCGAGTACCATTGCTGTGGACAAAAATATATGAGAGCGTGTAAATCACTGGCAGAGAATGCGCTGATGACATTGCATAGAATACTGTCATTGTGCGCGCGCAACAGCGTCGGTTACGCTGCGTGGAATGAACGTTCGGGCCAAAGCAAAGGCAGGAGAATACCTTTCTCTTGGCGATGGAGAGGAAAGGGGCGCGTGACGATGCGGTAACCGGGTATCGTCCCGACTCCTACCATGCATCCACTAGCTGTCGCTCACATGCGAGAGCTCAGAAAGCTCTCGGCCTCACACCGAGTGAGAAGCCAAACCGCTTCACAGACGACTACTTACTGTTCTTAGGAGATTGCGCTTGCCGCATGCAAACCCGGTTGCTCCGATTTCGACTATCGCCGCTTTGAAGGCATCTGGTCAGGGGCAGACGGTACACTGCGTGGCCGTTTGTTTGCCGTTTTCTTCGCCATACTGGATCCATCTCGAATCCCGCCAGCCGCTGAACTAGAGACTCTATCTCGAGTTACAAAGACCCAGATTCGGCATCTGCTCTGGATTCTGGGGCATCTTTTCGTGCGCACCGGTGAACTCCCTGATGGGGTCTTTGAGCTATGCGGCTTTGTTGTCGCCTGGGTGGACTTTTTGTACGTCTTCCACGACTCTCTGCAGCTAACCGAAGAGCTTGTCGACATACTGCCTTCCAAGACGGTGTTGCTAGCATCCCTGGGACACTTCACGGCCGATCTGGAACATAAATGGCAAGCCAAATGCAACGACGATGTGGGGGGTATCGGGAAGGACGCCGAAGGGCCATCTCACAAGATGCAGCAGACGCCTGGGTATTTTCGGCTCTTCATACCAACGTGGGAGTTTGTCGTCGGCCAACGCGGACAGTGGGAGGGGGTGGACATGAAGCTGTTCAATGACTTCGTCTTCATGTTCCCCCTGACGCTTAACCACCGTCAGCTCGACGAGATCTTGGATGCGTGTAGGAATGGAGTCTCCATGTTGGTTGGATTGATCCAGACCCATCTGGCGTTGGTTGGCTCTCTCCAATCCCGATCCACTATGCATTTCATTTACTGCTCCAGACCACTCAAGCTGGCGCTCCTCGTCAGCGAGGTACTCAGGAGTGCAAGCCCCACTGGGCTCATGGTCCTTGCGGAATGCCTGGCATCTCATCGTGCTTTCAAGGAGGTGCTGAACCTACTGAAAGGCACTCTCGAGCCTCTGCCTGATGTCTCTCGGTCCGACCATCCAGGACACGAGTTCTGGCGCTCCACGCTTCTATACTCTCTCGATCTCATACTTATAACGGTTTCAACGAGTCCCCATGCGCTCTGCAAGGCACTCAAGTCCAACATTATTCCTCAAATTTTTCATTCGGCGCAGTTCCTACCAGACCAACACCTGCTGCTGTGCCTTACGGAGTTCATCAAAACGCAACTGCCAGCCGGCCTCTGCTTCCCATCGATTTTGCCGCTCATTACCCAGTCCATCAAAGTCATCGTCGCTTCACCGTTGGACAACACTCCCAACGCAAGACTGAATGAAGTCTGGGACAATTTCAAGCGGAGCGCGGCTTACCAAGAACAGATGCTCAGTGCCCTAAAGCACAAGCCTCCCTTCCTTCGACTGGCTGCCTGTGATAATCCACCGGTAAGCCTCTTCCCCGACAATGTACCTATCTCGCTGAATGTGTTATTTACCTGCAGTGCGGCCGCATCGACAATCGCACGATCTTCCGCCGGTGCTCTTCCTGTCGCGTCCGAATTTACTGCTCTCGTGCCTGCCAGAAAAGCGACTGGCGCGAGGGTCACCACCGCATTACCTGCGCTGCGACCCAGGCCGAATTCACGCGTACGTGATTTCCCTTTCTCCCAGCTGCAATGCTGCATCTGATGTCCACGTTGCTCCAGGAATACGCGCTACGTTCTCGAAGCGACAGCTCTGCTTCTTCCGCCTTATGGTGCACAGATTCTACGTTGACAATTCTGTGGTCCTGCACTGCCAAAGTGCTATTGAGCGTTTGTCCGCTAGCCAGCAGCAGGCCGCCGCCGGTGCCGACCCGCGCCCTGTAATCACCACAACAGTCAGCGTCGTGCGGGGCAAGCTAGAGCTCGATGACATGGTGATCAGCGCCGCGCTGACTCCTGCCAATCACGCCGCACTCCGAGCTGCCGTTCCCAACGCTGATGACTGGATCGACCGCGCGCGGCGGAGCAACGGCCGTCTGGTCCTTTATATCCTCAATATCCCGATCGGGCTGGACGAGCACAGCTTGGTCTTTCCGCTCCACATGAACATGTCGTTCTTGGAGGATACGGCGCTGCGCCTGGCTCGCGTGACAGAGGGGCCGGAGCGCAAAACGGACAACATCCTGGCGCTACCTCAGCAGTTCGTAGCCTGCCAACTGCCCCCGAAACTGTCCGTGACTCAGTAGTATAAGTAATGCCACTGTTCCTTATATTTATGTATATAGTTTCTAATGTTAATGGCAAACGAGCGCTATCCCACCAAGTCCCACCGAGTGCTGCGACGACCAAGATGGGCAAGGCAGCTCGCCAGTGAGAGGAAGGAAAAGTACGCATTCGATTTGGAGAGTAACAAGTAAATGCCCATAGCACAATGGCGGAAAGAAGGAAAAACCATAGCTGGGGAAGGTGGGTGTCCATGTAGCGCAAAGAGAAGCTGATACAGAGTAAGCTGGGGGTGTATCACGAATATAAGTGGAGGTATATGAGCGGAATAACAAGTAGAAGAAGTATCAAGTCTAGAAGCCAAAGTTTACTCAAAAAATATGTGCCATGAACGGAGTCGATTGAAGAGTGGGAAAGCGATAGAAATAGGACGGAGTAAAGGGGACAGCGTTGTTGGAGAACTGAGGGCACATACGAGATCCTACAGAAAGCAGCAGACAAATGAGTTTACCAGAAAACGAGGCAAACTTCGCTAACTCACCTGTCATTTCCTGATTCGGCGAAATCCAAGTAGCAGTCGTTGCGGCTATCTTCCGCGAGCGCAAATATAGCCAGTGGCGGGGCAAACACGCGGAGACAGCCATCTCCAGGAACAGTACTTCCCTCCATTTGTCCACCCAATTCGCCCCCCGTCCAACGATATGAGGGGATGAAATGCCTCGGATGCGAACATTGTGTCGTGCTCAATTCTATCGTGAAGCCAATCGCATGCCCGAATGAGAACCACCGGCGCTGGCAAGCAGAAAAGCCTGTTTCGACTGGGAGGGTGCTAGCGTGTCGGCTATGGGGAACGAACATGGCGACGGAAGGGGAAGAGGAGTTTGTGTGAGGGAAATGCGGTCTTCGCGCTGAGGTTTCGCAGGCAATGAGACCAAGAAGGTCATACGGTGGTCGGAAATGAGTCGAAGAGTTGGGACGACAGCGAGGATTGAGAGAAAGCTGTTGTCAAAGGAAGCGGAAAACCGTTTGAAGGGGTCGGTGAAGGCCTGGTTCCAAGTAGGAGTAAGGCGATACCGACGGAGAGGAACTCGTCTTCAAGCTCGGTAAGCGTGTGGAGAGGCAATAGAAGAGCCGAATACACACATGCAGCCGTGCTTGACCAAAGCTCTAAAGTAATGCAAGACCCAATTGCAAGTCTTCCCTCCATTCTTCCCGCTGTCCGGGCTGCAGTCGTTGACGAGACCATCTATGTATTCCGAGTCGAGGATATGCTTTTGCATGTAAAGCAAGAAGCCGACTTGTCTGCTTGCTGGGAGGGAAGAGGCGATGGATGGGGATGCTGGCAATTACTGAGGCAGTGAAGACTTCGTTAGGGCGACGAAGAAGGGTAGGGAGCTGGCGAAAGAAGGGTTTCAGCACCAACGAAGACCGCAGAAGAAGTAGCGCAATCACGCACCTTGAGCCAATTGTTTCTCGCCCCATTTCTTGCCCAAGACTTCAGCCCTCGGTGGAGCCACTCCCATACGAGTCGCTACTTGTGTTCTTACGCCCAGTGCACCGCTTGCTGGAGTGTCGGAGTCGCCGCACTCGTCGTTGCTGTTCGCTGCTCGTTGCGCCGAAAAGTGTCCGTGCTATCTATAAGTGGGTGAGAAAAACTTGGAAAACAGCATAGCGCAAGGCGTACGAGAACCTTGAGCGCCTCCATGGGCTGTCCGGCTTCTGCGTGTGTCCCACCATCCAGCTCGTCGTGGTCGACAAGAAGAAGAAGAAAATGTGTCACGCTGATGAGTCAGCACTACTCGCCTGCTTCTTGACGACCACTGACTCTGTGCATGCCAGTGGCGCTGGCGGGCTATACTTGTTCGACGCTGCGCATGCTAGTAGTGCATTCCGCGCTCTGCGGGGGGCTATTCGTGGCGTATCTGGAACTGACAGCGAGCTGTTCGGCACGACGAGGAATAACTTGAAGATTTAACATTTTCGAAGGCTTGCTTGCAATTTTGCTTCCATACATCTATCACGCGGCGGTCTGGACCCGCTCTGACCTGCTATGATAGCCTGCCGCTGACCCTGCGATTTTCAGACTTGGATACGAGCAGGACACTGGCACGACGCCTAAGCGAGGACGCCGCCGGCGACTCCTTCGAGGCTCAAGTGCGAGGTGGGCTGAAGACAGCAAGATTGCGTATGGGCTAACAGTCAACCTGAAGGCAAAGAACGTTGGACTCTGGAGGTCAACAGCTATCATCCACGCAACTACACGCTGAAATTAGCTTGATAGATGTAGCCGTCGGTCCCCTTGAGTTCATCCCACCGGTTTCAATAAAGCCTCCGCCGCCTCCTCGACCACGGTCCAGCCCGCCCCAACGACTGCAAGGGGACTCAGACACGCTTTACCAGTAGTGATTGCTGCCATCGTCCTGTGCGTTCTACTGCTCGGCGCTCGCCCTCTCGGTCTTCTTCGTGTCGCGCTGGTATCGCTGGAGACACCGCCTGGCGCGCGTAAAAGGCTGTGCGTCTGAAAGGCTGAAAGTACTTAATAGTAGGCTGCGACCATTATCGATGTGTGCCCTCCGGGGCGGGAATGACAATACTTCGAGTGCGTGATCGGGAAAAACTCGCAGACGTCGGCGTAGCACAGACGGCACATGCGCTGGCTGCCGGGGTCAGGCTCAGGCTCCGGGGAGAGCCCACCAGGGCCCGTCCCGCTCCGTGAAGGCTGGACAGTCTCGGCGCGATTGTCGCATGTGGCGCGGAGCGCCTTAGAAACGCTTCCGCCCTACACTACGATTACTAGTGAATAATTGCAATATATCATCATGTGCCCCTACGATTTACTGGTAGTGCGTAGCTACGGCAGCCGTCGACAGGTTAGAAAGGCCACAACGGAGTCTTCACGTCTGCGTCTGTTGACACAATCGTGGACAACGAGGGGCCTCCGGGCCGCATATCCCGAAAGGCGCCCAATGCGAGAGATTCTGAGATACGAGCGGTCGGATCCTATCCACCGCCCGCCCTCCGCTAGTGCCCTCCCGCCCCGCCGGTAGCCGCTCCGAAAACGCACGCAATGACAGCCGCCCGCTCTGATCAGGGCAGCCGAAAACGTCAGGCAAGACATTACTGATATATTCCAGCAGGAGGCACAGCCGCTTCCGCAATACGTGCCGCCTACGGAGCGAGATATATCCTAGCCATTCGGCCGGCGCGGGCACGTGACCTGCCAATTCGGGACGAAGCCCCGGGAGACGATGGCGGGGGGATTTGGAGGGGAAGGTGTGGGGTATGGGTGCAGGAGAAAAGATACGATGACAGGTCATGAGTGGCTGGTGAATTTGGGTGTTGTCGAATGACTTGAGCAAGGAAAGCGCAGAGAATGTCGAGTCGTATTGAAGCCGACCAGTAGTAAACGGCCGCGGGCCAGGATGTGCCGACGGAGCAAGCTGTCTACCAGTGGCAAGATTCCGCATGTCGTGTCGGTGGTTGGGCATGTCCGAGCCTGCGCTGGGTAGAAACTCCTTCGATTTCCCCTCGACAGCTCTGCTCCTATGGACGTCACAGTGTTAACATGCCCATGCGCGCTGCCCACGTAAGCCTGACCAGTATCGCCTGCGACGACAGCGCTCGTGGCGGAAGAGATGGAAAGGGTGTTGACGCGGTTCTGGCGGCGAGGCCTGACGACAACACAGTCAGAACTTGTATGAGGGTTGGCGGAAGTGGCCACGCACCTCTGAGCTCGCGCATAGTCACCCCGAGTCACCTGCAGGGGGGCCTTTAAACCTTCCACTCCGCCGCAGGCCGCTATTTTGGGTGAGCTAAGCTAAGCCGTCAGCGAAGTCAGAGGGAGCGAAGGCGGGACACACCGGGCTAGCCAGTAGCGAAGCGTGTGTAGGTTCCGGAGGAAAACTGCGGAGGAAGGGGTCGGTAAGCCAAGGAGGGGTCTTCTGGGCAGCGAGTCGTGCCTGGCAACGAGACGAGTGAGCACAAGAATAAGCAGAATGAAAAACACGGTGACGCACGCTTGTTTGAGCCTGCACTGAGTGCTGCGCCTTCAACTGGGGCCGACCCTTGTGTTTCGCAGCTTCGCGAGCGTTGGATGCCACTAAGCGAGGAAAGACGACAGAGTCGGTATGCTCGTGGTCGTGGTGGAAAAGAGAGAAGGTCGGGCCGGCGAGCATGTGACCCGCCGATCTTGGCTCCGCACCACGACCAGCGCTCCTTGCTCGTGCAAGCGCAGCGGCTCCGCCACCGCTTAAACGTCTGGTCATGCATGTGGGGGCAATCAAGACAACGCCCTCATGCCTCCAGCCCACTGTGAGTCTGTGACGACAAGTCTTCCCCTTCAGTGACGATGGCGGTCCAGGCGCTCCTCGTTCCACAGTTGTCTCAGGCTGATGGAAACGGTACTAGATACTTGGGAAGGAGTAGAGAAACATGCTGAGCCCGCACGGGACGTGGCTTTAGGCAAAGGCGCGTCGATGCTTTTCTTCTCAATTGTCGCTTGCTCAATATCGAGAATGTAGACTCTCTCGAGCAACCCACGCCTCAGGTGAACACACTCCTGACGATGCCTGCCCCTCGCTGACGTCGCGACTACGCGCGTAGCCGTCGTTGCTTTTGCTGGGCACCCTCGCTGGTGGGGTCCGCAAAGATCTTTCGCAAGGCGCAGGCGAAGGGAAGGGGAAGAAACGGGATGACCTTGGGCAAAACCCCAGCTTTCGGTGGATCTGGTGCGTTTTCTGACCCTTTTGCCGTGGAATAATGGCACTTACTCCCCTCTTCCCTGCGCGCCCCTCTTCAGTTTATCGTGTCCGGCAACGACGATGTCTTTGCCGCTGGGAAAACCTGGGCACGACCGGCTCGAAGAAAGGGCCTGTGCTGTGGGCGGCGGGTACCCACTGCTGCTGATGAAGTCGTCCATCTCCCGCATCCCGCGGGTAGTACGGACTGCGCGTTCTTCCCCCCACCACCAAACACCCATCCGGCATCTTATTCTCCTTCAAACAGACCTCCGAGCCCTCCAAAGCCATACCAAACCCCTGCGCACGTCATCTCTCGCCTCTACTATCACGTCCACATTCACTCGATGGCTTTGCCCTAAAAAGTGAAGTCACGTGAGCGACATCCCGGCAAAGACGTCGAAGCATCGCGGCGCACGCGCGACCTAGTGCTATGTCCACCGTATCTCCCTCTTCCCTGTCCCCTCCTTCGGCCACCTGATTCTTTCGGCCCCTTAATTCGATGCGCGAGACCGTCGTTCATCGCGGTTATTGTGGTGTATATTCGGACGGCATGAGATTTGTCTCGGGGAGAGAAGCGAGAGATCTACGGCGTATATCTCGACTCTGGGGAGGAAGAAGAGCGTGCTGGGACTGTGGAAGAGTCAAGCAGTCTCCGACTGCATTCCTTTGCCTCGCTTCCGAATTCTCCAAAGCAACTTTTGGCGTCAATCTCATCTGTCGCCCATTCTCTGTTGTTCTTCGCGTCACCTGGGACAAATTTCAAACTCACCTCCCGCGTGCGCTGCGGCTCTATGGGGACGCTCTCAAGCCTGTCGTCCATGGGCACCATATTGTCTCAGTTCCATGTGCGCATTTTGCTTGCAGCGGGAGTTGGGTGTGAGCAGTGGTGCGAGGTCGAAAACTGGTAAGGGTGCGAGAAGCAGACAAATTGGTGCTGGGGCTGTCTATAGAGACGGTATTAGGACGATTCCAGAGACTAACGTGGGTGGATTAACGCGGAATACTTTATCTCAGGCTGTTGCTGACTCCGCCTTTAGTTAGTCGACTAGTAGTAGTACAGCGTATCAGAACTTCCACCGATCGGCTCACAGGTGTGCATGTGGGAGTATATCTACGCGGCTTCTTGTATGAGTGTCTGGTCCGCTTTGAGACTATTTGTCTTCGGAACCTTCTCGGACAGCCTCTCCTTACTTGTGTCTATTTTGAATGTAAACGCGCGGTGCGGACAAGGAAACGTCGATGAATGAGACACAATGTAGCTGAAACAAAAGCCATCCGAGAGTAGCGCTGTAAGTAGCAGATGAATTGACAACAAAATAACAAGGTAAACGAGAAGGGAAAACGAGCAGCTGGAGATGCGAATGCGGAGGATAACAAACGGGTAAGTAGTATGGGAAATACTGGTAGCAAGAGAAAAGCAGGGGGTGCGAGTAATATCCGACTGGTTAACGTTGTCGCGCTTGACAATACGAGATCAAGGCTGGATATCCGAACACGAGTTTGTGAGTGAGAAATCAGCGACACAATGTGAATTGTCTTGCCACGAAGTCATGGCAAGGCAGATTAAAGCGGTTGATGTAGTCGATATGTAGCAATCAGCAAGTAAGAGGTCGTAGCTTGGGTTCATTGTCGTCAGGGTATTTGTTGTAAGAGAGACGAGACTCGTGCCGTTGTCACCGACTGGGAAGACATCTAGCATGAGGAGAGTCTACCCGTCAAGCCAGAACTCGCATCCGCAGCGGAGTTCATTGTATATATAGCCCTTCGACGCAGAGACATCGTCCACGCCTTGCATACGACCGCAGGAGAAAACACGCTCAAGGGCGGTCTTCCCCTTCGAATAGCGGAGCTGAAAGAATTGGGTAGAAGTCGAGTAGCATGGAGTACAAGGATATATGCTCGCTAGAGCGAGAGCGGCAGTGTTGGGGAAGATATGTCGCAGTCTTTGAGGACAGCGAGGTGCACGTGACTTGCCAAATCTGGACAAAATTTCGAGGTGGTCGTGCGGGTGGTGCAGGCTCCGACGAGGAAGAAGGGGAGCTGGTGGTGAAAAAAGGGGTGACGATTATGTTGTTTTGGAGCGGATATTGCCGCTGCTGTAGCTAAACGAGACGTCAGCTATGAAAGCTGGACGCTGCTGGAGTAAAAACAGATTGTACCTTCAAACGGGCCTGGGGTTGTCGAGCAACAATGAAATTTCATTTCCGTTGGACATCGTGACTCCCTTGGGCCTTGAACGGATACAGGGGAAGAAGACGCTTGTGTCGTCTGGCCAGCGCGAGCTTAGTCAAAGCGCGCAATTCCACCATCGGCCCAGCTTCAAAACTGGGGAGAATCGCGAGGTAAAACGACTATCGAGGGGGTATATATGCCTATTAATAGCAGGCAGAACTTGAGTATTTGGTGAATGGGTAGTTAAGATCGGCCTGCTCTCTTGTCTCGACAGCAAGCGATATTCGGGGCATGACCGGTAAGAAAAACAGGTCCCGAGCCTTCTCTATTTGCGACCAAAAAGTAATACCAAGCAGCCTGTGGGGAGAGAGTGTCAGTAACGATGCTGAGGAGAGAGTGTGTGTACTTTTGCGCACCGATATGCATACCCGTTCGTCGACCGCTGCCCCCCTGAGAACCACCCCAAGATTGAAGGCTAACCCAACTTGCTGAGACTACCCAGTCCTTGTCGTCATTATCAGTGCTTTCGAGTTGCTACACGGTAGCGAGAATAGAGCTCTCCATCGCTATGCCAGAAGTCAGCGATTCATACAAGCCAATGCGCGCGAAGACACACGTTGCTCCGTTGGCCGACATCAGGTGAGCGATCCGAGTGCTCGGTGGAGAAGGGCGAGCACCCGACATGCTCGTTGGAGGGCTTGACGAGTGTGAGGCCGGCGGGATTATCGAGGTCGAGAAACAAGAAGCGGGTGTGTGACATGCACGCGTTTCTCTCTTCCCGACTTCATGGTCCCGCCAGTTGGCGGTCTCGACGACGGCACCCACTCTTCTGCGGGCTTATACGACGAGATCCTAACGCGAGGCACTAACCATCGTCTTCCCGGTCAACGATGAAGACAAGAGCAAGATGTCGATGTCGAGTGTTGACGCGCAGTCTCGCAATCCGAGTCGGTGCGCGCGTCTCTCCCGCTTTCTCTGTTTGAAGCGACTGAAATGACGTCCTCTCAAGCTAATCTGGCTCACCGACAACGAATGCCGCGACAACACTGGTGCAAGCACTCAGCGCTTGCACAGCTCACAGAACGAGGACAAATGCTTCGAGCGGCGACACGTGTAGAGGAAAAGAGAGGGGGAATCTGGAATTGGAGTCGGGAGGTGTGTGGCCCTTGCCAGCTCGTCCCTTGTCAAGTGCTAACCAGAGTTTTCAGCTCGTTTTCTTCTCCGTTTGAAGCAGGACCCGCTAGACCTCTCGCGAATCGTCATATTTCCCCACTATCTTCATCATCAACCTCTACCCCGCCAACACCCATCCGAGCTCCTCCTTCCCGTCTTTGCCTTGCCCAGCACGGAGTTCGTGGCTCAACCAACCCATTGGCGACTTCTCGCGTGGGGCCGCTGCTGCTGCGAGTCATCACAGCGGGCAGCATCTACCCAACGTGAGCGGCAACTTGAAGTCGGCCCGCACATACTCTATCGCCAAGCTTGCGCCTTCTTGGCATGCAGCGGGCGGGAAGCCTGTATTCTGCGCTAAACGAGGGCCATTATCGCAAATACCACCCACGGTGGCAAACGCCATACTCCACATCTGCACAAGTACCAGCTCCTGCTACTCCCGCGATTTGTGGGCCGCCTCTACGACACTTTTTTCGGTGCCTTTTTCGAAGGTCCGAGTAACGGCCGTCATCGTCACGCTGCCCACAAATGACTTTGCAACTCTGTCTCTGCAAAGCCTGCGCCTCTATCGACTGTATGCAGTGGTGCATTAGATGCCAATAGAAGCCCCCAATTCTTTTCAGGAGCTGCGACGGGGGAGGAGGTCCTCGTTGACATCGTTTTCGACAACGACCCCATTTACACCCGCATTAGCTTCACATCCGTCTTGCAAGCCACGACCACTCGGAAATCCATATCTCCCCATGCTTGCGCATGTACCTTCGGGATTTCCAACGTTTTCGAATGCGCTGGGGCACTGTGTCCATCGTCCGCGGTTGTTTGGGGCGCTGCTCTCTGGGTTCATGCCGGACAAGTCTGTCCAGTTGGCCCAGCCTTGACTTATTCTCAAACACTGTATTTACGATATTGATTTCGTCTACTTGCGCTCTCTTCGTTATGCTGCTATCGATACATACATCATTGACTCGGACTTCCTTACGATTATATTCCCCTCAGCGCCCATAGTACAGTTATTCATGACATGTTATTGACTCGGAGGTTGTGGAATAAAGATGAGATATCTGCTCATGAAGAAGCCATTAAACGAGAGGTTGTGCTTCACGAGATAACACACTCACTTGAGGCCGCTAACTCTCTGGATTTCTTTCACAAACCGCCAGGCTCGAACGTCGGCGCCGGCATAGTTTCAAGACCTGCCATCGAGCTGCAGCACTGACGGCTGGTCCTTGATAGCAGGTCGTTCCACCTTCAAGTCCACAATGGGCCCAGCAAATTCGGAGCAGTGAAGCTCTCGGTCTGCTCGGCAAACCGACGTCGTTGCTCCTGCTCGGACCGTGGTTGTCGGCGCACGAATGGTGAGATTCGAGGGCGAAGCCTGCTGTGCGATTATGATTGCGGCGGGGAGAGTTGGTGACAAAGCCAGCTTCAGCAAGGTGAGTTTGGTGGCGATCATGATCGCGGTACCTACGATACAATTCAGCACGAAATATGTATGCAGAGATGTTAGTGAATGATAATGCACATCGCATCGTGGCTCTCTGTCCCGGAACGGCTCCTTGGATGTCTAGAGAGTTGCGGCCGGGGCACGACCAGGTGTCGAATCAAGCGGAGTACTCGTCGGCAGGTTGTCGAAAACGGCGTCAATGACGAGATGGTTGGGGAAGCAAGTGTCAAAAAGAGGTGCCGCCACTGTCGCGCAAGCTGGTGATGACCATTCAAGGGCCCGGGGGGTTGGGGGGGATATCCGACGCAGCCTGATATGTAAAAGAGGGCAAGTATCAGCGGTGCGGAAAGCGAATGCGGAATCGGAACAACAGATGCTTACAGCCCCTCCTGATATAGCTGCTGTTTTATTAGTATATGCGCCTCCACCGCCCTTCTCCGAATGCCCGAGTACTTTTGCGGGGGCATACTGATTTGTGCGATTCACGCAGGTCGTCGTTGATAGGCAGGGGCGGTGAGGATGTACGAGCAGCGCGGGGCTCAGAAGCTTGAATGACACAGAGCTCATCTTGATTGGGAGCCATACGAAGAGTTAGAGGATGCACATCTGCCGAGAAAGAGTCAGAAAAAGGGACTACTAGTACAACAAGGACGCTCAGCTCACCGAGATGTTTGACGACATATTATCCAGCCATAAGATCCTCCCTAAAGTGCCAGCGAGTCCCGAAGGTCGTGTAGCGTGTGGAGGCGTGCAAGGCGAGGTGGTGGAGGCTCGGAAGGAAAGACGGGCCGGAGTCACGTTGCGTCACCCGTCAATCCTTCTTAGTCTTGACTCCCACCCGCCTTGCCACTGTTGTCTGCAATGCTCGATGGAAGGTACTGCTGTTGGGACGGACCTGTTTGGCGCCTGTCGTCTTCGTGTTTGGCGTACTAGACGTCTGCGCGGGCGTCTCTTGGTGCGTTTTCACGCCCGACTGCAGGAAGTCCGACTAACCTTCCTTCGCTAGGTGATAAGGCGTGCTGCCCCCACCTTTGAAGGCAAAGAGTAAATGCGGAGATGGTGGGAAGAAGAAGGAAATATGGGTCTTGTTGGTGCGCTATTATGCTCGTTTGTCGTCCGGTTTCTGAGTGAGCGGCAGCGAACCTGATGCTGCATCGCTCTGTATCGACCACCACCACCACGCGCAAGCTGTTCAAGGACAACAACCTCGTTTGCATGGCATGGCTGGTTAGCTAGTCGCTGGTCTTTTTGGTGCGTCAAAGCATCCTCTTGTCGTCCTCTTCATTGTTAACGTTTTCTTGTCTGCAGATGCCCTTCAATCCACGTCGGACAACGACAACTCGGAAGGAACCCTACCCCGCGAGAATTGGGCTGCCTCTCGCAAGTCCCACGACAACGACTCTGAAACGAGTTGCCGCTTGAGCTGGGGAGGGTGAAGAGGAGCTCTGTATAAAACGGGTCAAATCGGTGCGTCTTCTCGTTCTTCGAGCAGCGAATGGTACACTAATTTCGTGCTCAGTCGGGCGGGAAAGCGTTAGCACCCTACCCGCCTGTAACAACGTCGACCTAACTGCGTTCGTGTCCGCCCGCACATCATCCCAACACGTCTTCTACCCTGTCTAAACTCTTCCGACTGTCTTTCTTGGCACATATATGCCGAAGACCTCACCATTTTCGCCCACTTTCGCCAAATGACCTCTCACACACGCAACGCTGCCAATACTATACTCAGCCCTTCCACGACAGCCTCTCGCTCCCATACATCTACGCAAGCGCCAGCTCCTGCTACTTCCGCCATTTGCGGAGTAGACACACGCTTCTCCGACACTTTTCGGTGCCTCCTTCGCCAGTCACATGTGTCACCGTCACGCTGCCCACATCCGACTTTGAAGCTCGCCTCCTGCATTACCTACGCCTCTATCGAGTGGATATAGTGGTGCATTACACACTGTTGGTGTCACACAATTCTTTCTGGGCGTCGCGATAGTCCAGAAGGTCCTCGTCAACGGCGTTTTCGACAGCGACCACACTTAGACCGGAATTGGCTTAGACTGTATATCGTGGTGCATTACATCCAATCCGCGCCACACAATTCTTTTCGGGCGCTGAAACGCGTGAGGACGTCCTCGTTGTCGCCGTTTTTGACAACGACCACATGTATTCGAGGAATCGACTTTACGGGCACATGAAAAGCTGGGACCACTCGGGAGTCTGAATCTACGGATGTCTGTGCATGTACCCTCACGCATTACGACCTTTTCGACCTTGCTTCGGGACCGTGTTCGTCCTTCGCTGTTTTGGGCCCATCGCTGCTTCCGGGGTACATAAGTATCCATATCGCCCGGTTGACCCTACTCTCATTCCCGCCCACGATATCTTATATACATTCTCGACATTCTTCGTGCCTTCTCGACATCAGTTGCGTCTACTCTCATTGTTGTTACTTTTACTCCATCGACTCCGACTTCTCTTTTACCTTGCCGCTGCTACCGAATGCCTAGCTGAGTTATAACTTGCCTTGATAAGCAACGCCGATATTCTAAGCTGTACGATATTCTGGCAACGCCTCCTCGTCCACAACCCGCATGCTGGTATTCGCGCCGTTCATCCTGTTATAGAGCATGCGCAAGAGCTCCTCCGTCGTCAGCTCCGGCTGTCCCCGACCAACCGCAACTACTGAGACGCTGCGCTGCTTGACAGACAAAGGCCACGGACTCAATTCTTGCAAGTCGGCGCGAGCCTCGCCGCTGGCCGGGGTTGGCGGCGGTGCTGCCCATGACTCGGAACTTGGGGACTGCGAGGGAGCTCTTCGAACGGGCAGAATGCGTCGCTTGGGGTTGGGAGCGGCGGGGCGGGAAGGCGAATGCCCATCGCCGGCAGAGGCATCTTTGATATCGAGGGCAGAGTTGGGGAAAGGCATTGTCAGCTGACGCATATCTCTCCGTTTTCGCCTCCAGCGGAGCAGCAGAAGACCCAGCAAGCAGAGGGCAATGATTCCGCCTACAATGGCGCCTACAATAGCGCCGACAGACGCCTTGGCTTTGGGAGGCGGGGTGGGCCCGGGAGAGATCGAGTTGGTCGCTCTGGGTGGCGCTTGTGAGGAGAAGCCACTTGAGCTCGGAGATGCGGGGTCATCAAGCGCAAAGGCGCTTATCAAAGCTTGGATGGCGTTGGTTTGGTAGCCCGTGTCAAACTTGGTGCCCGCAGGTCCACTCCAATACGCGCCATAAATATTACTGTTGTTCTGTGTTGCGAGATCCGCGACGGCGTTATACTATGCTCCGTGAAGGTCTCGGTTTGGAAGGAGACACACACGCACCTGGACAGCTAGGTATGCGCGGATGGATGGTCTCAGGGAGGGGCTGGTTGCATTGCGGGAATATGCGGCCACCAACGCGCGAGGTATCATCATGTCGCCTGTGTGACCAACTTGAAAGACGGTCATTTCTGAATGCTCATGGGCACCAGAGTCGAAACGCACCGCCGTTCTGGATGATTCCAGTTTCATTCTGCCAGCTGTTCGTCTTGAGAGCGGCGCTTATCAGCTCATCGAGCCTGTTTGGATGCCTTCAGTGGGGAAAATGGAGGAAACCAGGCACAAGACGGACATGTCGCGATAAGTCGTGTTCTGCGAGACAGAGTACAAGACCGCGAGCCCTTCGATCATAGGCCCCGAGTCGTATGCGAATAGGCCGACCTTGTCCAGCGCACAGTTGTCCGTGGCGCGAGCAGATATCCCGTCCCTAACGAGACCTTGGTCGTTGTACAGATGCGAGCGGATGAATGACATGGACTGGACTGCCGCGGCAAGGTACATTGCGTCCGCGGTTGCTTCGGCCAGCATGGCCGAAAGGCTGCAGGAAGGGACAAATGAGATTTTTTGCATGTGCGGTGGATCATGGAGGGACGAACATGAAAAAAGCGCTGTAACAGGCGTCAGTAACACACAAAAAACCCGTTCTCGCTGATACGCACCCTGTCGCAATCATGACGATGTCAGAGTTGTTCACATCTTTGTTCTATGCTATGTTAGACAACATGATGAAAACATAACACACAAGGGGAGCGCACCCAGAATACCCCGCCAGCCATGCTAACTGTGCAATGACCATGAGCTGGGGTTGCCTCGGTGGAGAAAAGCACATACTGCCTTGACATGACGAGCTGAGGTTGAAACTCTTGGACGCGATCTTTCCCGCGTCAAGCGCTGTTTGCGTGAGGGTGTACGGGACTGCTGCCCACCACGACTGTTTCGCATACTGAAGAAAGATAGGGACATTGTAGGTTTTGTAGGCGATAGCAGCCCCGTGTCCGAAGGTCCTATAACAAGTTCAGATGTCGCAAACAAGATAGAGACTACACACAGGCCATCGTTGAGCTAATCAACCAAGTCCCCGCATTATCACTGGCAATTGTCCTGATGTTAATGAATGACGCTGAAAGTTTGAAGTTGGAACAAGACCAAGAAACAACGCGTGAGTACACTCACTACATTGAAGCCCGAGAAGTTCTTTGCTCCCATGTTGTCGAGCACCGTCTTCGCTGAGCCATAATATCCTCCCAAATCCGCAGCGTACCGCGACTGGTTGGTGAGCTGATCGAACTCCGCGAGTTGAGAGTAGAGCGTGCCGGATCGCGGGTAAGAGTGGGCTGTACAACGCTGTAGGTGAGCGTCTGCACTCGGTCAACAGCTTACTTGGATCGGGAAACATAAAGTTCGTGCTATCCAGCTGCGAGATAGCCCGCGAGATGGCCCCTTGGGCGACGCTGATCCGGTCTTCGAGCGAGGTTGTGATACTCGGTTTCTGTGGGTTGGGAGTGAGCCATGACAGCCAGCGAAAGAAGGCACGAACCCGCCAGGATGGGCCTGGTAGCTGTGCGGCTGCCTTTGCCACCAGAGGAGTAAGGAGGAGGGAAAGAGGAAGCATGAGATGTGGGCTGTGCCGGCGCGGATCCCGTTGGTTGCCTCGAAATACTTCCGACAAAGGGCTGGTAACATGCTGTGGTAGTTAGATGGGAACCCGATGATGCTCACCCGCATGAAGCTTCTTGTGCGCTTTACCTCTACAGTAGAGGGCTATTAATGCTCGTTGAGCAAAGATTCGAAGCTTGCCGCGTGGCGATTCCTCCCAGGCTTTGTGATAGTCATACTTGCGACGAGTCGTTGCTGAGTGACTTGTTAGCATTCCGCCATACCAGATGATATAAATACACACGGGGGAGAGATGACGCATGGTGGTTAACTGTTGAAGCGACAAGCTTGCAGAAGCGTTATGCCGATCCTTCAGAAGTAATCAGGCACCTTTCTTTGTCGGGAATGAATCTCCCTACCGACTCTGCAAAATGAAAAAACACGCGGAATGTATGCGTGTTGTTGACCCAAAAATTGACGACAATCTCAGTCCCTCGTTACGACCGTCGTACCATCCCTCGATTCATCCTCCGGTTGCGACGGAGCGCTTAGTTTCCAGATTTGACGCATGACTGCCTCATCTTCACACTCTGTGCAGACGTCGTTGTCGTCGGGTGTCATTTTTGGAACAGAGTCGGCATTGGGAGCGTGATGTAACTGAGAGAGCAAAAAGCTAGGAAGTCCGACACGAGTAAAGACTAGCACCATCGATTCTCTCCCTAGCCTCACGGGCGATGCTGTCCAATACAAAGGTCAGCATTGAGCGAACAAGGTAAGAAGCATACCTGGCTCGACATGGCCGCCTGCATGAGGGGAAGTTGGTTCTCGCTGTTCGCGACAGCCCCTCCTCGATTATCCTCCCCGTCCGACTCTCCTTTGCTTGAGCAGATGCTGGATCCGAGCCCGCAGTCGGCTGAGTCATCTGCTTTCGACTCCATCCATCCCACCCTTATTCCGGCCAGCGTCGCAGCGCAAGCAGACTTGTACAGTCGTACTGAGCGGAACGGTCAGCACAGCAGCGACACGAAATGGCAAACAGACGCACCGTGAGGCTATCCCAGCATCTTCCAGCCCTCCCGAGGGAGCGCGTAGAGGAGAGAGCCACTGCGCGGGGCGACAGGTGTTCGCGGCATGGTCGTGGTATAAAAGAGAGAGGCGAGATCGGCCCGAAGACATGTGACTTCGCCGATCTTTACTCCGCACCATGACGACCAGCGCACACGCCCCTTCCAGCGCCACGTTAGCTCGTCATTGTCGTCAGGAGTGGGGTCCCGCTCCCAAATGTGAGTGCGGCGTGTAGGCCCCACGTAAGTCCACTCCTTGAAGTTTTCTGTTTTGCCACCTGCGTGCTGAGCGCGATTTCTGCGGATAGTGCACCATTCGAACGCTTTGTTGGTGGACGGGACGGGGGTATAGAGGGCTAGGAAGGAGGTGGAGATGTCCGGGGGGTGCTGTGCCCCGCAGACGGTGCGTCGCCATCTCTGCTGCCTCTGCGAAAGTGCTGATTCAAGTTCGTCGCAGACCGGCTTGGGAACAAGGGCTGTCTATCCCGTTTCGGCGGGAGGTAGACAACACGCTCTGTTATATCCACGCGCTGCGACGAATCTGCAGGCAAGGAAGGCCACAAGGTGCGTGCTTGTGTATTCCCTCCAATGCTTTGCTAATGGCGAAGATAGCGACAGCTATCCGGAACCGGGCCCAATTACCTCTCCCGGCAGCGTATTGCTACCCCTCGCTCGCTATGCACAACCCCAAATCCAAGGCAATTGCCCCGACAACAAGCGCTACCCGGCGGCGGGCTATGGTGCTGGGTCTACAAACTTGCAAGGCGCTGCGGGTCAGCGGCGCCTGTCTGGATTATCGTCCGCAAGACAGCGCAAGCTCTTCCCCCGCGGGACTACCTTGTCATCGATATGGTGGTATTCAATAAGACGTCATGCGCCTTGGACCCACGCGCGAACTGCGCCATGTGTTAACCGCTGAGTTTTATTGGCTTTTTGCCTGCGACTTGAAACGCCTACAGGACTACCACGGATTTGATGCTGGCAGACCGAAGGGGGTATAGGATGGATGGTAGGGGCTGGAGATCGCGTTAGGCCGATGCGGGGGTGCAAGTGCGTCAATGCGCTATCTTGGCTAAGTGGCTTGTCGCGTTCACTCACTGCTTTTCCTCCTTGGGCAGACTCCCCGAGAACTCTTGTCTGGATCGAGCATCCCTCCCTCGTCCCCGCCTCATCAGTACCAACCGCCAGTCCACTCAATGCCCCTCCGCGCCAACCCCGTCATCATCGACACCCACCACTTTCCCCTCCTTCAGGCAACTTGAACGAGCCTTATGAATCGTGCGTGCGACCTCTTTGGCGCCAACTGAAAGGATGATCCATTCCGCCATAACAGCTCGCAAGCACGAGTTCTATTTCACGACAATTACCAATGTGCGTGATGCGGCTGCTCATTTGTATCGATGCTCACTGGTCAGCAGCTCGCCGACTGCTGCCCTTTTCCTTGTTGCATGTCGCTTGCGACGCGGCTCGAGGCCAGCATGCTAACCATTAACGAGCGGGAACGGAATGCATTGGGGAGGGGGATATCTCAAGAACGTGCGTTCTTTGGCGTATCGTTCCTGCTTGCGTTAACCATCTGGCGGCTCTTGAAGTCGAAGCGCTAGGGTGTGTCCGCGCCATTCGACTTTGTCTTCAGAAAACTGAAGCCTGACGAAACGACAGAGTCAGAAGGGTAGTTGCGATCGAACGAGGGATGTACCAATCCAAGCTTCGTCCTCCGAGCTCGGTCGGTCGTCACTGTCTTCTTCGAATCGGGAGACTCATATCCATTCCCTTCCCTGCTTTGTATAGGTGAAATGACGAATTGGTGATGATAGAGTAGAGCGTGCAAGCACGCGCGTGTAAATGGAGGCTGAGGTATGGGCTGCAGCAGTGGCCAACTCGCTCTTCACGTTCTCTGTTATCCACCATCCCCCCAGTCCGTGTGGCTTCTCCTTGGAGCAGGCAGACAGGAATGGTCACCCTCCCATTCCGGGCCCGCGTTTCCTCCCGGCCCGGTTCTCGGCGTCCATCGCGCTCGAAAGACGGGGCAAGAGAGGGAGGGTGAACTATGGTGTGGTGCCGTCGAGCTGCCTGCGAAGGATAATGCAGGCTGTGGCCGGAACGGCCTTCGTTCTTCGATTGCTCCGACCGCAACTGAAGAAGCCTCCTCATCTGGGTTGAGGACTTCTTGTGTCCAAGAGCCCTTTGTGCGTGTCAGCGCGGAAAACAGGCCATGGACCGGGACGCGGGAGGGGCACGGTAACTGACGGGATTCGCGAAGCGCTTGTACAACAATGGAGGATTCAGAAAGAGAATGCGACAAGCGGATGGAGTAAAGACAATATATAGTGAGGAGCACCAAAACGAGTACGTGCAGTAAGAATGTATGTGGGTTGTCGACGCGGAAATCGAATGTGGCCCTACTCGGGAGGGAGAGAAAGCGGTATTGAAAAGCGAGAAGGTGAAATGGGACAGAAGGAGTAGCGGGAGTTAATGGATAGCAAGTCGTGTTATTTGCCGCCACTGATTTAGAAATGCGGGTACAACGACTTGCTCGCGCGCAACGGTGCTGTGCAGCCAGCTCTTCCAAATTTCCAACGGCGATACCCCCAGTCACCCAGCCTACCGTGCCCGCCGCCGCCGCCGCCTCCTCCGTCCTCCTTCCAGGCACGTCCACGCCGGCCGACGAACGCGTCCCCAACGACGGGCTACCTGCTCAATGTCCCAGATAGCGACTGGCCAGAGATAATAGGCGAGGCAAATGTGCGTTACCACGAGATCCACTCGCTGAAGCGATACGTGGCGTGCTGGGTCATTGGGACGTGTCGAGGGGTGTCGGCGACGGCCGGCGCGGCACGTGACCTGGCCGATTTTGGGAAGAAGGGCCGAGGGAAGACGCAGAGCGGATGGCGGTTGGTGACGGCGAGCGCGGACGCGGGAGGCGGGGAGGAAAGGGAAGGGGGATATTTGGTGGAGATGGTGAAGACGGAAGGGGAGGAGCGGAGAAGGGGGGATTAGGCAACAGCGCTGGCCAGTCATCGAGCCCGAGGCAGACGGTTTGAGGCCGGCTTCTTCACCCTCCAGCTCAACTCTTTCGTTCCTCCTCCGCGATTCATTGTGTATCGTCTGTCTATGCACCAGAGAAAAGAACGCCAAAAGACTGTGAGACGGGGGCTGTATATTCTCGTCAGTCGATTTTCGCTGGCGGAAGGCTAGAAACGGACCAGTCGACATCCTTTGTACCTTCTCAGACGGGGAAATCGGGAGGGGGACGGGTGGGAGTCCGACTTGCAGCGCGAGGAGGAAAGAAGAGAAGTGGGGCAAAAACGGAGCTAAAAGACTGCGTGAGATACAAAAAATGGGCGGCAGCTCGAAATACGCACTCAAGATCTCCCTCTGACTCGTTTGCACCAGCAGCGCCCGTCGCGAATGGATGCAGAAGAGCTTGGGGACATCTTCTTGCTGGAGAGGGTGACCTCGCCCGCCAAACTGGAAGAAGAAGCGTGCAGCAGGAAAAACGGCTTTCGGGGTGGAGGGGGCATAAGTTTGGAGGCAATGTGCAGGGTCGGGCGTGATTGAGCGAGTGGGGCTATCTGGAGAGTGGGCATGAGTGACGACGAAAGGGGGAGAAGATGTAGGATTTGAATCACGCACCTATGGCCTGCAGAAGAGCAGCTCCCCGTCAACCACGGTGTTTTCCTTCCCTCCAGTAGACCGGTATGGTGTGCGAGCTTGCGGATAATGGAGTCAAGATGGCTGGTCCAGCGAATCAGCAGGAGTTTTGTAAGTGGAAGTATTCACGCGCACCAAATAAACAAGTGCTGCATTTCCGCTTATGGGGCGCCTCAGACGTTCGCGTTCGTTGTGTCCGAGTTGAGAGAGATGGGATGGGGGAGGATGGACATAGCGGAGAAGACGAAGAAGAGTGGCTGTGACGTCACAACGGATTCCTCTCTTTCCTCCCACTTCCGGGCCGAGCAAAACAACCAAACACGCTGCATCCACAGACAGACATGCTGCATACACGAGGTGGCCACTCACATACGCCGCTTATCTCCTGCCCTCATCGATGGCGCTCGTCAGAGACTCCCCCGATACCTGGACGGCCAACGGCGTCGAATCCTCTTTCCGTGTCAGCTTCGACAAGGACTCCTCGCTCACTGGGACAACCGATGTCTGCGGCTGGGGCTGGCGATTCAAGTGGGACAGCTCGAATGGCCCCATCGCTGTTTACTTCGACCCGCACCTGGTCGCTAAGGCGGAATATGGACGCGTATCGTGCACTGTCGTAACGACGGGATTGACGGACTATGGCTTGGATTACTCTTTGGGGACGTTCTCCTTCCACCTCCCCCTCGAGTTGCTCCGTATCCGAGTCCCCATTTTCAGAGCCTCCTCAAAACACTCACAATTCGGCGCGTATCGGCGCGTGGACCCGTGACAGTGGCAAGAAGACAAAAGGCCGCTTTAAAAGCTCTACGCCCATAACAAAGCCTCCCATCTTCAAGTTTACCATCTCCTTTGAGGCCACCTTCGCCCTCACTCCTCCCAAGCCTGTCACCATCCAGACCCGCCTCCCATTCTCGGACGAGCCCCTCCCAACACGCGTCCGCGCCTCTCTCGTCGACACGATCCATGGCGGCGAGCTCATCGATGTCAAGTTCTGGGCATATTCACGCGCCCGGAACGGCTACATCTATGATCCCCGTCCGCTGTACGGGAATCTCAGGCTCATGCGCGGGACTTCGAAACAGTTCGATGAAGGTACTTGTTCGCTCATCTGTTTTTTTTTGTGCTCATGGAGTTGAATGTCTAGATCTTGACGACATGTTCAGCGGATTCTCTGAGTCGGGGCAGACGGATATCACGAATGACCACGCTCCCGAGGATGCGTTCGACGGGTACGACTATATGTCCGACAGCGACCTCGAGGACGGCGAGGAATTCGATGGCGACACGGATATTCACGGCCAGGAATCAGGTAAGCGAGCCGTCGTCCTCTCTCCCATTACTCAGACGAAACACAAGTAGAACCGGATGAGAAAGAGCAGCCCGTCGCTGGACCGAGCATACAGCGCTCGACATCGCCTGATGTCATTGTTCAACAAGAGCTCCAGGGGCGTCGCGGCCATCGCGTTGTCATCAAGGGACATGCTTACAACACGTGAGTCGTCTTTATATCAAAGCTCGTCGAATTAACAGCGGCACATAGTTGGAAAGCGTTGATATACTACCTCTACACAGGCAAGGTGCATTTCCGTGAGGTCGGCGGGAGGGCTTCGCGTTTCGACCTGAGGCAGCCAAGAGAAGATGAGGCACCGGAATGCTCGCCGAAGTCGATGTACAAACTCGCAGACAAGGTGAGGCAGCGTTCAGTCTAATGACGTCTGCTGAGGATCCAACAACAGCACGGCCTCGCGGAACTCAAGCTGCTCGCGTTCGAGGCGATCCGCGCGCGGCTCTCGGTCGACACCATTGTGCACGAAGTGTTCTCCAACTTCACTGCCATGTCCGCCTTGCCGCTTCTCTTCTGCTGCCTCCAACTGACGAGCACTGCAGATTCGACGAGGTCAAGACAATGCAAGTCGCTTTTCTCCGCGCAAACTTGCACACGCCAGCCGTGCGCGAGTCGATGACACGGAGGCTGCTGTACTTCTGTGCTGAACGTGGCTCGTCAGCGTCCGCGGCGGTGCTCCAGGACGTCATATTTGGTCCAGCGGCAGCTCCTGCTAGAGCGCAATCGCCCGCAAAGTCTGAGGAGAAAGAGTGGTATGACTAGCATTACTTATGCCAATTTCGCACGGGTAGTTCTTGGAAGTACTCGAAATGAAATGATATTGCCTTGGTCTGACTCTGCGAGGGTGTTGGGACGAGAGCGAGCTTGGACGGGCCTGGCGGCATCCCATCAGCGTCCTTGCCAGTGGGGACTCCCGCGCTTCTGATATTGCCGTCTGGATCTCCTCCACCCAGCGACTCGGAACCACACGTCTCGTTGCCGTAGTCCGAAATCAGGCCCCCCGTCCGGATCGCACTCAGGCTGAGCAGCAAGCGCGACGACGAATGACTTGAAGGTAGGTATCAGCATTGCTGTCAAAATTTAAGGCGGAGGATGTACGCTTTGCTCCCGTTGGGATGGTTTTTCTATATGCCGCGGCACCACTCTGCCCTGCTTCTCCCTTCAGGTCCCCAATGATTCGTGGAGAGTCGAGTTAGCGGGTTGTCGTTATCGAGCAGCGGATGTGTGTGTACAAGCGGTACAGAGTTCTGAAAGTCGATGACTGCCGGGCCCCTCGTCGCCGGAGCCACCGTATTGCCTGTGGTACTGTAGGAATAAGAAATGGGAAGCCGACAAGAGCACAATTTGACGCACCGGTATAGTCAAAAACTGCGTCTCTAGCGCGACCCCTCTCTACCGGGAGTGCGCTGATCACTACTCGCGAGCGAGCTGAGGCAGAAACGCAGGCGGCTTTCCTGCTGGGCGGGACTGGAGCCCTTGACGGGGAAACTGCAGCAACTCGGCGTTAGAGATACAAGGTAGGGGACACGACAGCGCACCTGGCTGTCCGTGTGCGTCGTGTGCGCTGCATACATAACCCGCGGAAGACCGGGCTGCGCCAGCGGCAAGCCAGAGTGGTGGAAGGGTTTGAAGACTGGCCGGCCGACGGTCACGCGCCGCGCCACCCCGGAGTCCGGACCCCGTAATCCTCCTCGTCCACACGGTCGTTCCGCGCAGCAGTCTGTCCCGCCCTCGCAGCAGGCGCGCTCGGGCGCCGCAGGCACATGGCGGGCGAGACGAAGAAGGAGCGCCACGCGTTCTGATCGATCGATCGGCGGGAACGCGTGACGCGCGTCATCGCTCCTTCTTCCGCTCTTCCACCACGGATGGGGCGGGGCCGATGGGCTCGCCTCCCTCCCGGCGTCGATGCGGCGACGTGTCGAGGCCCGTGCGTGGCGCGTTCAACCTCCGTGGGCCGTCTGGTGCGTTGCCGAGGCCGACTGCGTGGACTTGACTGAGCTTTCTGGGTTAGATTCAAAAGGTCAGTCGCGCGCGACGATACCTGCCTCCAGCGCTTGTCGGCGGAGGATGCGAACTGAGATAGGAGGGAGGAAGCGGGGACGGAGCATGCGGGAAGGATGGGCTCTTGGTCTGCTAGGTGCGCGACAGCGTGCTCGTTTGTCGTCCCGTTTTCTGACCTTTCACCCTTTACAGAGGAATGTTGCTCCTCGAGCCCAACGGCGCGCATGCCCGCGTCCCCCTCGGCGTCGAAATGGCTCGCTGCTGCTGGCCAATAACGACCCCAACGTTGCGCGGCAACGCGACCGCAAGGGTACCAGCTGGCGGGGGCGGAGGACGGCGCGGGGGGAGGGAAAGCACGTTGGAACGGTCTCCGCGTCAACGTCGTGTGTAGGATGCGAACGGAGATGGGCGGGAAGAAGCGGGGAGGGGGACTAATGAGAGATGGGCGCTGGCTGGCTCGTCTGCTCGGTGCGCGACAGTGGGCTTGTAGTTACCGTCCCAGTTACCTGACGCTTTGCCGTTCCTTCGCAGGCGTTGTCGGGCTGTCGCTCGAGCTACTGCGAGCGCAGCGCGGCCCGGATATCCATCCTCGCAGCTGGGCATGCGTGCTGGTCGGCGACGAGACGGACGACCGCCAGGCACGCTGCCAGTGGGGCGGCGCGGGTGGAGGGAAACCTCCGGAAACTGTGCGTTTTCCTCCTCAGAATCGACGGGCGTGTGCTCATCTGCGCATGCTAGGCATGCTTCTGTGTGTGCGTTCTCGGCAGCCGGAACAGAGCGGGCGGGGAAGCTTAGTGGTGCGTATTGAAGTTGTTATAGCGACTGGCGGGGTGCTGAAGTTGCTGCTAGGGCGAATATCGGCGCGGAGGGGAGCGACGTTGTTGTCCAACCCTTCCGCAACCCTTTCCCTATTCGCAAGTCAGAACCCTCGCCTCTTGGGCGTTCCTCTCTCGGAGGACATTGCAGCGCGAGGACGAGGGCATTTGCGCCGCTGCATTCTATGCCGTCTGGGACGACGACTGTGTTGTGAGCCATTGACAGAGGAGGAGCATGGTGATGACGGAGTATCCGGCTCTAGACTGCTCTGAGGTTCGTCGTCGTCGGCGCGGCGTCATCCATCCCTGACAGCCAGTAGTCTATGTACTCGCGCTGTGGCTCTAACGATGGCGTCGCTGGCGCGGGAGCGGTTCTGGGCGAGGGGAGCGGCAGGGTTTGCACGAAGTCGTTTGCGAGTATATATTTTGAATGTATCCGCAGAGACGTTGTACTCGTTCGGAAGAGGACGTGGTGGAGCAGGAGGACGTCCGCCGTGCGGCGGCGGCGGACAGGAACCCGCGTGGCCGCAGCGCGTTGTGCGAGGCGGCGGCGGCTTAGGACGCGGCGCGTGCGTGGACACATTACGCTTCAGGCTCGCGCAGACTCGGCCCAAGTGTCCTCGGAGACTTTGACTGGCCGCATGAAGGTGCGCATGTTGCTCGCGTACCCGCCCGCCTGGATGTCGACAAAAGGGACCCCAGAAGCGCGGCCGTAGTCGGAGACGCGTGCTTTGCTTTCGAAGTGGCCCACGTTCTTGTATTTGCCGCCGGACAGAGCGTCGATGCTAGGCAGCCCGGACCAGACGATGCCCTTGAGACCTGCGGCTTTTGCAGCGTCGATCATAAGCTTGCCTTCGATGGTTTCCTTGAGAGAGAGTTGAGGCAATGAATCAAGGACCGTAATGACTCACTCGTGGTGGGTCTCCGTGTTCCGCCCAGTTGGTGACAAGCTACGGGACGCATAAGGACGAATCTGACTGAGAGAAAGTAGCACACACGAAAGCATAGTCCGCCCCTTCAAACGCCTTGAATACGGCTCCTCTATTCTCCACCGACAACGTCACCGCGACCACCTCGAGGCCCTTCTCCGCCAATGCTTTCGCTGCAGGTTTTGAGACATCGCGGGTGAAGGCGCGAATTCGATATGGTTTGTCGGATTCGGTGAGGGCGAGGACAACGCTGCCGCCTTGGGTCCCAGTAGCGCCTACAACAGCGACAAGAGGGGCAGCAGGGTCCTTGGTGATGGTCATGGTCAGGATATCGGTGGCTCTGTAAGGCTCAGTAAGCTGGCTTTTTATAAGCAAAACGTCAGACTACTAACCACGAGTACACGCGTTGACGGCGCCGCTGGTGGCGCCCGCGCCTTCCACCCTCCTCGTAGTGTGCAATGAGTCGTCGTGCCGGAGGGTATACGTAGGATTCGTTTTCAAATCGAGGCCAAAGCCGATGATGATGACGCGTCACTCTCCGCCCGCTGTGTAATGCCCGATGAGACTGGATGAGAGACGGGTAACCGGAACATGTTTGAGAGATGTCCGCAGGCAGCGATAAGTGGGCTGAGTTGTCGACTCGTCGAGGTAGTCAGCAAAGCACGGTGTGATCGGGAATTGGCACGGCGCATCATTTCTTTTTCTGACCACCAACGATGCTTACAGCTCGCACAACGGATAGCGAGCCCCGTCTGCCTTGCTTCAGAGTGGAATACTTGCATTTTGGTTAGTTCTTCGAATCAAGACTCCGAGTAACCTCCTCACGCAATGGTCGGAGAATCATTTGCCTTCTCCCACCAAGTTATCCGAGGCTTTCCCTCCCACACTCTCAATCGCCTCTGAGTTAGCAACGCCCAACCGAGGGAGAAGAGAAAGAACCTGGAGCGCTGGTCTACCGCAGGTGCGTGCCTGTTTTCTGTCTTCTCCGACATGCAAGCTGAATGACCTGGTCTTAGGCTTGCACAACCGATAACACTCGCCCCCAACGCTCTACCGTCAGCTCATCTCTATTTCTTATCAACGTGTTCCACGCCCATCTTCCCAGTCGATTTTATCTAAGTCAAATTCCTTGTTCCAAATCCGAGTCCGTCGTCTTGGGCTCTTCCTCTTGCATGAAACCAACGATGTGGTTCTCCCGTGTGGTCTGCAGCGACGCTCATATCGGTCGCATCGTTTCACGCACTGGCACAATCCTCATGGCAAAAACGAAGAACCAGATGGCGCATTCTCACTGAATGGAATCCCTCGGTGATTTTGCTGGGCTATTTTTATGCCAGTGGCATACGACTCTCGGTATGTGCTTCACTGGTCTATTTTTGGTGTGCCCTTCTCCATCTCGAACCGCTAGATCATCGCTATGCCAACTTGGCGTCAATATCGTGGTCATACTTTCTCTTCTCTGCCTGTCTTTCCCAACGAACCACGGCACAACTCGGGTCCGGTTGCTGCGAGGACGACTTCGGGAATGAGCTCCGAATGAATAGACCCACCTCAATTGCACAATACGACTTATGTACCGCGCAAACTCGACATTCCTTCTGTATACCGGCTCTGTGACTTTGCGCCGGTATTCAATTGGCATCCGCTCTATAACGGGATACCCCCACCCTTTTTGGCTCGTGCCCTCCGAACGAGGGAACAACCTGCGGCGCCGGAGAGGATTCCATCACCATATCCGATATAAACCCCACGACAATCGTCTTCGACAACTATCAGTTTGGGCTCGCGCTCCTCATGTGGAAGCTCCATTGCGCTGTTACGGGGCGATGAACGCCGAAATATAAGAAGACGGGTATGTGTTATCGCTCAGCTTACCTTTCCGCCAATGACCATCGTGAAAGACACCAACTCTCCACTTGTTGTGGTCGTGGGTGGGACCGGGACTCAAGGCGGCAGTGTTGTGCTTGCCCTTTCGGAATCCGACAAGTCATACCGCATTCGCACATTCACTCGCAACACCGCCAAACCCTCCGCTATCGTGCTCTCCGAGCGTGGCGTCCAAGCCGTCGGCCTGTCTTTGACAGCTAACAACAAGGAGGCGGTCTTTGCGGCCTTTGAAGGCGCTGCCTATGTCTTTGTACTAACAGCTACTTTTTCCTCTGGCAAAGTGTACTTACATATGTCTTGCTAGTTGCTCACCAATTGGGCGGAGCACTTCGATCCGGGTCGGGTGAGTTGTAATCTTTTGCGGCAGACAACTGTTGACACTTTCACAGGAAACGGCGGAAGGCGAACTCATGATCGACGCAGCGAAGGCTGCCGGAGTCAAGGGCATCGTCTGGTCAGGTCTTCCCAGCATGGCCTCTCTGTCGCACGGCAAGTACACACAAGTTTGCCATTTCGAAAGCAAGGTTCGCGTGTCGGAATACGGCCGGGCATCGGGCGTCCCCTTCGTTGTCCTCCAAGCAGGAGGCTATGCGAGCAATATGCGTACGATAATGCGCCCGCGGAAGGTCGCGCCAGATGTCTGGGCAGTGAGCCTCCCCATCGCACCGTCGGCGCCAATACCACTCATCGATGTCCACCATGACTATGGGCTCTTTGTGCGCAGGGCAATCGAAGCGACCGTCTTCCCTGATAGGCAGACGTGGGCGGTGTTTGCAGAGATGCTGAGCAGCGAGGACCAGGTCCGACAGCTTTCTGAGGGTGAGTGGAGATAACTAGCTTCCTTTCCGTTTGGTTTCCTCACCTTTTGTGTTTCTCAGCGACAGGCAAGAAGGTTGTCTTCAATCAAATCACATCCGCGGCCTTTGTAGCTGGGATGACCGCCGCTGGTATGCCAGTTCATCTGGCCGTGGCCTTCGACGAGCTATTCGCTGCCATTGGAGAGTTTGGGTGTAGGCTTTTCTTCTTGTGCAAACGCCGAATATGCTGATGCGTCTTTTTAGACTACACTGAAGACGCCGTTCAGCTTGGAAATTGTCTAGGGCGTAGGGTAAGGACATGGAGAGATTATGTACAGGTGCAAGTCTGGGATGATGTCTTTGATGCATAATCCTTTAGAGTCTAGATTCTAGAATTTTAGGTTAGAGAGAGCAGGCACTATTCCTATGGCGGTTACTTGAAGCAAAAAAATAAATCGCAAGACATTTACTGTCTCGCAAACATTTTGGACCAAATCTTGAAATTTGCCAGGATCAACCGCCGTTGATGTGGAGAGTTGGGTCGTTCTGGCGACTCTTGCCTTTGACATTCAATTTTGCAAGCCTGTTTTAATCGAGCACAAGCCTTCTATATTGCAGACAACTTGATTAACTGTTTGAACAGTACCATAGGGCGTTGCATAAGCATTTCTCGACGGATTTGGCTGTAACTGACAAGAATAGTACATAATTATATGCACTACCTGTATAAAATATTTACATTCAAAAAAAAATGCATCATCAGATGTGTGTCGCATTTATTACCAGTAGGGATTGCCTTTTTTTGGAGAAGTGTAGTTGCACAAACAAAACAATAGTCAGGTCTAGGTCTACTTTGGAGCTGACTGTCCACTCTGCTCAAGATGACCTGGATGATAAAGCAAGTCCTAGTGCTTAATAGGCAATGGCATGAGTAAACCCCTGGGTATCCAGAGCCTTACTCATACTCGTACCTGCACAGCCACCATACCCATACCCATGGGTATGGGTATGAGTAGTCATGAGTATGGGTATGGGTATGAGTAGTCATGAGTATGGGTATGGGTTTTACTCATGGGTATTGTCCATTCTGAACCCCAAAAGACTGATATATTTCCTAGTTCAACTCAATTTTATCCCATCCATCCGCTAACTCAGGCTCATCCTCACCCTCTGGTACATCCTCATCCTCAACCATATTCAAGACATCCTCTGATTTCATCTGATCTACCCATGGGTTATGCACCCATGGGTCGGCGGGTAAGGATTTTCCGATCTATACCCGTACCCGCGCGGGTAAAACCCGTGTACCCGCGCGGGTATACCTTACCCGTGCCATTGCCTAGTGCTTAATAAGTTAGATAACCAGTCCAAGAGTATGGAAATTAGATGATTGAAGGGATTTTATTTGGCTACACATGCATGGAGTGGTAAGCTCCTTTAAGTGCCTTGATCACCTCTAACAAATATAAAGGCAACCCTGAAGGCCCAGAGATTGGAGTGGCTGGAAGGGGTGGAGCAGAGTGGCCAGATTTATTTTTTGCTCAAAGTAACCACCATATACCATTCCTAGTAGTAAGTAGTGCTGGTTATTATTATATTATCTATTATCATTGTCAGGGGAACCTCCCTTTCGGCCCGGAGACGCGCCCGATTCCGGTCCGATTCCGGTTCCGACTCTGATCCGGCCCTCCATCTCGCCCGCACAATCACCGATCCATCAACGCCCTCCCGACGGTCGCCCTGGGACCTTGCCTGCGACGCCGCCCAAGCCTTCTGTGCCTGACAGCGGCAGCTACGGACAAGCAGTATATAGTCAGCTACCTAGCAGGTGGACCCTCAGAGTTTCTTCTCTTTGGATCCTCCCCTGCTAGGTCAGCTTCATTTGTATTCGCTTACCAATGTTCACGCTTTGAATCCTCCCCTGCTAGGACCTTGATCTCAGGCCTCCGGGGTTGCCCTTACAGCAGAAGAAACTCTCTACGGGATCAACCGGACAAGATTGCCAGGTTCGGCGCTGACTCAGGCTCGGAGTACAAGTCCGTTCCGCCCTCGTCACCGCCCCTGCCACTTGTTCCCTCCTCCTCTACTCCTGTGGTCCCCGCACCCGTCATGCCGTCCGGAGTCACTCCTACCGCAGACGCCCGGCTGGACTCACTTGAGGCGAAAATCCATAGCCTAACCGAGGCCCTTGCTTTACTCACCAACCAGGCTTCCGCTGCCACTGCCGCCGCTAATAATGCTGGCGGACCCCAAACACCATCGCCGGAGACGTCGATTCCGACTCCGACTCTGGTCCAGGGCGACTCCGAAGCCCTTTCTGGTGACATCAACCTCGCCTCAAAATTAGTCTTGCGACCAAACCCCCCGTTCACCTTCAACGGCGACCGGAAACGCGGCCGCGCGTTCCTCTACGCGGTCCGCACCTACGCCCGCCTTGCCCCTGAGGCCTTTGTGGTCAACGGAGAGGCGAGCTAGGAAAAGGCCGTCCGCTATGCCATGTCGTTTATGGCAGAAGGACCCGCTCAGCAATGGGCGGAGCGCCACGGAAGCAAAGCCCTGTTTCCGTTTCCGTCCTGGGGCTCGTTCGTTTCCGAGTTTCGACTCCAGTTCGTCGAGGAGAACGAGCAAGATCACGCTCTCTCCAAGCTGGAGACTTCCGCCTATCACATGGGCACAAAGGATGTCTACCAGTACACTGACGACTTCGAGGACCTGATGGACCTCGCCGGATTCGAAGACGCGTTGGTCAAGGTCACCAAGTTCTGCCATGGACTTGATCCCTTGATCAACAACGGAATCACGTCCTCGAACGACCCCCCCGGACCTCCGGAACTACCTTAGCTGGCGCACCCGGGCCTTCCGTCAATGCGAGGCCCTGGTCCGGGCCAAGCTGATCAAGTCAGCCGCCCCCAAGACGCCTGGCGGTTTGATTCGGACTCCGTTTCTGGTCAACCGCATCCCGGCTCCGGCCCCCTTCCGCCCGGTGGCTCCGGTCGTGCCACCTACGGCCTGCGCCCCCCGCTCCGGCGCCTCCAGCTCCCGTCCCTATGGAGTTGAATCGCACCAGGGCTCGGGGTGCCCCTCGTCGCGCCTGCTTCAGGTGCGGCGACCCAAACCATCTCGCCCGGGATTGCCCCCTCCCCGCCGATGTCCGCTCGATGGACATCCTCGACGAGGTGATCCAACAACTCGGTGACGAGATGTTAGCGGAGTTGATCGCCCGCTACATGGACACAGCTGCCCTGCCGGAGATGCCGCTGCCCCTGGGGCAAACTCCCTCCACCTCCCGTTGGAGCTAGAGTCCACCACCAGTGCGTTGAAGCTCTCGCTCTCTGGGCTTGTCGACTGTGGTGCCACCTCCGACTTCATTGACACAAACTATGTCGCTCGGAATGGCATTCTGGTCCGCACTCTTGATCAGCCGATCCCGGTCTTCAATGTCGACAGCACCCCTAATGATGCCGGCTCCATGAGACAGATCACGGACTTGCGCTACAGAGGCCATGCCGAACGAGTTCAACTGGCCGTCACCCATCTTGGCAAGCAAGACCTCATCCTGGGGTACTCCTGGTTGCGGAAACACAACCCAGAGATCAATTGGGAAACCAAGGAGGTCAAGATGACACGGTGTCCCCGCAATTGCTCGACCTGCCGCAAGGAGGAGCGTGTCAAACGGACCGAGTTGCGGCGACTCCGGCGCTCCGGTTACACAGAAACAAAGGGTTTCTGTTTGTTTCCAGCTCACACAAAACCAGCTTGTATACTAACTAGTATTACTTCTATTCTTGTCCTCATAGTATTTGTAAGGGCAACCCTGGAGACCTGAGATCAAGCTCCCGGGTAGAGCTTCGAGTAGCGCGGAGGGAGATTGAGCTTGTAGGCCCCTTTGCTGATCTCTGCGACTATCTTGAAAGGTCCAAGGCGGTGGTGGGAGAACTTTTCCGACACCCGTAGCTGTAAGTTTTAGGCTAAAGCCCTATGTACAGCTAAACAGGTGCTTGCCTACACGGTTATTTCCACCTAGGGCTAGCTGTACCTAGGGATTTAGGCTATTGATTCAATAATATCAATGATGGAATAAATTATTATATAATATATATAAGTTAATAATTATGTAATATAATACTTTAAACTCGTTTTCTTCAGGCCGATGACCCGGTATATAGTTGGGAAGGCCTGTATCAACAACTTTCCTAATTAGGACAAAATGATGTATCATGAGATAACCATCAAAAGTACTGATGGCAATCAAAAATGGTTCCACAATAAAATCATTATCTAGATAGGTGCATTGCCACAGGTGCTAGGATACCAGATAAGGAATAATAATATTTTTTTAAATAAGTGTCACACATGTCACACATGTTACAAAGCATCACATTTGGCTCTAACAGAGGCCAGTAAAGGGCTGCCTAGGTAGGGCTAATCCTCTAGGCAAAGGGTTCCCTAGCCGTACCTACTGGTTTTAGCCTAAATCTTACCACTATGGCTCTTTCCGAGGGGCGAGTCATCCTGATGTCAGAGGCATCCAGCCAAAGATGGTCGCCAACCTTGAACTCCGGAGACGGAGTGCGTCTCCGGTCGTAGTAGCGCTTGTACTCCTCTTTGGCCTTAGTGAGCGCGGCCTTGGCCTCGGCAACACCAGTGCAAGGGCAACCCCGGAGGCCTGAGATCAAGGTCCTAGCAGGGGAGGATTCAAAGCGTGAACATTGGTAAGCGAATACAAATGAAGCTGACCTAGCAGGGGAGGATCCAAAGAGAAGAAACTCTGAGGGTCCACCTGCTAGGTAGCTGACTATATACTGCTTGTCCGTAGCTGCCGCTGTCAGGCACAGAAGGCTTGGGCGGCGTCGCAGGTGAGGTCCCAGGGTGACCATCGGGAGGGCGTTGACGGATCGGTGATTGTGCGGGCGAGATGGAGGGCTGGACCGGAGTCGGAACCGGAATCGGACCAGAGTCAAACGTGTCTCCAAGGGGCTGAAAGGGGGGTTCCCCTGACAACCAGCGGCAATCCGGTCGCGGAACTCGTTCACAGACTCCATAGCGGAGCAGACTCCAGGTTGGAAGCCCATGCGTGGTAGTCGTCCTGTGTCCATCATAAAGGGGACTTGCTGCATGGAGGAGTGAACGTTATTGTAGGCGAACTCCGCGGCCGGAATCAGCTTGTCCCAGTCATCCGGATTCCCGGGTGGTCGTCCTGCTGATAGTTGGTGAGATCCGCAGGTACTGCTCCAACTCCTGACTGACGCGCTCTGTCTGACCGTCTGTCACGGATAAGACCTGGCCCGTCCGCTCCGGGCGCTGGTGTCGGGCCATCGCGGGCCCGTAGCACGCAGCACGTGACGACGGGGAACATGCGCCCCAGTAGGAGGAACGCACACGTGGGAAGCACGTGACCGAGAACGACGCGTCGAGCCGTTGCCGAGCCCAACTCGACACAAGGGGACTGGGGAGGAGTGCTAGGAGGTTAGGAGTAGCGCCTGGCCCACAAGGGATGTACGATCGTCCCCTCTGCGGCCAGGAACGCGAGCGAGGAGGAGAAGGAGAGGCCACGGTGTCCGATCACCCCCCTTTGCAGGCCCGTATATACGGAGCGATAGTGTACCCTGTACCCTATCGCTTAGATCGTCTGAAGAACTACCTTACTCCGTGCAAGGAGACGTTATCGACTTATCGGGCCCGACACGACCCGATTCGAACCTTCGACCACCGACCACGGCAAGGGACCGAGTTCACGGGCCCTTTCGGTTTCGATCTACCCCGCCCGCTGTACCTGCGGGCCCGACTATCCGTCTGTTCTGTTCCGGGCACGCGTTCTTAGGAGAGGTCCTTGCACGGCCCGATCCGCAGTCTGACACCGTCCATCTGGGGATGGTACGCGGTGGACGTGGCAGCCTTGATGCTGATTAGACGCCAGAGCTCTTGGATGAAGTGCGCGATAAACTGCGACCCACGGTCAGAAACGTACTTCTCCGGGGTCCCGTAGTATCGCCAGACATTCTGATAGTAGAAACGGGCTGCTCCTACCGTGTCAATGGTCGTATGACACTCCGAGAAGTGGGCGTGCTTTCCGAGGGTGTTGATGACGACCATGATTGCGTCATACCCATGGGCCTTGGGGAGTTCGACGATGAAGTTGACGGAAACGGTATGCCAGCGTTCCAGGGGCGTTTCCATCGGGTGCAGCTTTCAACCTATGGGTGGAGCTCTCCGTAGGGCAATCTCCGTAGTGCCTTGGTGCGACAGCACAGGTCACAGGTTGCGACGTACCGGCCAATATGGCGAGACATCTGGGGCCACCAGTAGTTCCGGGAGACCAACTCCAAGGTCTTAAAGCGACTGGTATGTCCGGCGACTCGAGTGTCATGGCAGAGCTCGATGATGGGTCTCCAAAGGTCCTTGTCCTTGGGTACCACAATCTTCCAGTGGAAATGGAGAAGACCACCGGAGACGGCCGACTCATCGGAACATGATGAGCGGGGGCCTCGAGCTTGACCTTGAACCTTAAGAAGTTGCCGGGCCGCTAGTGCGACGGGCTCCTCCAAGTCAGGCTCACCGGAGAGGGCATCACGGATGTTGCGGAGGAGTTCAGAGCCGGGACCGGAAACGGAAGTGGAAGAGTTCAGGCCGCAGAAGGACGACGACATCGGAGTTGTCGGAATCGACTCCGTGGTCGGGTCTCCGGGAGAGGGCGTCAGGTCGACCCATGTCGCAGCCAGGCTTGTGGTGCAGCGTGAAGTCAAACCGGGAGAGGTACAGGGACCACCGGGCCTGTCTCCCGTTGAGGTGCTGCGTCTTCCTGAAGTACTCCAAATTCTTATGGTCAGTCCAAATCTCGACAGGGTGGCGCCCTCGAGGAAATGTCTATACTCCTTGAGTGCGCGGATGATCGCAAGGATCTCCTTGTCGTGGATTTCGTAGTTGTGCTGGACATCATTTAAGCTGTCATCCGGAATCGCCAGAACCGGTTCCGAGGTGACTGCGTCCTTGATTGCTTGGAACGCGGAGGCCTCCACATCGCCCCAAGTCCATTGCTGGTTGTTATATCCCGTGCATCTTCGGACGCTCCGAGGTTATCCTAGGAGCACAACAGGGTTTTTACGCAATGAAGGTATCCGAGTGTTTCCCTTCAAACAGTTAATCTGCGCGCAGACTCCCTCGGACCTGTTTGGACCCTCCGACCATCAACTCGGATCTTTACCCATTTGGACTTGCGTTTGTTTACTTATATCCTTTAGGTGTTCGCCTTCTTTCCTTTGCCTCGTGTATGTCTTCTCGTTCCCCTTACTTACTATGCCTTTGTACTTAACCCACAGGGAGATCCTGCGGACCACATCGGATCTCCCTGCGAGGTCATATGCCTTATGCTTACCACTTAGTATAAATACTCGTACTCTACAGTCCTGTACTTCAGTTTTGTTATTAACGTTTCTTGCCTCGCTCTCCGCTCTCGTCTGACTCCTCCCGGCGTGCTAAGCCTTATCGCCTTCGGCTTCTCCGAACGTATCCGCAGGAGTTCACGTATTTGTTCAGACTTGCTTTCGGCCTGCAAGACGTGTAGTCGCTCACTCCGATATAGTGTTGTGATAGCCACTCGGTTCTGCTTCGGACTTTCCGTTACTTCCTTTCGGTTCTTGCACGGCACTTAACACTGGTCCTTCTTGGTGAGCGCGAAGAGAGGACGCGCGAGGGCGGAAAAGTCCTGAATGAACCTGCGGTAGAAACTAGCGAACCCAAGGAACTGCTGAATGTCCTTCTTGTTTTCCAGAGTCGGCCAAGTGGAGACGCATGCGACCTTGACGGGGTCCATTTCAATGTGGTTGTGGGAGATGATAACTCCGAGGTACTCGATTGACGATTTTTCAAAGTTGCACTTCTCCGCTCGAAGGTACAACTTGTGCTCTCGGAGTCGCCGTAAGACCTTCTGAACAATCTGCCGGTGTTTCCGGAGGTCGGAATGGGTGATCAGGATGTCGTCAAGGTAGATCATGACGTCTCCGGAGAGGATGAGGTCCTGGAAAATGTCCTTCATCATCGTTTGAAACATCACGGGAGAGTTTGTCAGGCCGAAATACATCACCAAGGGCTCAAACAGGCCTCGGTTAGTCCGGAAAGCTGCTTTCCACTCATCGCCTTCTTTGATTCGGACGTTGTTGAAACTCCAATAAACGTTGAGTTGGGTGAAGTAATGAGTGCCTTTGAGCCGGTTGATGAGGTCATTGATCAACGGGAGGGGATACCGGTTTTGATGGTCATTGTGTTGAGAGCCTGGTAGTCCTGGACAAAGCGGAGTCCGCCATCCTTCTGTTTGACAAAGAAGACCGGAGATGCCATCGGAGAATTGGAGGGACAAATCCGGCCCATTGACAGCCTTTCCTGGATGAACACGTCAAGCTCACGTTGCTCGAGGGGCGAGATGGGGGTATACCTTGCAGTTGGTGGGCTTAGGGTCGGGGACGAGTTCAATGGCGTGGTCCCAAGCTCTCCGCCCCGGTAGCGTGTTGAAGGGCTCCTTGTTGAAGACGTCCTGGAACGGCTTAGCCCAGTCCGGGATGTCAGAGGGCAGAGGGGTAGAGTTCCTAGCAAAGGCTTCGCCCAGGCGTTGCGAGACGGTACTGCCAGCACATATCTCCTCTGAGGGATGGAACGAGGTGTAGAAGATGCAGTCACCATCTTCAAGTTGGTCGTCATCGTCGTCCGAGTCCGAGTCCGAGTACGGTGTCAAATCTGGCAGGCCGGAGTCAAGTCCAGAATCGGAATTGTCTCTGTCGTCGGGCCCGACAGGTCCATGGCGTAGATCGAGGGGAACGGGGCGGAGCGGAGTCGCTTCTGAAGTAACCGGAGTCGCCGCAGCTTGGTCCATTCAGCGCGTTCTTCCTCGCGGCAAGTGGAGCAGCCCACAGCGAGGAGTAACTCAAGATGAGGTCTTGTTTGCCAAGGTGAGTGACGGGGGGCGGCAAAGGACGATGACCGGAGTCACGAGTCAGAGACGGAGTCGAGGCGGGGGCAGGAGAGGGTGTGTTTTTTTTGTTTCGGGCTCATTGTAGGGCACAGAACTGCATTCATCATACAAGGAGGCAAAACGATTTATGGACGCGAACGAGGGCACACCAGTCACTCGTCGCGGAGGACAAAATCCTCTCTGGCCATTGACTCCGCTGCTGTCTCCGACAGGGCAGCTGTGTCCGTGTAGCGGGCGATCAACTCCGCTAACATCTCGTCACCAGAGTCAGACCGGAATCAGACGGATCTCCGAGGGGCCGAAAGGGGGCTTCCCCTGACAGATTTTCAAAAGGGGAAAATATATTATCTATGAAAGGATAACATACAAATTTAAATATTCAGAGGTACCAATGAGGGTTATACAATATCAGTAATTGGTGATGTAGTTTGAGAGCCCAAAATTGCCTTTTTAGGCAATTTAATACATCCCTGTTTTGAAATTGGTTTTTAAATGCCCCAGGTATTAAAAACAGGATGTAAATGTCTAGGTATTTTAATCCTGCATCCTAATCTGATTCACTAACACCGTACAAAATGGATCATTATAAACGCAATTGCGCTAACATAGCAACTAATATCTGGTCCGACCGAGTCTATGCCCGCTGCGGATGCTCTGCATGCGGTATCTCCACCAAAAGTACCGCCCGCCCATACACATAGTCCACCACTGGCTCGTTCCCCATTGCAATATACGCCGACTCGGCCCTATTCCTCTCTTCTTGCGGTTCCGTCACCTAACACACCGACACCAGCTGCTCGTCATCGTACAGCTTAGTCCACGCCTGGCGCCCCGCCGCGGTTGTGCGCACAATCGGCTGCCCCGCACGTCTCAGCTCGTCATCGACCTCGCTGTCCTCCGCCAACCAGACCCTCCGCAAATCGAGCACGCTGTCGAGCGCCATGCGCACGCCCTCACCACTATCGTAGTCCATGTTGCCCGGCGTGATATACACAAGCTTGAGCGTCGTCTTGAGCCCGGCCCGGGCTGCCGCACGCTGCATCCGCCCCCTTGAGCATATAGAGCACATTGCCGAGGGTGGTTGGGTCGGAAATCGTGCGCGGGACAGGGTACTCGTGCTCGAGCCCAAAGCTGAGAAGACCGCCATCGGGCAGGAAAGCGGGGTCGGCAAGCAGCGCAGCCAATGCACTCTGGCAGGCGACCTCAACCTCAAACAGCGGCTGTCTTGTGTTCAGATGCAGCGAGGACGATTTTGGCGAGATGAGCAGATTGTAGGTGAGTGTGACGTGATGGCCGGAGACAACGGGCTCAACAGCATGAGTGACGTCGCTGAAGAAGGCGACGTATGCGATTGACCCGCTTCCACCGGCCACTCGCACCACAGAGTCAAAGGTAAACGAGTTTTTGCCGTGTGATAAGTTAAGTTGTCCGCCTCGGTGCTCTGTGGGAAGAACAATGACGAGCGAGCCGACCATGCTTCTTCCACGGGGCGTGTCCTTGTGAGACTTGAAGAAAGAGCCAGGGCCCAGAGGACATTCAATAAAAGGCAGAACTTTTCAAGCATTGAACTCACCATACACGTTCAGCTTATACAGCTCCGCCGTGATAACTGCGTCCCCACGTCCCTCGAGCAAATCCGGCGTGATTTCATCAAGGATATTAAGCGTCCCGATATCGAGTGAGGCCGCAAAGTCGCTGCAGTCGAGTTTCCCTGCCTTGCGGTAGCCCTCGTCAAGCACGTCTTCCGTCCCCCGCCCAAATGTCACAAGCCGACACGCAGCAGCGAGGTCCTGCAGCTGTGCCTCCGTTGCCTCTCCAAAGTTGAGCATCGCGAGTCTTCAAAAAAATGGTCATTGTTGGAGCAGCAGCAACGCACAAAGCCCACCGTTCATCGCCAGCGTGCTTGTAGAACAGCATCAAGTCCTCACGCCGGACATCAAGCACACCGCATGTCCATGGCGTAGACTGCTTCATCGCGTCGCGCAGCGCCGAGAGGTGCGCTTCCGCCATTGTCGTCGTTGAGGAAAATAGGGACTGCCCCTTTTCGTGTCGAGTCATTGACACGTGCCCGTAACACGTGTCGCTTACCAACCCATTTCCCGCCTTCCCCAAGGCGCCGAAATTTGTCTACAGATGCTAGACTGCCAACTACTATGTCCAGCGCTTGCCGACCTGCGCCTATGTGTCCCGAACGACCTCTCCCGCCCCCGCAGCCTTCGAAAGTCGCCAGATCGACACTGGAAATAACAAGTGTGTCAGCACGGATGCCGAGAGAACAAGGAGGAGGAGAAAACGCACCACTCCCACATGGCTGCAAGACAAAAGGCGCTCGACAGCGACCTTGCCCCTTGAATGGTGGGGAAAGAATTAGGTAGGAGCGGAAGAGTATGGCGCACAACGAGATACACTCGATAGAGCGCCAGCTGCCAGTGCCGCATCGTGCGAGATATGTCGCCGTCTTTTGGTCGGCGGAGAAGCACGTGACTTGCCATTTTGGGAAGTCGACGCTGATTGCTTGTCCAGGGTGCAGGCGTGAGCGGGGAGGACGGGGGAGGGATCGGAGGGGAGCAGGGAGTCATAGTCAGGGTGTATAGGCACACTTGAAGAAGAAGCTACAATGGTCCACAAGCTGGACCCAAATTGCCCACTGTCAAAGTCAGTCGACATCGGTCGGATACGAGTATTCAGCCCCAAGACTACAGGCGCAGTCAGCGGATATGATGTCGCAGCGATGGATGAAGATTTGTGCTGCTATTTGCTCCCGACAATGAAAGCGGCGGCTTTGCTCCTCGAATCGACAGAAGGAGATGGTGGTGTACATAGGAGTGTGGAGATGTACCACGCTGGATACGCTGGGTGGAGCGAGATATGTGGTCTTCGAAGGGTGACGAGTGGCAAGCAGAAGGAAATCACGACCGAATTCAAGGGCGGGCTGGTCTTGTGTAGTAGGCAATAGCAAACAGGAATCGTCCGGACTCCGCAAACAAGGAGACAAGTTGGGAAGGTCGCCAACCTTGATGGCGAGCATTACTTGCATGCCGAGAAGGTTCTGCTGCATGCAGATACGACAACGCGGAAGTCGTTGTAGTGTCCATTGTATCGTGCCGAATTGTTGGGCGAGCCAGGCTGGGAGGATATGGCGGGTCCGTTAGAAGTGCGCAATAAGCCTGCGGCGACGACGAAGATGATGAAGGAGCAAGAAAATGGGGCGGTGGGAAGCAGGACTTTGGAGGAGCAGGTCAAAACCGGGTTGTCAACAGGAATATATAGAAAGACAACTCACACGAAGTTCCCATATGACCGCGAGCGTAACTCGTCCAAAATCGTCCGCTCTGGCAGCAGCGGGCTCGAAACACCGTCGTCTCCACGCCTGGTGTAGCTCCGCACAGTGGCCAGGGAGAGGGATCGACAATCATGGCGTGAGGTCGAAATAGGAAAGCGGGCAGCCAGGCGCAGTCGCATATGCTCCCAAAAGCTAGGGCGGAGGTACTAGCTACTTGTGAGCTTCGAGAGCTCGTTTACGAGGAAATGGAGACACACCTTCTGCTCCCAGTGCCTCCCACCAGCGCTCCCGATCTCCCATCCTCCTGCCTCCCCCAATAGCACACTACGTTAGGGCGCTGCCTATCGCGGGCAGACCCCCAGGCGCAGCTACAGTCATTGCAGGCGAAGGAGTCGGCCATGGTTGTCGTGTGGAAGTGGAGAAGAAGATGGGTGAGATCACGTGCTCGGGCCGATCTCTGTCTTCCGCAACGCCTGGAGCCGTAGTGGTAAAATCTAGGCTAAATCTGCTAGCAGCCTGCTAGCACCTCCATTGCCTAAATGTCTAGCTTCTGCCAGCCAGCCTTTAGCTAGCATGTTGCTGGCTCTTACTAGAGCCCACCGTGACTTATTGTGACATGTGTGACTATTATTTATTAATATTATTATTCCTTATCTAGCATTATATTAGTGATGGGAGTGATGCTATCTGAGTATTATTTTGATTGTGGAACCAATTTTGATAGCCATCACTGATTTTGATGGCTCTATGATACCACGTCATTTCTGTCCCAATTAGGATAGTAATTGATACAGGCCTTCCTCACTATATACCGGGTCATCGGCCTGAAGAAAAGGAGTTAAACTTCCATATATAGTAATATCTTAGTCATATCAATTAATTTGATGTATCAATACTGATTTTTGATGACTTTGTAAGCACTATCTAGCCTAGTTCTGCTAGCAGTAGCTAGACTAGCAGGATCTAGCCTTCTAGGCAATGGGGGTTCTAGCAGCTACTAGAAGGGCTGCCTAGATCTTACAGCTATGGGTGACGCCTGCGACTGCTTCCTTCCCCTCCCACCTTTCGTCAGCCAATATTGCTCAAGTGGGCCAGGGGCCCATGATGGACTAATACCGTGGCTTCTACCTACTCACATGCGCGCGTCACTAATACTCTGCTTGGCTCACCGACTCTGGATTCTGTGGGCACCAAAACATGGCAGATAGAGCTCGCATTCATAGCTTGAGGAGGCACTCATCGTGCTGCGTTGTCTCCATTTGTAACGCTAATTATCTCCCCAGTATCTCTGCTTCAAGTTCATCTCTTTGGCGTTTATTGGTCTTTTTCTACAGTATCTACTACACGGAAACGGCGTCACCGTCACCCACCACAACGGCGCAATGTCTTCAAGTGTCCCACTCAAAGTCAGCCGGTGGAGGATTTATGTCTTGCGGTGGTGCGTATGCCGTATTGGTGCTGAGAAAATACAGGAGACTGACTTGATGGGTAGGATTAACAAGGGCCAAACAAGGGTCTGACGCCGCCCCAGTGTCGCGTCAATATCGTTTCAAGCACGGCAACCCAGAGATCGTTCCTCTCTTCCATTTTGCTTCAAACCCTTGTCTCACAGCGAGACGACTCAGAGCGATACTGTAAGATTTTATTCAATTCGTATGTCACATGTCACACGACCGATGTTATACGAAATTTTTTCGTATGTCACAGCAAAAAGTGGATTTTGGCTTCCCAAAATGGTAATTTCTCACAATTCCAGCACCTTCGGCGCGCCAAATTGCCAAATGGGGAACATCATACGAATGTTTTCGGACATCAATGTGTCACAGCCCCCCGGGCCATTCGAATTGAATAAAATCTGACAGTACACTAGTAGAAAGACAGGTACGTCAACTTGAATTCCCCCAAGTTTCGTTCAGAAATTGGAATTGAAATGTTCTCAGGAGATACCAATATGCATTGCACACGCTTGCCAGTGGCGGTGTCCCAAGCACATGTGGTAGCGGCGGTTGTGATAACTTAGGGCGATGCATGATTCCTCTGAAGTTCATTGACTGACAGCGGATTACGACGCAGCACGCTCCGGCGGACATCCCTAACAGCCCTAATGCTTGCCCATACTTGGATGCTTCATATGCACGCCCTCCTGCGCCATCCTGCCTATACTTAATGATGAGTAGGTAATATAGTAATCCTAGTTTAACTAAGGATGTACTACTTACTGTAGTAATTAGACCATAAGTTCACGTACTATATCAATTTATTCAATTCGGCGGTCACGTCACACACGGACCTCCGGCGCCGAAATATTTCGGCGTGTCACAACTTATTATTCAGATGCCGAATGTCAGAGGGCCATGTAAGGGCAACCCTGGAGGCCTGAGATCAAGGTCTAGCAGGGGAGGATCCAAAGCGTGAACATTGTTACATTGGTAAGCAAATACAAATGAAGCTGACCTAGCAGGGGAGGATCCAAAGAGAAGAAACTCTAAGGGTCCGCCTGCTAGGGAGCTAACCGGAGTCGGACCGGAATCGGAGGTGTCTCCGAGGGGCCGAAAGGGGGGGTTCCCCTGACAGGCCATCAGAGCATCAAAATTTCTCCGGCGGCCCTCCGGGCCGCTGAATATGCCGAATTTTTTCGGCGGTCACACAGATTACCAGGCAGCGCCGATGTCACGCAGTTTTTCGCCGCCGAATTGAATAAATTATTACAGTAATGCGTAATTGGGCCAAAAAAACATAGCATTAAAATTCATCTAAAATCAAAAGAAAATTTTTCGGCCCTCTTAGGCATGAAAAAATTCAAAATTAATGAACGTATGGTCTAATTACTACAGTAGTAGTAAGTAGCATTACAAGTGAGGAATATATACATTCCAGTTAACATTGATGAATGTGTCTGCGGGGAGGGAGCGTAGGGTTGTCAGCATGAGCGTCAGAATTAACGCTCGTGCCAGACAATAAATGACCCCATAGAGAACCCAGACGAATATGAACAATACCCCTAGCACCGGTCCCACAACGTCATCCCAATCCTCTGGTAACTTTTTTCTAGTGTCACTGCGTGAAAGGTGCTGCCACAGAAGGGAGATGACGAGCCAAGAGAGCTGTACGAGTGTTAGAACCATGAAGTAGACGAGAAAGGGAAAAATGAAAATCGCCGCTACTGCACTGATTGAAGCTGCAGAGCTGCGCCAAATCCACATCTCCACGGTGCTAGGAAATTCCGCAAACCATACGATACAGTGTATGGCACCGAAAACAGATCCACAGACTAGCTCGAGAACGAGGGAAAATAAAACGAGAAGATCTGGAAAATCTTCGCTGACTCCGCACCAAAACGCGGGAACAGAAGTTGCCGAGTTTAGATTGGCTACAGAAGAGCTGAGCCCCCCAACAAGAATGTTGCCCAGGTGATGGAGGATCATTTCACCGGGGCTCGGCTTGGATGAGCTAGATGCCGCCGCACGACTGGGGATTTTTCTAGCTTCCACTGGCAGGAGGGCTGGAGCCTGTTCAACAACCACTGGTAGTGAAGTTTGTACGGCAGATGCTTCCAGGTCGGCCGCTTCAGCGTCCCCAGTCGAGTCTTGAGTGCCAATGGTACCTGGAAAGCGGGAGCGCACACGATCCAAACTCTCGATAAAGTCTGTGCCGGCTTCTGGAAGGTCTGGACCCGCAGCGAACGGTTGTTCGAGAGTCAAGATTGTAGTTTTGAGCTGGATCGGTTCTTGGACATCAAGGGGTTTCTTCAACCAAATAAGCCAAATAAATGCCGTGAGCACGGCAAAAGCAAGCGTTGACACTTCAAGTTGGGTAATGGGAAGATGCTGAGCACGTCGCCCGATGCACTGCAGAATAAACCAAAGTGTCTGAAAAAATGCGATTCCTTTGGAAAATAAGTCGCCCTTGCTTTTTGCTTGAATGCTGAACAGCGGAGTGCTTTGAATTTCAACCCGCACCGCAGAATTTGAGTCAATCTGTTTGTCGGTAACGACTGGATGCTTCTTTGCATCCACAAAGCCTCCCATACCGATGAAAAAGCCATGGGTGATTGAAATCTCGTGCTCTGTTAAAATTAATTAGAATGTTTTAACAGAGCGGTAAATGGTTCACGCACTCTTGGCAAAGTGACGTGCCATAACTAGCTGTCTTACAGCAAGGCCAAATATAAGCTCAGGAGCAATGACTGCCACCGCCATCAGTGTTAGACGGCGATTCAACGGCCCAGAAATGCATTGAAGATGCCATTTGACAATTTTCCATGCACCACCCTCCGGCTTATCTGGCGGGGGAGGAGGAACATTGGGATGTACGGACACCCATACGCATGCGAACAACGTCGCAAAGCAGCCCCATGCGATGTCGAAGAGAGTCCTGGAGTCATGTGGGCTCTCGCACGAGCAAGGCGTCATCGACTCGGAGGACTGACTTGAGGCAAGCTGAAGAGAGGAACCACCAAGTGCGAGTAAGAGGAGCATGGTAGTGGGTGAGCGGGCGTGTGTCTGTAGGATGTATATATGCCCGCTCCGGGGCGCCTAGTGGGGTGAGGCTTGCACGCGACATCCTGAATTGGACCAGTATCTTGAGAAAATCTCCCAGAAAACGGGTTCATGATCGACATAGTACATGGAGGCAGTGAACTCGTGGCCTCGATTCTTCCAGGCTTTTTAGCGCCTGCAGGAAGCAGATGTACCAAGCATCTGCCAAAAGAAAAGGTCGTAAGTAATATGCGAACAAGCAATTGCGACTTACCACAGAAGCCAACTTGGTACTACCGCGGTCTCAATTGCGCAACCTCACGTTTTTGGCTTCAGTCCAAATACAGAACGAGTGCTTCATGTGTAAGAAGCGTGCATTCAACACGTCGACATAGATACGACTCTGCAGCAAGTTACCAAGAATGTGCAGCATGTGGCACGGCGACCTTGCTCCTCCTCCCCACTTGATCCACCCCCAAGTATCACCTCCGCGCGGATTTGACGGGCCCCTTCATAGGGTAAAAGACAGAAATGAGCGGATGCTAGTCTAGATCGAGAAAAAAGACCTACAACGCAGCCCGTCTCTGACAAATTTTCACTCCTCTCCATTTGTAATCTGAGCTGGCGGTGCTTGTTTCTGCAGTTGTTGTTGCACCGTCATCATAGGCCGGCGGCAGGTGATTCTGAGGTTTCGAGTTGGTGAGACGGGTGGTTTTCCGCAGTTATACCCGTTGGAGGAGGAGTCTGCGGTGAAAGACGGTTATGGAACGTGTAGAAGACGAGAACACACTTTTACGCACCTAAATGGCCAAGTATTAACTGTCCTGCGGAGCCCGCCGACGTCGATTCTCGACAAATGTTTGTGAGGGAATATACCATTATGATTGCTGGCGGAGAGGATATAGGTACTTAATGGCTGCAAGGTGGACGGTTAAAATACGCACTGACAGTGCCCGCTCTCTCAACAGCCAGCAATATACGTGGCAGAGACAAGCATAGCAGCTACTGAGCCTTCGTGGGAAGAAGATCTTGCTGAGAATGGCGCTCCTCCAAGTAGAAATCGAGTCGAAAAGAGCCTGCGAGGGAGAATTGTCACCGACGACCTTGGGAGAGAGTGACATTTCACGCACCTATACCCGAACCCGCTCGTCGTCCTTTATCTTTCCTCAAAGACCACTGAAGTTCCATCCTCGCAACGCCACTGGGACCGTGACTTTGTCGTCGCCTCTTCCAGATGTCAGCGCCAAATGTAGATGTAGAGCCCGATAACGCACCTTTCGTTCGCCCCCACGCCCATATAGCTCTCCTTTACTTTTTGCTCTACGACCTGCATTGTCGGAGGAATGCGTGGTGGACGAAGTGGATGGCCTAAAGGTCGTGGTGCGGAAGAGAACGCGTCACAAGATTTTGATCCTTGATTTGGGACTATGACTTTCTCTCTGATATTCAAGTGAAGCCCGCCATGCTCAGGAACGCCATCGCAGTGTGTCAGGAACTAGTACTAATGCTGGCTCTTCTTGCCCTTCCCTTGCTCCGCTATCGCTCTCCCTTGCATGAACCCGAATGCAGCCGCCTCTTTGATATCCTCTGGGGGCCGCCTCGCCACGATCTTCCTCTACATCTGGCTTTCTGTCTGGGCGAAATGACGGAACTTGTCGCTGCTACTTCGCGCAAAGCTGAGGACCGTGGCCCTCGTTGCCAGAGCTGATCATTGGACTGGCGCCGCGGCGAGGTAGCTCTTGGTGGCGTGGTCGCTCTCAGAAGGTTTGCAGTTCCGCCTTCTCCGAGTTAACGTTACAGTGCTCATGAGTATACTAACATGTCGCTAAGCCACTGATTTCTCGTCGTCATGGGTGGCTTCATTGACGAACTTGAAGAAGGCCACCCAATCGTCACGAAAGCTCAGCTGCTCCCATGATGATCAAGCATGGTTAAACGACGAGATCCGCCTCCCCGACTACTACCCTAGTACACCACTCCTCCCGGCTAGCACAACCGCGGCCGGAGTCTTCACCACAGTGGCGAGTATGACGCTATGACCAGCTCGGGTCCTCGACAACGCCTCCATCACCACATTCTGGTGCGCGCGTTTCACCTACTACCCCGTTCTCCAGTCCTCCAGCATGTTCTCGTGGTCCCTCGCCGACATTAGCCAGTTAATCTGTGGCCTTCTGTTTTGCGCCATCTATCGCATGCGGCATTCCCTTCCCCCGTCGAAATGTTGCTCTGGCGCATCTCTGCGTTGGTCATCACCCTATCTGCAGCCCGTCGTCTCCGTTCCCCAAACAAGGCTCGGTATAACAGCAACAATTAAGTACACTGTACTTGGCGGCGGCTCGAGTTATCTTACTTATCTTGCCCTGTGCCATGTTACGTCCTCTACCTCCAACCAGGTTTGCAGACGTCGACTGGAGCGTACATTCCACACTTGTAACATAATAGATTCTTCACAAACCACGAGTGACGAAAGTGCACTACATTCGAATTCTGCAGTAGGTATATCTATATCGTCGTGTATGTATCCGTTCAGAAGTGGAATGACGATCCAAGAGATTCTCCACGCAAACAAGGGGGCAACTATCGAGGAGAGTCGTTGGGAAAATTAATATGGGAGACAAGAAGCCCAGCCTTCGTGTGTCGAGAGATGACGGTCCACATATGCTGTCCTTCGCCAAATGCTTCACAACGCCCGCTTCAAACGCTCTCCCAAGCTCCCCCATCCCTTAAGCACCGCCCCAAATCGCCTCCGCTGACGTGTATGTAGCCCTTCAACAAAGAAAAGTCGCCCATGCCTCCCATATAGCTGTAGGAGAAAACGCGTTCAATGGCGGCCTTCCCCGTCGAATGGGAGGGAACAAAGAAATAGGTAGGAGGGGACAGGTATGGGGCAGAACGAGATACACTCCGCAGAGCGCTAGCTGCCGCGTTGAGTAAGATATGTGGACGTTTTTCGGCGAGCGGGCGTGCACGTGACTTTCCATATGTGGACAAAATTTCGATGGGCTGGGCGGATGGTGCAGACGTCGACGAGAAAGCGGAAGAGCTGACAATAAAACACGGAGGTGCGGTTATGTTGCTCGAGAGGGATATTGTCGTTCGTATGGCTAAACGGCGCTTCAGACATAGAAGCTGGAGTGAAAAGTAACTCGTACCTTCAAAGGTGATTGTGGAGCAAAAGTAAGAGGAATCGTTGTATTCCCGTCGGCCATCGCAGTTTCCTTGACCAGATACAGGGTTAGGAGACGTCTGGGTCGGCTGGCCAGCGTGAGGGTGACGACGCTTTAGCCAAACCGAGGAATTTTGCTGTCGAAGGCCGGCGGGCTGCTTCACAACCACCAAGGCATCTTCGGGTCGTCGCGGAGATAAAGAAATAGATCATGGGTGGATATGCCATAATGGCGGGGAGGACACTTTAGCACTTGGTCAATGGATGGAAGTAGGTGGGTGGCCAAATACGCACTCAAGATATGCACGGCAGTCGTCCAGATACGGGAGAATGACGGGTCCAGAGACCGTCTGACAGAAAGTGTTGCTGGAGAATGAGAATGTCGCGGTATTGCGACCCTGAAATCAAGGCGAAAAGAGCTTGCTGGGGGAGACTGTCACCAACGACGCTGAGAGGAGCGGGTTTTCGCGCACCTATCGCCAAACCCATTCGTCGCGCGCTACCCTTCCGAGAGCCACCCAAGGTTCCATCTTTGCAACACCGTCACTGCAGACCGACTTCATGTCCCCCATTTGCTTGAATTTCGTTATCATCCCAGCCAGAGGGCGTCGCTGCGGGGTCGCCCGAGCGTAGAGCTCTGGGGACTTATCGCTATGTCAGCTGCAGATACAAACGAAGGCGGGCAAAAACACACATTGCTCCGTTACCAACCAAGCTCATCCCGCAGGCCCTTCCTCTCGTCTACTCTGCTCCCGGCGATGCATGCTATAGTGACCCTTCTCTGGATGTCAGGTCAGCAAAACGGAGAAGGGCGTGCCGCAACTGACCACTCTTGCCTGCTCAGCTTGTCCTCCTCCAAAAACGATCTTCGCCTGGTCAGCCGTTGTCCCTTGTGCTTCGATACTGAGCTGGAACGAGATGGGTATGCCACGGGCCGTGTACTGCACCGGCCGAGGGAGCTGAATAGACGTGGTGGTGACGGTATAGGAGAAGGAGAGTCTGATGCATCGTCACCGTGACCGCGAATCGATGTTGCTCGTTGTTTCTCGCCACCAGCACTGACCGCGCGTGCATTTCAATGTCCCTGTCTACTCTCAAGTGATCCATTGGCTGGCATCCAGATTGTGTTGACCCTCATTCTATCTGCTCAGGCTGAACCGAGTGCTCAAGCTCTCGCTCACGACATGCCCAGCCATCTTCCTCCCGAGCTCTACGAGCTCATTATTGCCAACATCTCCAATCAGGACGTGGAAACACTCTCCACATGCTCGACTTCATTCCGATACCCTGCGCAAAAGCAGCTCTCCGCATTGAAACCGGCTCCTACGACCATGCTGCCGGCCTCTTCGAAGTAAACCCACGTTTTGCGTCATATGTAACCAGCCGCCACATCATGCTTGCATATGAAAGCGCCGCTAAATGTGTGACATGGCCTCTTGCTCTCTTGTCCTCCACGTTCATCTCTATCGCGCTTCAAGTTGGCGGTCTCAACAACACCTACCGCTCGACAACGGTCATCTACGACACATGCAAGCCGTTACCCTTCGTCTTCGCGGTCAGCGATGAACCATCGACAAGTCTGACAAGACCACTACTATATTCACTCGCAGTCTCGCAAGTAGGTGCGTCTCTCCCTACATGTTTTCTCTCCAATGCAACTGAGAGGGCTACAGCGTAAGCTATTCCGCATAGCAGACGAGTAAAGACTACGTCTACCACGATACTGGCCTGTGTGGCTGCGCAGACGACGTCGACTCGTTCTTCGCAGAACCTGCATGGCTCTGAAAACTAGCGCCAGCGCTCCGAGTAGCGCGGGTGTAGAGGATGAAGGAGCACGGGCTGGCATTTGGAATGTGCGTCAGCGGGTGTGTGGCCTTGTCGATGGATCTCTTGTCAAATGCTAACCAGAGTGTCCAGCCCTTTTTCTTCGCCGAAAGACTCTCGCTTCCACGCCAACGACGCCACATCTATCTACTCGAGAGGCTGGCCGACGAATACGACCGGTAGTCGTTGCGTAGCCATATTGTCGCGCCGCCCGTGGCCTTCTGAAGAACCTTCGCAAATCGTTATATAGCCCACCATCGACACCATCAACTTCTACCATTCCGTCTGCTGCAACACTATCCATCCCTGCTCCTCCTTTTTCCATCTGCGGTTAGAACGGCTGCGTGTCGAGGAGGAAATGCGCCACGTCGTTCGTGGCTCGACCAAGCGCCTTCGTCTTCTTGTGCGCGTCCTCGTCTGTGGTCCAGCAAGGCGTGTTGGTGGAAAACGAATCACTGGCTACATCTTGGGGCTCGGGAGCGAAAGCCGGGTGGTGGAGCCGATTTTCATGTCGTTTGGAGCTCTGGTGGATAGTTTGCGGCACTTGGTCTTACTCAACTTTATTGTGCGTTCCACTTATTCTTCCTTCCGCCCGATACATATGGATGCCGCTTCGCCTTTTCTTGCCCACTATTTCTGACCACATTCATATCCACCATGCACTTTCTCCTCCGATATTTCGCCACGGTTTCCAATGACATTTTACTTCTCCACTCCCGCTTTGGTCATCCACAACTATAATCATAGCTCCAGCCTGCTGTACCTTGCTGCCGTTGTACCCACCATTCCAAGAATTGAAACAGACATGATTCAAATTCTTTTGCCCTCTGCAAGCGAATGTCTCAATTTCGAGTAGTCTTCGTTCGGGTAAGTGCTAAATAACACTGCTTACCAGTACCATTACAGGTTGCGATCATGAAACGGCTAAAGACAAGGTTCGGGTAGTTATTCGCTAATGCCTCTTGCACCAGCGACACTTATAGAGTCAGTCACACTCTTCTATGGTAACGCGAAACCGACGTTCTTCCTCCCACTGTCGAAATTGGACCTCGAGCTGTTTACCTACTGGGCATTCGACGCCTTTGTTGTGATATAGACCAAGAGTGAAGACATTTGGCAGGGGCAGGGCCTTCGCATGCAACATCCTGCTGTGTGCGAATTCCTCCAAGGCGTGGTCCGTGAATGTGAAGCGGCCGGAGATCTCGAGTAAGCCGAGCTTGGGGACCAGCATCCGGTCCGGATCTGCAGAGATGATAAGCCGGTGCAACAGCTCGTCTGTCACGAGGGGCGGCGGACTCTCTGCGGTGTATAGGTCTGTGAGGCACAAATCCTCTAGCGATTCCAGCCGAAGAAGAATATCGCAGAGCTCAGTCGTCCTGAAAGGTATGTTGACAATGAGACAAGTCAGGCGTTGTCCCATATCTGAGCGGTCGATGAAGGCGCAGAATTCTATTTGGTTCCAGCAAAAATGGGTCGTTTCAGTTGACGTTCCCAGGATCAATGTCGTGACCTTGGGAAACACGAGCGAAGCCAAAATGTGCCCCAAACTATGAGTGGCCGCTTGTGCGTTGCCGACTGCTGCCCGGAACTGAAGCTTAAGCGACCGGCTCAACACCTGTTGGGGCGTCACCGCTGTCAGGTTTTCATTTGGTCCGAGGAACAGGTTGAGGAACAATGTGCTGCCAGACGGAAGGTTGTACAATGGGACAAAACATAGGTCGGTCGGCGTAAACGGTATCATGATGTTAGTGGTGAACGCAAAACGTTGCAATTGGTGCCACGGCAGCGTGAACATCGACAGGTCCTTCGCAGTCCCAGAGAACATCAGCCTCTCTAAGCGTGAAGCATTTGCGAAACAGTCGATGGTGTGGGAAGGAGACGGCGACTGAATGATATGAAGTTCCAGAGATTCTAAATGGTCCAGATGGTGGTGAACTGGAGCAAGCAGCGAAACCGTCTTGTTGTCAAAGTCCAGCGTGACATTTTTCCATCGACCCGAGTGCTCCACAACGAGTTCTAGTGCGCGAGAAATACTTCTATCTTCACTGTATTCTGTCCAACTGGCAAGCATGGCCCTGAACTGCAGTACCAGCGGACATTGACCACCTCTGGCCAAAACTGTCTTGGTCAAATGGAAGGCTTTTTGCGAGGATACTAGTGAGCGAGTCAAGAACGGTCCGTCAAGTATAAGCTGGCTCCAAAGGCTTTGCGTCGACAATGCCACCTCCCGCCAGTGGGAGCAAACCTTGACAAGGGGATCAACAACGACACCTGCTGCTCGTGAACCTGAGCTCACCTGCATCAGAGAATGGAGGTTGGGATTGACCAGGTTCTGTAATGCCGCGGTAGAGTCCCTGATTTCCTCCACAGTGCGGTACATATCCGCGCGCGACGCCTGCACAGTCAATTCAAAGATGGATGCCAGAATCTCGGTTGGGAGCTGGCGGATATGCGACGAGAGGAGACTCTTGCACTGAGATGCATAGAGGAGAGCCCGCGCTCGTTCTTCGGTGACTGTGCAGACCAGTTCCTCTAGTCGGGCAAGGTGGGCGTCATAGGTGGCAATAGTCGCAGAAACAGCATCGAGTTTGGCGGAAATATCCATGGGAGTAGGAAGGTTTGAACGAGTAATGTAGTGGAGGTGCTCGATTTGAGAGGCAGAAGGCAAGCTGAGAGCCTCCGGGCGGAACGAACAGAGGAAACAGTTTGTCATAAGTAATGGTTATTGGCGAAAGTGTGCCGATCACATGACACCACCCATTCTTCTTCGACACTTCCACCACACATGGCCATTTCGCTCTTCAAGAATCCGTCGCTCTCAACCATACCCATACCTACTCTAGGCCCACGAACAGCCATGTCTGTTTTACAGTTCGCTGCGCGAGGACCTACTAACTTCCCTAAGCTTCGCCTCATGATCAGCGGACACTGTTTCTGCCCAATGCTCCGTGGCACAACTGCTGCCACAACTGTTATGCGCAAGCTCTTAGAGGGCAAGAGCTCAGTGGGATGTTACTGGGGAGCGAACTGCTGGTCTTCTTGGTGCGAAGCGCGGCCTCCCTCGCATTTTTGCTCACATTTTTTTATCTCCACAGATGCTCTCTGAATCCCTGCTTGACGAAGACAAAAGGGAAAAGGCACCCACTTACGACCTTGCGCTGTCTGAAACGCTTGCGTGTCCCCCGAGAACGATCTGGAAACAAGCCACAAGCGGTTAGGGTGGAGAGAAACTCAGAATGAAGCGGTTCAAATATGTGCGTTGTATTGTTCTCTCAAAGCCAGTCATATACTTACTTTGCTTCTAGGCAGGCTGGAAAGGCCAAGGCCATAGCCGCCCGGTAGCATCATCGACGCAACGCAGGGAGCCAGATCAACATGTCCACCAACACACATATCATCTTATGCCCTCCCCTACTCTGGCGAAAAGCTTGCGTCTATTTTCATCGACACACGGTGGGCCAGAAGCATTGTATTCCTCAGAAGTGAGACCTATTCTCGCCAATGACCACCCACGCTGCCAAATATTACACCATACTCCCTCCTTCCACGACAGCCTCTCACTTCTCTGCGTTTACGCAAGTGCCACCTCTCGCTATTCTCGCCATTTGCGGAGTAGACACCCGCTTCTCCGACAATTTTTTCGGTCACCGTCACGCTGCCTACATCCGACTTTGTGGCTGTCCTCTTGCACCCTAACCTACCTACGCCTCTATCGAGTGTATCTTATGGTGCATTACACATCCGTCGAGTCAACCAATTCTTTCCAGGCGCCACAATGGCTGAGAAGGTCCTCCCCTCGTTGCTGTCGTTTTCGACAACCACCACATCTATACCGGAGTTGAATTTGGATCCATACTGCAGGCCAGGACCACTCTGAAATCTGTATCTCCACATACTTCTGCATATACCCTCCGGCTTTCCAACGTTTTCGACCTCGTTTGGGCACCGCGTTCAACGGTTCGACCTCCACGCGTGTTTTTAGGCCCATGCATTAGGGCAGAGTCGGGGCAAGGCGCCAATCTCTCTCCGTTTCGACTCCTGCAGAGCAGCAGAAGACCCAGCAAGCCGAGGAAGCCCATTTCGCCCACGATTCCGCCAACAATGGTGGCAACAGCGCCCTTGGCTTTAGGCGGAGAGATGGAGCCGGCTGCTCTGGGTGGTGCCGGCAAGGAGAGACCGCTTGGCACTACAGCACATCCAAATCGGCTTTGGAATATCGACATGCTGAGGCTGCTGCTCGCACTTTGCCCACATTATCCCTCGTTGCGATTCGCAACAGCCCCGCGTAATCATCACCTGCGAGGGCACTACCCTTACCAGTCAACGGGTTTACGGACACGGCGCTCGCCTTCGCGACACTTCTCCGCAGTCACACCTGTTACCGTCACGCTCCCCGCCAAAACGTTTGCGACGCCATTCCAGCTCCAGCTACACTTCCATCGATGGTATCCCCTGTTGCATTGCCTGTGCTTTTGGACCTCCATTTTCTTTCGGGAGCTGCAGCGTCCGTGAAGGCCGTCGTGGATGCTGTTTTGTGCGACGACCCTAATTGGGCTCGGAATTTCGGAATCGGGTCGACGCGAGCAAGCACAGAGTGGATCTCACCCACTCAACACCCCCGTCCTTTCCGTTCGTTCACCACATTGACTGGAGGCAATGCTAACTGCACCATACGATTCATATCTTGCAGTACCGAATAAGCAAGCTTCAGCCTATACCGAAGTAGTAGTCGTAGCGTGTGGAGTTATCACGAGGGTATATGTAGAAGGACCGGGAATTCAATAAGCAAAGAATGAATTCTGGTTACCCGTGGTAAGGAGTTGTTCCTTGTCGTTGTCTGGTGCTCCAAACCAAAGCAGGTCCCCCATATTCCTTCCGCCAAGTGCACCTTCCTGCCTCGGACGCTACCTTTGCCGAATTCTGCCCCATCTACACCCCTAGTCGCGACCTGTTCTGCTGTCTCGAGTTTGTTCTCGGAGAGTGGTAGAAGTGGGTTTGGCGGACCCGGAGAGAACCTTGGTGAACCCGGAGAGGAAGCGCTCAGCGCGCCACGTATGGGTGGCTGGGAGTTGTGGTGGGGGACGATAAGGGTGGCTCTCGCCAAGGAATGTCGGAGGTTTTATGACGAATGTAAAAGGGCGGAAGGAGGGCTAAGCAATGTCAGCATTGAATGCAGAGGAGATGTATCTCTGAGGCACACACCGTGTAAGCCAGTGATCATCTTCTGCCAGACAGTCCTTCCCAGATGCAAAAAATATTGTCCGCCGGCCTAGATTTGACAAGCATAAGAAGACGAGACGAGTTTTTTCCCGCCGCAGCTAGACTCTGCGTATGGATCGTCTGATTAGACGACATAAAGAAAGGTGAAGGGCACTGAAAACAATTGTAAGTGTTTGGCCTGTGTGGCGAGTATACACGCGCCGTTCGAGCTCACTAGTATATGGCTTCCTGGCACCCTCTTCCGTTCGCTTTCTGGTTTGTGAGCTGAATAACCGGGGGGTGATATTCAAATCACAGGCTATGTGGAATATGAATGAGATCCAACCTCGATGAGAAGTGAAGTCAACGCACATTCGACCATCGCTCCTTGTGCATGTGTACCACGCTGTAGCGACCCGCGACCCGGTTCCCGGAGGGGGGCCGATGTTGTGGCGGACCTCTCCGTGAGGCAGGAAAGGAGAGTAAAATATGTGGGTGGGACAGATGGCATGGGAGAGGCGGCAGGTGGCTACAGATGGTTGTTGCGCATGGAAGTTATGGAGGGGCTGGAAGGCACCGAAGTTGACAAAAGATATTTTGAAATCCAAAATTCACGAGTCGGCGTTTCTAAAGGGATTCGTTAACAAGAGACCGCTTGCCCCCCAAAAACCACGCACCAGGGGGATCCACCAGTACCGTGTATTGCCCTCAGTAGGTGCAGTACTTCGACTCGCGCAAACGTCCGTGTAAGTAGCTCGAGTTTTGGAGGAGACAGCTTGCCAGCCTGAGTAGCTCGAACGGACAGCTTTGACGCTGCCAAACACACGGAAAGAGCAGAAACGATGTTGGATGGTGGACCTAGACGATGTTCATCAGTCGTTTCGAGCAAGTAAGCAGGAGGGGAAGCAAAGAGGACACTGTGAAGCACCTGCAGCCACATGTCAGCCGACAACGGTGCTGTTTCCAGTTTTCCTTTGCATATCGCGTCACAACTTGAATCCACTGTCCCGTCAATCACATTTACACTTGAAGATCGAAGTGCCAATGTGCTCGCTGCCGTGTTGAGTATCTTGAATGAAGGTAAGAGGGAGAGTGCTGTCACCGCGTGACTGTCCATCGCTTTGACCACGATGAATGCAGCGACGTCAACCCAGTATCCTACTTGTATCTGCACCTTCAAGCCGCCTCCCGCCCCGTCTGACGCCAAAGGAGAGCGAATCATGGCCCTTCTTCGCGCAAGCCAACCGGTTCCCCGATCCACGCATTTAGAAATCCTCGCTCAAATCGATGTCGCTCAGAAGGAGGTCGCCAACTACGATGCGCACATTGCAAGCCTAGAAGGCCTGGTGCGACAAGCGACTGCAGAACGAGCCAAACACTTCGCGCATATCGAGCTCTGTCGCGGGGTCGTTGACTCGCCGATCCGCCAATTGCCCGCTGAGATCTTGGGTCAAATTTTCGAGCTCTGCGTCCTGACGCGGGAGCATGGTGAGAACATGTTGCCAGGAATAAACACTTTCACGATTGCTATGGAGCGCCTGGCAAAACGGAGCCTTTTCTCCTTGTCATTGGTGAGTTCGACCATCATGATTCCACACGGGATCTATTCTTTACAAGGACATATAGGTCTGTTTGCGGTGGAGAGACGTGACATTGAGCACAAGCAGCCTGTGGAATCAGCTCGTTGTTGACGCAGACATCTTATCCTGGAAATACGCCTCGCTTGCCTTGCTGGAGCGTGTATTAATTCGAGGGTGTGGGCAGCCTCTGGACTTTCAAGCTTCCTGCTATCGTCAAATAGAACCACCGGGACACATTATTCAAGCCCTCATGCAGCATTCACACCGCTGGCGACATGTCGCGTTGGATGTCAGTGAGCACACAGCTCTTCCGCTGCTGGAATGCGCTCTGAATCGACTGGACGCGTTGGAGGTATTGGATCTGAATATAGGCTCATTTGATGCCTCGAAGAAGCTCTCTGCCCCAATTCGTGCGTTTTCTGCGGCCTTTCGTCTGAAAAAGCTCTCCTTTTACGGTCACATTGGCAATCTGCCTATTCTGCCTCCGAGCCAATGGCGTCAACTCACTTTCCTTTTATGCCGAGTGAAGCTGAATAGTGCAGACCTTGCAGACTACGCGAAAGAATTGCTCGCCTCGCCGCTGGACCAACTTCCAGAAAACGCTAGCGTGGTGTTCAAGTTCTGCTACGATCCTCTGTACGGCAACTGGGAACTGCCGATAGCACAGAATGTTCCCCCAAGGAACCCAACAACAACCCTTCGAGTCCACAGCTTTATCCTTTGGATGTGGGCGTCGGCCCGTAGCACAATCAACAATTGTCTCCCCACCGGAAGCATACTGTCTTGTCTCTCCCTTCCGCAATTGACCAGTTTGACGGTCCGCATCCCACCCCATATCCACCGTGACCAGCCAACTGCAAACTGGAACCATGCTGCGTTCTGTGCCCTTGCGGAACGTTCAGGCTGGGCCGCCAGCCTCACCACTCTCAAAATCACGGCTGTCCTGAGCGACAGCGAACTCATTGAAGCCCTTGCCCACCTCCACAGTCTGGAGTATCTTCTTGTGGACACGTCAAACACTCACTTCCCTGCACTCTTTACAACAACGGTTCTGCAAAGGCTTACTGTGCCGGACCGCTCTGTGGGCGCCGATTCTCAAATCTTGATTCCCCGCCTCATGCACTTAAGCATCGGAGGCGATCTCTGGATGATAGAGCGGGTTTTGAGTGACTTCGTGGAAAGCAGGATCCAGTACTTGAATGCACAGGAGCCGCCGCTTGTATTCACTCTGGAGCTGTTCCCACCGAAAGACGCCCGCGAAAACTCTCAGTTCCATGCCAAGCTTCTTTTGCAATTCGCGGAATGGATAGAGCGGAAGCAACTGCGCTTTACTGTCAGAGCAACAAACCATTACTACTAATCAATGTGTAGTCAGAAGACGGAGCTTGTAGTGTTGTTATCCATTTGAGCCAATGAACATGAGCAGAGAAAACACACGAGGAGCTGAATCGTAGGTGTAAATAATGCATACGTCAAGTGTCCGCACCCATAGACACCAGTTGTCTGTCATCCTACCCTTGAAAAGCTGACTGCCTGAATCCATGAGCATTTCATTTCGGAGTCGTCGCAATGACATACTCGTGAATCACTTTGCTGCTATTTTTCGCAAGCCAGGGCTTGCTCCTCGGGGAATATTGTTGTCGGCAACTGTGGAGAGGATGGTGAGCTCGGATAGACAGACAGAAGGGCAATGAGTGTGAAATTGGAGGATATTGGCAACGAAGAACAGTAAGGGTGTTAAGGAGATTGTGCAGGAAAGTAAAAAGTGGAGTAGAAGTAAGGATGGACTATAAAACTATACAGAGACGATTATGTGTCAAGAAGAAAGATACCAATAGATATAGGCTTGGTCAAAAACGGAAGATACACGTAGCAGGAGGTAATAGAGTGGAAGAAAAAGAGGAGTAAAACTCGCGCGTGTCGGCGGGACCAAGGCATCGGCATCGTTGTCCATCGTGCTCTCCCATCCTGCAGCAGGGAATCCACCACGCTAAAGAGCTCCAAAACTAAATCCACCCTCCTCCCTTCAGCTCTGAAACTGACTTCGCCACCCGATTTTGGCCCCGATCCTGCAAATTCGAACAACGCCGTCGACGATTGGGTTCTCGCCGGAGGTCCTCCCAAAAGCAGCCCCCGCCGATGAGCATGTACCGAGGAAAAGCGAGGTGGGGTTCATAGAATCACGAACGACAGGCACAACAAGCTGCAAAATCTCCTCCTCGACAGGTAGTGATGACGATGACGTCTCCAGCACAACAGAGATTGGGTTGGATGGAATAGATGCGAGTGTGGCGGATGGCATGAGAGAGGTCGAATACCCATAGATGTGGACGATATGATAACTGGTGCGTGTTTTCGATGAGTTGTGGGGGTATTGGAGTAGGCGGCAACTATCTGTCAATGTGTGGGTCGGTATCGCAGGGTTTGGGCCTCGGGACGTAAAGCGGAGCTTGCGGGAAAGAGAAGAAGAAGAACTGAACGCTCGTCAGCAAGAGAGGCCAAAAAACTACAGAGACCGACACACCTTTGACTTGCACCCACCAGAGGCATGTCCTCGACAGACTCTGTCGTTTGTTTGCAAAGCTGTGTGCACGGTTTCGATAGCGTTGTTTGCGACGGTACAAGTAGCGTGTCTCAGAATGAGGATGCTACATTCGGGGCAGGTGAATGGGAACGAGGATATGACGGAGCCACAAGAGAGTGGGTGGGGCTTATAAGCATCTTCAGCTAATTTGAAAGCGAATGTGGGTGGAGACACGCACCTGTCGTGAAACTTCTCGCAAAACCCGTCTTCAAGCTTCATGTTACATCGTGATTTTCTTCGATCAGCGTCCAGATATGTTGACCACGAAGACCGCAACGGAGGGCAGCAGCCTCCTTATGCGTTTCCGACTACTTCTGAGAGCAGATTTTCGATGAGTTGTGGGAGGTATTAAAATTGGCGGGAACTATCTGCCAGCGTGTGGTCGGGTATTGACGGTTGGGCCTCTTAGACCATAAAGTGGTGGAGCTGGTGCAAACGAGAAGAAGAAAAGCTAAAGGCTCGTCAGCAAGTGCCGCCGAAAAATGACAGAGAACGACCCACCATTGATTCACACACTCCTGAGAGACAGACTCTGTCGTTCGTTCGCAAAGCTGTGTGCGTATCGTCGACCGCGGTGTTTGCGGCAGTATAGGTAGTAGTCGTGCGTCTTGGAATGAAGATGTTACTTTTGGGGCGGGGGTGGGAGCGAGAATATGACGGAGCCACAAGAAGGTGGGTGAGACTTATGGACATTTTCGGCTACTTTGGAAGCGAATGTAGGCGGAGACACGCACCTGTCGCGAACTACTGGCTGACTCGTCTTCAAGCTTCATATTGATAATTTGACATGGTGTTTTTTCTTCGACCAGTGTCCAGACTTTTGACCACGAGCACGAGCACGGCGATAGAGGGCAGTGCCTCCTCTTGCGCTTCCGACAACTGCGTCTGAGTGCCATTGAACATGGTGGGCGGTGTCGTAGATCATAGATGGCAGAGGAAAAGTGAAAGCAGATGTGTCACATTCCTGTCACACATCTGTTTCTTGTCTTCAGCGGTCAACGCCGGCGTAGCGGGACGCCGACAATACTGGTACTACCTCAACATCTGCCATGACTTGGTTCGAAGTGACCATCTGTGCTCTTCGCAACAGCCCAATGCCCACTATACTTGCTGTGTGAAGTTCTTGCCATATTATTCTACCAGAGGACTTGCTTCCTGTGTCCTTTGCTTTCGGGGCCACGTGAACTATTGCTGGCCAATCTCCTTCATATGACGTCCAGCTTCGAATGTAAAACCTTTGGGCGGCTCAGTCAGGAATACAGAGAGTAGGTGACCAAGGAGACAGCTTATTCTAACGGCCAACGCGCCGCAAACTGTGATATCATCCACCTCGATGTCGCCGCGACATCTGTCGTCGTTATCTCTTCCCTCATAGCCAACATCGATCTTCTGGAGAAGCGATCGACTATATATTCCGACAGGTTCGCGGCATTGGTCTATTCCTATGAGTGACTTCTTCCCAGACCGCGTGCGCCGATGCTGAATGAACTCATGGGATGAGACTTCAATTTTGGTGCATGATATGTTTCCGTCTGTAACCACTGACTAACAGTTGGCCAGCATTCATTAAGTACGGTGTGTATAGCTTCCAACTCCTATTATCTCATCCGCTTATTCCAGTTGTTGATGCGGGAGAGAAATGGTACGGCCTCCAATCCAAGGCCTACTATTCGATAAGACGACCGATTTCATCTTCGCACTATCTCACCTATCATCAAGCTGGCTGGCGACTCCCGGCCTTCCAATCAACTTCAGCCCCTGCGTCAAAGCACAAAACGATCAAAAATATGCTGCTACCATGTTGAGTCTGGGTGCCCGTCTGAAAGTTCTTGATGGTGATTCTGAACCCAGACGTGGGCGGAGATTGACGCTGTTTGCAGCGGGACGCAATCTTCACCACTGCTCAACCCACGAATGGGAGCCCGTCGAAGCCCCGCATTTACTTCTGATTCAATCTCTGCCAGGTGGAGCGGCAATATAAGTAAGCGACACCTTCTCCTCTTGTTTTCTCCAACGCAATGAGGCTCTGGCGTCGTCGACTGCCAGCTGGCGCCTCAGCGCGTTCTTTAGACGAACCGTCATCCCCGCTGGCGGTTACCATCGACAACTTCCATACCTCCCTAGAGGTGATGAAAGAGGCTGTCGAGGGTTGTCCACCGCTCAAGTGCTCCCTCGCAATCGTTGTTGGCCTCTGGAATCTGAGCGACGTGAGTACAGAAGTATACTCGCCTCATCTCCCACTTAACTCACCCAGCGCGCCAATGAAAGTAGATCGCAAGCGCGTGCGCTGGCATTCAAAGCTGCTGAGATGGTCGATGCCATGTATCGCTCCATCGGACCGAGCCCGCCGCCGCTTTCAGATTCCGTGTCGTGCGCTTCGAGGAGTCAGTACACCAGTTACTTTTTCATTTCATTCTCATGACGAGTTCTTTTCAGTGTTCTCCAACGTTTGCACGGCTGTATCGAGCGCATCGCTAATCAAGGCCGCCTCCAAAGCTTGCTTCACCTGCGCAAGAATCAGGCGTCTCTCCGCGACCTTGATCGAGACATGGAGGCGGCTTCATGGGCATTTATGGTCAGTCTCCACCATTACTAGCTGAAACAGGCGTTCATGAACAACTTCAGACTGGGCTACAGATGTCCCAAACAGTTTCTTTGGCAAGCGCTAGCCAAACCTCGACGGCCATCGAGGAAAAACTGTCTGTGCTCTGCATCTCAGTCACCGACTCCACAGTCAGTTGCCTCATCACATATATGCCTCTGCTCACAATGCATATAGCACGAGCTTACTCAGCTCCGCACGCAAGTGCACCGCCTGCAACTGGCGGTAGTTTTTTTGGATTGACCCAGTACGCGCTGCCAAGCACCTGTCATCCCGCCATTAATCGCGACACCCCCGACATACCTTACTATTCCTCCCCCCCGATGACTGGGTGGGTTCTGGCGAATCCCCTTCTTTCCGACTCGACACGCGTACACCACTTTTCCTAGCCCGGCCAGGCTGGTGGGAGATCATGACATGAGCCATCCACAAAAACACTTTAAAAATGCTCCCGGGCCAGCTACGACCCGAGAGACTACCAAAATCTATACCCCTCGCCCGGACCATTCTGTAATTCCGAGTCTGTGCTCAGGCTAGTATTTTACGACCATGATTAATTAGTATCATTCTTTGCTTCAAATACTAGTATTTATACCCCTTCCACAATATCATCTCGTCTCTCTACTGTGTCTTTTGTGTAGTCAGCCCTATCCTTTTTTCTTGAAATTTTGTCCCCTCCTGCTGTCCGAGTCGACATGTTATTGTGTAGTCGTTGATCGCTTGAACAGAGCAATGGTGTGAATGAAAGCAGGGCGGCAACTAGCACTTGTGTTGTGCAAGACGAAGAATTGGGAGTACCAACGCAAGAACGGTCCGAAGAACACACGTGATAAGCATCCATTCCTCTTCCGCTCCACCACCACAGATGGCCACCTCGTCCTCAACGCCCCGAGAACCTCCCGCTTCGTTCTTCACGCACACGTAGCCGTATGCGCGAGTAGCCAGGTGCGTTTTCTGCCTTGCCAGACGACGCTCTGCTGACTGGACTTCGATACAGCAGACTCTGTTTCTGGCTGATGCTGCGTGGCACTACCACCTCGACCTACCATCCCCAACGTTTCGAAGGAGAAGGACCCGTGGCGACGTGGCGGTGTAACGAATCTCTCCTTGGTGCGCAAAAACATGATTTGTCTCCTTCTCTTTGCTTGACTTGTTCTCTTCGCAGGTGCTTGCCGACTCTGCGTTCAATCTCGACCATGGGAACAGAGCATTTGGCTCATCAACGCGAGCCCTATGCTGCTCGGCAGCGCTCGCAGGTCCCACGACAAACGACTGGTCAACAAGCTAGAGGCAGGCATGGCACCGAGGAACTCTGTGATTTGTGCGTCTTCTCATCCTCATCGCGACGAGTAGTAGACCTACTTGGATTCCAGGCAGCGGAAAAGCGCCAGCGCCATTGCCGCCTGGCAGCAGCTTCCCCCCCAACGTGGGCAGCAAGGTTATCCCGTCCGCCTGGAATCCTATCCCCTCCTCTATTCTGTCGACACTGTTTTCGTTGAAACGCGGTGCACCAGAAGCCTGTATTACTTGGTTATTTTCGCCCATTTTCGCCAAATGACGATGCGACCCCGCCAAATACCATTCCCCTTCCCCAACATCCTCTCATCTCTCCGCATCTGTGCAAGCACAAGCACAAGCTGCTGCTCCGGCTCGTCTGCGGTGTCAGCCCCTGCTGCCACACTTTTCGGTCGCCTCCTTCGAATGTCACATCCGTCACCGTCACGCTGCCCGCAGACGAGTTTGCAGCTCTGCCCCTGCGCTTCAGACGCTTCTACCGACCGTATCTCACGGTTCCTTGCATGCAAAATAAAACGTCGAATTCTTCCCAGGCTCTGCGATGAACGAGAAGGTTCTCGTTGACGCCCTTCTCGACAACGACCACATTTACACCAGAATCCACTTCGCATCCGTACTGCGAGCCACGACCAGTCGAAACCCTGTTCCTCTGTTTTCCTGTGCATATACTCTTGTGCTTTGGGACGTTTTTGCACACGCTTGGGCCCCGTGTTCGTCCTCCGCGGTCGTTTTGAGCAAATTTTCGCTGCAAGTGATTCGCAGAGTCCGAGTTTGCTCGCGAAGAGTCGCAAAGGCTTGGCGGAATCATGGGCAGGAAAGTTGTCGACGGCAGAGAAGCATATGGACCACTGGGGCCTACATATGCTTGTGGTCCTGGACCATTCCATGCCTACGCGCATACTTACACCCATACTTTCACCCATACTTTCACCCATACTTACACCCATCTTCAATACCTATAATTCGCCCCTCTCTTCACCTTCGAGAGGGTTATTTATCTCGCATTCCAAGGCTCGAATCTAGTTACAGTGTTGCCTTACATATCTAGTCCGTACGATCTGCAGTGTAATTATTGTTGGCATACTATAGTTTGTTTTGAGCTCGTGCAAGTTCAACAGCGCAGACTTAAATATGAAGCATGTCTAGATCTTAGGGAGGGTAAATAATGGTGCTGGAGTCCAGTCCAAGCGTTCATGTAACTCATCGCCTAAACTCGTGATCGCATATCTCTTCCTCCCAACACTCATCTAACGCTCTGAGAAGCGCTCCGCCTCCCCATATCCTCGCTCCCATTGGTCGCAAACCATCCAGATAACCCTCCTCGTCGCATTCGGAGAGCCGAGCCATGGTCATTATGCACTTAGCTGTGCTTGAAGGTGCGTCATATCTACCCTCGCTATCGAGACCGCTCGCTGATTCTCCGTGAAGCTTTTCCCTTTAATCTCCGCCACATTGGCAACAGTGCTCAGGCCACGCGCAAACGGTCTCGCTCTTCACTCCGACCGTCCCAACGGCGGCACCTATCCTCGCCTCACACAACCGGCAGATCACAGCGTTTTGTCCGCGGTCACTACCTTCAGCGGGCCCACACACATCCTGACCGTTACGTGCTCCACTGATGTGGCAAGGACATTCGCGGCGTGGGGCACAGTCGCGACGGGAACGGGGGAACTTGGACAATATGCATTTGAAGCAGTTGTCCAACGGCGATGTGCTCGCAACGTTCAGAAACCACGACAAGAACTCGGCGGGGGGCTCATACTTTCTGTCGCGTGAGTTTGGCTTGTTTTCTCTCAAGCATTGGGCTTATTTTTTGCTAGATAACCGCGTCTATCTCGCACGACAATGGCAAGACGGAGATATTCTTGTCGCACGTAGACGAGAGAACTCCGACAGCAGGGCTTTGGGTGCGTGGCATTTGCTCCAGAAAACCACTCTAAACAGGTTTGTAGGAACCATTCATGATTCATCCGCGTTGCAAAGAGTGGCGCTACTACGCTGCCGAAAACAGCGCTTCCGACCAGGATATTCTCATGCGGTCATCCACAAACAACGGGGCGACCTGGTCTGCTGCGACGACGGTTGCTGGTGGGGGGACTACTGGGTGGGTGGAATGCCTGGCTGCACGGATTTCAACACCTCAGGCGGCTCGGCGCGGGTTTTATTCGTCCTCGACACAACGAAAGGGACAGCACCATTGTTCCCCGTCAAGTCGGTCGTCAGCAGCAACGATGTTTCGGGGAGAACACAGGTCTATGCGACAGCCTGAGTTGGCCATACCGGTGTGTTCTGAGTGGCTTTTGTGGACATTACTCAACGCTTTCAGCTGGCCTGGCGCTCCTCAAATTGTACCCACGTCTACGGGAATTCTGGTCGCATCGTTCATGACCGACGAGGAGCATTCGGGGAGGAGCGTTTGGCCGCAAAGGCCTTCGCCTTCGGCTTCCAAGACTTCGTCTTCATGAAGATTACCACCGCATCACGGATTATCAGACCCTGAAGTTCCTTGCGGCAGAGAGGGCTGCTGGTGAAACGGGAGTGGAGAAGACATCGATTATGACCACTTCCCCCGCTCAGCACGTTTCTCTCCGTATGTGCTCTTGTTTCGCCCCCGTCTTGGCGCTGACAGTAAAGCAGGACATTCTTCGTTACTACCCCTTCCTTCCGCTCGCCGGCCGTATCGTTGTCCAGGACTTTGTCCTCCCGCTGTCGAAGCTGGTCATCACGAAGTTTGGCGCCAGCATCACCCAATTCAAGTTGTCGATTCAAAAAAGGGCAGGATATCCATTTGGCTCTCGCATCTACCCTCGGTGAGTATGTCATCCTCCTCCTGCCTTTCAATTTCATGAAACCGCATGCAGAAGGAATCTGATTTTGGGTAAGGATGCCCACGAGTTCCGTCCATCGCGCTGGATGGAAGCGGAACCGCCAGGCAATGGTCTGAAACTTGTACCATTTGAGTCAATCAGTATAGGGTTAGCGATGAGTGCGTGCCAATTGCAAACCCCATTCCTCGCAATCGTACTGCTTGAGACAGAGTTTTTCTCCCGCGGATTTGATTTGTACGTTGTTAGACACGTATACCTAGGTGACAATCCTTTCTTCAGCTCCCAGCGGGTTGAGATAGACCAGAATTGTTGCTGATGCCGAGCGAGTCGGATGCTGCTTATGAAGAGTACTTTTTACCGTTCCACTTGCCTGTGGAGAAAGCATAGTTACTATAAATTCCACCAGTACTCAGGTTGCCACTGGCAGTGAGTTGTTCGTCATTTCCAAACTGAAAGATTGTTATGGTATGAGTATAGATACAACAATTTGTGAATCGCTAGCCGCTAGGCTGCATCGAGAATTTGCTGTCTAATGAGCTGCGCTGTGGGATCTGTCGAATTCTCATCATGAAAATCGCCCGTGTAAATACGGTCCTCTGGAAAATGCGTCAGCAGCTTAATAAGTTAAGCTTCATGTCTGAGAGTAACCACTCACTGTCGATGCGGCCTTGCTTCCTGTAATCAAGAAAAATGTCGATTGCCGTCCAGAAGGAGGGCTCGTAGCTGGAAATGACCTCTTCCCATTCGTCATAGACGGATACGACAATTCTTGGGTCACGGATCGGTAAGCCGTGGAGATATTCCAGGAGATCAGGGATGAGGTGGGGGTTCGAGGTCTGCGAGGGGCTCCATGAAGGCAAGCACCTGGAGGAAGGCGCAACCGTCCAAGATTTGCTGGACGGAATGGGCAGGTGGCTGGCTCTGAAGTGCGAGGTGGGTTAGGCGGGGCAGTGCCGTTAAGAATGGAACAATGCGAATGAGGTCGCGGGAGTGGTTGTTGTGGCCTTCGCTGTCAAACACATCGAGGTGCGTGAGCGCCGGGAACGCTGGTGCATGTTCTTTCATCGAGATCGGGTGCGGTAGGAGATTTTCGAGAAAAGCCCCAAGGCGGTGAAGCGGCATGGTGGCCAAGATGGGGAATAATGTTGGCCCAATGTCCATGCTGTCAGCACCATTCACGGCGAATTCCTGGATCCCAGTGCAGGACCGCAGCGCATGGTAGGTGCACTCCAGAAGGTCTTGAGCTGGTGTTCCAGAATGGTCCAGCTCGAGCACCACCACACGCACACTTTTTGCGAGAAAGGATTGTGGGCGGGCAACAGCGACATGGAAGAAGGCGTCTTGCGCGGGCTTTCGTTCAAGGTCGGTGCTGATATAGACATGTTGGTACAGAAGAGGTTCGAGCCTAGATAGGTCAGCGATGCTCAAGACGCTGAAACAAATTTCAGTTATACATACCATATATGTGCGCGCTGAGCGACGCGGAGAAGTGTGGGGATGAAACTCCATTCATCCTCGGCGCACATTTTGAGGATGACCTGCTCAAGCTCCGGGGGAAAGCGACCCATGTTGCAATCGATATCGCTGATGGAAGAGCGCAGCAGGAAGGTCAACAGCACACTCGACGTGGGCGTAGTGTGGCGATCACCAGCGCCACTTGCATGATTGCATTTCCGAGTCGATAAACTCCAGGCAAGTTGTTGAAGTTTCGAACTTCCACTGGTAAGTCGCCTGTTTCAAGGGAGAGACATAAGGACATGGAAGTCCACAACGAAGTCGGATGCCTTTGGAGGCAAATCAAGGAAACACCCGGGCCCTGAAATCCAAGGAAAGATACGAACTAAAAGCATGTCGCATTAGTAGTAACCGTGAGTGACGTCAATCAAAGTAAAATACACTCAGCTTCAAACGACGACTTGCTATGGCCCCGGGCAACAGCCACGACTCACGGGTCACCACCTTTGACGATTATGAACTCGTTGGGCAGTGAGCGCCCGGCGGAGGATAGTGTAAGTATCAGTATCTTCAGGAAATCATTTTTATTTAGCCTGTGCGCAAGAGACAATATAGAGCACACAACCTCGTCTCGAGTGGGTTGCCTGAATGGCTTGAGAGTAGAAGACAGAGACCGTGAAATGGAGGCGGAATCAGTGCTGCTGGCGAGGAACCATGGTCGAGCATGGCGGTCACGGTGACATCTCTTCTTCTCTCTTACCGTCACCGCCATGTTCAGCCACCTCCCTAGGTCGCTCAGTTTACGGCGCGCAAAAGCCTCCTCGGTTCCCTGCTCAAAATCGAAGACCAAGTGGCGACAGCCCAGCGGACGAACTTGAGGGGTTAACTAAGGAGACTTTCAGAGAGCTGCCAAGATAGCAGGCGCCGCTGGGAGCAGAGTAAACGAGGGGACGAGCGGGACGAGCTTAGTTGGCAATGGAGCAATGTGCGTTTTCAGGTGCTTTGACCTTGTATTTGCAGCTGACTTCTGGCGTAGCAATAATCATACCCGCAGCTTTGCGCCCGGTCAACAGAGCACACACGAGGATGGAATCTTCTAGCATAAATCTAGGAAGGCAGCAGGCGCCGGAGGCGTTTGGATATAGGCGCGCGACAAATTACTCTTTTTCATCGTCGTCGATACTAACATTATCTCTCTCTTGCAGGATCGTTTTGACTTCATTTTCAGTCGCGATACCCCGACATTCTCATCTTCCTGTCAGAAGAGGCTCAGGACCCGTCTTTCTTACCGGATCTGCTCCGCATAACGTTTTGCTGTGAGGAGAGGTGTGTATTTGGTACTCACCACCCATCTGCCGAATGCTGACCAAGTACAAAAGCCCTTCCCGCCATCGGTATCCTATTCACTGATACTCCGCAACAGCACGAAGAAACTGCGTTGGTAGTTGTGGAGAAGGCTTAGACAGCGAAATCGCTCGGTCTGGCTAAGCGTCGTCGCGCTCACGCTGGCCAGTGGGCCCACACGTCTCCATAGCCTGTGTTCGTCCCAAGAAATCAGGATGGCCGACGGAGTTACAACGCCCTCTCTTGTGCTGTCTACAAGCACGTTTCAAGGTACGATCCACTTTTCAATCTAACTTTCTCTACATCTGAAACGTATTGTTTAGCTACAAGATCCACCTTTCGAGCAACATAACCATACCTTCGTGTCTAACTGTCGGCTTCCTCGGTCCTCCACCTCGACAAAAAATGGACGTGCATCTTAGGCAACCGAAAGACGTTTACATATCTCTGTCAACGCGGCAGCTGGCGCTATAGGGATTGTAAATCCCGGCCCAACACCCCGTCCATCCACTATAAAATTCTTTTTGTTTCGGCAACTCGAAGAGGAAGACTGCTGTCGTGCCAGTTTTCCTCCAAACGCCACACAAGACATTTCATCCGCTTCGTCGGCGAGAACGATGGCATATTCTGCCCAAACCCCGATCCATCCTTGCGGCATCATCTGCGCAGCTTATAAAGGACTATGCATCTGCTTGTGGCGAATACCCGACCGATGCCGACTGACTACAACTTGAAACAACGAAGCACAATTTGGGTTAAGCTTGCGGACCATGGTAGCGACTCAACTGCGGCCTCACTACACCTCCCCGGTCTATTCTTATTCCTCCCCCGCCCTCCCCGCCCACGCCTGCACCCTCCAAATGCAATCGACGTCTCCGATTAATCGACTTCCATAAATGGCAAGTCACGTGCGCGCTTAGCTCACCGATATATGCGTTGGAGGAGTTGACATTGAGCGATGTTTAATGGATGGATGAACTCAGTGAAGAGTTTTGAGCAGATTGGTGGGGGGAGGAAAGCTTTTGTGCGGACCGTGGGGATGTGGGGAGCTGCCTGTCGGACGGGCCCCTCAAGCAAGTCGAAGATGCTTCTCGAGACACGGAGGTGGCGCTTCTCCTTTTCCTCGACAGCTGGTGCTTGGCTAGCAGGAGAAGGACACATGTATGATATTCAAGTCGAAGCCAGATGCCCAACCTCCGCTGCCTGATGTGGTGCATTAGCTGTGCGTTCACCTGAGGCTGTTTCCCAACAAGACCACTCGATCTGACTTCAACCTCTCCCCAGCAATACTGCTTTATGCTGTCTACGACTCAGACATCTCCAGCTCTCGAGCGGACAATTAGCCATTCGCCGTACGTATTGGAGGTCTCGTCAGCAGTGCTAGCATGTATTTGAGGCCCTCCCCGAATCACACCAATTCAAACAGTTCTTAATAATATTATAATATCTATTCATCGGCCACAAACTACGTATATGAAGTGCCAAACAAATAAAGTTTATAAAATCTGAACGCTTTGACTATTTGGATGTTGTGCGATGTGAGCCTGAGAAGTACTAGTGGGAATTGGGAATTGGGCGAGGCTAGGGAAGTAACACCGGAATCGGAGTGCAGCCACAAAAGATGTAAGTCGTAATCTGCAACGACAAGATGAGCAACAAGTAAACAAAGAAAGCAAGACACGTTATACCATGCACGTCTGGCGGTGATAGGCCGCGAAGTTGCCGACAGGTGCGCGCGATATGTTTTTGTTTTGTATCGCTGACTTGCCTGTGGTTTTGACGATGCTAAGCAAACAGCAGAGTTAGTACTACCATAGACCCGCCGAATGCTGACATGCTCGATGGCGGGGCTTCGTTGCAAGTGCTGGAAGGCGATGTTGCCGCAAACAAAATGTTGTCGTTGTCGGCAAGGTGTGTTTCGTGTCGTCTTGCGGCGTTTAACTTGGACGATGCTGAGTTGTTTTAGTCCGCATTCGACAAGCCACTTGAGTCGGGTGTGGTATTGGGAAGCTGGCGTTGGCAACGTTGTTGCTGTCTTGCGCAAGGTTCGTGGCAATTTGTCCACAATTTTGACGATACTAACAACACATGTACACTTAGCGTGGTCCTCGGTATCGTAGGGTCAAATTACCCGATGGCGGGTTTCGCTGCGAGCAGCTGAAAGGCGCTGTTGAAGCAACAACACTCGTCCTCAGCAAGGAATCCACGTCAGCCAGCGTTTTACTGCCTAATGGACGAGCGCACCCATTTCGAGATCCTCTCTCTGTCCCTCCAAATGCTAGCCCTCTTTCACAGTCCAGCCACCATATCCCGTTGGCGCTTCCCCAGAATCCCCACCGGTACACGGTTTGCTCGTTGTCGAGATCGGCGCTGACCTCGTTATTTCTAGCTGCGATTTGAAGATTTTGGAAGGCGGCGGGGGCGGGAAATATGCTTCGGCAGGCGTTGTAACAGGTCAGCAAATGGCTAGATGTAGTAGTTAGCATTACAGGCCAGTGTAGATAGATTCGGCGCCTTGCCGTTGGGCTGGCAACTGCAGGTGAGGCTTGTGCCGTTCGGGACCGCGCAGTTGGCGCGTCTTGAAGTGGGATGTGCTTCTGTGGCTCGGGGCTGCGTTGGGCGGACGCGCTGGGTCTGGAAGCGTGCGGAGATGGAGGAGGCCAGAGTGGTTCGTAAGCGGCACGTGCCTTCGGGTCACGGACCCGATCGGCCGGTGGGTCGCTTCCTCCCGCTCCTGAGCTGCCGTTGTTGGCGCTGCCCCTGCTGCTGAGGCAGGAGGTTGGTGGCACTGCCTAATATGGTATTGGTCAGTGCGTTCAAGTTGTTATTTCTTTTGAACATCGTTGTGCTTACCGCTCGTCACGGTTGTTCTTCTCCCACTGCCTTTCCTACCCCCTGGCACCGACCACATACACGCAACCTTCAAGCTCGAGCTGTTGCTGAAAGGTGAGCTTCACATCCTTGCTATTGTATTGGATGTTTACCTCGCTGGCGCCGTTCTCCTCCTCCAAAAAACCGTCATCACCGCTGTCCCCCGGAACTTTGGTTCGTCCCTGGCCATTTGCCGACCCAAGCTAGAGGAGAAGGTAAGTCCAATTTGTTCATCCAGAAGATGTCTGCTTACCTTGCATAGGCCATCGTCCTCCACTCAAACCCAATATCATTCGTAAGCCTTCCAGGTAATGTCGTAGTCGTTTTTGGCCTTTGACTTGTACTTATGTACCGACCGACAGCGCTCGAGCTGGACACGCGCCTTCCGCGCTCTTGCCCCAAAATCAGCTCCACATTCTAGATCTGGCTGTTGAATGCTGACCTTATCACAGCCCCGTTCTCGCGCTGTTTCTTCCCCATACGACCGTTATAGGCATCGTCCGTGGTCCCTTCGCCAAACTTAAGCTAGAGGAGGAGTTAGGTCTAACCGGTTCATTCGAAAACATGTCTGCTCACTTTGCATAGGCCTCCGTTTCCCGGATCGCCTCCACTATCTTTCGCAGACCTTCAAGCAAGCCAAGTTAGTATTCGCAGCCCTTGACTTGTGTTCACCGGCCAGCCGCGCTCGCTTGTCCGCGCCTTCTCGCAGACTCATATCCACGACCCCACTCATTCATGTCTGTTCCTTCCGCATACTGTTTCCCTCCTCATCGTTATTGACCAAGGACAGGATGGTCGTCGAGTGATTGTCCTGCTCGGCGTTGAGCCAGGCGTAAAAACTGGGCCACTAGTCAGCCAACGGTGCGGGTGACGTATAGAATATCACCATTCACGCCTGCTGACCGTCCCTACACAGTCGCGCTCGACAACGTCTACAAGAACTTGACAGTTAGCAACAGACGCGCTATGGGCGGACGACAAACGCACCTTCCTCCACCATCCCCGCCATCGAGATGCTCACCCTCGTTCACAGCCTGGCCGCCCCATCCCGCTCGCGATGCCCAAATGGTGGGTGTCCTAGGCCTGCTCGTTTTCGAGATTGCGCTGACAAATCTTTGCTTTCAAGCGTTGATTTAGCGGGCTCTGAGGGCGGTGGGGCCGGAAAGCGTGGCCCAGGAAGTGCCAGAGCCGCTCTGCAAACGGCTGGACGGAGTCCTAGTGGCATGCTGGATACAGATTCCGCGTCTTGCCCGTTGAGCGGTGGCCCGGCAAGCGATCGAGCGCGGCCTGTTGCGGGGCCGTTCGCGGCCGTGCATTCAGCGCTGTTTGAAGCGGGAGGCCGTCATGTGGCCCGGGGCAGCGGGCGGGTCGGAGTCGGGGAAGTGAGAGGACCAGAGAGAGTTGATAAGCGACACGTGCCGTCGGGTCACGGGCCCGACTGGCCGGTCGTCGCTTATCCGAGTCCTTCACCACCACCCAGCGCGTTAGTCGTCGTCGTTGGCGCTGCCCGCGCGTGTCGAAGACCGCTGTTGTTGGCAACGGGTGCGCGCTGACGCGTCCCTCTACTTGCCAGTCTCTTACTCACCGTTTTACAGGCCGGTCACCCGGTGGTGGACGTGGGTGAACGGACCACTGCTGACTCCCCAAGCTCGCCCGCTTGAGGTGAGTGCTACAGGTCTGCTGCACTATCTCCCGGTCTCACCACTCCGTCATTATCGCAGTCTTCTGGCCTCTCTTCAAGTTCGTGGCTGTCCTCACTGCTCCCAACCCCGTCTTTGAATCTAAAGGAACTTACCAGCGCTCGATCACTACGACAAGACCGCGCGAACGCGCTGGCGGGCTGCGTGCCCGCTTTGCTTATGCCAACTTCCTTGGGGTTTGGCGGGAGCGAACTTGAATAGCGGTGCGGTTCTCCCTCTCTTGTCCAAGGTGCGCCGTCATCCGTTCGCGTTGTTAAGGATACTGACCGACAGTGTTGGTATTGTCCTCAGCCGCTACAACGACGGGACCTGCTAGATGGGGGCTTGGTCGCGCGCGAGGCCAAGGTGTGTAGCTGTGTTATGCGCGACAGCGTTCGGTGACGACAAATGTCATTATGTACATTCCCCCATTCTCTCCGAGTCCTCCATCCACATGCTCCACCATATCCCGCTCACGATTCCTCCATAATAATAATAATAATAATAAGCCCATGCGGTCCCATATGTGGGTACCGGGCGACTCTGACATGGTGCGGCGTGTTCTGCTCGTTCTCCAGATCGGCGTTGACAGCCTCGTTGTTTCTAGCTGTGATTTGGTGAAAAAGCTGATTCCCTTGCTCTGTACAGCTGTTCTGTGCAGTTCATCTACACTATTCTACAGATGTGGAATATATGTGCTCCAGTTGACGTCAACAAAGGCCTGTGGGGGAAGGGAGCGCAGCGTAGACAAGGGTAAGCCAATCAAAATGACCCGGGCCACGCAGTAAAGCGCGACATCGATTGGGACCAGCACCTGCCGCAATGTCAGTGCACAACGCAACAGCAGACTTTGTCTCCCGTAGTACGGCGTTTCACACGGGTCATTATGTTCAAACGGGTCGATATATCCTATTGGTCGCGTCCACAGGAACCATATCAAGTGAACAGGAAGGGCGGTGATGAGCACGGTCGACACGCGCCACAGCCACTGCTCAATTATCGATGGGAAGATAGCAACCCAAGCGAGGAAAATTGAAATGGAATGCTCCGAACAGGGAACCGCAGAGATACTGCGCCGACGTTGTGTATATCAGCTCTTTGCTAAAGGTTGAGCCTGAGGAAGTCGTTGGCCGTGTATCCCCCCTCCAGAAAGTCGGCACGTGGGTAGCAAAGCGAGGTGGGATGTCGTAGTAGTTGAGTACAAGATAGCGTAAAAGCGGTTGGTACCAGTGTTCGCCTTGCACTTTATCGGTCGCTGAATGAGTATCAGGACCGCCATAAGAAATGCGCAGCGGAATAGGGATGGGGTCCCGCACGTCAAGCGGCTTGCCGATCCAGAGCAGGCACGTAACCGCATTGAGAGCTGCAAACGCAAGTGTCGTAACTTCCAGCTCGGTGAGCGGGAGACGCTGCATGTGACGGGCGATGACTGCAGAATGAACCACAGCCCTTAAACAGCGCGATTCCTTTCGAAAATACATCGCCCTTGCTCTTGTCTTCCAGAGCTGCAGAACCCGCATTCGAAACGACATGGCGGCGCGGAGACCAGGAGCAATGACAGGGCTAAAAACGAGTGTCAGTGGAGAGAGCTGGGCGGTATGGCGAGGTACGCACTCGTTACCTTGCCGCGCGTTGAATAAGCATCCAGCGCCCATCGCGGACAGACACGGGGGAGTTGGGAGCGCAATCTTGGGAGGCTGAGGTCCTCGAGCAGTCCGGGGCAGTTTTCGATGGTGAATGTGGCGCTCAAGGTCGGAAGATTAGGGCGGGATGTGTGTTTCGAGGCGCTAAGTGCGGAGCCCGGTGGGCGGGCCATCTGCAAAGGCGGATGGGAATGAGGCCAGACAGGGAAGGAACGAGTATTTGCGCACCCGAATCGGCCCAAGGTATCTACCGCGATGTGTCCCACAAGCAGCGGACGGACGCTGGGGTTCGTGGTTTGAGGGGGAGGAAACGAGAGGTTGATGAGTCGACTCATGAGGGAGAAGAAGGAAGGTGCGTGTGTGACCACTGTCAACTTGAAACTCTCTCAGGCTCCAGGACTCAGTTTCGATTCACCAAGGAACAGCGATGGGCCTGGAAGAAAATGAATGGCGCTACTAGGTCCATCGTAGAGTACTTACTGTTGGGCCGAGAATGCTTACTCTTCATCCTTTAAGATATGCAACCATCCGAGTCTTGACGATAGTCTCTCCCCTTTTGGGTTCTTTCCTTCTTTAGACTACACGTCGATACAGAACGAGGAATATCGTTGATTTACAATGCAGAGTACATTATGGGGAATAGTCCGACAAGCTACAAACTGTCGCTCCTGGGCTACGCAAGTAGATGTAAGCGCTTGTAGCACGTATCCCAAAAGCGACCCATAATCGTCCGGAGAATAGACTGTAGATTGGTTGAGCCGCCAGAGAACATCGTCCTCCATCGCATAGCAGTGTGGGCAGGCTAGCCCGCTTGGTTGGACCCAGAGAACCGCGACAATGGGCACGAAACGACCGCGGAGGTCGAACGTGGTGCCAAAGCGCGTTCGAAAACCTTGACAATCCTGAGCGTACATGCACAGGCATGTGTAGATACGCATTTTCGAGTGGTCGTAGCTTGCAGTATGGATGGAAACCCAATTCCGGTCTAAGTGCGGTCGCTGTCGAAAACGGCATTGACGAAGACCTTCTGGACCATCGCGGCGCCCAGAAAGGATTATGTGGCACAAATGGCGTGTAAGGCACCACGGGATCCACTCGATAGAGGCGTAGGTAATGCAGGAGGAGGGATTCAAAGTCGGATGTGGGAAGCGTGACGGTGACGCATGTGACCTTCGGAGGAGACGACAAAAAAGTCGTGAAAGCGGGGTCGACTCCGTAAATGGCGGGAGCAGCAGGAGCTGGCGCTCGCGTAGATGTGGAGGAGCGAGATGCTGTCGTGGAAGGAGGGAGTATGGCATTGGTTTGGCGAAAGTGGGCGAAAATAGTGTTCCGGCACATATGTGTCAAGAAAGACAGTCGCCAGAGTGCAGACAGGGTAGAAGAGGTGTTGGGATAATGTGCAGGCGATGTTAGGCCAACGCTGTTACATGCGGGTATAACGCTTTCCAGCCCGACTGAGCATAAAATGAGTGTACCCTTCGCTGCTCGAAGAACGAGAAGACACACCGATTTGAGCCGTTTCATACAGAGCTCATCTTCACCCTCCCCAGCTCAAGCGGCAACTCGTTTCAGAGTCGTTGTCGTGGGACTTGCGAGTGTTGCGAGCAGCCCAATGCTCGCGGAGTAATGTCCTTGCCGAGTTGTGGTTGTCTAACGGAAATTGGAGGGCATCTGCAGATAAGAAAACGTTAACAATGCAGAGGACGACAAGAGGATGCTTTAACGCACCAGAAAGACCAGCGACTGGCTGACTCGTCATGGCAAACGAGGTTGTTGGCCTTGAATAGCTTGCGCATTTGGTGGTCGACACAGTCGTGCCATACAGCATCAGGTTCGCTGCCGCTCACTCAGAAACCGGACGACAAATGAGCATAATAGCGCACCACAAAGACCAATCTTTCCTTCTTCTTCCCGCTCGCTCTGCTGTTACTCTTTGCTCCCAGAGGTCGGGGCGGTACGCATCATCGCCTAGCGGAGGAAGGTCAGTCGGACTTCGCCCCAGTCGGCCGTTAAAACGCACTAAGAGACGCCCGCGCAGACGTCTAGTACGCCAAACACGAAGGCGGCAGGCGCCAAACAGGTCCGTCCCAACAGCAGTGCTTTCCCCCGAGCATTGCAGACGACAGTGGCAAGGCGGGTGGAAGTCAAGACGAAGAAGGATTGACGGGTGACGCAACGTGACCGGCCCGTCTTTCCTTTCGCTCCATAACCATCATGACAACCTGCTTTCTTTGTTCGTTCCACCCGGAGGCTCTTGGCCTGCCTTCTACGTCTGAAATCGAACAGCTCGACTCTATCACTCGCTCAAACCATCCAACTCCTGTGGATATCCCCAGCAAACTGAGTGCTGCGTCTGCGACCATTGCCATCTACGACGCTCATCTTGCCCGACTGGAGGAACTGGTCTGGGCAGCTACCGAAGAACGAGCGCGGGTTGTCCACTATGCCTCCCGGTGCAAGAGCCTCCTCACAGCGCATATCCGCCGGCTCCCAACAGAGATTATTGCGTCCATCTTCGAATTGACTGTACTGATGTCGCGTGCCGATATGTACCACACTGTGGAGGAAATCAAGGACTCTGATGCAGCATTGCGGAACCTGATCAGTCCCAACCTCCGTTCTCTTATGCAGGTCAGCTCATGTTCGCGAGCAGCACTTGCCGAGCAGCCGAAGTTTTTAATCTCCTTGTGAAGGTTTGCTCGCACTGGCGGGAGGTGGCATTATCGACGCAAAGTCTTTGGAGCCAGCTTATACTCGACGGGCCGATCTTGACCAGCTCACCAGTACCCTCGCAAAAAGCCTTCCATTTGACCAAGACAGCTTTAGCCAGGGGTGGTCAATATCCGCTGGTACTGCAGCTCAGGGCTATGTCTGCGGGTTGGGCAGCATACAGTGAAGATCAAGAAGCTCCTCGTGCGCTAGAACTTGTTGCGAAGCATGCGGGACGATGGAAGGATGTCACACTGGACTTTGACAACGAGACAGTTTCGCTGCTTGCTCCAGTTCACCACCATCTGGACTGTTTGGAATCTCTGGATTTGCGTATCTTTCAGCCGTTGTCCCATTCCCATACCATCGACTGTTTCTCCGATGCTCCTCGATTGGGGAGTGTGGTATTCTGTGGACGTGCGATGGACTTGTCAATGGTCAGGCTGCCGTGGAACCAGTTCCGACAATTTTCTTTTGCCACCAACCTTCCCTTCCCTCCCTCCGACTTGCGCTTTCTCCCCTTACAGAGCCTTTCATCTCATTGTGCATTGTTCCTCAACTTGTTTCTCGAGCAAAATGACGATGCCAACCTGACAGCAGTGACGCCCCAACCAGTGCTGAGCTGGTCGCTCAAACTTCATTTCCGGGCAATGGTCGGCGATGCACAAGCCATTCATAGTCTGGGGCGCGTCCTAGCTTTGCTTGTGTTTCCCAAGGTTACGCAGTTGATACTGGGATCTAATAAGCCCGAAAATCCAAGCCATCTATGCTGGAACCAAATCGAATTCTGCACTCTCATCGGACGCTCGAATATGGGACAACGCCTGACTTGTCTCATCATCACCCTACCTTTGAGGGCGCCTGAGCTTTGTGATATTCTTGCTCGGCTTGACTCGTTAGAGGACCTGTGCCTCGTGGACACCTACACCACGGAGAGTCCGCCGCCCCTCGTAACCGACGAGCTGCTGAACCGGCTCACCGTCGATGTAGATCCAGACCGGATGCTGGTTCCCAAGCTTGGTTTATTCGAGATCTCCGGCCGCTTTGCGTTTACGGACCACGCTTTGAAGGAATTCACCCACAGCAGAATGTTGCATGTTAATGCAGTGCCCTTCTCGTATTTCTTCAATCTTGCTCTATTCCACTATCAAGGAATTCAATGTCCGCTGGGTGACGAGCTTCAAGCCCAACTGCGACAATGGGACGAAGAAGGTGAGTTAGCCCTTGTAATAGAAGGGTCCTTCTTTCTTGAATAGGTGATATACATACATCTCTTGTTTCGCTACAGTGGTGAAAAAGCATTGCGAATCGAATACGAGCTCGAGATACATGCAGGAGAAGTGGAATAAAAGAAGGCGGGAATGATGCTATTGAAGGAGAAAGGCGCGACGGGGTTGGTGCCAGATGCGGTGCAGGAAGGAGTGAAGATGGAGAACACATCGTTGTTCCTCCTGCCTTCGTTTTGCTCTCCCTGAACAACAGCAACCCAGCCACCGGAGCGCTTGACTTCCGCATCGACCTTTTCCCTCTTCATCTTATTCATTGTCGAATCCCACTCCTCCACCCGTTAGGCTCCTAGCCCAAATGTCGTCTGCGAGTTGCTGCCGGCCATGAAGGAACGCAGCAGCGGCGCGAGAAGTTGCCCGAGAAGATGACGGTTGGTTGGTTGATCAGCGAGGTTGCCACATCGTCTCCGCGACGTGCACCGGTTACACCCGCGAGACGGAAGCAGGAGGAACTAGGATGGGTGTTGACGCGGCAGAGGTTGACGATGAGGATAGTGGGCAGTATAACGATTCGCAAGAGGTCTAGCGAGGTCTTGTCGCAAACGGAGGCGGAAAAGAGCTGAAAACTCTGGTTAGTACTTGACAAGGTTCGGGCTTGAGAGGGACACACACACCTGTAGACTCCAATTCCAGATTCCGCCTCCCTTGTCCTCTACACGTGTCGCCGCTCGAAGCGCTTGAGGCTTGTACTGAGAGCGACGCAAGTGCTTATAGTGGGGTCCTCAGGATATTTGTTGTCTATGGGTAGGAGTAGCTTGAGCTGAAGTCTTTTCAGTCAGAGAAAGCGCGCACCGATTGCGAGACTGCGCGTCGACACTCAACATCGACATCTTGCTCTTGTCTGCATCGTTGACCGCGAAGACCACGGCTAGTGCCTCGCGCTAGGATGTCGTATATGACCGCAGAAGAGCGGAGCCCGTTATCGAGACCGCAACTGGCGGGACCATGAAGTCGGGAAGAGAGAAACGCGTGCATGTCACACACCCGCTTCTTGTTTCCCGACCTCGATGATCCCGCCGGCCTCAAACTTGTCAGGCCCTCCAACGAACATGCCGGGTACCTGCCCTTCTCCACCAAGTATTCAAACTGCTCACGCTATGTTGGCGAACGGAGCAACGTGCGTCTTCGCGCGCATTGGCTTGTGTTTATCTCCTGACTTTTGGCATAGCGATGAAGGGCTCTACTCTCGCGCTACCGTGTAGTAACTCGAAAGCAGCTCATAACGACAACCGAGAAGCTCCGTCGGGACACGACACTGGCCTGCAGTCTTGGGATGGTTCTCAGGGGAAAACGGAGCATGGAATATCAGTCGTGCTAGCGTTAGCGTATGCATATCGGTGCGCGAAAGTCATGCTTCTCTCCCCCCAACGTCGTTGCTGACGGTCTTCCTCAACAGGCTCTCATCTCCTTGGCTTGACTTTTCAGTCGCAAATAGAGAATGCTTAGGACCTGTTGTTCTTACTGGACATGCCCCGAATATCGCTTACTGTCGAGAGAAGAGAGCAGGCGTTGTCGGGGCCTCTTTTAACCACCCATCTTCCACCCATTCACCAAATACTCAAGTTATCCCCGCTATCAATGGCATATATACCCCTCGATAGTTCTTCCAGCTCGCGATTCTCCGCAGTTTTGAAGCTGGCCCGACGGCGGAATTGCGCGCTTTGGCTAAGTGTCGTCGCATTGCTTGCGCTGGCCACACGATACAGGCGTCTTCTTCCAATTTATCTGTTCAACGGAGTCCCAATGGCCAATCACTCTTATTGTTGCTCGACAACGCCGCCGCGTTTGAAGGTACGATTTCTTTTTTACCTCAGCTTTCATGTCTGAAGTGTCGTTTAGCTACAACGACGACAATATCCACCCCAAAGCAACATAATAGTCACCCCTTCCTTCACCACCAGCTCCCCTTTTTCCTCGTCGGAGCCTGCACCACCCGCACGACCAACTCAAAATTTTGTCCGGATTTGGCAAGTCACGTGCGCCTCGCCGTCCGCAGAGAGTGCGACATATCTCCTCCAGCACCGCAGCTATCGCTCTAGCGAGCGTATATCATTGTATACCATGCTATTCGACTTCTACATAATTCTTTCAGCTCCGCCATTCGAGGGGGAAGACCGCCGTTGAGGGTGTTTTGCTTGCGGCGGTCGTGTGGCGGGATGGCCAATAGTTCTCTATCTAATGTCGACGTACGCGTCGGGCGAGGTAATTCAGGTTGACGGGGCACTTGGGAGATGGTATGTTTCAGGCGTTCTGAAGGATTAGCATATGTGTGAGGAGTTACTTGCCCCGTCCGACTCTACTTACACTTCAGCAGGACGAAGAAATCCTTTGTTAGGCTGCCTCTTCTCCGGTCCCTTCCTTCCTTGCCCGTTGGCTTCGCTCGTCCGCGCAAGGAGAGCGGGATGGCCGACCCATATATAGCAATCCTTCTCATCATCGCGCGACAAGTACATTCAAAGGTATGATCTTCTTTTTACTTCAATTTTCCTGTCTGAAGCGTCTTCGAGAATAGTTACAAGGGCAACAACACAATATCATACTTTCATGCTTATCCGTTATCCGTTTGCTCCTCCGCCTCCCCGTCAGGGCTTGCACTACCCAAGGACCACCCACAAGACCGACTCGAAATTTTGTCCGCATATGGCAAGTCACGTGCCCTCCGCCATTCGAAAAGACTGCAGCATATCTTCCCTGACACCAAAGCTGTCGCTCTATAGAGCGCATCTTCTCGTGCCCATACCGCTCCCGTTCTACCCAATTCTTTATGCCCCGCAACTCAAGGCCCAAGACCGCCGTCGAGCACGTTTTCCCGTGCCGCTTTATATATGGGGCACGACGGCGTTTCTCCTTCGAGAGGGTGAAATCCGGGCAGTACCGGGCTCTTCAGTCCTTGACAGAGGGCAATGACCTTAGAGAATATGTCGCCTTTACTACGATCATTGATGCCCGCCCTTCGATATATAGGCCTTGGGCCTTCGTCCTCCACTCGAACCCGATTTCATTTGTAAGCCTTCCAGGTAATTTCGTAGTCGTTTTTGGCCTTTGGCTTGTACTTACCGACCGTCGACCGACAGCGCTCGAGCTGGACACGCGCCTTCCGCGCTCTTGCCCCAAAATCAGCTCCACATTCTAGATCTGGCTGTTGAATGCTGACCTTATCACAGCCCCGTTCTCGCGCTGTTTCTTCCCCATACGACCGTCCTCGGCATCGTCCGTGGTCCCTTCGCCAAACCCAAGCCAGAGGAGGAGTTAGGTCCCACCAGTTCTTTCGAGACTTCGTTTCCCGGATCGCCTCCGCTATCTTTCGCAGACCTTCAAGCAAGCCAAGTCAGTACTCGTTCCTGGCCCTTGACTTGTACTGACCGGCCAACAGAGCCTGTTTGTTTGCGCTTCCTCGTGGGCTTGAATCCTCAGCTCCACCCACTCACGTATCTTCCTTCCTCATTCAAGTGTCCCTCCTCGCCGTCATTTTCAGGCTTCAATTCGGTAATGCCTAAAGACAGAGTTAGCGAGCGGAGTACTAGACAAGGATACATTCCTCAATCCTCTCCCCTATTAGTACGCTGACTGTCGTTTGCGGATTGGTCCTGTTGGCGATTCCAAAGATGGTGCGTGTTCTCCTCGTTCTCGAGATTGGCGCTGACTTCGTTGGTCTTTCTAGTGTTGTTTTGGCGAGTTTTGAAGGCAGCGAGAGCGGCAGATGTCCTTCGGCAGGTGTCGGAGGGGCGTGGCCAATGGCAGTCGGCAGCCTATGAGTTAAGACGGTAGAGCAGACTGATTCGGCCTCTTGGCGTTGAGCGGTAGCCCGGCAGGCGAGCGCGGCCTGTTGCGGGGCCGTTTGCGGCCGCGCAGTCGGTGCGCTTTGAAGCGGGAGGCGGCCATGTGGCCCGGGCGGGTCCGAGTCGGGGAAGCGAGTGGGAGAGGGGAGAGAGTTGATAAGCGACACGTGCCGTCGGGTCACGGGCGGCGGGCCGACCGGCCGGTCGTCGTTTTACCCTGCTGACTTCACCACCACCACCGGCGTTGTCGTTGCGCGGGTCAGCGCCGATGCCCATGAAGACCGCTCTTGCCGGCAATGGGTGCGCGCTGATGCCTTCCGATGGCCCGGGCCTGGGTACTACAAGTGTCGAGTTATTCTTGAATCTTGATCGCGATGAGTACTTACCCGTCTTAGCGCCCGTCGTCCACCGCCCTTCTCCCACCCACATCATGCTCTCCCCCCGGACCTCCACCCTTTCACTGTCCCCACGACTCTACCATCGTGAGCGCCACAACTTGAAGGCTACGAGTAGATTAACCACATTCTAGATGTCGCGCGCGCCCTGGCGGTGTGGTATATCCTATGCACCGTCTCGGCGCAGCTGCCCATCCTTTTCACAATTGCTCGCCATGGCAAAGCCGTCGACGACACATATGTGAACACGCATCTCGGTCCGTCCTCCGCATTCCCAAATCCCCCGCCCGCAAACCCTGACACTGTCTCCCAGCCGTGCCATTGGTATTCACGATTCTCACCCCCATCTACGCATCATGCCTCGTTTACGAAACAACCCTGTGGTATGCCCACCGCAATCAGCATAGCTCTTCTTTTACCCCGCTCACAGGATTCGCCCCGCCGAGCGCCCCGACCCGCTGCAGTTTGGCACCATCAACGTCCACGTGTGCCTCTGGCTCTGCTGCGGCGTCGTCCCCGGCCTGTGGCCCCTCCTCCGCGCGCCGTCAGAAGACATGCAGCAGTGCACTAAGCAGTGGCCGTGGTGTCTTGTCCTGCTACAGCGCAACCTCGCTCCGGCAGCCATCTGGATTGCCTGTGGGGCCTGTTTTTTCTACCGCGAACTGCTGCTGAGCCCCTCTCAGTGCTATGCGCGTCGATAGGCAGCTACCAGCCGGGAACAGAGTATTATCTGCTCCCTGCGTGGCGATATTACCCAGGGGGAAGGGAAACGGACGGCGACGCAGTCTTCAGAAAGCAGGTCGATTCATAGGCAGATGTAGAGGTAGGAATACATTGAGGCATTACAGTTTTGGTCGCGGGGGTAGCGTAAGGGGAAAGATTAGGCCACGTTCCGTACAATGCGTGTCGACTTTTGGCGTTGTTTTGTGTCAAAGACTAAGTAGTCTGAATCCGACTCGTAATCTTCAGCGTCAGCGCCATAATAACACTCTGCACAAGGCGGTCAGCTTAGAAACCCGCTGCGAGCACGCCACACACCTTTGCCATTCAACCTGGGCCGCGCGCGGTACCCGGGGAGGGGTAAAGGGACAAGGAAGCTCATCGCAGTCGGGGTGTTGACGGGACGGGGTCTACATACTGCGAGCGTGTCGCAGCGAGCGCACGGGCATGGTGATGTTCCCATAGCCGCCCCTTCTACTAGTAACGGGCTAGCGCAAATAAATGAGAGCGGAAGGAAGCACGGGTGGAGTGGAAACGCACGATGGCCATCCGCCTCGCGCCAGCGTGAGCCCGCAGAATCTCTTGCTCCACTCACTGTCTCCATAGATCTCGTCTTCCCTGTTCTCACTCTTCACATCCCCATCTTTGCGCTTACCGCGTGCTAGAACCACAGAGGCTAACGATTGCGCTGCGGAAACAGCCTGAGACCCGACAGGCCCGTTGTCGCTTACTCCATGAGCCTGAGCCGCCGTCGTTGGCGTTGCGCCTGATCGCGCGCTGTCTGGCCTGGGCACTGCCTATGGGCTTGGTGAGTCTGCTTTTGTTTGAACAGGCTCGTGCTTACCGCTTGTCAGCGTCGCCACCTGTACCCTGGTCGGATATATCGATGCCGGCTATAACTAGCTCAGAAAAGCTTGAGCTGAGTGATATAAGAGGCGAATAGGTCGTTAGGATGCTGCAATAAGGGTGCCGACGTGTCTGCAGGCTGGGAACGCTCCAGGTGGTTGTCGTGGTCGAGAAGAAAATTTGTCACCCATCACATGACACATCTGGGGTTTATCTCCAGTTCCCGAGTCAAAACAAGGCGTGTCGCCTGACGCTCCCAGATTACCACATCTAACCTCCTCTTTGTCATTTGCGGCCCTGCGGGCGTTCATACCCTGCGTCTTTCGCGCCAGATATGTGCAAACCTGAAAAATATCAACCCCTTTGATTCTATGTGGGTCATAATCCATTATTTTCAGCAAGCTCCATCACCATCGCACGCAGCCCCATCTCCTCCTCAAGCTGCGAAGAACCCATATCAGCATCTGTCAAGCCGCAGAACAACAACGTACCTCTCTCCGCCTGACGCGGTCCTCTCTTCCTGCGTCCCCGCCAAACACGCGGTCCATATCTTCGAGCGTCACGCCCGCTGTTTCCGGCACCATATAGGTGGCCCACAGATAGGCCACGAAGCACGCTGTGGCGAATGTGAGGAACGTCCCGCTGGAGAAGTTGTCAGTAGACGGTGATGTCGGCAGAAGAAAGGGCAGACGCAGGTGAGTATTCCATCATGATTGGTGTTACGAGCCCAATGAAGACTGAAGCAGGTCATGAGACGCAACACGGTAGACAGAATGACGGACAGTTGTTGCTCCAGTTGGAGGCAGTTGATAGAGCCACTCCACGGCCGCGCATCGACAGCGGGAAGACCTCGCTCGGGAGGACCCATCCAATGGGTCCAAACGAGACGCCATATGCAAACGTAAATGTATAGATTGCACTGGGAAAGTTTTCAGAGGGGCTGAGGCGGAAACGAAAGAAAGCCATGGCCCATACGCAACAGCGGCCCATGCGGCTATTGCATGCGAGCTCCAGTCCGATTGGACTTGCATTACCTGGTCGGCAGTCAGAATTATATAAAAGAAAGGAAGGTAAGCACTGACGAGGATGGCAATGATGAGATGAGACGCCGCCATAAACGAGCTACCACCTTTTTCGCGTTAACAGCACAGATAGTAGATGATACAAAAGTAACCTCTTAACAAAGGCTTGCGTCCTGATTGCAGAGTCAACAGAAATATATAAACGGAGCAAAAGAGACATTCACCAACTCGGTCGATATAGATGACAGCGGGTCCAACAGCAATGAATTGGACAATTCCAATTCCCCCAGAAACAATCAGCAAGGTAGTTATGCCTTTGAGACCGATGCTCTTCACGAGGGTAGGACCATAATAGAGCAATGCATTGATTCCGCTCCATTCTAAGAGTCGTATCAGTCAACTTGAAGAAACACCAGATAAACTGTGACTTGCGTTGGAAGAACATCATAAGAACCCCCCACCAGTGTGCGTGGGCGATACTTCTTGGAGAACAACTGCCGCCACGCTGAAAGCATACCAGGCTTGGGTGAATCTGAGTCAGATTGTGAAATCAATACTGCTTCGACACGCATTTCGAGAAGCTCGATCTAAAGACAGGTTAGCGACAGACCCCGAGAAGCAAGATGAAACCTTTGTAAGCGCGTCGTCGCGACCGCGCAGCTTGACCAGACTAGCTTCTGCTTCGTCGTATTTGCCTTTCAGCACAAGCAATCTAGGCGAAGCAGGAAGAAGGAACAACGCTCCGAAAGCTAGAAGGACTCCGGGACCGATCTGGACACTAAGCGGAATCCTCCATGACGCCGAACCTGGGACTGGCGGAGAAATTGAGTATGGAGTCAAATGAAACGACCACCACATACTATTTCGCGTGAAGAACCCAATCCAGAATCCGACAACAACTCCAAGGACGATCGAGAATTGTTCGAGCGCAATGAGCGAGCCGCGTACTTCGGGTGGACTGATTTCCGATATATAAAGTGGTGAAAGCATGCTTAGAGCGCCGACACCAATGCCGCCAATAGCGCGACCAATGAAAAGGTCTGCAAGTGTTCGCGCGAATGTTTGGAAGAGCGCGCCAATGTTGAATATGACTAGCGACGATATGAAGTTAGACGGACGGAGGTTACCGTAAACATACCACAGGCAATGAAGATGGAATGTCGGCGGGAGTATCTATCGGCCAAAACTCCGAACGTGAGAGCGCCAATCAGGGCGCCCAGTTCAAGAACAGCAGCTGAAAACAGTAAGGGCCGGTTATGAGCGAAAGGTAGAGCACGCACTGAGCGCGCCTTTCTGCAGCGGTGTTATTGGCCATCGGCCCACAAAGTCCTCCATTACAAGTACATTGGCAATCTGGAGAGAAGAAGAGTTAATCGATGTATATGAAGCAGAAGGTTGGGACACACCACGCCCTGGTCATACCCAAAGCTCAGCCCGCCTATGGACGCCGAAGACTGCACACAAGAAGGCATAGTAGTTGTGCCACAGTCCAGACAGCCCGGGAGGGCCATAACTGTAAGTGTACGAGGAGTCTTCAGCGACTTTCAATCCAGAATCCGCGTTTGTTTGAAGGGAAGGGAGTAGGCGGCTATGTGCTGTGATGTCCTCGTCGGATTCGCGGGGAAGGAGAACCGAGTCGTCGTTGGGAAGGGGTGCATAGTTGCTTGGCTGAAAAGAGTCAATGTAGGTTGACATAACGGAGCTGTTGCTCACCATAGAGCTGGGATTACAAGATCGTAGCGGTGCTTAAGTTGTCGAGGAAACGGAACTGGTTGCTGGCGGCCGCGGTATTGAAGTATTACGGAGTACTGAGTACAATGTTAGGCGGGTCCGTTGCGAATGAAGGGAGAGAGGGAGACACACGATAGAGAAGAGAGATATGTATAAGATAGCGAGTCGTGAAAGCAGCAGGAAGACAGTGTGACCAATTGTGACCCGAAAATATCAGGGGTTCTTTCCTCCAGCCACGACGCATGTCCTTCTGGCATGAAGATGGCCCAAATGCTCATAAATCCCTCGTATCTCACTCACAATCACTGCTCTTGCCTCGTATGTCTGCTACCCGTCCGACTCTTTTCGCCTTGCTTTGCCTACCTGGCGTTGGTTGGCGCTGAACCGCTGGTCCTTGCTCGGCGTAAGACGTGTATTGCGAGACCGGGAAGGGCTAGAACGAGGCTATAACCAGTGCAGGATATGGTTCGGTTGGCCAAAAGGTGTGTAACTTTTTGGTCTCTCCCGCACTCATTTGCTAACTTTCCTGTAGTAGCCTTCTCAGATACTAGTATGCTTCAGACTAGAAAGCGGACATAAGAAGGCTTCTTCCCACAACACACCATTGACGATGAACTACTACGAGATGGCCCTTCCCACCATTTCGCCACCTTGCTGGTTGCTGCGTTAGACCTCCACCCGTATCGGGTCTTTGGTATGTTTTCCAGTCGCTGACCGTATACACATCAGCAAAATCGTTTTTTTCTGGGCCGTCTGGGCTATCTAGCTGATCTAGCCGGTCTGGCTCTAGTATCTCCAGAACACGGCTGGGCCCAGACCACTGCCAGACCCAGCCTAGACATTCACCTAGATTGCTAAAATAGTATTTCATTCGCATGTGCGTCTATATACTTATTTACATGAAAAGCTTCGAAAGCGTCAAGAGAGTGTATGTAGCGTAAGTCGCGAGGAATTTCACGCTGTCCAAAGACAGGAATTAGATGTGCGGCACGAAGCATGCTGTCTAGATGCTCGATGGTCAGTAGACGCGACCCATTCCTCATCTCTGGCTTCACAATCCACATGCCCGTCTGGCGGTCCGGGCGGCGTGCAACTTTCTTGAACCATTCAACGAGGGCACAGGGATGGTGAGTGCCCTGATAGGTGAAGGAGAAGAGGAGCCGCACACGAACAGCGCTCATTCCTTTGAACCCAGCAATGTCCTCGTTCTCCACCAGGAGCGCGCAGTCACGTCGAGGGCCATGCTTGCGCCATGACGGAGTACATCGAATCCGCTCTCGTTTCATTCCGCGAATGCCAGAGGGGTCACTTGGCGAGTAGAAACTCGCAATTGCCGAGTGGAAAACAGCAAGATTCCGAATGTCGTCCAGGTCGATATCGTCGGGAATTATTTCATCGTCTTCATCGGAGCTGGGGGGCGGAGAAGGGGGGCGGAGATAGGCTTGGAGAAGCGATGTAAATTGAGGAACTCCAATATGATTCCCGAGCTCGCCAGGACGAGCCGGGTATGACCGTTCTGTGGGGATTTAGAGAAAAGACAAGACATGAAGATTGATCTAACCGCGAGTACGGGCAAGTACTACCGAACCCTCTACCCGGGGGCTATCAATAGCTTCCTCCTCCTCGGCATCATCCTCGGAGATAATTTTGTCGGGGAGGGTAGGGTATTGGGGTCGCAGCATTCCTCGCTCTTCAAAGTCTGCACGAGCAGCAGCGAGCTTGTCGAGACGTTGATTCGTGAGTAGCATTTGCCCTAATGCCTCGAAACGGCTTGACCGACGCCAGGGCTTCTTTACCGCAGTAATGTGGCGAGATTCGGTAATGGAGGAGCAGACGCCATATGGAGCACCAAACTGTTTAATGTCGCGGACGTAATGACACATTGAGTGCTGTCGCGGAAGTGAAAACCCATCGGGCGAACTCCTGATGTTCGGAAAAACTCTCGACGGTCGTGATAAGTCGCAAGAGCAGTGTCGACAGCCTGTAATGTTGTTTCGTCAAAGTCCTGACGTCTTACAAGATAACAAAAATCAAGGAAGCTACTAAGCGCTTCCACGAGCTCACAAGGGACAAGGTCTTTAAGTGCCGGCAGATAGACCTGGCAAATGGTTAGAGACAATTGAAGCAGTGACAAGTACCTGCCTTCATTAGGGCCTTTGAATCATCCCCAGTCCATTGTTTGAACCGACGACCTTGTTTGAAACGACGCAAACCAGCGAATGATGGAACCGCTGCAATCCTGAGACAAGTTAATCAATATTTTACAATATTCCTCACATTAGACTTACCGACGGTCAACTTCATCGAGGATCCTTTCCGCCTCCGCTTTTTCGTGGACGAGATAAAGGTATTCGCTCACCCACTCGACGAGATGGTCCTTAAACGTCCCCTTGATCAACTGGTGAAGAAGATCTGGCGATAGCATTTTATGGATATCGGCACGAGGGAAATCCATAGTAAACGGCTGCCGCATGTCAATTCAGGTCTACAAGTGAGATATAACTCACGATAATATCGGTATTGATGCCATAGTTTTCCCAGAGTACCTTGGCTTCACCGTCAAATGTGTCGATAATCTCCTCCGTCATAATATGGTCCCGGCTTGTCGAAATCGGCCCATCCAGATCATGCGCAGGGGCTGTACATCTGGGAACCATAAGAACTGATGCTAGAATGCAGAAAGCAAAAACGGACTTGGTACACCAGCCCTGGACAACGCCCGCCAAAAGAACTTGCTCAGGATAGTCGGCGATGAATGGACCAAAGTCGTAAATAACACGACGGAAGTGGCCATCCGGACAACGACAAACAACTGGGGTGGTCATGCCTGCCTTCAACGTGCTCAGAACCGCAGCCCATGACGCATGATAGAGCTGGCGTTTGAATGTGCGAAAGGCGGGGTCGTTATCATATTTACGATCACCTGGCTGAGATAAGTCACCAATAAAAGACATGAAAAGCGCCACTGACTTTTCGGAATAGCGAGAAAGACAAAGGGAATGACACTGTTACGATGGCCCCGTCGCAATGTACTATGTTGATTGCCCAGTGCCATGTACCCCGGATGGTACTCAACGTTGCCAGTCGAAACCGAGACAGTCGTCTTGTCCGCTCCGAAGAACAGGGGACACAGCATAGCTCCCTCGGTTGAGACATCGTTTTCGTAGATTTTGTTCTGAGAGACATGAGAAACAAAAGCGGAGATATGGCTGTGGTACCGATTGCTCCCAAGCGTAATTGGCAGACATGAAGTCTGACCAACGTCTCTCGTTCTCGGGATTGAGTTCGATATACGCCTGATAATCGAAAAGGCCGTCGAAATCCGGATTATCGAGTAGGTTCTTGACAACGACCTCTGGGTCTCGGTACCAGATTTCGTACGATTGGCGTGCCCATTCAGGCGCATTGAGGTCCGTCGAGAGGGGTTCAGTAGTGAGGCACTTCCAAGGAGCATCGCCAAGGATCGTGGTGTCGATAACTTCATATAGATGGTCGGCATTTGCGAACGGGGCCAAGTCGTCGTGTTTGAGCTTATCCATAGCCCAAATTTCGAGTAGTTCATTGATGTTCGAGCCTGATATCTGAGCTTTTCGAAATGCGAAGTCGGCGAGGCGAAACTGGACCTTGTCGTCGTATGGATCCCAGTCGTCGTCAAGCTTATTATGGCGCGGGGCTGGAGCTGCTCCGTCAGGAAGGAAATCACCATGCTCATCGCACGGACGAGCTAGTATTCGATCAGGAGAAACAGAATAAGTATGTGCAGCCACGCACCTGTAAGAAACGGATGGTTTTTGCGCCTCCAGCGCTGCCTATTGTCGTTGCTGACGTCTTCGAAATCTAAGCGCGGAGCCAAATCGTCATCGAGGTTCCAACCCCCATCGGGATGGTCAAAGCCTTCGTCCAGCGGGGTAGCGTCCCGGGGTTCATCAGCACCAGCGGAGTTATTGCGAAGGGAGGTGGGATTATCGTGTGAGGCACGAACGTGGCGGGTCAAGCCCTGTGTCGACTTGAATGCTCTTCCGCAGCCAAGATATTCACAGAATACATTCGGAATCGTCTGGCGCTGCCCCCGAGTAGGCTTCTGCTGGGACCCGGCCTTCGACGCTCGCGGCATAGGAGTCGGAAGAGGCTTTGGAGTGCCAAGCCGGGTGGTCGATTGGGTTAGATCGGCAGTGGGCTGTGCGGTAACACGTGCCGCAGTATCCATGAAACACTCTAGACCCGACCTCCCCTCTTTTTCGTCCACCATGACCTCGCGGGAGGGACGCCCCAAACGGCCAACCAGCGACAACCGCCCGGGCGAGCTGCTCAAGGCAGCCAGCCAGAAACGCCGCTCCCCTGCGGAGATCAAGGCCGACAAGCTAAAAAAGGAGGCCGCAAAGGAGGCCAAGGAAGCTCGTGCGCTCGCCAAAAAGAAGAAGCAAGTGGAGGGTGCAGCGGCGACGGAGAGGCGGGTTCGCGAGCAGGATAGGGTGCTGCTTACATCTTCGAATCGACCTGACTTGGCGCAGAAGCACCAGGACCTGTTGGCCATCCAAGCCGCCGCAAAACCGACCACTGCGAACGAAGAGGAAGACGAGATGGAGGTGCGTCGCATTCTATTGTCCTCGACAGATCTAACCCCGTTTCCCCCCAGCTCCATCTTGATACTGACCCGGAGGCCGAGCAAGCCTCCGACAGCCCAAGCCAGGACGACGAAAATTGGCCAACTGTCAGCACCGTCAGTCATATGGCTACGGTGCATGTTTCTACTCACCTCGCCGCAGCAAGCACACCAAAACTCCGGCCCCGTTATCACGAATAGCGACAGCGATGATGGCGGCGAGTACATTGACGAGGGCGGTGAAAATAGCAACAGTAACGGGTCGTCGGACGATGACGAGGCCGAGCTCGACCGCAGAATTGCATCCCTTCAAGCCCGCAAGAAGAAGAAGAAAGCTGCTGTCGAGAAGGAGCCCGCAAAGAAAAAGGGCGTTTCGAAGCCCAAGGAGAAGGTGAGTTACATTTAACCACTGGACGATATCTCACCGGCTCAAGGCTGCTCTCCGTGGCGAAATCAACGCAGCTAGCCAGCCCACATCTGCCGCTAAACGCAAAGTGGCCCCAGCAAGCGGCAATGAATTCGATGGCCCCAGGTACCTGCCCTCCTTCGCTCTTCCGGTGCTTACTTTGCTGTAGTGCCAAGAAGACAAAAAGCTCCCTCGGCGGCGTCTCCCGTAACTGGCGTCAAGTTACTGCCCTCGTTAAGCCCCCTGCGGCAGCTGCAACAGCATGGGACCGGACTATCGATCGCACTGTGCGAGCAACGTCAACTACATCCGCATCCTCTGGAGCCGCCCTCGATGGCGAGACCTTGGACCGGTTTGACGACGAAGCGGAGACTCTTGAAGATGGTGTGCAAGCAACCCAGCGAGCGACAGTTGGAGCGAAGACATCGCAGGTAAGAGTCAAGCGCCATTCCGTGAGAGAAATTTGACCAAAATCTTGACGTCAGATGGGAATCGTCCTTCACCAAAAGACACTCACTGTTGACGACGACATTGACGATGATGCCCACGAGAGGGGACGCAAACCGAAATACCGGCTGAGCGACCTCCCATTTCACACCCAGGAACACCGGGCACTGTTCAAGCAACGTGTTGTGGCCGATGTCATCGATTGGGCAGGGTGTTTAGCGCAACCATTCGCTGCTGCTGCCCATCCAGACTTCAAGAAGATCGTCAAGGAAGCTTACGAAGCGGTCTTCTCTAGCGACCCCGAATCACCGTTCGCTATTACGAAGGCGGTATATGGTGTGGTACGTTACCCTCAATGCCTGTTCTCTCGTTTGATGTCTGTCTACAGGTTTCCGGCGCTCTCTATACCTGGCGGAGCGAACTTGGAAAGGAGGCACTCGCTATCGCAGGCGACATTCTCCATGAGGTCCCTAATGATGAGAATGGCAAACCTATCACCTTGGTGCCTATCACCCCCGACATCGTCGCTGAACGTGCAAAGAACTATCTGAAGAATGCCGATTTTCTCTATGCTGGTGGAGCAGCACATGTGCGTCAGTTCATGGCAGCCTTGACCCATGCACTAACTCTTGTAGACGGGCTCTTACCGGTCTCGGTTCATTCTCGAGCCGCTCGGACGGCAGCATATCCGCCTAGCGATACAGCCCCGAACGGACCCAAACTATGGTTTTCCAGCTGGGGCTCTTGCGCTTTGCGCTGCTGCAGTATGTGCCACAAGCTTCCTCGCTTCTGTTATTAACTTTCTTTAGGCACAACGAGCTCTCGAGCTGTGGGAAACTGGCAAGCTCATCCAGACGATGGATGATGGGCATGGCAAGGACAAGAAGCTCCTCTTCTCTGGTGTCGATTGGACAAACACGACCACCAAGTATTACAACGGCATCGTCCAGAATCTCAAGTCGGTACAGAAGCAGCATCTCATTTTGGACATGGCAGCCCCCTACACCTCTCTTAAACGACGAGCCGCCGCCGATCTCCTCGAAGCAAGTAGCCGGAAGACGTACTCAAGTGCCCCTCAGGACCCGCGCCAGCATATCGATGTCTCCGACGACGAGCCCGAGGGTGATTATACAGTTGGAGGGAACTAACGATCAGGCAGCCTTGAATTAGTATACTGATTGTGCTATTGTACTGAATTCTATCCATATATACTGCTCTATCGTTGTTCTGTGAAATTGCTGTGAGCTTCTGGAGAATTCTAAATAATGTCTGGGGAATGGCTGAGGGTGTCTAAAATTGGACTTAGCCTCTGGGCATAGACATGCTCTGGGGATCTAAAAGATCTGTGGTATCCAGGGCTAGACCGCCCAGAAAAAAACGATTTTGCTGATGCACAGACTAACCCATGCCTGCTAGCTGATTTTTTCGAGACGGTACTGTCGATGACGATAGTTCGCGAGCAAAGCTTCCCTCTTCACGCTCACCATGGAGTTTCGCTAGTGGGCCTACTGAGCCATAGCCGGGTAACGAAGTCGGTGAGTTGGGTCGTATCGTAACTGGCGAGTTCTTATAAGTCGTACGGTGTTTCCCGCAGGCTCTCGTTCGTTTTTCGACACATTTGCGCAGTTTTCCGTCGACGGCCCACGGCTGCCTCGCGTTAGGTGAGTGCTATCGTGTCAAGAAGTTGATCTTGGACAAAAATAACTCCTGCAGTATCTCGCGCTCACCTTCTCCTTCATAAGCTCCTTGTTGTCGACGATGAAGAGCATGCACTACTCTTCCCCGCTCGACAGAGTCCCCGACTCCAGCCCAACAATCACTGTCAATCAGCACTCCTTAATCTGAAGCTGCTCGCCCTCACCGCAGTCACCACAGCACTCTATCACAGCGCTCTACGACGGCAAATTCTCGCCCGCAAATACGAGTATTGTCTCATTGCGCTCGCGCGCGCGCGCGTCAAGTTTGGTTGTCCCGTCTCCGTTCGGCGGGTCGTGTCAGCGTTGTGCGGCCGTTGGCACTCCTGAATGGGGCGTGTTGCGCGCGAAGAACGCACTGTTCTCGTGTTGAATTTTCCGAGGTGATCGCGAGAGTGATTTGGATCACGATGAGCGAGGGTTTGCAATCGCAAGCCTGTGAGGGTTCGATGCGTTAGGGCAAACGATGCCCTACGCTAAATTTGTTTTCAGCTTATATACTACAATGTATATATCTACTGTATTCTACAATGTTCTTGATGCTCTGTAAGCGTGTAAGCAGAAAGACCTAGAAGATTCGCGGCGAGTCACACCCGTGACCCGTCAATCTTCAACACTCCCCCATGACGAGCCGCTCCCATGCCGCGCTCCCCCATCAGCTACCACGCATCGATACCTCCGGCATCAAACAGTACACCAAGTAGCGCAGCTTTGTGGCATTCCGTCGCCAGCTCACGCGCCCCATCTGCAAGTGACAGCACACGAGAGACTTCGGGGGCCTGTCTGCCCGGATCGTCACGGTCCATTCGGGTTCTATCGGCCATGGGTGCCGTCGGGAGTATTCGGAAGTGGAAAGATGGTGGGAATGGAATTGATTTGTCGATTAAAGTGGTGTAGCGTAGGTAGAATGGATTTGCATAGGTCAAAGTGGATTGAAATTAGAAGCAGATATATTCTTCATCGTCTTCTCCATACTCATCTCCTTCGTTGTCGTCGAGCGCAAAGTTGGCAATGTCTGTGCCAGCCGGTGATGGGCATTGGCGCGCGACGTGGCCTTTGCCGCCACAACGGAAGCAGGTGGGGTTGGCTTTGCCGGTATCGGGGCCGGGGGTGGAGCTGGAGGTTGGCGCGGGTGGGAAACGCTTGGCGGATTTGCCGCGGGCAACCATCGCGGATGGCGTGGTGCTGGATGGCTCGGCGTCACTGGCAGGTGGGTGGCGACGGCGTGCTTCCATCAAGATGGCCGCATGGACTTTGGTAGGCTTCTTGAGCATTTCCGCGTCAAGAGCAGCTGACGAGACCCAAGAGTCCCAGTCGTCCGGCATGGAAGTGAGCAGTGCCAGCGAGAGAACCGGGTCGGCAAGCGGGTAGCCGAATGTCCGAAGCTCTTCTGCATTCGTCTTCATAGTGCGTAGATGTTCTTGGATGTTGCCATCAGTGCTGGCGCGAGTAGAGAACAGCTGTCGAATGGCAATGATGACGCCAATGCCTCCATCAGTCTGGTAGTTCTCTTTCAGAGTCTGCCAGGCTTCAAGTGCCGTTTTGGCATTCCGGACATCAACGATGATGTGCGGCGCGACACGAAGACGGATTTGTGTGAGAGCTTTCCGGTCCGCTTTCTTCCAGTCGGCTGACGTGCCTGAGGCACCATCAGCAACATGATCATCAAGTCCCATGTCATTGAGGACGTCCTCGGTCTGGACAGCCCAGCTGGCATAGTTCTCGACACCAGTAAGGCGCTCGGTGTTGAGTTTATAAGATGATGAGGACATGGTGGTGGGTGGAGGGGTGCAGAAGGAATGTGGTGCAGGTAGCCGGGGTTAGCGGTTGGTGCAGGCAGTCGGGTGATCGGTGACAGTACCGAGATCGTTTGTGTTGAATTTTCCGAGGTGATCGCGAGAGTGATTTGGATCACGATGAGCGAGGGTTTGCAATCGCAAGCCTGTGAGGGTTCGATGCGTTAGGGCAAACGATGCCCTACGCTAAATTTGTTTTCAGCTTATATACTACAATGTATATATCTACTGTATTCTACAATGTTCTTGATGCTCTGTAAGCGTGTAAGCAGAAAGACCTAGAAGATTCGCGGCGAGTCACACCCGTGACCCGTCAATCTTCAACATCTCGTGATATATCCAAGTTGTCAAGGTGGTTATAGTCGCGTCATGTTGTTTGACGACGCTGACTCAAATTCTACAGCTGCAGGCCCTGGAGCTGTCGTCCAAGACAGTCCCGAAGGAGTACTAGTCTTCAAGACGCTGCTGTTGTCAAGCGAACAAACGGTAAGCAGGTACCGTTCAAGTCAAGAAGGCGCACTTATCTTGTGTAGTATCACCAGCTCGCGCGGGACTCGCAGGTACTACACGTCCTCGTTTCGCTTCACACCTGCTTACCGATTAATAGCATTCTAACATTTAGCAAGTCCAATATACTTACCGTTACCGCCAATCGCAGTTTCATTTGGGTTTCCTGTCCAAGTCTGCACTCTCCCGCTCGTTCTCCGTCCTTTCGCTGACTTTGATCTCCAGCCTGACCCCGCTCGAGCCTCGATGGAAACGACGAGACGGCGCTGTTGTCGCCAACTCGTGCTCGTTGCTCGGCAAGGTAAGTGTCTCGTTGCCCAGCTTAACAAGACTGACTGTGCGGTCAGAGTGTGGATGGCGCTGTCGTCGCAGACAGTCGCGAAACGATAGAAGATCGTGGCGCTTCCCGTTTCTCACCCTCTTGGAGAAGGGCCACTAACAAGCACACACCGATGGTGTTGTGGGCGAACAATAATGGGTCGGGGAGAATGGCAAAAATAGTTCTTCCCTTCATATCTTTAGCTCACAGCTGATTATAATTCACGTGTCTATACCTCCATGCGTGAATTCTTGCCCCGGCCGGCAGCAACAAGATAGATCCAAGTTCACATACTCTTACGATAATAAACCCATCCTGACGACACACATCATACTACCCAAGTCTGAAACCAGCCCTTCTACACCGGAATAGTCCGATTGAACCAATCCACCGCCTGCTGGAACGCCTTCTCGAACGCCTCCTTGACCTCGGGGTACTGCAGCGCGGGCCGCGCGCCAAATCCATGCGCTGGAAAGAGTCAGTGCCGTCCATGGTGTGGCTTGTCTTACCAGTCCCTAACGATACAGTCAACAGAGAGAACGAGGACGTACTAGTAAAACGCCACGCACCAGGGTACACCCTGATCTCGTACTCCACATACGTGTCCTTCCCCTCCCGCGCCTTGTACAGCGCCTCGATCTGGTCCAGCCGCGCTTTCGAGATGGCGAAATCGTCTAGAAGCATGTTAGCGTTAGCGTTTTGTCAGAACGCTGCTCCATAACAGTCCGACCTTCCGCCGCGATCCAGGCAGTCGGCGCCTTTATACCGAGAATTTGCGCGTCTTTGGGCGGGGACGGGTGGGCGATGACGATGCTGCTGAAGAGCGCAGGGTGTTGTGAGCCGAGAATGAGGGACACGCCGCCACCGAAGCAGTAACTTGGGCCATGAGACGAGTGTCGGACCCAGAAGTAGCAACGCACCCAATAGCCCCCAGTTTCTCGTACTTCTTCGATTCCTGCAGCTTGTTGATGAACTAGAAACGCATGAGCTTGGTAGTGAGAAGGTGGAAGGCGACGCACCGTAAGTGCCCGTGCAGCGCCCTGGGGTGGTCGGTTGCGGATAAGCGCGAAGAGGCTCGGCAACACCTTGAAGAAGAGCTTGAGGTATCCAAGGAAGCCGACTTTGAGCCCCGCCCTCTGCGGGATGGCCGACATCTGCTCTGGCGTCACGGGCGGGCGGCCCGCAAACAGGTCGGGCACGTAGACGTCGCATTCGAGCGATTTGGCAAAGTTATCCGCGATGATGCGCGCATTCTGGCGAGTAATTAAGTAAACAGATAGCAAAGTAGCAAGAATAGACACGCACGTTCAGCGGGAGCCCAAATATGTCCGTCAGCAGGATGATTGCCCGTTTGGCGGAGGCGCCTTGCGGGCCCGGGCCAGGGGAGAAGTACGCCGCGTTGTCGATCTCGGAGATCGTCCCGGTCGGCGTGCCCTCCAAGGCCTCGCCGGTGAAGCAGTTGGGGCACGACATCGTCTGTCGTGGAGGCGGGAAGGAAAGGAGGACGACGCGATCATCATGCGAAAAATGGAGCGAGGAAGGCGATTATGTCAGCACCGAAAATTCTCACTTTGGACCGACTTCAAAGATAGTTTCAGCACTCGAGGCCAAATATACGAACATGAAATTTAGAGAAGTAAGTACATGCCTAGTATTTACTGCGTGTAGTTTACAAGCAAGTAGCATCTATTATCAACGAGTACTTATTATGGCTCAGGTACCCATCGAGTCAATCTCCTGTATTTTCTCAGCGCTAATACCGCATACGCACCCCCGCAAGAGCCAAATCCCCCATCGGCTGTATTCGGGGTGAGGAACTCGAGGATATCGCGCCGCTATGGTGGGATGACGCCGTTTCAACAGAGGAGTGTGGCTCTATAGACCAATAAGTAGAGCTCGAATGGAGGAACTTGTTACTTGAGGCTCAGATGCTTCAAGAAGAATGATTGGCGTTACGAATTGAGAGCGCGCAGTATGATAAGTGCCTACGCAGGCTACAAGGCGAGCTCCTTCCGGCGCGTTTTGGTGCCAACAGGATCCAGAGTCGGTGAGTCAAGCAGAGTCCCAGTGATGCGCGCGCGTGCATGTATAGCTGGAGTAGGTAATAGCCATAGCATGAGTCCATCGTAGTCCCCCGTGAGTAAGATTGGCCAGCGAAAGGCGGGAGGGGAAGCAGTATTTCTCAGCCGTCATGGTCGCGGAAGACAGAGATCGGCCCGAACATGTGACCACACCGATCTTCCTCTCCACTTCCACCACGACAACCATGGCCGACTCCATCGCCTGCGATGACTGTAGCCGCGGCTAGGGGTCTACCCGCAACAGGCGGCGCCAAACGCAATACATCGTTGGAGGAGGCAGGCGGGTAGAGTTTGGGAGCGCTGGTGGGCGTGAAAGGTGCGTGTGTCTTTATTTTCCTCGTCAACGAGGTCTCCAAGCTGACAAACATACCCAGAACCTCCACACTGGCTTTTGGGAGCGTATTCGACTGCGCCTGGCTGCCCGCATCCCCATTACCAAGTAGCGCCATAATCGATGTCGGCGTGGCCTGTGTGGAGTCATATCGGCGTGGAGACGATGGCGTGGCGAGTCCGCTGCTGCCAGGGCGGACAGTTTCGGACGGGTTACGGGCTCGGTCTCGTGTGGGCAGAACTTGTGTGAGTCGTGGATCTATTTTCTTGTCGACACCCTGGTTTTGACCTTCTCCTCCAAAGTCCCGCTTCTCACCTGCCAATTTTCTTGTTCCTCGTCATATCTATCGCCACCGCCAAGCTTCTCGCGCAGTCTAAACGCAAACAGATCCGCCATACGCTCCCATTCTGGCTCACGCAACAACTCCGCAAAGAGGCACGACCTGACAAACACTACATCGACTTTCGACGTTCGCGCTGTCCTGCCTGCAGGCAGCACAACCTCCCCGACACGCAAGTAATGCTCGCCGTCAAGGCTGGCAACCTTCCCAACACCTCTGCTTGACCAGCCCGCGGTCGGATTCCGTGCTTTCCTTCTGCTTGTGGCGGCGTCACCCCTTCGAAAACCACATATATCGCCCAACGCAGCAGATACCGCTCCAGCGAGCCTATCTAGTTGCGTGGTACACCTCCACGCTCCTACACCATCTTTTCCTTCTGTCAAATCGAGGAGGAAGGCCGCCGCTGCACCAGCTTTCAAGTTTCTGCGCGGAAAGCGTTTCATCGTCGGGGAGCCAATAGCATATACGGCTGCTCAAATCCTCATCTATTGCTGCGATATCATCCCCGCATCGGCGTACAAACGACTACGCTTGTGCTCATAGGCTGAATTTCCGAGCTTGTCTGTTGGCCGACCTCGACAGAGAACAGCACTGGGTCAAGCTTGTGGACCATCCCAATTTCTTCAAATGCGCCCACACACCTTGACTATAATTCCCTGCTCCCCTCCCCCCCTCCTCCTCGTCCCCGCTTGCACCCTCCACACACAATCGGCGCCGACTCCCCAAAACGGCAAGTCACGTGCTCGCTCGCCGACCCAAAGACCACAACATATCTCGCAGAACGCGGCAGCTGGAGCTCTATCGAGTGTATCTCGTTGTGCCCCATGCCTGTCCCCTCCTACTCATTTCTTTCTATGTCGCCATTCGAGGGGCAAGGTCATTGTCGAGCGCGTGTTGTCTGGCAGCCGTATGGGAGGCAGGGGTGGCGATTCTTTGTCGAAAGGCGACATACGCGTCGGGGGAGGTGATTCGGGGCAACGGACAAGTGGTGTATGAGCTCAAGGGAAAGTTTTGAGCTGATTGAGAGAGGAGAAGCGTATGTGGACTTGTCGCTTATTGGACGAGCGCTACTAGTAGCGCGAGCTGCGACTACTCTAGTATTTTCAGAGTCAAAGTTTGCTCCCTCGACAACACTTCTTTTGTCTCGTGCTTTCTCTACCGTCACGTCCACCATAGCCGCAGGAGTGGAGTTTGTGGTGTCGCCCTTGCAGCGCCTACTCCTATATAGGCTCTATCCCGCGGCGCAGCAAGAGTATCCCCAGCTACCCAATTCTTTCCAGACACGATTACGGGCGAGAAGCGCTCATTGGCGCTAATGTCGACAACGACCCCATTCAAAGCTGGAACGGACTTGCTTCCTTCATGCGAGCGAGACGTGCTCGATAATCGCCATATCATCACTTTCAGATATGTAATCCAACATTCTCTGACCGTCTGGGGCACGGTTGTGCTTGCCCTTCTTCGGCGCCGGCGCTTGGTTGCCTTTGTTGCTCAGACGTTGGATTCAAATCGTCCAAGACGAGTGTCTTGAGTGACGCGGAGATACACCATTCTTCTCCGGCTGCTGTCGTTTGGACACAAGTTACTAGTACGCGCAGGTGTTGTCGGCTCACTGCTCACGAGTCCCATGATGATACCCGTGCGGCCGTGATGCGCTATGGTGCTTCAACGTCGTCAAGAGAGAATTTTGAAGGGCGTCCGCTACTTATCAAGTGTCGTTACTTACCAAGGGTCTTATGATTCCTCACTCTCTGTTTCGATACCCGCCAAATATACTAGTCATGGTACACACACGCATTCGGTTGCACAGCTTTTGTATATTCTCCTCTAGATACAAGTACCAGGTAGTGACTATTGGATCATGCGGACCTTCAAGTTGTGTACGAGCGGAAGAGAGGTTCACCCGGCTCGAGATGCTCTTGGTTCCGCGTGAACTTGAACCAACGTGCCAGCCTCCTCCGGGACCGGCTCAACCATCCTTCTTGCTTTTGCGGGACCCAATCATCGTAGTTTATGGTGCCGAGTAAATGTGGATTTCCGTATGGATTGCTATGACTCCATGGAGTCGAATAAGTCGATGGGAAATTTGAGCCCATATACGCTGGGTTTGGGCCCGGGATGGCACCCTGCCTTGGGGCATAAGCAGTTGAACCTGAAGGCACACCAATGTGCCATTGATGCACAAGATGCCAGTGGCTCGACCCGGGGGGCAGCGAGCCCGGCACCGTTCCCATGTGCCATCGTTGCCCGCTATCACCAGCAACGTATACGTAGTACGCCATGTGTATACGGTGGCGGAATATGGCTGGCGACACCCATTGCGGTTGGGTCATAAACAGTTGAACCTGCAGGCATGCGGTTGTCCACAAGATGGCCCGGCTCCAGGGGCAGCGACCAGGGACCGTTTGGATGGACCATCCTTGCCCGCCACCAGTAGCCAAGTACGCCGATGTATCATGTGGCGGAATATGTCTGACATGGCTGGTAGCACCCGTTGCAATTCCAGGTCCAAAAACTCCGTTGTATGGCACTGGGTAGTAATTACTACCAGTAGTATATGCCGATGGTGGTGCCTCTCACCAAGCGACGCCCCGGCGTCAGGGTAGCTTGGACCGGATAAGGACTACCCCAAGGGGCAATAGTCAGCTAACACGATACATGAATTGAAGATGCCTGCCTACGTTTGTATCCTGTCGGCGATTGGACGGAAATATGGTCCGGGCCACTGGTTGAAGTCCCCAGGAGGCCTTCCCTGCACAAGCGTGCTAGTACTGTCCAGAGAATGCTGTAAGCAGACGAAAGATGCCATGCACAACAGATGAAGATACATGCCTGGAGTTTATTCCCCATATTTCAAGCTGCGACGTATCATGTACCGCTGAAGTTGAGAGCCGACGATGACGTCTGCGGTGTGGCCAAGTTTCCAGTGACTGAGAATCCGAGTCCGAGTCCGAGTCAGCGTCGGAACTTGGCGAGTCACGGCTACTAGTAGTAGTGGTCCTATCGGTGGTCGACGTCGCCATCGCGTGTTCGATTTGCTGTTGGCGGTGAGCGGACGGCGAGCCTAAGACGAGACCCAAACTTGATTGGTTGCGTTCAAGTTCTAGTAGGGACTCGGCAGACAGCGAATGCGGCGACTCGGATCGGTATGGCGGCGTTGTCCACGGAGGATATCGATGGATGTTGTCGCCGTCGCTGGTAGTCTGATCATGAATTGCAGTAGTAGAGACATCAGCGTCAACCGAGTGCTCAGGCTCATGCGTTGCAGCAGACCCCATCGGAAACGTGTAATTGCGGATAGCGCCCTCTAGCTGTGAATATATGGCGACAACACCCCGATTGTCCGGGGTTGTTGAAGTCGTTGGGGAGTGGATATGTGTAGTATTGATTGAGCCCGCTAGGGGTCACAGTGGCCGGCTGACCGTTGAGCGGAGGGCTTGTAAACCGAGAGAGATCGGCCAGGGTCCCAGATTGTTGAGGACCCGTCGCACCCAAGGGTGATAAAAGCTGCTGAGCAGCCTGAGCTCCACGAGTAACGCCACCAGGAGCCTCCTCAATGCTTGCCTGGGGACTCGGAACAGGCCTAACATGGCTCGCGGCAGCAGGCCTTCTCCCAGCTAAGGACCTCTGACTCCGTGTATTGCTCTGGGGAGAACTCGTCGACATGACTCCGACTCAGCGGTGGGTGAGGAAAGACGGAATATGCTGTCTGCTTTTATAGTCCTTCGGGCCGCGTGTGGCACTTCCGTTGGACCCACAAGTGGGGGCAGGGTGACTAGGTACAAGTCATTTCGGCGTGGAATCTTGATTGTGGGTGGTGGACAAATATGAGGAATGGACGGCTTGACTCGTCGCTCGTGAGATCTTGAGAAAGACACTAGAAACTCGTAGAAGTTTTCGGCGTTTGTGAAGATGTGAAGATTGACTGCGGACGCGAGCTAGCATCTCGTCGTAGTCCGTGTATCTTGTTGAGCCGCCCGTACCAGTAGCACGCGTTTTGTGAAGTTACAAGGAGCGAGTGGAAGAACAGTTACAAGACGCGCCTGTGACATAACGCCACCTCTTCAATTGTCTTTCCATATTCCCCACACGCAATCAGTGCTGGTGGAAAGAAACCTTTCGAGGAACAACGAGCCAACAACGGCCCGGGCGAGCGTCGTATCGTCGGGTCCTGGTAACGATGCGGATCAGATTGGTCGTTTTCCCCTCTTCCCTTCACCATCACCGCCATTGTCATCCGCCTCCCTCCCTCCGCCGCTTGCGGTGCGCCACACTCACAGCCCGCGCCATGCACGTCGTATCACGACTCGGAATCAAAGGTCGTGGCGCGGTAGCTGGACGGGGAGATAGACGAAGCAACGTGCGCTTTCGCTCATTTTGGCTCGTATTCGCGGCTGACTTCTGGCGTAGCATCCTGTACCCGCAGCTCTATGCTCGGGCTACCCTGTCATCAAAAGGACCTGCACACCCACCGACGGGGCAATTTCGCCACAGGATGGGCTACCACGAGAGGACGAAGGAGGTTTGCAGCGACCATCGTGGGGGCGGGACTGTAATGGGAGAAGCTTGACGAGGAGTGGCTTTGGAGCCTGCGGTCAACGGGGAGGTCCCGATTCAGGTGCATAAATAGCAGCCCTCTCTTCGCTTGACGTTGCTGACGCTTCCGCCACAGAGGCCAGCTCGCAGAAACTCTTTGCTCTTGCCGATTTTCTTCCCCGCTACCACAACAACGACCCCGACTGTATCTGCAAGCCCAACTACTGTGGCGACCAAGTGGCGACTTTACCCGCGCAGGCAGGTCTGCAGTCGGCAACGGGTATGAGTGTAGCTTGTCCCTAGAGGAATGGTATGTCTGCTATCTCTATCTTTCCCCCGACTCGTTTTCCGACCTCAATCACATATTCAGTACCCATGGCTTTTGAAGCAGAGTCGCGCCACTGTCCAAGTCGAGCCCACTGCAACTTGAGAGGGAGGAATGCTGGTGAGTCAAAGATCCGCTCTCGTGTGCCAAACAACTCATATTCCTCTCTCAAAGCCGACAACGGCTTTTTTTTTTTACTCACTCCAAAATCTCCATCTCAACCTTCCCCACCCCTCCTTCCGTCGCCAGCTCCATTGAAGCTTCCCGCTCACTGCAAACGGCACTGCCCATCCCGGCCTACTTACCTCGCGCAACAACTCTGTGCACAGACACGCTCCGACAGCCAATGAATGGGCTTCGTTCTCTCGCTCGCGTCCGCATGCAGCACATGCTCTTCGCCACCAAATGCTCGCCTTTCTCAACTCCGCTTTCCCTGTGTGGACTTACGTTCCGCGGCCATTTACGATGCATTCGCGCGAACAAGCCTGGCGCGTCGTCGACTCCCTCTCCGGTCTTTTCCCCCGCTGACGGTCACGTGCTCATCACTCCTTTGAAGACGACGATAAAACTCTGCTACTTCCTCTCTTATGGCTCCATCGACCATATCTCGTGCTGTACGACCGTCTACGGATGCGATATATGTTGTGTCTCTTGGGCATGGCGGGGAGAACGCCTTTGGATAACGCGCTTTTGCTCGCAAATGGACTTTGTCGTGTGCGTGGTCGCGAAGTTTGGAACAGGTGGCGGGACGATTGGATGTGTTTGGCTAACGAGATTTCGATTTGAAGTCGCTGGTGGGTGTGTACCCTGTGGTTGTTGCGGGACAGGTGCGTGTTTTTGTCCATATAGGCTCTCCGAAGTAACTGAAAAGTCCTTTTACTAGTAAGCACTCTTGTCAACTTGCTGACAAACGGGCGCGTATGGGCAGACACGTTGGCGGTTGTTGCTGCTGTAGACAGCCAATGACGCGATGGGTGGATAGTGGGTGTGGTTTTACGAGCTTGTGTCCCGCTACTAGTAACAAGCGTCTTCAAGTCGAGCCCTTTTCACTTGTGTGCAAGTCTCGCCGCAACATACCATCTATACAGCTAAGCTGCTCAGGCCCCTACGGTCAACCCTCGAACATGAATAAGACAGATAGTTGCCGCAAACATCAGTGCTCTCTATAAATTGACTAAAACCGGCCCAAATCATTGCTCCAGATATGTTTGGCCTCTGCCATACCAGCCGCCACCATTTTCAAGTCGGCTCTCGACTCTCTGTGTCGTCAATGTCGTGATTACGCCACTTCAGGCAAACATGTTGGCGAGACTCATTGTGGACGAGGGGGGGTCCGCGGAGTAGATTTGGAGTTGTGGATAGAGAGGAATGAGGTCGATGTGGTTTTGAAGCTCTTTTGCGTCATGGGCTTGCTGCAGATCAGTACTAGTCGGAAGTCCAGACCGTGACCACGACGAAACAGATGGAGGCCTCACACTTGCTCGTCACCTTCAAGTTTACCTCTCCCGCAGAAATTTCATGCGACGCCAATTGACTGGCGCCGCCGTATACCTACTTACTTCGTTTCTAGGCAGAGCACTATGTCTCTACATGTCTAATACCATCATTGTGTTTCCCGCATCTCCTCCAAAAGTTGACGTCTATGTTGGAATAATAACTACTAGTATTGGGTCTCTATTAGAAGCACAAACTGATTGTTCTTCTCCCACTCCCTGAATTCGGCTTGCAGGTCTTCGCCCAGAGGACACTGGACGCCTGTTGTGAGTTTCAAACTGAGATGGAAGAGATATGCTGAGTGGATTGCATCTAGATGCAGCTTCCTACACTGTGCAAACTTCTTCAAGACTCCCTCCGTGAAGGTGAAACGACCAGCGAGTGAAAATAAACCAAGGCGGGGCACCAGTGCCGGACCGTGAGCGACACGGTCATTGCCCGACGCGTACAGTGTGAGGCGTGCCAACAGCTCATCCGTTACGAGTGGCGGAAGGTCAGCCTGAGTCTCGTACGAGTCTACAAGGTACAAGTCCTCCAGAACTTCAAGTTGTGCGAGAATATTGCAGAGGTCGCTTGTCGCTAAAGGTAGGTCGATACTGAGGGATGATAGAGATTGTCCGAGCTCCGAACGCTGGACGAAGCTGCAGAATTCCGCTTGGTTCCAACATGGGTGGATCGTTGTCACCGGTGAATGTTCCTTCAGTATCAATCGCGTCAGCTCGGGAAAGCAGAGCGAAGCGAGCACGCGTCCCAGACTGTGGGTGGTATCTGGGATGTCCGCTGTCCGAACCCGCAGCGTCAGCAGCTTACTCGCCACCCTTTGCGGCTGTATCAGCGCCGTCGGGCGGGTTGTTATTCAGCCCAAGATATAAGTCCAGCAGTAATGTGCTGCCAGATGGAAGGCTGTCCAGGCGCAAAAAGCGGAGATGGGCCGGATCGAAGGCCGTCTTATGCGTGTAGAACGAGAAGTGTTGCAATTGGCTCCATGGGAGTGCAACGATGCAATTTGCCAGTCCGGTATACACCACCGTTTGTAGCATGGGCATTCGAGAAATAGTCGAATGCAGGGGATGGTGGCGACGGCCAATAGTCAGGGGTGGTAATCTCCAAAAATTCTAGGCAGTCCAAACGGTTTTGGATAGGAGCGAGCAGCGTCACTGTCTTGGCATTGAAATCCAGAGTAATGTCCTTCCACCGGGTGATTGCTTTATGAGTGACTCTAGCAAGCGACGAAGATGTGTGTATCTAGCACCATCCGTCCAGATGGAGGCCCACGTTGCTTTGACTTGTAAAATCAGCGGATATTGACCGCCTCGAGACGAAGCCGTTTCAACCAAGTTCAACGATGTTTGCAATACAGCCATTGACGTGGTCAAAAGACGGCCATTGACAACAAGCTGGCTCCAAAGACTTGGCGTTGCTAGTGCTACTTCCCGCCAGCGCAAGGAAACCTGGGGGGAATCAGCGCTTGCCGATGTCACTCATGAGATGAAGATTGAACTCACTTGCACGAGAGTGAAGGTTTGGATTAACCACCTTCCTCAATGCCTCTCGAGGGTCTATGATTGCCTCCATAGTGTCGCACATCTCCGCAGGCGACACGAGTACACATAGCTCAAAGATGTAGGCTAGAATCTCGATTGGAAGGAAGCGGATAGGCGACGTCAGGAGGTTTTTGCACTGAGTTTGGTATAACACAGCTTGGGCGCGTTCCTCTTTGGCCGTCTGAACGAGTCCTTCGAGCAGAGCAAGGTGAGCGTCATACCCGGCAATAGTCGCAGCCACAGCCTCGAGTTTGGCAGGAATATCCGGAGGAGTTGGCAGATTCAAGCGGGTTATGGAACGGAGGTTTTCGATTTGGGAGGCAGAAGGCAGGCCGAGCGCCTCCGGGCGGAACGAACAGACAAAGCAGTTTGTCATGGCGGTTAATGGTAAAAGTGTGATCCGTGACACATTCTTCTTCCGCACCTCCACCACAGCCCTTCCGGCCCCGAGAACCCGTCCATCCCTTCTCCTTGACTCATATACTCATCGTACACCAGCTACGCGAGCAGCTAGGTGCGTTTCACGGTTCGCCACGCGAGGTTTAGCTGACTTTGCTCCGCCTCAGCAGACTCTCTTTCTCGCTTATGCTGAGCGGCACTACTGCCCCGACCAGCGGCGGGCGCAAGCTGTTGGGCGACGAGAACTTAGTGTGACATGGCTGGATTGTGGATTGCTGGTGTTAATGGTGCGTCAAAGCACGATCTTGTCTTCCTTTTTTTTTGCTGACACTCTTTCTGCACAGATTCCCTTCAAATCCCCGTCCGATGACTACAACGGGGACAGCACATTCAATATCGCCAACTTACGAGTCCTGCGCTGCCAGGAAATACTCGCGGGTCCCACGACAACGACCGGGAAACAAGCTCCAGCTACGACTGGGTATGGCAGAGAGGAGAGAAACTCTCTCTGAAACGGCCAGCGTTGGTGCGTCTAGCATCCTTATCGCAACTGCCAGTAGTCTTACTATGCTTTTAGGCAGACTGGAAAGCGCCAGCGCTATAGCCTCCTGGTAGCACATCCACCAGGCACGAGCAACATTACCGTGTCTGGTGCCTCGTCATATTCCCTCCTCTGTCCTGTCGACACCTTTGCGTCCGTCTTTCCTGCAATACGGTCTGGAAGAGGCGCTGTTTTCCTTGAAAAGAGGACTATTTTCGCCCATTGCCCCCAAATGATGACCGTCGCGACAACCCAGTCCAATACCATACTTCGCCCATATACAACACCCACTCGTTTCTCCAAATCTGCGCAAGCCCAACTCCTGCTTTTCGGGTCATTTGCAGAGCCTATCCCTGCTTTGACGACACCTTTTTGTCGACTTTGAAGTCGCATGGCCTACGCCTCTAACGACTGCATCCCATGGCTCATTCGACATCATTTGCGCTGCTCAATCACTTTCAGGTACCGCAATCGGCGAGAAGGGTCTCGTTGACGCCGTTTTCGATAACGATGACGTTTGCACTAGTATCGACTTTGCTTCCATCTTGCAAGCAACGACTACCCCAGAATTTTTCTCTCGATAGCCCTTTGCATATACCCTCGTCCATCCCCCGCGTCATCCCTCTACGGTCGTGTTCGACATGGTTCGTGCAAGTACACCATCGCTCCCCTTCTAAATGCGCTTTCTATTACAAGCTATCATGATGTAGGCATGTGTAGCATAGCAAACAACGATGAAAACAAGTGGAACGACTAATGAGGAAGAAAAACTTGGGGATGGATGAGAAGAGGAGTATCGAAAGGAAGTAGTGCGAGTAGCCGAGGTCATTGTCAGATACAAAATGGCATGTCAGGAGACTTTGCAACTTTTCGCCTCCGTGAGCTGACAGGATAACGCCGTGCCCAGTGCGCACCGTTGCCGCCAGAAGCGACCAGCGGTGTCCGCAGGGATAGCATCGTTCCTCGGAGTCCACGCTGGGCGTCGTTTGCGGAGCACGGGTCTTGGGCGCGAGCAAGCCGAGATTGCAGAAGAAGAAGGAGAAGTGGACAGGAAGGAGGCAAGGTCTGGGATAGGGATATTGGCGTTTGGCGGGCGGTAAGGATGTGGTGTGGTGTCGCCGCTAATGCTGGACTGGAGAATTTGCTCTTCGATTTCACCCTTCCCGGCGTCGCCCCGAGCTGCTACCATGATGGTCGCTGCGCCGTGTTATGGCGAAGGCAGCAAAGCGGGCGACGTCGTGGATATAGAGCTCGTCGTCGTGAGCGGCGTTAACGATGGTTGGGGTGTCGCAATGATGAGCGGCCATTGCAGCTCGCCTTTGAGTGGATCCAGCCGTCGCTGCCAAGGAGGGCTCGCAGTTGTGAGTGAGCCGCGGCAGGCATAAGTGCAGGCGAAACGCCGGTGACTGTCATCGTGGTCGGTCACCCATCTTCATCGTCAATTTGGTGGGGGACAGGTTGCCCACAAGGGCTGCAGTTCTGCATATAGACCTGGGCTGGCCGTTGGCGACATAGAGCTCGGCCGGCGGGCGAGGGATGTCTGGGTAGGTAGTTTCCCATTTGTCGTGTCTTTCCAAAATGTCAGCATGGAATGTGAATGCAGAGCTCAACAACGCACTTGATGTGCGCCCTCGCGCCCTTCCCTGCGCCCAGTACGTTTCCTCCAATGCTCCCTTTAGTGCTGGCTGCCGACAGAACGACCACAAGGCTTTCGCCTCTGTAACTCCGTCAGCACGGCTTCCCAAATCCGCCTGGGCAAAGACGGCCACGCACGATGATCGCGAGGCTGCGGATTCTCCACGGCCGTGCATTGGGGCGGATAACGTGGTCGACGGAGGAGATGTCTTGACGGTGGTGGTGCTGAAGAGAAAGTGTCACAGCATCTGTTGCTTGATTCGGAACGACCACTTACCGCTCTGACATCCGACTGAAGCGCACAATGTTGGCGGCGCTGACAAGCCTCAAATGCTGTCTTCATGCTGTCGTGGCAGCATCATGCTGTTTCTTCTCGCCGTCCTCTCGTCGACCCGCGCCAGCTTGGGGCCTTTCGCCGCTCCGCTTTGCAAGATGATCTCGAATGCACCGACATAAACGACTGCAGGCGGCTCTTCGACATCGTCTGGGGCTGTCTGGTGACGATCTTTCTCTGTATATGGGTCTCCGTCCACCCAAATGTCCCGCCTCCCCGTCTCGCGACCACAGAATGCAGCTGGGTTTCGAAGCTGGCTGAAATGGCAGGTTGTCGGCAAGAATGGGCCGCTGCTGCGTCGGCTGAAGCTTATGTCGGTGGCACTCATTGCGCCTGAGCTCATTCTTGGCTTTGCGGCCAGACAATGCTTGATGGCGCGGTCTTTCTCACAAGGTGTGGCTCGAATTTGCTCTCCTTCAAGTGTTGACCCCTCCTTTAGACTACGGGGTCCCGCTGACCCATGGCTTCTTCATCGTTATGGGCGGCTTTGTCGATGTTGATGAACATCCTATTGTGACGAAGGAGCAACTGTCGACACCAAATGTGGTGCAAGAAATCCACGCCGTCAAAAGAGTCCGACATCGATGACAAGAGCAAAGGGGACCTGTTCTCGAAAGGCATTGCCCTTTGTCAAGGGCTTTGGTTTATCGCCCAGTGCATCGCACGAAGGCTGCAGCGGCTCCCTCTAACGTCGCTCGAAGTGGCCACATTGTCATTCGCGGTGCTCAACGCGCTGACGTGGCTATTCTGGCTGGGTAAGCCGCTCGATGTGCGCAATCAAATCAAGCTTCCTGTCCGCACCAGCCCCCCAAACCACACCGCCAGCCCTCCGTACCCCGCCAGCGCCTCGTGGCTCGACCGCTTCCTCAGTGTATTCGTAAACGCCTACCACGAGGCCGACTACGATCCCCTGTCCAACACGGCGGTTCCCACGTTCTGGTGCACCACCGTATCCAATTACATCGACATCCGCAGCTCCACGCGGGCGCATTGGCTGCCGTGGACCCTCACGGACGCGATCCCGTTCTTGTCCGGGACGCTGTTTGGCGGCATCCCACTGCCTCGCGTGGCGCGCCGCGTTCCCTTCCCGTGCCGAAATGTGGCTCTGGCGCAGCTCCGCGCTGGTACTAACTGTGGCGCCCCCGGTCTTCCTTAGGGTGCAGGATTTAAGTGGTGTTTCAAACCACGTTTCGAAACAGCTGTTTCAAACCGCTGTTTTTAATTATTTCCAGAAAAAGTGCTGTTTCAAAACACGTGACCCGTGGTAAAATTAGGCAATTCACTGGTTTTAGACAGACTTTGGCTCATGCTGTAACAGCTATACTTACAGCTATAAAGGTAACATCCTAATCAACTATTGTTACTCTCCATTTAATGTCACTGGAGGTCTTTTAAAGGCTCCAAGTGTTACTATCACATCAGTGATAGGGTTACACCATATACAGACAACACAGAATATAACTTAGGATAGCAAGGGGTACCCTGAAAGCTTGAGAAATGGTGTAAAAGAACAAGTCAATACATATGCTAGCCCAAAAAATCATTCAAAAGGTCAAAAATTGCCATTTTAGGCAATTTTAATCAATCCCTATTTGCAAACCGGTTTCCAAATCGGCTGGGAGTTCAAACCGGTTTTAATAACCCCTCATAATTCAATCCTGCACCCTAGTCTTCCTCGCGGCCTCGCTACTGTACAACATTTCTCCGGAGGGCATGCTGGGCTTTGTCGGTGTGTATTCGGTTGCGCGGGGCATCCTCCTGGTGTTGCCGTTGTCCGCGCTGCGACTGCTCCCACTGGAGGCATTCAGAGATGTAGATTGGAGTGTCTATATTCCCCACTTCTAGTTGATGGTCATGATACTAGTAACTTGAAGTTTACTGGAAAAATACTCCAAAAATTCATTGTTTATTCAAGTCTCTTCTGACGTGTCTGAACATATCGTTCTGCTACCTCATTCGTAGTCTTTCCCAAGCCCATATCTGTCCACACTTTCTGATTCAACACACGCAACATATATTTGAGCAAGTCCTCAGGAGGGCTGGCGAGGCGGACAAAGCGCAAAGGAGCCAGCTTGACTGCGGCAACGAGAGACTTGTCGTTGGCATCATAAAGTCTGTTCTCAAAACACAACGAGAGGGATTCCAACTGGGGGACGTCGCCAATGATATCCCTGAATGATATGCCGCCAATGGATGGGAGGTTCATGAGCTCCAGCGAGGCAAATCGCGGGAGTGCTGGCCGAGTTTGAGCGTGTGGATCGCTGCGTCAAAGAAGCGCGGTCCAGAGCGAGACATGCAAAAGGCAGTTTTTGGAGAGCCGGAGATGTCGGGATACGGTGGCTTTCATAGCTTGATGTCTTGTTTTTGTCCAAGTAGTATATGTGAATGGTCGTCCAGAGGCCCGCGCTGGTGAGGAAGTAACAAGTTCGTTCCAAGTGCGAGAGACGAGGCGGAGGCCGTAGTGCGCGGTCATGCTTCTCTTGCAGAGGGAATTTCGCTCTGGAACACTCATGTTGATGAGCTCGCTCGAGGCCTACCACCCCGCATTCGTCAGCCTTGGATAAACTTCGTGGTGTTTGCTGTGGAATTCGAAAATGGTGCTCCAGATTTTGAGGGGAAGGTTGAAGGAGCGGCGATGCTTGACAGTATCGCCTGGTGCCAGACGCGACATCGCTCAGAGAGGTGTGTTTAGGAAGGAGATTGTGGCGGCAGGAGCCAAAACGCGGATCCGGGAGAGTCACTCCGGAGTCACACCATCGTGACTTCTTCCCAAACCACCACCAGCCGCTGGATAGCGCCGCCCCCTCCGTATTGGAAGATGGCTCATACGGCCGCTCGCCCTTCCGTTGATCGCGATGTCTGTCATCCCAGTGCTTGGCTTCTCTAGACAGTCACACAGCTTTTCTCTGACTGGACCTTCCGTCAAGCGAATCGAATCTTTCCGCTCTGTTGGTTGGAGGCGCGGAATTGGGAGAAGGCGGTGTGTGCACAGCTTCTGTGGCGGCCATGGACTGGCTGACTGCAGGGAAAGGTGCGTCATCCAATTTACTTTCTTTCGGGTCTGTGCTGACCCACATTCAAGTAGCGCCACAATTCTCAGGCTTATCCCTCACGGCCTACTGGCGCGCCCCTCATACCCATCTCTCAGACCTATACACAACGCCTGTTCATCCCCTTCGACAAGCATACCACCCTCAACTTTCTGCGCTAGATGTCCCGCGCCGCCAGCCGGTGGAGATGGCGAATGACTGAGGAACTAGACGATGGATGGTGTCGAATCTCCTTTCGTTAATGTGGTGCGTCTTTTGGTCGCCTCGCCACTCAATCGCACCATTGACTCCCTTTTTTTCTGCTCTTAGTTCATCGTGCCCAATGACACTATGGGTTTTTTCGGAGGAAAGGGTGGATGCGGAGTACTACGAGTGTATACGAAATCAGTGGGACTGGGACTGGCCCAATCCCACTGATGCTGCCCAGTCCCACTGATTCATCTCCCATCAGTGGGATTCGTGCAGTCAAATTTGACACATTCACGAGTCCCACTGATCAACGGGATCGTCGCGGGTATACCGGTTGCGGCGGCCGGGGTTTTCCACCCCGGACCCCGACCAGGGCCTTGCCCTGGACCCACCCTGCCGGGGGCTTCGCTCGCCGCGGGGGCCCGGTGCGCGGAGCATTCCTCCTCCTCCCTCCCCTTTTCTGCCATTTCCGGGCTCAAACAACCCTTGCCACACTGGGTTGCGGCGCCGGCCGCGACGGCTGGGGTTTTCCATCCCAGACCCCGACCAGGGCTTCGCCCCGGACCCCACGCTGCCGCGGGCTGCCGCTCGCCGCGGAGGCCTGCTGCGCAGCGCTGGGCTTGATCTCCGGCGTCACGCTGTGTCAAGCCCAAGAGCATCAATCCCACTGATCAGACGCTAAGCGAGCGTGATCAGTGGGACTGGGGTAGTCTCGGATACCCAGACGTTCGCTGAATCCTAGTAGCCGGATTTGTGTCCATATATGTTAATTGACGACGTGTTTGACATTTGATTGATGATAGAGAGGTGGGAAATTTTTTGGACGTACGAACGTCTGGGCCGGTCATCATAGTCACACCTACCGTCACTCGGCTTCAGCCCATAGCTATATAGCCGGGCATCCTCAAGGACCTCAGCACTACGCTGTCGGAGCGCTGGGTGCTGGCCCTCATCCCCCACAGGCCTTCCTTGAAGAGCCTGGCTTGCAAAGACGCGGAGGGGCACCCAGGATTGGTCCAGGAATTTGAGGCAGAGGAGTGACGGTAGGTGTCACTATGACGAGTGGCCCAGACGTTTATACGCCCTAAAATTTTCCCACCACCGCAACATCAATCAAATGTCAGAAATGTCATCCATTAACATATTTGGACACAAATCCGTTTGCTTCCCCCTCTTGAATTGCGTATAAACGTCTGGGTTTCCGAGACTAGACTGGGGCTGATCAGTGGGAGTGATGCGGACTTGACGAGTCCCACTCCCACTGATTTCGTTATCCCTCAAGTACTACTAAGGACGTTGTCGCAGCAGCGTATTCTAGCACAAGTACGCTTCCCTCCCTCCCTTCATACGCGGCTCTTGCTGATCTTCTTGTTCTTCTAGCCTCATTCTTCTTCGTGCGGAGCTTACCGCGGGAATGCCGCATAAGACAGAGATGGCGCTGGAACGAACTGGGTTTGTGTAGTGAGAATGACTGCTGGTGCGTGAAGCTGCACTTTTCTATCACCGCGTTTTGCTGACTCTTCCTGCCCAGATTACGCGGCTTAGCCAGGCGATTGGTTTCGTGCGGGGGACTGGTTCGGGAGGTCGACATGCGCGAGCTTGCAAACATCGCTTGGAGATGAGACGACGAGCACAACGTTCATTCGCTGCTTGTCCACCATCGACAAGCACTTCTCTCGATAAATCCCCTTGCAGGTTATCCTGCGAGAATCTCGGCAACAGGGAGGATGCTAGTAGAGAAATCAAAGGTCTTGTCATTGAGCGAGGAGCTGGGAATAGCCGGTAAGCACTCTATCGACCACCGCCAGATACTAAGTGTCCGTTTCAGTGGCATTATTCATGCAACACTACTGATACGACACCGTTTTCCAAAATGAATGGGAACGATTCACCATTCATTCTCGCATCGCTCTATGCCTGTCATGGTCTGCGCTCTTGCCAGTGTGAAGAAAACGGGTGATGGAATGTGTCTGTTTGGGGAGGCAAACTGGCCCGGGCCCGTCGAAGCGGAGCATTGTACGTTTATCATGGATGTGTATGCCTATCTTTCTCTGACTCTTGCATAGATATACTGCATATGTCTGCTTGAGTATCAAGGACGAACTAGTCGTGCTGCGTTGCGACTTCTTTTTGTGCCTTATCCATCGACTGTGTCATGTCCGTCTACTGCCGCTAAAGGTGTCGCAAGCCATTAGTACTCCCAATGGTGTGGTTTTGAATACACATGGGCAGTTGCTATATTTCCTCTTTCCTGTAGGTAGGGCTCCAATTATTTAGTTTTCCTTTAGTATCTTGGGTAAACTACATGAAAAGGGTTGAAAACCGTTTATAAACAGTTATAACCGTGTAAAAACAGTAAAAAATAGTTATTATATTTTCAAAAAAAGAAAGAAAAATCACAACTACAAAGAGAGAAAAGCCAGCCTTGATCCACATCTTTGTGAGCATCGCTTCCATGATTGTCTCTGCTTTCATCGATCCGCGGACTTCATGGCATAGATGGCGGGACTTTGAGAATAGTCGTTCGACCGACACACCTCGTACCGGGGATGGCAAGAAAGTCACGCGCCATCCATGATACAACGGGGTAATGATGTCCAAAATCCTATGAAAGCCTGACATGAGCAGTTCAGATAGATGGTGTGCGGCTCACCTTCCACCAATCTAATGGCTTCAACTTATCCTTTCCACGGCCATGTAGTCGAAATGCCGCTAAGAAGCGTTCTGCCTCGTCAAGTTCTCTGCTCGGCGCTGTGGGCTCAATGTCAGCGAAGTCGCAGACCCGATCCATGATAGAGCTTGATGTGCGGGACCCAGAAGTAGGTTGTACTGGCTCAGATGGTGTCCTCTTAACCTCGTATCGCTTCTTGTATGACTCGAAGACATGCTGGAATAGGATTTTCGCTTTGCGCTCGCGATCACCTTCTACAAGTGGCGGAGTACTAGTAGTCGAGGAAGTCCCATCTGGAGCCGCATCCGGAGTCACCGTGGTGGTCGGGTGCCCTGCTGGTGTGTTTGCGGCAGCGTCTTTACGATCCATACCTGTAAACCAGGCCAGGCCAAGTGCAGGGTGCAACACTAGATTGTTGTTAGCGAACGACTGGCACAGTAGTCACGGAACAAACATGTTGCAATGATGTTGAATTGTGATTTTTGAGCAAGATCGTAGTATTGCTGAAGTTTCAGCAAACCTGCCGATGCAGCCGTTCGGATTGCGAAGGGAAGTTCCAGATCGTCACGAGCAGTTTTGAGGTGATCAAGCATTTCTTCGTAAAGAGGAAGGACCCAGGGTAGTGTCGGCGTTGAAGAGTGAGACATTTGCAAGGTGACTTGAGTGAAAACCTGGCCCACGCCGAAAGAAATTAGTAACTGTTGGAATTTTCATCACGGAAAACTTACCTCCAAGACCGTTCCCAGAGCTTTCAGCATTCCCCATTCGTCATCTCCTAGGAGGAGTGGACGTAGCTCCGGCGCTCAAACAGCCACTTTTCGATAGCCTACAAAGTCATGATATGAGCACTGAGAAATAACAGCAAGATGATGACAAACTGATTGAAGCAATTCCCCCGTGAAATACTGACTTGCATATAGTTCCACCGATGTTTTACGTCGCAGATTGGCATGAGCGATGCGATTTTTCGACCTTCTGTGTTTTTTTTTGTGACATGAACTTTGTCGTGATATTCGGCCTCAGCGATTGCCCGAAACCGCTGTCGACGTTGGGGCGAAGAGCAAATCTTGATACAGGTAAGTCGAAACTAGAAAAGAATGTATGTTAGTAAATAGCAATTCAGACACAAGCATACAATTACCTTCTTCACCGTGCTCAATTTGGATAACTCGTCTTTTTTTGCGGCTAGGATATCAGTCTCCATGTCTCCGTCATCAACAGTCACCCCACAGTGCTCGGGTGAATCCTCCGCTTCGAGTGCTAAGAGGTCGGGCGTCCTCGTCAGGGTTGTAGTGAATAGGTAACTGTTTACTTTCTAAGTATCTATCAGTACCCGCATCCGGGTCCTCCTCCTCATCCAGCGCCGCAAGCATCTTTTGCACAACCAAGTTAACGACATGAGGCGAGGCACCGTATCTGAGAGTTGTCGGGGTTGAATTGGTAGTCGAACTTGGTCTGTAGGGCGCGTGCAAGCGAGCGACAGAGGACGTCATTGACGGACGCATTGTCTAGCGTGATTGCGGACATGTAAAATGGTCGGTGAGCTGATTATCCTAGTGGGAAGTTGCGAGTGAGACTTATCTTTTCTAAGATTCCGAGATCCAACATCCGCTGGGCCATCCCCGCGGCTGCATACTCCCCCAGTGTTCTCCTTATCTTGAATACACTGAAACCCAATAACGCGCTCGACCAGCTCCCAGTTCGGCGTTATGAACGATGCGATGGTTCCGGAAAAGGTGAATGCCATGGATCGAGTAGTCCATGTATCTTCGGACAGCGCAATAAGGGAGTCAATCGCCTAGACACAATTAGATGCGAGGTAGACTGAGGTTAGAGAGATACCTTGAGCTCGCGTTTGAGACACGAAAACATGTCGATATACATGCGGGCCAGTGTGTTACGAACCGTGGTATCACTTGGCAGCTTGAAACGAGACTCGATGTAAGCGAAGACGCGTTCAATGCCAGAGGATTCGCCAGTTGTCCACGGAAGATCAGCTTCAATCAACCAAGCGGCAAAAACCCGATAGAATCCCTCTTGAGAGCGTCGGATACGGGGGTGGAGCTTGCCCTCAAGCAAGAAATCTTCCATAATTTTGATTGATGCTGCTGTCTCTCCCCGTAATTGTCCGGGCGACGCAGGCGCTGCCTTCGGAGCGGCGAGTCCTGCATGTTTTTGCCGCACATGAGTTGCAAGATTCCCGAGTTGTGGCTGTTTGGCTTCGTCTTCCGAAGGTCTTTGTGTTGACAACGGTGCGGCGGAATGTGAAAGACCTGGACACACACATGAGAGTATAAAAAAGAAACGATATTGGACGCACGTTGCACAACCCGCGTGTAAGCAATGGAACTCCCAGCGTCGTTCTCCATCATAAGTGACCGCAACTGGGGCGGTAAAGTGCTCGCGCGACTTGCTTTTTGGTCCCCTCTTCCCGCTTTTGCGGGGAGTCGCGTCTGATTCAGCCTCTGTGGAGTCATCGACATCAATAACGTCGATTTGTGGAACTTTCTCTGAGTTCCCCTCGGCACTCTACAATCTGTAAGTATCGAGATAAGTTATGAGATGTGTAAACACACCTTCTTCGTGCGCTTCTTGCGCTTTTTGTTCTTATCCGCCCGCTTCCCGTCAATGGCAATCGCCTTGCGCTTCCGTGGCTGAAAATGTGCCGTTATATCCTGAGCAGACAGTCCACAAGACATACCTGAGCTTCACCCATGGCCGACTCTTCGAGATCATCATCCCCATCCTCCTCCGATAGGCGTTGTTGTCGGCCAGGCTGGAAGTCGGAGTCTTCGTCGCTGGATAAGACAGTGGTGGGGTTGGCTTTTGTGCCAGAATTCCGAGCGTTTGGAGGCCCTGTTTTTGTTGTTGCTTGCGGTTGGACTACATCCGACGATGGTTCAGACGTGGCGAAAGCACTGTCGGAGGGAGGTTAATAGTGGCCACAGTAGTGAAGTCGTCACGCACGAGAGGTGGGCCAACTCCGTGGCTAGTCGTTCCAGTTTAAGCAGGACGATGTCCGGCATGATTCCTGGCACATCCCACCGCGTAGAGCTGAGGTATTTGACCACACAGTCCATCCCATATTTGCCCCGACGAACGTTGACCAGCCTTCCTTCTTCGTTGCGGCAGTCCTCGCCATACAGTGCGTCGAAGCGGCGGTTGAAGTTTGAGGCAATGGTGTTGTCCGCACTCTTGACCTTCGTGATAATGCGATAGATGTCGTCGGTCTCCGAAGCCTCTGGGATAGACGAAGGAAGGTTTTGCGAAAGCAGCACGATGCGTTTCACGGTATCTTGAATGGTTTTTGCTAGGTAGATATCATCAGGCTCAGACAAGAACAATGCCAATTAATAGCGCACCAGCGATAAGTTTAGTGTGGGCGGCACTTGGCGCTTCACCATTGGCAGTGTCGAGCACCCGAGGGGCTGGGTTTCGTGGACGCTTGCCAGATGATTCCATGGGCAAGACACCAAGCCTGTCGCGCGTTTTAACGTGGACGACACGTATGTGCCACGTAGGGGGGCCGCGCAGCAGCGGAGTCGCCTAGCAGGATAAGCTGCGCTCGCCGACCATGTAGGCAGGAGGCTACGCGTCAGCATACGGCATCATGCTGTCACCTCGACTTCCTGATGGCCGCATTATTATTATTATTATTAAGGGCATAAGGTCCCAAATCTGGGTACCGCCCAACTCAAGAGGCCAGCGGGGGTGAGCTGTACCCTCCAGGGAGTACGTCGACCCCCTACCCGCTCTCCGCATGATCGGACTATTCGGGTCAGCTCATCAAAATAACTATGTATACCGTGTACTTTTCATTTGTTTACTGTTTACTAGAGGTGGTAAATAAAATGAAAATAAAAACGGTTTTAACCGTGTACAAATGTTTGTACACGGAAAACAGTTGGAGCCCTACCTGTAGGATGTTGTCACGGTTATCTAATATCTTGCTCGTCGACTCTCTTCACTTTGGGCAATTGCTATTGTCGGGATTCTACCAGTATGTGGTATTCTTCACACTTGTTGTGTCAGCGATGTGTAAGTAATCTATGTATCTGGATATTCTTCTTCGAGCTCAACTTTAAACTGTAGCTAGTATTTTGATTTGGCGTATTTCTCTCCCCTTGCGACTTGGCTTGCGGAACAACCACCCCCTCACGATTACCATCTACTGCTTGCTCTTCGCCACTGCAGTCAACGTGACCGCGCCGTTGCAGTTCGCTGCGACAATACGGCTCCCCTTCTCCACGAACTCATAGTAGTGTGATGCCACAGTGAGACCACGAACAATAATGCTCTGCAGCTTTGTCTGGTGAGGGACTCTTTTGCGCCAGACATCCGTGAAAGCCGCGATGTTGCCAAAGAGTTTTCGTTCACGCGAATCGCCGGGTTTCAGGTTATAGTGCTTGCACACAACTTCATAGATGATGGTGTGGAGGCGGCCAAGACCGGATCAGGTAGTCTGTGCTGCTTCCGGCTGCAGCTTAGAGCCAACAAGTCATGTATCAGGTCGTGCGCAAAATGGTTTCTGCTCATACAATGGTTGCTTCACGTCGAGCTGGCGCAGAGGCCGGAGGTTGTCAAGAAGGCACATGAGGCTGGGTCCATCGATATTGACAACATATTGCAAAGCAAGTGTGGTAACGCCGCTGTAGTTCTGCATCAGTCGGCCGCCGACAACGGCAAGTTCGCTGTGGTACTGGTACAGACAGAACTGGTTCTCGGAACCTGCAGTTATTATGAGATGCTGCAGCGATGGGACAGCCAGCACAGCTAAGTAGGTGGACCAGCTCGGTAATTGGTTATCAATTATTAAATGCTTTAACCCACGGTGAGTAATGGCTGCATGGGTCACGGGCGGGATCAACCTGGACCGGTGGATAAACTTGAACAGACTAGCGGATTCGACTTTCGCAGCAGCTGGATGTGCGAGATAGTAGACAAGGAGGTCAAGAGTGTCGCAAGCGAGAAAACGGATGTCGGCCCAGTTGATGTGGTCCCGCAACTCCCTGGCGGCATGGCCGAGTGGGTCCCCACTGGCAAGGCTCAAGTTGCGCAATGGCGCTTTCTTGATGGCAGCGAGGAAAGATTTCCCATGAACCACGGGTACATGTGACTCGGAGGATTGAGAGAAGCGCTGGAGATGAGAAAGGTCGAGAATATTCAGCTTGTCGATGTAGCGTATGTTGACAAGATCCAGGGAAACGAAGCGCCCGAAGTTTTCAAAGAGGGTGCGCAGGACTGGTGATGCGACGTCGACAAATGGATCATACTCCTTGTGATTGTTAGTGCCAGCGAAGAGAATGACTCTAAGGAGGGCGCTGCTGCGACAGTTTGAGATGTTCTTCGAGCACTATTTGCCAGTGCCCGGTTTGTCTGTTTAGGCGTGCCGGCTCCATGCAAAGGTAGAATCGTCGTCCAGAGCGCTGTTGCACATGACCATCTGTTTCCAAGCGCGACACACAAGTCGGAGGCGGTAGTGTACCGTCATGCATCGCCAGAGAGGATCGTCAGATCTAATGGGGTAGAGCAGCCCATGCGAGTTTCGGACATCGGCGGTAGCGTACAGTTGAGCTCTTTCATGGTCAATTTCAAAGATACGGTCCCAAATTTCAGGGTGGAGGTCAGGATAGCTGCGGGAGTGGTCGTCCTGTTCTCCAGGGGTAGTTTGTTGGGTCAGACGCGACATCGGCGCCAGCTACGTGGCTGTAAGAGAAGAGTCTGTCACGCCTGAGTCATCGACAAGTCACATCATGATTCAAGTCAAGATTCAAGTAAGTCTCTGGATCGTCTGCGGCCGGACTCAGGCTGCATCAATGGCAACTTGCGAGTGGTCCTGAGATGGGTAGACAGGCGGCGAGACAAAAGGCATACTTAAAGGCGGGTAGATTATGCACTGGCATATGTGTATAGCAACAAGTCCACGTTAGTAGGCAACGGCAAGCCGAGTTCGTCTTCGGCTGCCCCAGTAACAACTGCAACGACGTACTCATCAGCATCCCTATTACTGAGCTGACATCGATGCTAGCTTGAAACCAGTAGATCTGCGCCAAACCGGATGCCGCAGTAGTCGGAGTAGATGGAGGTGTTTTGAGATAGACTTTGTTCGCGTCGCAAGCAATAACAGGGGAGCGAGAAGGAGGACCAGCTAGTTATCGTCTTTAATCGTTGACAGATTGAATAAGCCCAAGTTCACGCACTGTGCGGGCCATGTCGTTGACGGAATAGTATTGGCACAAGGAATCCACGCGTCGCGAATTTGCGGGATGGCAGCCGCGAGGCCTAGGTAAGTAATGAGCCTGAGGAGACTGAAGGCCAGCGAGAGACCGCCGGGCAATGCACCCATCAACACACCAGTCTCCTTCGCCAATATTTATTCGTCTCCTTCCTGCTTTCCTTGAGCCCAGTGTTTCCAGCAACTACCTTGCGCCTTCCGGCTCTAGCGCAAGGCAGGGTTTCCCTTGGTGTTCGAGAAGTTCGCATGGCCGCAGGGTTAACTAGTATCGCGCAAAGACCAGAGGGGATTGACATTGCTGGGTAAGCCGTGGCCCGTCAGGAAAGTGCCACAGGTAGAGACCGTTGCTATACACACCTTCAGCCACCTGTTTGTCATTCCGCGTCGGTATGTCACCGCCGTGCCCACTAGATGTTCTCGGCGGCGCGCCACGTAGCTTTCTCAGCCTTTCTGCGCTATACGGAGGACACAGACGAATCGCGCTGCAAAAAAGTAAAATGTCAGGGTAACAACAGGCAAAAGCGCGGCTGCACATACTCGTCTGAGGCAGGCAGATATCGGCGGTGCTGTCGAGCACCGACACCGGCCCGGGAACGAGGGGCCCGGGCTTGAGCTCGATGTGCGAGTCGTCGTCGTACGCGTGGTGGTGAAACGCAAAGAAGAAGATCGAGATCACATGCCGCCTCGGCCCGATCCTCCTTCGCCTCTTCCACAACGACCACGACACCAACACTGGCTCATACTTCCCCGCTCCCCACCGCGCGACACATGCTGCTCACGCACATCGTCGCTGCTGCTGAGGGTGAAAACAGATCCTCCTAAGCTTAGCCGCTTTCGCTGACCATCTTCTTCGCCCGGGCGGAGCGGCCAAACAGGCGTGGGGCTGCGGGACAAGATGGAGCTGCTGGGACAGGCGGAGGTGGCGGTGGTGTGATGCGTGATACGCCGACCGGGAAGTAATCCAGGGCGTTGACGAGCACTTGTGTCGACTACTGTATTTGAGTTTCGATGTGTTGCGTTGTTCTTGGCCTGCCGGTGATACACCGGTACCTGGACGTCGGTCTAAAGCAAGAACAGTGAGAAATGTAATCGTGACTGCGAGCGGGTCTGCTGCCACACACCTCTAGGCGGCTTCACAGTCGCACAAGACACCGTGCAGCACGCTTTCGATCGACTCCTCCTCCATCTCCAATATCGACCTGGGAAGAGCCGGCAGAGGCAGTGCAGCTTAGGGCGAATATGCTTGAGATATCATCGCTTGGAACAGCAAAGAGTGTGTGCTGCAGCGAAAATTCGTCGACGACAAGCGAGGGATACCGGCTGGGTAGGGAACCGCTGGTCGGGAAGACAGGGAAGACGCAGTTGTGGATTGCGTGATAAATTGTGCAAGCTGCTTCGCGCTCTCGCGTGTGCAGACAGGCGCCACTGTTTCGCCATGGATCATACTAGCCCCCCGCCGCCTCGCGCTTGTTGTCGGGGCAATCGGATTGGATTTGAAGGGGTGCATGGCGAGCGAGAGGTGGCAATACGCTGGCGCAAGAGGTAATAGCCTGAGGGCCCCGCCCCAAAAGAGCTGTCGCTGTCCTCGCCGTCAGCGAGAAGCTTATGGAATAGGCAAGCACGCACGTTGTGTCGCCGGCAGGGCGGATTGGCCTCCCTTGCCTGCAAATTCGTTGCGGCGTAGATATGTACGGTGGAGCGTGTGGTCTAACTCCTGCGGAAATGGGATAGAGAGCCCTTGCTCCCCAGCCGGTCTACGACGAATCAGCACTTTCGCAAAGCAGCGGAGATGGCGACACACCGTCTGCAGAGCACAGCACACTCCGGACATCTACACCTCTTTCCCAGCCCTCTATGCCCCCGTCCCGTTAACCAGCAAAGTGTTCGAATGGTGCACTATCCGCAGAACTCGCGCTTCAGCACGCAGGTGGCAAATCAGGAAATGGAATGGACTTACGTGGGGCCTACATGCCGTGCTCCTCGGATTCAGGAGCGGGACCCCATCTCTGACGATGATGACCAGCTAACGTGGCGCTCGAAGGAGGCAGTGGCGTGTGCGCTGGTCGTCGTGGTGGTGCTGAGCAAAGATCGGGAAGTCACATGTCTTCGGGCCGATCTCGCCTCTCTCTTTTATACCACGACCATGCCACGAAAACCTGTCGCCCAGCGCGGTGGCTCTCGACGTGCGCTCTCGGGACGGCTGGAAGATGCTGGGATAGCCTCACGGTGTGTCTATTTCCCAGTTTCGCTGCCAGCTGTGCTGACCGTCCCGGCCAGTACGACTGTACGAATCTGCGGGCGCTGCGAAGCTGGCCGGAACAATGGCATTGGGAATCGGGATGGATGGAAATCGAAGACAAATCACTCATAACGGGTTAGCGGGCTCGGATGATAGTGCGTTGGGCCTTTCCTACTGCTGTCTGTGCTTACCGGCGTACGCGCCGCAGGCGCAATCCGCTGCCCAGCACATCTCTCCTCCTGCGACCCGGGGCCTCCTCTCTTCGCTCGAAGAGTACCGCCTTTCAACGCGTGTCGTCACTCACCAGTCTGGTCTGTTCCCCCCTTGCGCTCCCACCAATTGCACCGACGACAAAAAAACCTTCCACAGCTCGCGCTCGAGATAGCGGCCTTGGGCGCATTGGGGGCTAATGCATTGCTGCCGCGGAGACCATATTCGAGCGTATAGCGGGTTAACGGTGCGTGGCCACACCCATCCGCCTCATACACCTTCTGACTTTGCTCGTCAGACTTTCACTGCCCACCAGCGCCAGCATCTGGTACCACTTCATCCCCTCCGCGACGGATGCTAGTGTCGAAGGCGACGCTTCTCAAGCATCTGAATGTGGCCAGCATATACGCCGCGCCTTTTTTTTCATATACACTGTCGCCACCGACTTAATACTTATACCTCCCTTTACGGCCCCCGCCCGTCGGGCAACATCCTCCCTTGGTCCAACCTTTGAAAACCAATTCAACGCCCCCGTCTCACTTGTACCCTCATTCCTGCCCCCTCCTCAGGCTCCTGCGCCTCTCACGCCAGCTCCCGCCAAAACGTGCCCGTTGGCTATTTTTACGCGGGCAGCGGCACGTATTACTACGACGACCGTATAGATAGACAAACTTCTCTCTTCAAAGTTGGACTGTCATCGCAAACACATTTTCGGCACGGCCGCCGCTGTGCGGCAGGCGGGAAGCTTTTTTGGTGGAGAGGTCGTGTGGGTGGGTGGCTGCTGCGAGAGTGCCTACTACCTAGTGCTGCCGCCGGGCGCCTACTTCAAACAACTTCCTCAGATATTCTTCGAATCATAACCATCTGCTGTCGTACAACGACTGGATGTGAAGGCAATATTCGTGCCATCTTGCCCGAGTTAGGTCTTAATTTCTGGGATATTCATAGTCCTGTTACATACTTCAAGTTATTGTACGCGACCTCTTCTTCGTGCCGGAATCAGTACTTTACCTGAATATAATGTATTGCAAGTACTAGCTATGGCTCCATCAATCACCAATGTTGTTTCGCCTCACTATTGTTCAACCTCACTCCGGGGTACGCGAATCGGCCGCAGCACTGCCGCAGCAGCCGCTGCAGCGGCACTTTGCACAGCCACGGTGAGCGGCAACTCAAGTAGGTGGTTCATACACATTAAATCCTTATACTTGTCTACATTTTGAAGAGAATAATTCAATTTACACTTGTATTAACAGTTAGAATAGAGTACAGTTGTGTTAAAGCCTTACAAAAATGCCTCATCAAAATTGGCACAAACAATGGTAAACAGCCGCAGACGGCTCTGACGCGGCCGCAGCGGCACTTTGCAGCGGCAGATGCTGACTGCCGCATCCCACTGCCGCTGCTGACATCGGACCTGCAGCGGCAGTGCAGCGGTCGTGCTGCGGCAGTGCAGCGGTCATGAGGCGGTCGTGCTGCGGCAGTGGTGCGGCAGTGGTGCGGCAGTGGTGCGGCACCCCAGCGGGACCGTCACACTGCCGCTACACACACGGTTACCGCTAGGAGCACTGCCGCGCGCTGAAGGCGACTTCTCCCTTGAGTCGGCGACGGCGTTGTTACGAAAAAAGCGTCACCTGACACAACACAGCCACACGCATCTTGCCTTCGACATCCATCTGCGAGATGGAGAACACCATTGTGTGGCTTCTGGGCGCCTCTAACGCCCTACTCGTCATCATCCTAGGCCTATATCACGCCTCTGACATTGCTTCCACGGCGTCTGCGTGGCTCACTTTGCTTGCAGCCCATGTCAACGTGGCAGCCTTTGCGATCTATGGGCTGGTACTTCTGGTGCTGTTTCTTGGCTTCTGGAGGCTGACGACGACCGTCAACCTGCTTTCCTCCGAGTTCCCTGGTCTTGACCCAGGCCTTTGGGCTACTTTGGGAGAGCCACTTCGCTTGCTGACGTATCACTTTCGTCAAGGTGAGATTGACGGTGCCGAAGGACGAGCCGCAACAATTGCAGCCGCCTTCTGGATCACTTTGGCAATACAGCAGAATCTCAATGAACCATGGGATCTCGGCGCAAGCACTTATCTTGATATACAGGCTGGCCTGTTGGTTGAAACGCCCACAATTTCGCTCACGCGGAAAGCCATCAAAGCTATGCAGATGGCTGCAACCGGTACAACTCACCTAGTCAACTCATACCTGCGTTGGACTTCACCCCACTCGGTCGTCTTCTATGAGCATGCTCAGGCTACTGTACCTGAGCAAACTCAAATTCAAGCTCTTCGGTTATTCATTCCACTTCGCTATCAAGGGCGTCCAATTTCCTATTCGGAGGACCTTCCCGATGTCGAAGCTCGACCTATCCCAAAGCAGAGAAAGCAAGTCCGCTTTGCAGTCGATGACCCTGTGATGCCAAATATCCCCCCCAAACGAGCAGCAGAGGATGCTCTTGATGGTTCTGCTTCACGAGCGAAGCGCAGTCGGCATGCAGTCGGTGTACAGTCCACAGATGTCCAAATCCCTGGACGTCGGGTACAAAGTAGGCACTCGAGTTGGTTTGTGCCCAAGGTATGTATTTCTTGTGTCCTTCTTTTTACTAGCCACTTAGTCTAGAGCAGGGACACCAACTTCCAGATGGTATGAGCTGGGACGACGATTATCAGGTTGCATATGAACGGGTATGTTGAGTTAATCCCTAATACTGTTCAGGCTCACAATTTTCTTTTTTTTCACAGAGATCTCTGTTGCTCGCATATGGTATCATTGATGATGATGAGATATTTGATGATTGAAACATTTATATATTCACATTTTGTACCTGGAGATGAATCTGCCTTGGAAATATCCTGCCTGGTCATCTGTCTGCAAAAACTGTCATTGCTATCATGAGCTTTATAATTCCAAAGCCTGGATATATTATTAAGACTTGTACCTTGGTAAGAGCATGTGTGGGAGAGCAAAGTATACATGGTATGGTTCACATTGGATCCACCTCTTTCCTGTAGATCTACAGAAACCAATTTACTAAAAAAGGAAATTTGTGATATATGCCTGCTATTGAGATGTGCATGGCTATCTAAGGTTTGATGAGAGCCTCTGAGTCTTCTACACCTAGCTTTCATCTGCTACAACATAGATTTCAACAACTTAAACCACTATAAGCTGTTAGAATTATTATCTTAAATGTCTTGGATATTCAATACTAGAAATCTCTGTAGTAGACATAATATTAACACTTGGCCTTCTGGTACACTATCCATTGGGCATACATCTCACCAGCAGTGCAGCGGCCATCTCACCCGCAGTGCAGCAGTGCTGCAGCACTGACGCGGCACTGTAGCGGCACTGTAGCGGCACTGCTGCGGCACTGCTGCAGCACTGCAGCGGCACTGCTGCGGCTGCAGCGGCCAATTAGTGTAGCCCACCTCACTCCGTTCAACAATCTCCGCAACCGCTTCCCAGCGGAGCTCGAGAAGCTGTGCTTCAGCCAGAGCAGCAAGCTCGGCCTCCGTGGCCTCGCCATCAAGCTCGTCAACTTCGTCTGACCACGCATTGCCAATATGTTTCAACTCCGGGAACAGCGAGCGGAGGAATCGGGCCATCAGCGCCGGGTCCCCGACATGTGTGTGCCCGACATACAGTTCCGTCAGCATACTGGCGGATGAAATGCCCACCGCCGGCAACGGCCCAGTGCCGCCGTCCATAGTCAGTCGTACCAGGAACTGCAACGTCGTGTGTCGCGCCGCGATTACCAGCGCGCCAAGGGTTAACCGTGTGGTGGTCTTTGGATGGGTTAAGCACAGCCGCTCGAGCTGCTGGAGCTGCCCAAGGAACGCGGCGAGCGCGTCATCGTCCAAATCGAATCCGCCAGGAGCCGCCAGCGCAACATTGGTCAGGCCGGTAAACCGCGAGGTGTGCCAGCGCCGATGCACTGATTCGCCAGTCGCCTTCCCATCGCCCTTCTGCCTCCGACAACAGATGGATAATCGTAAATTTGCGCAGCACCTGAATGGGCCCCGGCAGCGCTGCAAGCCCAGAGATGACCGCCGACACAAGTGTGGTGGTTGTCGACAGGTCGGGATCGAGATAGAAGCTGTTCAGCGGAGAGGCGCGAATCGTCGGCAAGAAACGGATAATGTCGTTCAAGTCGGAGCTATACCAGCTGGAGTCATTCAATGCGGGAAAAGACTCGTGTTGGGAATTGTGGCACGGACAAATATCGAAAGTGCCCTGGACTATGAGTGACTCAAGGGTCGGAAGCGAAGAGAGGTGGCAAAACGCTTGTTGATCCACAGGCGCCTAGTTTTC